>NW_024080676.1:4340639-4952655 GCF_003009895.1 Hyaena hyaena | reverse complement strand
TCATGATCTCGCAGTTCGTGGGTTCGAGCCCCGCGTCGGGCTCTGTGCTGACTGCCAGCTCAGAGCCTGGAGCCTGTTTCAGTCTGTGACTCCCTCTCTCTCTGACCCTCCCCTGCTCACGCTGTCTCTCTCTCTCTCTCCTAGAAATTAAATAAATAAATAAATAAATAAATGTAACTCAGCTCTACTAAGACTGTAACACTAGCCCTGTTGTAATTTAGCCCTACTGACTAGGAAAGGAAGTTGGTAGTAACTGATAAGGTTGAAAAGTTTTGGTGGGGTTGGATTATGCATAACCTTGGATTCCAGGCAGAAGGATTTGAATGACCTGTTGTAGGTAATAGAACTCATTGTAGATCCTTGAGCAAGGGAGTCATATAATGAAAATGAATTTGAGAAGATTTAAATTGATATTCTCAATCTGAGGTTAATGTTGAAGGCTGGCAGCGTTTTGAAGCATTCCCAGAATTAGATGTGCTTTCTGTTCAGCCACACGCAGCAGCAGCCTGTTCTAGAAATTGTAAATGCAGAAGGGAACACCCTGTGATCACAAAGGCAGCTCCCACCAACTTTGTTTTGCATCTTTGCAAAGTTCCTGATGAAGGTAGGTGCCAGATGTAAAGTGCAGATGATGGCAGAGAAATGAACCGGTAGGCCAAGGGTTAAAGACTTCTTATGCTAGCATTCAAAGGTTGCACCCCGTGGCCCTAGCCCTTACCTTTACCACTCTCCTCCTGGACCTTTGGTGCCTGGCAGCCACCTGGATTTGCTATTCATGAATGCTTTCCTTCCCAGCTCCTTTCACTAGCTCCAGCTCCAACTCATCAGTTAGACCTCGGGGGCAGGCTTGAGTGCTCACTGCCTGCCCCCACAAGCGTTTCCTGATTACTACAGCCAGACATCATCTCACACTTCAAAATCTTTGTGGTATTTATTTCTTAGCCACTCATTTATTAGCACTTATTAGCAGACTTGTGTAGTAGCTGTTTCCGTGTCTATTTCCACATCCTATCCTCCTATGCCTACCACCCAAGTCTCCTGGAGACTAGCGTAAGTAAGTATGCAGTAAAAAACTATGTAAGTAAATGGAATGAGAGATGTTGAAGGAAGAATCTGTGGAATTTGAGGCCTAACTAGTTACAGTTGAAGGAGAGAGAGGACTCTGTGATGACTCCAAGCTTTTGAGCCTGAGGATGAACAAAAGAGAAGTTCTTTGTCCAAAAATGGAGGTTGGAAAGGAAGCTGATTTTGAAGAGTGTGATAGAAATTTTCTTCCTTTCAGTTATTTGGATTTTCTTTCTTTTCAGCCTTTTTTTGTATTGGGTTTTCCCACTTTTGTGGGAGACCACTATTCCTAAAACCAAAAGACTATTAAACAATAGTAAAACAGTTCGGAGAAACGTCTATGGCATCCTCAGCAGAAAAGTCCTTTTGAGAGCTTGATTGGAACTGAGTCCTGATTGGGATTTTTCCCGCTACTGCTTCTTCACATCCTTCCCCTTTCCTCCATTGGTTGCTCCTCTAGATTCTCAAGAGACTGCAACTCCGTCAGACAGAGGTCTGATTGTACATTCTGTCAGTCGTATATAAATACTCCTTTGATGACTGCTCAGGGCTCCTTATGAACTGGTGCCCTGCTGAGGGAAGTGTGGGTAGTTCAAAGGTGCTAGCAGGTCCATTTTTAGAGAGTAAATCTTGGACACATTGGAAAAACTTAGGCCTACTTTTATGTAGGAAAAGAACTTAGACTTGTTTTTCCTTAATGCCAGTGAGACTACCTTTAGGAAAATAAGCCCCTTATTAGCTTCTTTTATCCCAGGAGTCCAAGTGCATGATTAACAAGACTTCCAGATTCAGGTAGTTTTCCTTTGGGAAAACTTACAGTGTTAAGAGATTGAATCACTTAAACGGTTAGTGATGGATGGTTCATCAACCCAGGAATTTTACTCCTTTCTTATACTTACTCAGTCTCTGTTTATATCACTATGGCAACACTGAGTTTGTTACACTGTGATTGTTTTAAAGGTCTTTCTGCTCCAACAGACTAAGGACTCCTTAAAAGCTCCCTGTCTATATTTCTGTCTCCAATACCTGATTTGTAATAGGTACTTAATAAATGTTGAATGAATAAATTAAAACAAACACACATGACAATTTTGTTAAGGAATTATGGAGAAACATGAAAGGGAGTAATTTGACCTGGATCTTGAAAAGTTGAATGCTGACAAGGTCAGGAAGGAGGCATTTCAAACCAAGGGAATATTTATAGGATTAAGGATATGGAAGAGCTTGATAGGTTGGGCCATATGACTGAATGATAGGAGTCATGATTAAAGGTGAGGCTAGAGGGGACTTGGGGACTAAACTGTGGAGGACATCAAACCACGGAGTCAGGTCTTAGGCAGTAAGGAGCAAAAGAGATTGGTGGGCAGGGAAGTAATTGTGCATTTTAGGGAGGTAATTCTAGATAGAGTGTGGGTGGATTAAATGGCTTTTTTTAAGGGGCACCTGGGTGGCTTAGTCAGTTAAGGACCCACTCAGGTTTCGGCTCAGGTCATGCTCTCCCGGGTCGTGTGATCAATCCCGTGTCTGGCTCTGCACTGACAGCACAGAGCCTGCTTGGGATTCTCTCTCTCTCTCTCTCTCTCTCTCTCTCTCTCTCTCTCTGTGCCCCCCTGCCCCCCCACTAGCACGCTGTCTCAAACACTTTTGTTTTTTTTTTTTTAATGTTTTTATTTTTTAAAAAGTTTATCCATTCTGAGAGAGAGACCGCACAGGTGGTGAGGGGCTCAGAGAGAGAGAGAGAATGAGAGAATCCCAAGCGGGCTCCAAGCTGCCAGTGTAGAGCCTGATGTGGGGCTTGAACCCATGAACTTAACCAACAAATGACATTTAACCAACTTTAACCATCTTAAGTTACACTAAAAAGCCACTATCTAAAAAGTCTAGAACATTTTCATCACACCAAAAAGTGGAGTGCTGTTTTGAAGGCTGTCTCTATATGGTCTCTGTGGTTAAAGGGATAAAAAGGAAGAGTCCTATTTAAAAGACATTTCTGAGTCAGACTCAACAGAACTAGAATAAAATGTTAGACTTAGTTATGTTTGTGAAAACACCCTCAAAATACTCTAGTTTTTTGCCACTGTACTCACCATTTTCCTTATTCTTATTTGTTATTGTATAGTAGCTCTAAAACTTATACAAGTAACATCTCTTCATTTTTTCTAATTTTGTATTAGTTTTATACTTCACGTTTCTTTTATGTTTGTGCTGCATTAATTTAAGATTCTTGTGAAAAGTACGAAGACCAAAGGGTTCTGCCAGGAGAGTTCACTCATAACTGGGATTCAAGGAATCACATACAAATAGATGTCTGTTTGTAATTGTAAAACAGCCAGTTTCATAATGGTGTATACTCGTGGTGAAAAAGTATTTTTATTTATCAAATCTGAGGCAACCTATAGGAGAGAGAATTGACTGGTAAGGGGCATGAGGCAACTTGATGGAAATATTCCACATCTTGATTGGGGTGTTAGTTACTCAAGGTATACTTTTGCTTAAACTCATCAAATTATACTGTTAATATCTGTACGTTTTGCTGTATATAAATTAGACCCCCTTTATAAGTAAAAAAATTAGAGGCAGCTGAGTGGGGGTTATTAGGCAGGTCTTTGTCTTACAGCACTTGAAATATTTCCAACGTTAGACCATAGCCCAGCATGCTCAGGGGACTTGAATTTGTTGCTGAAGAAGAATGATGGTTCAGTAATGTTCTTTGCTAGTAACAGGAATCAGTCCTCTAGAGCTTCCTGTGCACAAATGCTACCTCTGTCGCCACCACTGAAATTCATGTTTAGATGGGGTTTTCAGGGGCGCCTGGGTGGCTTAGTCGGTTAAGCGTCCGACTTTCACTTAGGTCATGATCTCGCGGTTCGTGGGTTCGAGCCCCGCGTCGGGCTCTGTGCTGACTGCCAGCTCAGAGCCTGGATCCTGTTTCAGCCTGTGACTCCCTCTCTCTCTGACCCTCCCCTGCTCACGCTGTCTCTCTCTCTCCTAGAAATAAATAAAACATTAAAAAATAATAATAATAATAATAGATGGGGTTTTCAGCAGTTACCTGGTCTTTGGCTAAAAGGTTCCAGAAAGTTACCTTTTTTCCCCCTTCCCAAATTGTGCAATATTCTTTTATAGTATATAACCCAGAAATGAGTATATCTGTTCACTTTGTTGTTGCCATTAAGAAATTAGGTACAGAGCCCAACTGTCAGTTCCTTCGTCTGTCCTGTTAGTCTGGCTGCTGTCCCTTCCCCCACCCTACAGCCTGGACATTTTTTCACTTGGCTCTTTCTCAGGAACAGGGGCAGCAGCTGGGCCTTCCACATCCAGGCACGAGTAGGGCTAAGAGTGCCCGATGTCTAAATCGGTGCCAGTCACGAGCTATGAATCCTGACTAGAGTGCTCCTTTTCTCAGTCAATTTGGACTTCTTACTCTAGGACCAGAGTGATCCTTTATCTATTTCTGCTCACCCCTGTCGCTGAGACCACAAATTTAAGCAGAACTGGAAATTTAGGAGTTCACTCAAGCCTCTTTTTCACTCCAGCTAAAGTCTGGTGTGGGTGAATGCTAACCTATTAGGTTTAACATTTAGAGATAAGTGGGTTGGAGACCAGAACAGGCTGCTGGAAGTAATTCCCTGATTGAGCTATAACTCCTCTATGGTAATCAAAGCCTTAGGAAGATTGCTAACCTTTTACTCTGTGTTTCTTCCTTGAGAATGTATCCTAAGATGCTTCTGGTAGATCTGTGTGAATTACTGTCCTGCTGTTAGAAATGTATTTTTAAAATAATATATTCACATGGTACATTTAAAGATACAAAAGGATACATGGAGAAAAAGCTCCCTTCCATCTCAAAGTAAAATGTAAACGGTGACCAACAAATCTACTGTATTACTAGTATATGACGTGTCCTCACTAAAGGGAGGAGGGAGCTGATCTGATTTGGTACCACAGTATTTTGTCTGGAAACTAAAGATGAAATTGTACAGGGACGCCTGGGTGGCTCAGTCTATTAAGTATCCAACTCTTGGTTTCGCTCAGGTCATGGACTCACTGTTCGAGGGTTCAAGCCCTGTGTCAGGCTCTGGGCTGACAGTGTGGAGCCTGCTTGGGATTCTTTCTCTCTGCCCCTCTCCTGATCGTACTTTCTCTCTCAAAATAAATAAATAAACTTAAAAAAAAAAAAAAAAAAGGCCAAACTATACATAAACACACTTGGCTTATAAATCTGTTTCTCACAGAGGTTGACAATTCTGAAAGTAATTTATAGCTATGCTAGGGTTGAAAAAATAGTAAATGGTAGATAATGGGAATCAGATTTCTCACTGTCAGAGAAACAAAGTACAAACAGTTAAGGGAGGCTAGAATGGACCCTGTGGCCCTGGATTAGAGCTGGAGACTTTAATATGACCTTATAGTTAGTGGGTTTTTTTAAGTTTATTTTTTATTTTGAGAGAGACCAAGACCATGCAAGCGGAGGAGGGGCAGAGAGAAGGAGAGAGAGAGACAATCCCAAGCAGGCCCCACATCATCAGTGCAGAGCCTGATGTGGGACTCAAATTCATGAACCGGGAGATCATGACCTGAGCCAACACCAAGCGTCCGATGCTTAGCCAACTGAGCCATGCAGGCACCCCTTAAAGATTTTAAGTAATCTCTATACCCAACGTGGGGCTTGAACTCAGAAACCCAAAATCAGGAGTTTCACCCTTTAGAGACTAAGCCAGCAGGTGCCCTTGTTTTGTTTTGTTTTTAAGTCATCTCTATACCTAGTGTGGGGCTTAAACTCACGACCTCAAGATCAAAAGTCACATTCTCTTGCGGGTGCCTGGGTGACTCAGTTGGTTGAGTCTGACTTCAGTTCAGGTCATGACCTCATGGTTCGTGGATTGGAGCCCCACATCAGGCTCTGTTCTAACAGCACAGAGCCTGCTTCAGATTCTCTGTCTCCCTTTCTCTTTCTGCCCCTCCCCTGTGTTCTCTCTCTCTCTCTGTCTCAAAAATAAATAAACATTAAAAAAAAAAAAAGAGTCATATGCTTTACCAAGTGAGCCAGCCAGGCACCCCATCGTTTTACTTTTTAAGTACTTTCTTACTTTATTAACAGTACAAAATACTACAGGCTTATCCTGTAATTTCTCTGTCCCAGCTGTGGAATCAGCCGTTTCTCCAAGAAACCCTGATTCTTTTTACTGGAGATGGTATTGCAAACCAAGATCTGGGTATAGCTGTGCTTGTTGCTATTAGGGTACCACTGCTCCTAGCCCCCCCTTAGCAGAGAGAGCTGGGAAACACATATATATGTATTAACCCGTATATATGTACATATATATCTTTCATTTTTCTATCTGTATGTATTAAACTAAACATGGGGCACCTGGGTGGCTCAGTCACTTAAGCCTCTGACTCTTGGTTTCGGCTCAGGTCATGATCTCATGGTTGGTAAGATTGAGCCCTACATCAGGTTCTATGTTGACAGCGCGGAGCCTGCTTAGGATTCTTTCTTTCCCACTCTGTCCCTCCCCTGCTCGTGCCTGCCCCCTCAAAATAAATGAATAAACTTTAAAAAATAAATGGATGGATGGATGAGACAAGTCAAAGAGACAGGAGCCAACCTAAAAAAGCTCCCTGTAGCTAAAGATAGAACAACTTGAACAGCAAAATAACCTAGTATTGGAT
Source organism: Hyaena hyaena (assembly GCF_003009895.1). Taxonomy (NCBI): domain Eukaryota; kingdom Metazoa; phylum Chordata; class Mammalia; order Carnivora; family Hyaenidae; genus Hyaena; species Hyaena hyaena. The sequence continues at coordinate 4,945,917 of NW_024080676.1, read as the reverse complement.
TATACCCCACAGTGTAAAATAAATGTACATGAGTCTATGTTGCTGTAAAATAAATGACTGAATAAATAAAGGGGGGGAGAAGAAATTAACCTTCCTTACTGAATTATTCCACATAATATAGTTACGTTGATAGATACTGCTTTCTAGGAAGTGGAGCTTAATCTCTGCCTCCCCCTTGAATGTAAGCGAAATTAAGTGACTCCCTTCTAAAGAAGATAGTATGGGAAAGGAAAAATAACACCTCTATAGTGCACAGACCTGGCTGACACTACCTTGACCAAGTAATCACCAATAATAGGAGTGCCTGAGTGGCTCAGTCTGTTGAGCATCCGACTTTGGCTCAGGTCATAATCTCACGGTTTGTGACTTCAAGCCCTATGTCAGGCTCTGTGCTGACAGCTCAGAGCCTGGAACCTGCTTTGGATTCTGTGTCTCCCTCTCTCTCTCTGTGCCTCCCCCACTTGCTCACTGTCTCTCTCAAAAATAAATAAACATTAAAAATAATAAAGTAAAATAAAATCACCAATAATAGATAAGTCATATTAATATCTTGTGCCCCTGGTATGATTGATATATGATATGATGAGAGGGATACTTCACCTCTGTGCTGTTATTCTCAAAACCCATGACCCCAGTCTAAACAATAGGAAAACATCAAACAAGCCCAAGTTGAGGAACATTTTATAAAGTACTTCTTTAGGATATCAAAGTCTTTAAGGACAAGAAAGACTGAGAAATTTTGACAGACCAGAGAGACCAAGGATTCGTGATGGCTAATTGCAATGTGGTATCCTTAATTGGATCCTGGAACAGAAAAATGACATTAGTGGAAAAACTGGTAAAATCTAAATACAGTCTAGAGTTTAATAGTAATACATTAATTGTAATCTCTAACTCTAAAATTATTTCAAAATAAAACATCTAATTTTTTTTTTTTTTTTTTTTGGAAGTCTCTCAACCCCCTAGCTATCCAGTGTCCTTCCCTGGAAACAACCAGCATTATTAGTTCCTTTTATCTTCCAGAGAAATAAATAAATACAAATAGAAACAACCTTCCTTACCCTTAAAAATAATGCTGTGCACTTGGTACTATATATACCATTTTTGTACATTGTCCTGCTTTTAGATCATATCCCATTATCAATAGGAATCACACAGTATGTGTGTATTCAGTCTTTTCCACAGTTTTTTCTAAGTGGCAACAGAATTCCATTGTACAGATGTACTACATATAATTTAACCGTTTTCTTATTGGTGGCCGTTTGTTTATAGTCATTTGCTATTATACATAACTCTTTTTTGTACTTTACAAGCATATAAGATAAATTTTGAGAAGATTCCCTGGATTAAAGCATGTACACTTGTAGTTTTGTTAAACATATTCTCAAATTGCCTTCCATTAAGAGGTTGTACCAATTTATACTCCCCCTATAATGTATAAGAATGCTTATTTCTGGGGCTCCTGGGTGGCTCAGTCGGTTGAGCATCCAACTTCGGCTCAGGCTATGGTCTCACGGTTCGTGGGTTCGAGCCCTGCATCGGGCTCTGCTAACAGCTGGCTCAGAGCCTGGAGCCTGCTTCACATTCTGTATCTCTCTCTCTCTCTCTGCCCCCCCCCCCCCCCCCCGCACCACGCTGTCTCTCTCTCTCAGACATAAATTTTTTTTTAAAAAGTTAAAAAAAAAAAGAATGCCTATTTCTGCATACCATCACCAAACATAGGTGTGTTACAAAGTTATTTTTTTATCTTTGCCAATCTAGTATGTTAAAAACAAAACTTTTATATAGTTTAATTTGCATTTCTATTGTGAATATGGGTGAGTATCTTCTGTAGAATGCCTCTTCATTCTTTTGGTTTTGCCCATTTTTAAAAACAAATTTTTTAATGTTCATTTATTTTTGAGAGAGAGGACAAGAGCCGGAGTGGGGGAGGGGCAGAAAGAGAGGGAGACACAGATCTGAAGCACAGAGCCTGATGAGGGGTTCAGACTTATGAACTATGAGATCATGACCTGAGCTGAAGTCGGACACTTAACCAGATGAGCTACCCAGGTGCCGTAAGGTTTTGCCCATTTTTAAATTGATTGTTGATCTTTTTCTCATTGATTTGTAGGAGCTTTATATATTGGTAAAAAAAAGCGCTATGTTGTAAGAATTGCAAGTAATGTTTTTTCCAGTTTGTCTTATGATGTTTTCTTGTTTTTGCCCTGCAGAAAATACAGTTTTTTTATTGTAGCTGATTTTAATCAATTTTTTTTGTTTATATATTTTGAGAGAGAGAAAGAGCACGCACAAGCATGGGAGGGACAGAGATAGGGGGGAGAGGAAGAATCCTAAGCAAGTTCCACACTATCACCGCAGTGCCTGATGCAGAACTTGAACTCAAAACCTGTGAGATTTTGACCTGAACTGAAATCAAGACTCAGACGCTTAACCGACTGAGCTACCCAGGTGCCCCTGACCAATTTTTTTTTTTAAGGACTTCTAAATTTTAGTTTATATTTAAGAATTTTCTCATGTCTTTTTCTTTAATCCATTCGAAAAGTTTACTTTGATTAAAGATTGAAAGTCAAGATGGTTTTTTCCAAATATTTGCCCAATCATTCCATCACTGTTTATTGAATAGTTTAGTTTTCCCATTAATTGAAATTTTAAAAATCATCATCTCATATGCATCTGTATTTCTTTCTGGACTTTCTATTCTATTTCTGTACCATTGATTTCTTTGTTTAAAAATATGAACTCATAGTGTGCTGATTGTTTTTGATTTTTATTTTAGAAATCTTCAAGTATGTTTAGAAGTACACACTAAAAAAAGTACACACAAATTTATCATTGTGACTTTATAACAATTTTTTTTTTACATTTATTTTGAGAGAGAGAATGTATGTGCAAGTTGCAGAGGGGCAAAGAGAGAATCCCAAACAGGCTCTTCACTTTCAGTGTGGAACCTGATGGCAGGGGGTGGGGGTGGGGTGGGGAGTGGAGTGGTGGGAGCCCAGTGCGGGGCTTGAACTCACCAACTGTGAGATCATGACCTGAGCTGAAGTCAGACACTTAACCAACTGAGCCACCCAGGCGGCCCTATAACAATTTTTTTTCAATGTTTGTGGTGTCTTAAATTTTTTTTTAATGTTTATTATTTATTTATTTATTTATTTTGAGAAAGAGAGACCGCACAAGAGGGGGTGGGGGAGGGGTGGCAGAGAGGGAGACAAAATGTGAAGCAGGCTCTGGGCTCTGAGATATCAGCACAGAGCCCAATGCAGGGCTTGAACTCATGAAGTGTGAGATCATGACCTGAGTCAAAGTCGGACACGTAACTGACTGAGCCACCCAAGCACCCCTGTAACAATTTTTTAATATCTGGAAGGTCTACCTTCTCTCCCTTCCCCATTGCTCTTTTTCAGAATTTGCCTAATTATGTGGGGGTTTTTTTGTACTTTACCTTTAGAATAAGTTTGTCAATTTCCCCCAAAATAAAAATTCTCCTGGCATTTTTATAGAGATTATTTAAAATTATAAATTAATTTGGGAGATATGTCCTCTTGAGTCTTTCACAAATATGGCATTTGTATTTGTTCAGATTTTCTTTTGTGATCCTCACTGGTGCTTTAAAGCTGTTCACTATTCAGTTCTTCACATTTTTTGTTAAGTTCCTAACCAGGTATTTTTCCCTCCTTTTTCCCCCTCCTCTATTGTAAATAGATTTTTTTTCCTTTGTATCACTTTACAGGACATTTTGTGTATATATGTATATGTGAAGATTCTTAATTTTATAATTTTGTACCTAGCCACCCTAATGAATTTTTTAAATGTTTATTTATTTTTGAGTGGGGGGCACATGAGCAGGGGTGGGGCAGAGAGAGAGGGAAACAGAGGATACAGAGGATCCGAAGCGGGCTTCACACTGACAGCAGAGAGCCCAACTTGGGGCTTGAACTCACGAACCCTGTGAGATCATGACCTGAACCGAAGTTGGACAGTTAACTGACTGAGCCACCTAGGAGCCCTGTAAATTATTTTATTTGTAGTATTTCTTAAATTATTTCTTTTGGATTTTCTAGGTGTACAGTCATATTATCTACAAATGATATGTTTATTTCCTTTTCAATGTCTATAATTGAAGCTACATTTTTAAAGTGTTATAGTAAGGGGCGCCTGGGTGGCTCAGTTGGTTGAGCGTCTGACTTCGGCTCAGGTCAGGATCTCGCAGTTTGTAGGTTCGAGCCCCATATCGGGCTCTGTGCTGACAGCTCAGAGGCTGGAGCCTGCTTCAGATTGTGTCTCCCTCTCTGCTTCACCCCCACCCCCTCTCTCAAGAATAAATAAAGAATAAAGACTTAAAAAAATTTTTTTTTAAATAAAGTGTTATAGTAATACCTCTTATGTAGAAGGGGCTCTAGGGGACCCCAAGGTACAAACCCTAGGGTAGGGAGGAAACATTGGCAATTGGAGCTTTGGAACCCTGGGAGTGGGTTTTATATTTTTCTCTTTTGTTTCCTCTAGATGTGAAATCTGGGAGTTATACAGTGTTACAAGTGGTGGAAGCCCTTGGGTAAGAGCCTGCCTGTAGAGCCCCCTTCTCCAGCCCTGCCCATGCACTCTGAAAAGGTTATTTTGTACACTGCTGCTTTCCTGGACCTCACTGGTTCTGAATTTCTCCTACTGTAGCTCAGTACCCTCCTTTCCTGTCAGTACCTCAGTCTAAGTCTATATTTCTCTTGGTAAAAGTTAGATGCCACCTGACTAAAGTTCTTAAGGAAGTGTTGGAAGTTCCTGGATCAGCCCATAACTTTGGAGTGCAATAAGTGGTTGAAGGCCATCAAGTGTTATTTAATTAGAGCTGGGATTCCTCCTGTGCCTCTTAAAGACATCTACCTGCCCCCATGGGATTCTAGTCAGTGTGGCTCTGACTCAGACCTGCTCGTGGGCACTGCCTGGGGATTTGCCAGGAAGCTGACCTTGCACCAGATCCTCACTATAGGAAAAGGCTTGAGGAAATAGTTGGAAGATCAGTGTAAAACCAGATATCCAAGCACCAGAGGAAGTATGTACTTGTTGTTTGATGCCTGCTTTTCTCCTGTTTCATACTTGGTAGACCATCTAAATTGACAATTCTTATTTGCTAAGGTTGTTAACTGTCACAGGCAGCTTGTCTTCTGAAGCAGAAAACTAGAAGATTGGGAGCGTGGGATGGAATATAGGTCACTATTATGCCTGTCTTGCACATGACAGACCATTTGGCCTTTCTACTCCTGTGGCCTTGATCCATTTAAAAAAATAAATAAATAACTCCTTTATTTAGATGTAATTCATAGGACATAAAGTTCATTATTTTTTGTGTATTCATGCAACCCTCAATCAACTTTTGAACATTTTCATTACCTCAGAAAGAAACCCGATGCCCATTAGCAGCCACTCTTCAGTCCCTCCTCTTCTCAGCCCCTAGCAACCACTAATCTACATTCTGTCTCCGTGGATTTGCTAGTTTTGGAAATACCGTATAAATGGAACCATATATGTAGCCTTTGTGACTGGCTACTTTGATTTAATATATGTTTTCAGTTTATCCCTGTTGTAGCTCTTGTTAGTACTTCATTTCTTGCTGAAGAATAGTCTTGCTGAATTATATGAATATCACATTTTGTTTAACCATTCATCAGGTGATGGATGGATATCATGGTTGCTTTCAAATTTGGGATATTCTAAATAATGCTGATATGAACATTTATGTGTCTTGGTCTATTTTTAAACACCCAGTTTTCTACTTCTTAACAGGGTCCTTTCAACAGATCCTATTCTATTCCTGTCAAAAGTGATTTTATTTTTGCCCCTTTACGCCTAGGTGCAGACACCCTTATCCTTGAGATTTCAGTCAGATGTCCTAGTCCGTCCTCCTTCAGAAATCTTCTACTTCCTACATTAACTTGCTTAGATTTCTTCAAGTGTGTTTAAATGTAATCTCTATAAGAGCTATCTTGAAGATAAGTTACCTTATTGCTTCAGTCTAGGTTTTCCAATTCAGTAATCCTAAGTAGTTAAAACTTTTGTTCTGACTTCTTACTTTTTAAATTTCCAGTTATAAAGCTTTTCCCCCCTAAGAGCCCCATTGCTCTCAGTGTTTTTTTCTTAGCAGCAGTGTATTTATTCTCCTGTTTGGGTAGAAGTTGCTGCTGCCCGTGATCTGTTGAGCCCTGTGAGTAGCTGCTAAGCTCTGTTTCAGAGGAATGTCACTATCATATAAGAGTAAGCCTGATACCCAGTCAGTGTCTGGAAATGGATACTTCTGTTGGCTGTGGTGTCAGATGAGCCTCTAATGAATGCCAGATCAATCTGGGGATTGGCCCTTTAGGCTCTGGCTTTACTATTATCTATAATGCTGAGTACCTATAGAACACCTTTCCTGGGCTGGATTCCATGCGCAGGGGGTGAGCGTGACTGATTTCAAAATATTTATGCCTTCAAAAGTTTGAACAGTGTTACGTCAGACTCTCTGTACCCTACTTTTCCCCAGGTCGTCTCTAGAGAATCCAGAACCCCGAACTCGGGCACGAGGAATCCAGCTTCTGTCACAGGTGCTACTCCAGTGCCACTCCTTGCTCCTGGAGAAGGAAGGTACTGGCATCACTGGTAGGAGTGTCTTCCTGGATTGCTGAGCCAAGGCCTTCCTTGTTTGTTCAAGCCAACTTTACAGGGAGGGAAGAAAAAAGGGAGGGCACAAGGAATCTGTGAACCACTAATTCAGCATCTTCATTCCTCACTGGTATATGTGGCAGAGATGATAAGAATTGAGACTAAAGACACTAGGATTTCAAATGTAGCCTTAGACGTTATTTATTTACTTATTTTAAAATTTATTAATGTTTATCTATTTAGAGAGAGAGAGAGCATGTGAGTGGGGAAGGGCAGAGAGAAAGAGGAAGAGAGAGAGAATCCCAAGCAGTCTCCATGCTGTCAGCTCAGAGCCGGAGGCAGGCTCAATCCCAGGAACCATGAGATCATGACCTGCACCAAAATCAAGAATCAGACACTTAACCAGCTAAGCCACCAGACACCCCTCCTTAGACATTTTTATATTCTATAGCATAGTAGTGGGCAAACTACAGCCTGTTTTTATTAGCGTATGGCCACAACTGTATAGCCGCTTTCTGTTACAGTGGCCCCAAGTTGAGCAGAGTTGAGTAGTTATAACCAGTAGTATGTCCTGCAAGCCTAAAATATTTACTATCTGGCCTTTTGAGAAAGTTTGCCAATTCTGGTTCTATAGGAAGGAAGTTCTGGGTTGGAAAGTGGGTTCAAATGCGGACCTATGTGAGAGTGGATAATAAAAGATGTTCACCTATTTTCCTGACTGATCAAGTTACCCTCAAATGGGAGGGCATGGGACATATCTCTTAGTGAAGGAGAGAATTTGTAGTAGAGGCCAAATAGGAACAGCCTTTACAAAGTTTGGGAAGGAGCCTGTGTAAAATAATGGCTGCATTTCTGATTTGTGCAGTGATCCACCTGATCCTGTTCTATGAGAACCGGCTGAAGGACCATCATCTTGTGATCCCATCTGTCCTGCAAGGTTTGAGGGCACTTGTGAGTTCTCCTTTTTTCATTACATACTGTGTTTGCAGGAGCCTTTTTCCAGTGAATTCTTCCTTGTTTTTGGGCGTGAGACTCCCACATGTTGAGGAGCAGATGCCCAAGTGGGGAATAAACTAGTGTCAGCCAGTTTCACTTCTGTTTTTAGTCTAGCGATTCTAAGTATTTTGGGGGGACTGGAATTCAGAACCAAAGTGGAAGGAGCTGCAGAGAACTAATCAGCTCAAGAAAAGGAACCATCTATCTCACTCTTAGCACTTCTTCTTGTCTTGGATGTTGTGACTCCCACTATAGCTAATTAGGCCTGTTCGGGGGATTGTATCTTGAAGGCTAGAATTCCCTCAGTGCTCACACATCTCTTCTTCTCCCCCAGAGTCTATGTATGGCTCTGCCCCCAGGGCTGGCTGTTTCTGTGCTTAAAGCCATCTTCCAGGAGGTTCATGTCCAGGTGAGTGATCACAGTCACTATCATATTCTCCTGTCTCCCAGCCCTGACATAACCAGGATTAGGTGGCAAAAATAACGCCTTCTAAGTCCTGAACTTTTTCAGATCCCTGACCATGTTTACATGCTAGTCCTAGCTACTATATAAGGAGAGGGAGCCATGCTATTATGTCTGACCTGTGTCCTCTTAAACCTAAAGAAAGTAAAACAGACAGGTTTTGGTTATTGGCTCCACTGCTGTAACTAGTAGTCCAATAGCCATAGCCTTTCTCTGCATTCCTTCTTAGGCTCTTCTTATACTAGTATAAAGAGCACTGTCCACCTAGAGATTGTGAAGCAGGAAGTAGTTTTGTCAGCTTAGGTATTCTTTGAGTACTTTACTTACCTCTGGTCTCTTCCACCTCCAAGTCCCTGCCTCAGGTGGACCGACACACAGTCTACAGTATCATCACTAACTTCATGCGAACCCGGGAAGAAGGTAAAAGGCAGAGTTCTTTGGCAAGTCTGAAGCAAGCATATCCTTTTCCCCTCCATTACCAGGATTCATGTTTAGCCTGGAAGTCATATAGGAGAGATAATACTCTGAAAAAGAATGAAAGGAAACTGAGGAGGTCCTCACTCCCCAGTAAACTAAAGGAAGGATAGAGTATGGGCTGATGTTTTAGATTCTTACCTAAAGAGGGTGCCTGGGTAGCTCAGTAGGTTAAGCATGGACTCTTAATTTTAGTTCCTGAGATGGAGCTTTAGTTCCTGAGATTCATGCTGTCAGCGGAGCTTGCTTGGGATTCTCTTTCTCCCTCTCTCTCTGCCCTTTCCCCACTCATGTTCTCTCTCAAGATAAATAAATAAACTTAACAAAAAAAAGGGGCACCTGGGTCGATTAAGTGTCCAACTTCCGCTCAGTTAATGATCTCGTGGTTTGTGGGTTCAAACCCCGCATTGGGTTTTGTGCAGGCAGCTCAGAGCCTGGAGCCTGTTTCAGTCTGTGTCTCCCTTGCTCTCTGCCCCTCCCCCACTCATGCTGTCTCTCTCTGGTTCAAAAATAAAAAATAAAAAACTTAACAAAAAGAAACTCTTACCTCTCAGTTATAAATTGCACATCTCTTCTTCATTTTGCACTCTCTCAGAATAGGAAAACAAAAGAGTCTGCTCTGGGAAGCAGCTAAGGTGGGACAGTGATTGTAGACGGAAAACCCAAGCCAGAAGAAAGCCCAGCTTTCTATTTTGAGGGAGGATAGTGACCTGTTCTCTCCTCTCCAGAGCTGAAGGGCCTAGGAGCTGACTTCACCTTTGGCTTCATCCAGGTGATGGATGGGGAAAAAGATCCGCGAAATCTTCTGGTGGCTTTCCGCATCGTCCATGATCTCATCTCTAGGGACTATAGTCTGGGTACGTCCTTGTAGCTTTGAATTAGCTGGTTGGGGCTTGTCAGATGAGTGAAAATTAAAAGTTGACCTCATTGTTTCTCTGTTACCTTAGGACCCTTTGTGGAGGAGTTGTTTGAAGTGACATCTTGTTACTTCCCTATTGATTTTACCCCTGTAAGTAGCACCTTTCAATCATTTGTTCATTTGTTCATTCATTCATTCAAATATTCATTGAGTACCTCCTGTGAATCAGGTCCAGTTCTAGGCACTGAGGACAGCAGTGAACAAAGGAGACAGTCTGTGCCCTTGTGAACTTAAATTTTAGTAAACTGGAAATGGAAAAGCATTTGCCATCAGAGGAAGGAGTCAGTTCAGCGGTTACTTGGGGGCTCCTTAAGCTCCTTAACAATGTACTTAGTGTGCCAAGGGCTACAGGATTGTAAAATGTGGTTTCTGCCCTTGAAGACTAAAACATTTAAGTAACAGTATGAGATTATGAATCAAAACAAGTGGTGTTCTAATTGTTCAGAGAAGACTGAGTTCATTGTGAGCTCGAGTAGGCAGGAAATGACTTCACAGATGAGATGAGATTTCAGTTGGTTTCTAAGGAATGAGACGATCCTGGAGTCTGAGAGAGGATCTCAGGCAAAGGAAACAAAATTGACAAAACAAAGAAGACACAACTGAGTGCAGTATATGCAGCATGCTCTGACCGTGACCCCCTGGGACCTTCCTCTTGCTCTGCATCTTGATTTCCCTTCTGTGTCCAAAAACTCAGGATCTCCTCACTGTGTGGGTATGCATGCATATGTGTACTGCAAGCATTAGTGGTTTTGAAGAAATGAAAGGAGTTTCTATGACAGCACACCAAATAGCATCTGAGTATTGACTCTTACTGCCTTTAAAGTTACACAGCCATCTTTGCCACGGGGAATTGCTTACCAGCTTATTCCAGTTGACACCATGGTCCTTAGGGCCACCTCTCCTGAATTTCTCTTCATCTCTTTTGTAATCAATGTCACTATTTCTAATTCAGAAGAACTTACGCCTTTGAAATCTTGAAAACTCTTTGTTAGGGCACCAGGTTTCTGTTTTTGCTTTATTTTATGTTTGTTTTGAAAAAATAATTCATTAAATGATCCAAAACCTTTTAAGGTACAAAAAGGTGAAAATCTGTCTACCACCATTTCTTTTCTCTGTTGTCAACTGTTTTATAAATTAGGTCTGTATCTTACAGAACTTTTTCATCCATACGTAAGCAAATGCTCCCCTACCAATGGCAGTGTATATATGCACTTTTCCTGTACTTGGTCTTTTTCACTTAGTATATCTTGGACAGTGTTCCATATCAGTATTAAGTTAGCCCTTTATTCTTTATGGCTGTGTAGTATTCCTTTCAATGTAAATACCTAATTAATTTTACTGGTCCTCTATGGGATAAAGGTTGTTGCTAATCTTATGTTGTTACAGGCGACACTGCAACTTACATATCCTGTACATGCATCATTTCGGATATATATGTGGGTAGAACAGTAGGATAAATTCCTAAAAGTGGAATTGCTGGAATATATGCATTTCTAATTTGGAGGCAGGAAAGAGTATGTCATTCATTTTTTGATATGTTATAGAGTGAGCACGATTCAACAAAAGTTAGAGAGTGAAGCCTTTTTATACCCCTTGACTGCCAACCATCCGTTTTCCTTTTAAAGATGATAATTGCTCCCAACTGCTTATGTATTTTCTCAGATATTCTACACAAAAAAAGTTATATATAATGGTAGGAGAATGTCTCTTATTCGAGTCGATTTTTTTAAGGAAGCTTTACACCCAACGTGGGCCTTGAATTCATAACCCCAAGATTAAGAGTCACATACTCTACCTACTGAGGCAGCCAGGTGCTGCTCAAGCAGAATTTTGTATGTTGTTCTGCACTGCAGTCTGTATGGGAAGCAGAAAACTCTTGTCAGTTAAAATAAGAGACACCTTTTGAGGAGGGCACTTGTTGGGATGAGCACTGGGTGTTGTATGGAAGCCAATTTGACATTAAATTATATTTAAAAAATAATAAATAAAAATTGGGAAAAGCCTACTCAAAAAGGTTTGCAACTGGCAGTACCAGGTACCTTTGGATTCTGTTGTCTTGGCACTATTAAGTCATTTCTTTTCATCTCCTTTTTAGCTTCTAAAATTTTATTGTTAAAATCTCTTATTAATCTATTGTTTTTTCAACTTTAGCTTTATGTCTTGGTTTTTAAATTATTTTTAATTTTTTTTTAAGTAATCTCTGCACCCAGTATGAGGCTTGAACTTATGACCCTGAGATCCAAGAGTCACATGCTCTACCAACTGAGCCAGACAGGCACCCCTAGATTTATGTCTTTTTTTCTTACTGTTTATGTATTTATTTTTGAGAGAGAGAGAGAGAGAACATGCACAAGTGGGGGAGAGGCAGAATCTGAAGCAGGCTCCAGGCCCTGAGCTATCATCACAGAGCCTGATGCGGGGCTCGAACCCACGACCATGAGATCACGACCTGAGCCGAAGTCAGATGCTAAACTGACTGAGCCACCTAGGTGCCCCCGGACTGACTTTTTTTTTTTTTAATGTTTTATTTGTTTCTAGGAGAGATAGAGAGAGACAGCGTGAGCAGGGGAGGGTCAGAGAGAGAGGGAGTCACAGACTGAAACAGGCTCCAGGCTCTGAGCTGGCAGTCAGCACAGAGCCTGACGTGGGGCTCGAACCCACGAACCGCGAGATTATGACCTAAGCGAAAGTCGGACGCTTAACCGACTAAGCCACTCAGGCGCCCCCGGACTGACCTTTTAACACAGAAACTATGAATGTTTTTTTATGTTGCCAGAATTATACCTTTTTTATAAGGATGAAAAAATAGAAATGTCCATCAAGGGGGAATTATTTAAATAAATTGTGGCTCAACTGTATGATGAAATATAATCAGTCATGAAACCTAATGTTATGGAAGAATAATACCACAGAAAATGAACCTAAAGTATTAAGTGAAAAAAAAAGATCATAAATCCTATGTTCAAAACAATTACAGTTTTAAAAGTATGTATATTTTAAAGAGAAAACAGTGTCTCCTAACGTATAGTCATAGTATGTATACAAAGAAGAAAGTTATGTACCTGAAAGTTAAGGTGTTTGCCTTTCAAATGGTGAGATGATAGAACGTAAATGTCCAACAGGTAGAAATTCCCAAGGAACATGTAAGAGTAAGCATGTCTTCCTGTTGGGGCCTCCTGTCACACTGTTCTGCCCGCTTGGGTGTAAATATCACCCTATTCTGCAGGGTTGCCAGGTTGAATCTTGTGTCCAAGGGTGGTCTGAAGAGTTGTGCAAACCCATGGCCCTTCTCCTTTTTCCAGCCACCTAATGATCCCTATGGTATCCAGAGAGAAGACCTCATCCTAAGTCTTCGAGCTGTGCTGGCTTCTACACCACGCTTTGCCGAGGTGGGTCTAGCCAACGTTAGATATGTAGCCTCAGCCCAAAGAAGGCTCTGAAGAAAGAATAGTAAGAGTATGGGGAAGAAGAAAGCTCCCATATACATTTTCGGATATGGCATCCTAAAATGTCTTAAGGTTTGTGTGGCAAGTATCTTCAGACCTTCAAAGTAGAAAACTTTACCATCTCTTTGTTTAAAATAATAATCCAGTCCGTATATGGTGCTCTCTTTTGAAATCCTGTAGTATTGCCAACTAGCCCACTTTTCAAGTTAACTGGGAGTCTGGCCACAGGTTGGCAGGAAGGTTCGTTTACAGTTACAATGCCTGACTCAACTGTAACTCTCTAATGTAGGTCCTACCCCGGGCACTGGTGGCATGAAGGACATAGTTGGCCTTGGCATTGCTACAATACTACCCATCTCAGACTTCAGTTCTTTCTTCTCTCCCACAGTTCCTGCTGCCCTTGCTGATTGAGAAAGTAGATTCTGAGATTCTGAGTGCCAAGCTGGATTCTCTGCAGACTCTGGTGAGTGGTTTCTTTTATTCCAGGGGCACTAAGGAAGATAGCAGAGAGCCAGGGAATATAGTTCAGTGGTCCTCAAGAGAGGGATACCCAGAATCTGGGCTTATATGTTGACCTAAAGCAATCCCCCCCTGCATAATTGTGTGGTCCTATAGTAAGGGGCAGCTGAGGAAAGCCTGACCAGGGATCCCTCTTTATGCTTGTTTTCAGTCTATCAGGATAAACTCCCATTTTCTATGGCCTGGATAGGACTTTTGTGAAATCCTGCTGGTTCTTCTGCTGAGAGCCTTGCTCCTTCAGGTGCCATTCTGCTGAGGTGCCTACATGTCCTCAGAGTCTGTTTGTGTAGATAGCTGACACCTGTGCTTTCCTTGGCAGACTGCTTGCTGTGCTGTGTACGGACAGAAGGAACTGAAGGACTTCCTCCCCAGCCTTTGGGCTTCTATCCGCAGAGAGGTGAGTGTTAATTAGATAAACTCACTACTGTTACCTCCCAGTTGCTGGAGATGAGGGGAAATAACACAGCCTGTCCTTTTCCCTGTTGTTGGCCTGGTTATTCAGCAAGCCAGTAAGGGGGCACACTTCTAGTTGAATGACAAGGGAGGGAGAGAGTCAGCTGTTTGATGATAGCACATGATCACCTTTGCATAGTGCCCACTTCCTGTCCTTCCTTGGTCATGATGCATCTGTCACCATATTGAATAAAAGAGGAGAAGAAGACTCGGGTAAGGGGATCCCAACAGCCACTGCTCAAAGTTGGTATCCTGTTTCTTAAAAAGTATGTGTATCAATTCTACTGGGACTAAAGACTTGGTAAGAATACACCCATTGAGAAGAAACTCACTTGAAGGGTTCATTTCTATGGCTGTACCCTAAAGGTTCTTAAACCCCACTCCCCCAAGGAAATAGGCAGTGGGTGGATGGGCTCTCACCTGGTGCAGGCTCACCTCAGTAGCCATGGGATCCCTCCCTGACAGGTGTTCCAGACGGCAAGTGAGCGGGTGGAGGCAGATGGCCTGGCGGCTCTCCACTCCCTGACTGCGTGTTTGTCTCGCTCTGTGCTGAGGGCTGATGCTGAGGATCTCCTTGACTCCTTCCTTAGCAACATTCTACAGGGTAATGGGACCATGGCAGCCAGAAATGGGGTTGAGTACAATAGAAAGAAGTTTCTTAAAGCCAGTGACCTTTCATGAGTAGCCTCCCACATTCATTGACTTGGGTGCTGGAGTCCTACTTTGAATTGAAAACAATTTGAGTGGTAACTGCTAGCAAACTCTCCCAGGTCTCAATCTCCAACTTTTGTGGACTGCAGGGGAATCGGGCAGCATTCAGCCTACTCCCCAGGTCTGTAATGTGCTGCCTCTCTAGACTGCAGGCACCATCTGTGTGAACCGGACATGAAACTGGTGTGGCCTAGTGCCAAACTGTTGCAGGCAGCTGCAGGTGCATCTGCTCGGGCCTGTGACCACATCACCAGCAACGTACTACCTTTGCTGCTGGAACAATTCCACAAACACAGTCAGGTGAGGAAACAGAATCTTTTGAGGAAATGGGAACCTTGCTGGGATCCTTTTCATAGAGAGAGAGCTAAGCATTGAGTTTGTCCCACATGGTAGATCTTGGGTTTTTCTCCCATCAGCTCCTACTGGTTCCCTTGTTCACACTTTCTGACACTCTTACATAAAAGGATAATTCTCCCCACTTCCAGAGGAGCAGGACTGAAATCTTTTAAATTATTCTTTGACCCCAGTACTCCTTAAAACATTACAGAGCAACCAGCGGCGGACAATCCTTGAAATGATGCTGGGTTTCTTGAAGCTACACCAGAAATGGAGCTATGAAGACAAGGGTGAGGTCACCTTCCAGGTGGGGTGTCCTTGTGGCTGCTGAGCACTGTATTCCTTTGAAGGATGGCAGGCAAGGAATGCAACCGAGAAGTGTTCTAGAACAACAGCATTCTTGTTCTAAGGTGGTAGCACCAGAGCGCACTTACCAGATGAGGCCTATTCAATTTTTCCTCGTCTACTTCCTGGACACCCAGTGGATTAAGCTCTTTGAATCTTGCCCCAAGTTGTCTTTGCATCACCACTGAGTCAGGGCTTCCCTCTAACCTGGACTCCCGTCTGTCCTAGATGAAAGGCCTCTGAATGGCTTCAGGGACCAGCTGTGCTCACTGGTGTTCATGGCTCTGACAGATCCCAGCACCCAGCTTCAGCTTGTTGGCATCCGTACACTTGCAGTCTTGGGTGCCCAGCCAGGTACACTTAAGGGAAGAGAAATGAAAGGGTATTGGTCCTTTCCTTGCTATTTTCCATCTTAAGAGCAATCCTGGGGGCACCTGGGTGGCTCAGTTGGTTAAGCGTCCAACTTTGGCTCAGGTCATGATCTCAGTTTGTGAGTTCGAGCCCCACATCGGGTTCTGTGCTGACAGCTCGGAGCATGGAGCCTGCTTCCGATTCTGTGTCTCCTTCCCTCTGCTCCTCCCCTGCTTACACTCACTGTCTCTCAAAAATAAACATTTAAAAAAAAAAAAGAGCAATCCTAATTCCCTGGTTCTCACTGTAAGTCTAGATGATTTGGGATTTCTAATACGACTGTTGGAAGGGTTGTGGTGGTTACAGAGAAAGAAAGATGAGGTTTGTGTTTCATTTTAACACAGATCTTCTCTCTTCTGGGGACTTGGAGCTGGCAGTGGGTCACCTGTACAGACTGAGCTTTCTGGAGGAGGACTCCCAGAGTTGGTGAGAATTGAAAGCAGCAAAGTAGAGCAAGCTGTTGCAGGGCTCTGTGCTTCTGACTCTTGGCCCTCTCTAGGGGAAATGGGCCTGTGCTTGCCTCTGACTACCAACTGGTGGAGATTTCAGGCTTCTCTTTTTAGGGGGCATTAAGAAGCCCTGTCCAAATTAGTGGTGTAGGTACTTAAGTCCCACTCTTCAGCAAGGCAGGCTTTGGGAGCCCACTTCCCAGAATCTGCCTGATGGCAGGCCTAGGCAAGACAACAGTGGGCCAAGGCTCAGCAATTGCTCACCTGCCTTGTGTCTCCAGCAGGGCGGCAGCACTGGAAGCATCAGGAGCCCTGGCCACTCTCTACCCTGTGGCCTTCAGTAGCCACCTAGTGCCCAAGCTTGCTGAGGAGCTGGGCAGAGGTATGTGTCTCTAATCTTCTGTGGCTTGTCCCTTCCCAGGGATGTGTGGGGGCTTTCATGTGTGCCATCACACAGTGAAATCATGTCTCCTGGGTTGCTTGCAGGGCAGTTAGATTTGGCTAGAGGGGATGAGCCCATCAAATGCTCCCGGCACCTGCGCTGTCTACAAGCCTTATCGGCTATATCGACACATCCTAGTATTGTCAAAGAGACCCTGCCTCTCCTGCTACAGCATCTCTGCCAGATGAACAAAGGTAACTACCAGGAATAATCATCAAGGAGCTGGGCTGAATGGGGAACAGCAGGCACATTTGGAGTTGATGCCTCTAAGGCAGTGGTTCCATTGGTGACTATACATACGTAGAGTCACATGGGAATCTTTAAAAAATGTTGATGCCTGGGCCTTACTTTGTTCAACTGAGTCAGTCTCTGAGGAAGAATGGGACTCAAATGACTGTAATTGTCAGTGCCCGGGTGAATTTGACATGAAGTCAATTAAAAAGCACCACTGTAGGGCCACGGCTACTGAAAATGTGGTCCATTAGCCAGCAGCATGGACGTTGTCTGAGAACTCGTTAGAAGTGCAGAATCTTAGGCCCTACTGTTGTAATCTGCTTTAAACAAGATCTCCAGGTAACTCCTACACACTGCTGCTCCAAGGCGAAGTGACGGCAGCTGCTGCTACTGTGAGCCTGTGCACGCTCCCCACAGGCTCTCCCTAATTTCCTATGCTCCCAGCTCTGCACTGCCCAGCCCTTCATGGTAGATCCAGTGGATGTTCCAGCAGCTGTTACAGCCCAGAGTGTGGCCGGGGTTTGACTCCTGACTTTGCACTTAACTATAACCCTAGAAAACCACTGGTAGTTTCATTTCACCTCCACATCCTCCTCTATAAAATAGGGAAAATGATACTTCTAGGGCTGTTATGAGAACTGAGAAAATACGTATGGGTGCTTCTGTTGCAGAGCTGGCACAGAGCCGTTCTGCTCCAAAATCTGAATAAGTGAAAACAAAACAGCCAAGAGAATGAAATTGCTTGCTCCATTATAAGACATTCTTGGACTCTTTAGTCAGTCGTCTTTGATTATTCTTCCCATATTCTGTATCTGAAAGATCTGGAAGTGCTTTTTTTTTTTTTTTTTTACAAATAGTTTATTGTCAAATTAGTTTCCACATAACACTCAGTGCTCATCCCCAAAGTGCCCTCCTCCATGCCCATCCCCCCCGGAAGTGCTTTTAAGAACTCTTTACAGAGAATACTTTCTAACAGGGAATATGGTTGCAGGTACCAATGAAGTTATTGCTGTCTGTCAGAGCCTCCAGCAGGTGGCAGAAAAGTGCCAGCAGGACCCCGAGAGCTGCTGGTATTTCCATCAGACAGCTGTACCTTGTCTGCTCGCCCTGGCTGTGCAGGCTTCCATGCCAGGTAAACTTCTCCACCCTGCACCTTCCCTGTCCTGCCCCTGGGCTCAGTCTTTCACTGCTGCTGGACAGCACTGCCACCTGCAGGCTACCACTGGCATTACATTTTGTATCGGCAGAGGCTTCTTTTGAATCCTTTTGTCTCCAAAGCAAGATTTCACTTCAAGCAGAGGGTGCCAACCTGACAAGTGGGCGGGAACCAAAATCTACTCGGGTCACTGACACTGTGCAGGATGCACACCTTTTTCCTCAATAATTGCTATGTAAATAGTTAGAGTTGGGCTCTGGAATCAAGCTGACCTGGTTGGGTTTCATCTCCAACTCCACCACTTATTAAGTGAAGATATTTTAGCCTTTGTAAGCCTCTGTTTTCTTCGCTTAATATTAGGGGAAGATAAAGAGTAAAATCTGTGTCACAGGGTAGTTAGTAAGGATTAAATAAAAATGTGTGGTGCTTGGCAACAGAGTACATAGTATGTATGTATAGTAGGTTTATGGATATAGCTGCTTTAATAGTAAGGACCCCTGACAATACATCTCTGTTATCTTTTACATTTTGGAAAAAACTAAAGTAACTATTTCTGAAGTTCAGAAGATCATAATTGCTAGCTTTATTCTTCTTGTTGCCCAGTCTGAGGACTGCACAAAGTTCTCAAGAGCTCTCTGTGGCCCATGTTAACCATTCCTGTTTCTAGTGCCATGCTTGTACTCAGGGCCACGGAGCTCCTAGGGGAAAGGTTTAAAACTGATGCCATTGTAACTAGAGTCATGATGATGCCCGGACCTATCCATCTGAACCATAGTCATGGCCTGGTGGGGTGTGTGTGTGTGTGTTTATTTTTCAGAGAAGGAGCACTCAGTTCTAAGAAAAGTACTGTTGGAGGATGAGGTCTTGGCTGCCATGGTTTCTGTCATTGGCACTGCCACCACCCACTTGAGCCCTGAGTGAGTATAATCATTGATGTGGCTTATCATAGGCACGATAGTAATCTTGGGAAGAAGCAGCAAATAGCCGCCTTCTGAGCTATCTTTTACCCAGAATCAAATGTGGAGGGAGTTGTTTTGCTGGCAAAGTAAGAGGAAGTGGCTTTTTAGCACCATGGATTGGGGGTAGGGGAGGCATGGGCTAATGGTTTTTAGCTACACATGTGCATGAGAATCATCTGTGGAGTGTTTTTGGAATATACATTGCGTTCTCTCACCAGATTGTAAGCTCCAGGAGAACAGGGATTTAATCTATCTGACTCACTGCTAAATCAGGGACTAAAATGGGAATGGTTCTTGGCACATAATATATGCTGAATTATTATTTGTTCAATACATGAATGATCATGTTCTGTCCCATTGACTCAGTGACTCTAATGTGAATCCAGGGTACTTCAGAACCCTGGCTTCTTGGTGATACCTAGTCCTCTACCCCCAGCTTAGCTGCCCAGAGTGTTGCCCGCATTGTGCCCCTTTTCTTGGATGGCAACGTCTCCTTTCTGCCTGAAAACAGCTTCCCTTGCAGATTCCAGCCATTCCAGGTGAGGGTCTGATGGACTAGAATGGGGAGAATCTTGGGACTTCTTTCCTTCAAAATTTTAGGGCTAATCTGGGATGGGTTTGGGGCAGAAAAGCCTCTTGCTGGCAGGTCAGGCTTGCTAGGGCTTTTATCCCTTTCCAGAATGGCTCCTCAGGACAGAGGAGGCTGGTTGCACTGCTTATGGCCTTTGTCTGCTCCTTGCCTCGAAATGTGAGTATATTTGGGGAGTACCATAGTTTAACCCTGACAAGGCGGGGGAGGGGGGTTACATCCCAAGTGACTTCTGGACAGAAATTTGTCATAGGCTAAGCTGATCTTCTATTTTACTCACTGGAGAGTTTAGCTCTCATCCATCTTTACCCCTGCTGCCACTTTCTTTCTTTCTTTTTTTTTTTCCCCTTAAGTTTATTTATTTATTTTGAGAGAGAGAGAGGCAGAGAATTCCAAGCAGGCTCCACATTGTCAGCAGAGAGCCCAACGCGGGGCTCGATCCCACGAACCGTGAGATCGTGACCTGAGCCAAGATCAAGAGTCGGACGCTTAACCGACTGAGCCACCCAGGCGCACCCCCCTGCTGCCACTTTCTACTGGGTATCTCTTGAAGTTCAAGTGTTCTCTGCGCGCATTACATGGTCAGGTTTTGTGTAGGTGGAAATCCCTCAACTGAACCAACTCATGCGGGAGCTTGTAGAGCTGAGCTGCTGCCCCAGCTGCCCCTCCTCCTCCACTGCGGCCGCCAAGTGCTTTGCAGGACTCCTCAACAAGCTCCCCACAGGTACTGAAGTGAGGCTGGGGGGTTGGGAGCCTCCCGGAATCAATTGCTGATCAAATCTTAGAAGTTCAGTCTTCCTGCTCTTTAAAAAAGGAGCTGCTAAAAATATAGTAGGGCCTCCCAGGGGACAGCCCTTGGGACAAGAGTCAAGACCAGAGCTGGGCAGAGCATTACAGGACATAAGAAGATGAGAAGGTTCAGGCAGAGTGCTCTGTGTCTGTCACCCTACTCCCTACAGGGAGCTATTAGAGATCATTTTTTACTAGAAGTAGACCACTCTTTCCAAATACCAGCACCCCTGTGTTATGAGATACCAGGCTCTCATGCTAGTGTCCTAGAGCTGAGTGGGCAAAGTCATAGCCAGAGTGATACTGTTCTTTTCTAATGGCTTCTCAGGGAGCTCTGTATTTAAATAATTTACATCATTTGTTGTTAAAGAAACATGTGGCCTCTGCATCAGTGTTTCCTCTCCTATTTTTAGGGCAACAGCTAGATGAATTCCTGCAGCTGGCAGTGGACAAAGTGGAGGCTGGCCTGAGCCCTGGCCCGTATCGTAGTCAGGCCTTCACACTGCTTCTCTGGGTAAGGACCCAGAATGGATTCTAGTTAGATGGAGAGACAATTAATGTCTGGTTAAATAAAATTTCTTGATTTGACCTTGAACCATAGCATGCTTCTTGAGGTTTTGGGATTTGAATGTCATGCCCAGACTGTTCTCTGATTACAGGTAACAAAGGCCCTAGTGCTTAGATATCATCCTCTCAGCTCCTGCCTCACAGACCAGGTAAGTAGGTTCTGGAGACAGGAGAGCCAAGGATATAAATAGTCACTTCCGCATTGATCCTATTCCTCCCAGAAACCACTGCCATCCTCTTTTTGGGTATTTAATGTTCATTCTTCCCTCCTGATGCACCTCTTTTCTCTAGCTCATGGGCCTCCTGGGTGATCCAGAACTAGGCCCAGCAGCAGCTGATGGCTTCTCTCTGCTCATGTCTGACTGCACTGATGTGTTGACGCGTGCTGGCCATGCTGAAGTGCGTATCATGTTCCGCCAGCGGTTCTTCACTGATAACGTGCCTGCTTTGGTCCAGGGTTTCCATGCTGCTTCCCAAGGTGAGAAGGGTCTAAAAGAAAGACCCCAAATATATAGACCTGTTCTTTACTAAGGTCACATTCCCTAAAATAATTTAGGACCTGAGTGTTTCTTTAGAGCTCTAGTGTGATCTATACCTAAAAGGCTAAACTTCCAGAATCTTGTCCTACTTTTTTCCTTCAATAAATCTTGCTTTTTCTGAGCTTGAGGTGTTGGTTTCAACCTCTCTCTATCTAGGCTTATGTCCCAGCTTCATCAAGATTGGAGTTGAATGTTCAGACTATATGTCTGAGACCAGTTTGTTCCTAACCTTTTCCATGTTACAGATGTGAAGCCAAATTACCTGAAGGGCCTGTCTCATGTACTTAACAGGCTGCCCAAGCCTGTGCTCCTACCAGAGTTGCCCACGGTAAGCCCTGCAGTCAGAGCCTGGGGACTAAGTCACTGGCCCCAGCTGGTGTGAGAGACGGGGGGACGGGGGACGTGGAGGAGCAGCAGGCCCACCACATATGTGATGTGCCTGCCTTTCTGGCCCCTCAGCTGCTCTCCTTGCTGCTGGAGGCCCTGTCTTGCTCCGACAGTGTAGTACAGCTCTCCACCCTCAGCTGCCTTCAGCCTCTTCTACTGGAAGCACCCCAGGTCATGAGTCTTCATGTTGACACCCTCGTCACCAAGTTTCTGAACCTCAGCTCTAGTCCTTCCATGGTGCGTTGGAGCCCCAGCAACTCTTTGGCACCTACATCTCTCCTTCACAGGTCTCCCCTCACCCCCTCCCCTTACGGTTGTGTTCCAGGCTGTCCGGATAGCTGCACTGCAGTGTATGCACGCTCTCACTCGCCTGCCCACCCCTGTGGTGAGTACCTGAGATGGCTCTCTGGCCTGGACACTTCTTTAAAGAGCCAGAAAAGTTCCTTTCTGCCTTAATCAAATGAGACTGGCTACCTTGCTGTGCGATTGAGGTACACATAGGCATGGATTTGCCTGTGATAGAATGGCCATCCTGCCACATAGCACAATCTGGAATCACTAAAGGAGAATAGGAAGAACATTGGTTGTTGAGTCAGAAAAATAGCCATTTCAGTTGCCTTGGTTGAACAAGGCTGTGGTTCTTCTAACTCCACAGCTGCTGCCATACAAACCACAGGTGATCCGGGCCTTAGCCAAGCCCCTGGATGACAAGAAGAGACTGGTGCGCAAGGAGGCAGTGTCAGCCCGGGGAGAATGGTGAGTTTCTAAGTCATGGATAAGAGGGGATTGAAATGAGCCTTATCACTGATGCTGCCAAACTTCTTTTTTCCTCCAGGTTTCTGCTGGGGAGCCCTGGCAGCTGAGCCCTCGGTCCTGGCCCAGGCCTTTCTGACAGACAATCTAACCTGGAATTACTAACTTTTGAGCCATCTTGCCCAAGGCAGGGAGACCACTGGCCTCCGATTGCCTCTCCCTGGGCCTCTGTTGCATGGCTGTATAGGAAACACAGGAATCCTGATTTCTAATGGATTTGTAAAGTAACTGAGTGTGAGACTTCTTGTGTTTGAGGAAAGATCTTGGTCTTAGGGCTCTTCATTTGTCAGAAAAAGGGAGACCTGCTGCTGAGGGGTGAATGGATGCACGTGAACGTGGCCCTGCAGACCGGGGATGTGGATGTGTGTATCCCTGCTGGAGAATAAAGATTTCTTTGGGTAATGGGGCTGTCAGGTATTTCCCCCTCCCCACTTGTGCCTTAGTGCCACATAACCAGAGCACCAGTGCATAAGCCATAGGAACACTAATGACAGGGACTAGCCAAGAACTCTTCAGGGTATCCACCCCTCCAAGTAGAGCATAGGAAGCATGACCAGAACACCTACTTAATCGGTCTCGATTCTGACTTTTCCCCTTCCTTGGCCTAAAGTAAAGGGAATGAAAAGCTATAGATCTTTAAAAATCAAATACCTTTATTTTTCACCTTCAGCAGCATGTGAGAAATGGCAGTGACCTCAGCAGTAGGCCTGGTGTCTTTGCCCTGTTGAGGAGCCAGGATCTCTGCTCTACCGTTCAGGTGTTTTCTCAGACAGCACATGAAAGAGATGATGGCCAACCCCAGTGCTGGAACCTGGAGGAGGTCGGGGTCAGCACCTGGCAAGGTTGCTAGCTGCCTAATCTCCAGTCTGGGGCTGGAACTTCAGTTTGCCTGAGCTGAGTAAAGGGACATCAGTCCTAGGATTTCTCCACATCATGCCTGTTTCTGCAGTGGCCAGGAGACTGGTCCTGGAGTCGTCCCTGCATGGTACTCGGAGGCAGGCCCACTGATTCTTTTTGCCCAAGGATTCCAAGAAGCTGTCCTTGGAGGCCCTTGAGACAGTGCAGGAAGCAGAGTGGCACACAGGCTGTGACAGGTATGATCCAGCTCACACTGCCATCACAGAGGCTGAGTGAGCAGTCACCCAGGGAGGGGGGTCCCAGGTCATTCCATTCCCATGGGGCAGGTGACTGGAAGGCAACAGCACCCGAGTAAGCCAGTGCCTACAAGAGAAGATAGAATGTCTCTGAGTTCTAAGAGTTCTTGGTCTTCCTTTCTGATCCTCATTCCTCAGCAAGGAATCAAGATATCCTGAAGCTACTTTGGCATTAATCCCAAAAGTAACATAAGTTCTAATATATCTAAGCCTTTAGAGGTTTCAAGCTAAACCTCTGAGGCGTCACTGCAAGCAGTGACAGGCAGGAATATAATGAGGACGGGAAAGGGGGGGAGGCAGGTACTTCTGGTCATCGAGTTATTACTGCCTTGGAGTTGCAATTTGAAAAGTTGATTTACCCTGGTCTCTCAGGCTAAGGGAGATAACTTTTTTGTTTTGGGAACTGTTACAATAGATTACTGCAATCCCACACATTGTTGGCTTGAACTCCAGATACTGCATACAAATGGGAGATGGGTAGTCACCATATCCTACCTAGAGGTCCCTTACTGACCACTGCTTTCTCAGGATTCTGTTGTGTCATCTGTAAGCCTCATGCATGTTGGCCTTAAGCCCCTTTGGCTCAAACGAACAATGATCTCTACTCCCAGGGTAGTTGTACTGTCCTGTACAGTAGCCACTAGCCACATGTGCCTATTTAAACTAGTAAAAATAAAATTAAAAATCAATTTATGGGTGCATCAGCCACATTCCAAGTGTTCAGCAACCCTATATGGCTGGTGGCTGTGTCTTACACAATGTAGGTACCAAACATTTCTTCTGCCATCATAAAGAGTTCTGGTGGGCAGCACTAGTCTAGGTATTCTACTTTACCTTCCTGTGTCCACACCCAGGAATACCTTCCAGTTGTCCAAACAGCCGTAGTTGTAATGATTCCTAAAAACCTAGAGCCGAGAGAAATACAGGTTTCTACAAACTCCTTTTATTTTATCTCCCTCCTAATTTTTGGGCCTAAGTTAGCTAAAGTTCTGACCTTTTATGATGCCTGCCCTTGTTGGCCCTGACCATGGCCTCTGTTTTCAGGACAACAGGATCAGTTACCCTCCACCCCAAGCCCTCAGCCCTACTCACTCTGCCCTTGGCTTGCAGCCGACGTCTCTCCTTCTTGTTGATGTGCCTTTCGATACTAGTTTCTCCTCGACTGATGAGAACAGCATGCCATACAGTTAGGGCACCCAAGGCAAGTGCTACAGAACTAAGAAAAGAGGGGCCAGGGTTGGTGGGGAGCTTGGTGGTAGGGGGAGGCTACAAGTAGGTCTGAAATTGAGCTGAGCAATAATGATTAGCTAGAGACCTCTCTGCTGAAGTCCCAGCCCACATCCTAGGTGAGTTCTTACCTCCCTACATTTATAGAAAGCATCAATGAAAATGCATCAACATGAGCTAAGAATAAATTATGTGGGAAGAAAGGTAGGGAAATTAAGTCTGCATTACTAATAACAATGTTCTGTACTTCTTAAAATACCCATGCTCAGGAAAGTGCAGTGGGTAATGAAAACAGCAGGATTAGAATGGCAGCATGCAATTCAGATCACAGTTCTCCCATTCCCAGCTGTGTATCACACAACTCACTTCACCTCTCCTCTTGGGGTTTCCTCACCTGGAAAATGCAGCGCCCTACCTGGAGGTAGTTTAACTTACCTTGGCACATTAACACTAAATGCTAGCATCCTTAGTGTTCCCGGCCCCAGAAGGCTGAAGAAAATGAAGCACTGATTGTTTGCCAAGCTGTTATGCTAAGAACAGCAGCAGATGACACAGGCCTGGGTCTCTGCCTACACGTGGGCACTGGAAAAGGTTTTTCTGAAGCTGCCCCCCATTTAGGCTGTCAAAAATGAGTGTTAAATACCTGCACAGGAACCAGAGGTAGACAAGACTCTTGTGAGTCACCCTTTCTCGGAAGGAGAAGGTGGGTGGTGGGGTCTGGTGATACGTCTAGAAAAAGAGAAGAGCAAGGTGGCTCATTGCTCTATTGATCTCCACCACAGCCCCCAGCACCTGCAGGCAGGTGAGTGACCCAAGCCCAGGATGAGAAAATAGGGAGGTAAGCCACAGAGGAGTCAGGGCAGCAGCCAGATGGGTGGGCCAAGCCCGGCGGCATCACCATGTGGACAAACACTGGGCAGAGCGGGTCTGGACAGGATGGCAAAGCACAGGAGGAGCCGACCCTGGGCCTTCAGGTTTGACAACACAAATGGGGCTCCAGGGGAAGCCGCTCCACTCCCCAGCTAGAACTCCCTCACTGTGTGCCTGCAATCCTCAAGTGAGGAGGCCGGGCCCAGGCCCAGAACGCAAGAATAAGCAAGAACTGAGCTCCACTAAGGACTAAAAGGACAGCAGAGGTTAAGTGGTATAATCATGAGCCCAAGATCTTTCCAAATAAGGGGTCCTAACAGGCCCAGGAGAAGGCCTGGCATGGATGCAGAAAGACCAGGAGCAAAAGGTGATCAGACTGGCCCAGCCTGGTCCCTGTCCCCTGGAACCCCATTACACAGACTAACACAGACTCCTTGCTGCTCAGGCTGTCACCAAGGCAGAGTCCCCACTCAGCCCAAAGAAGGTGAAAATGGGATAGAGAGCCCAAGACCGTCACACACCAGGGACTTCCAGCTTGGCCCCAGGCCACTTAGTCTGCCCATGGCCGACAGCCTCCCAGGATACCCCTGATCCAGTCTCAAGAGGCCCCTCAGCCAGCATCTACAACTCCACTAGCAGGTGGGCCCCCGCTGCCTCAGCAACTCTGTACCCCTGGCCTGAGCAGCAGGAGGCAGTGGCGTGGGGAGGGCCCACCTGGTTGGCAACCGCCTGTAGTTTGTTCTTGTCGAGCTGTTTCATTTTCTAAGGGGATGGAAAACAGTGCTGGTTATACTCTCAGGCCTCTAGGGTAGGGGTGCTACCAGCCCCACTCCTTAGGGACAGATTCCACACCCCAAAATTCTACTGAGCTGCCCTGCTCCTAGCTGTGGGCTCACCTCAATGGCAGCATAAGCTTCCCGGAAAAGGTCCCAACTTCCGTAGCTGCAGTAGACACAGCCCAGAGTCATGAAAAAGCAGAAAGAGAAGAAGTACCGATGGTTATAGTGGCCTACACAGTTGTTTAGCCAGGCTGGTGGGGGAAGGATTAAGGATAAGATCAAACACAGCTTCAGGTCTCTCTGGTTGATTCTTGGCTTCATGATGGCATCATCCAAACACAGAGCCTCCAGTCACCAAGAACTATTTCCCAAAGCAGGAAAATATGGGACTATTTCCAGATGTTAAAGCTTTTCAAAGCCCTCACCAGTCCCCCTGGAAAATCATGAAAAATGAAATCTTCAGCAAAATGAATCTGCTAATACTTGAACCTAGCTGGTGTTAAAACCAGCCATCTGTTGGGACAGCAGAAGGGGACCAGTGGTTCTATCTGGCATGCCCAGTGGACAACCGGAAGCCCAAACATCTCTTTCCATCCCACAAATGTTAGCATGACAGTCTAGAACAAACTGTTAGAATAGATGCCTTCCTCCAAGATGTGTCCCATATTGCCTGTAAGCCTCCTGCTCCCCCCAGGAGATGGCCAGGCCCCACCATTCCTCTTCTAACTTCATGAGCCCACTGTTCTTTGAGGAAGGGATGCTAGAAGCTGTGGTTGTGGCCCTTCACTCGGTGCAGGGCTCTGGAGCTAAAGAAGGAGGCCTCATGCAGAAGAGACAATAAAAGGATACGGCAGTGATGATCCATCTTCAGCACACACCTGTGAGGGAGGGACACAGGCTCTGTTACGGTGGCCAAGGTTCTTGAGATGTCAGTGCCAATCCTTTCCTACAAGGACCAGCATCCTGCTGAGTGGAAAGGGCACAGACTTTGAAGACAACCAGGCCTTGCTTCAAACCCTGTTTCACTGGCTACATGATCTTGGACAAGGTTAGCTCATCTCTCTGTTTCCACAAGTGATGACAATACATAACTCAGGACCATTCTGAGGACCAGGCGTCATGACATGAGGGCGCACTGCCTGGTGAAAAGACTTCATAAACATCTTCTCAAACTCTAGGCCTACATTTTACCCTAGGGCTACAACAAAAGGGGCAAAATAAGCAAAGCCAAGACCCACCTATTGCAGATGCTGCAGTGGTGTGTTCGGGCTGGCTTGGGGTAAATACACTTCTTACAGATGGAAACTGTTGCGATATCGTTCCTACCCTGTGCGAAAGGGAGAAGAGCATCATGACAACCGTGGGAGCAAAGTTTTGCACCTCAAAAGATACCAAGGCACTCTCCCTCCCCACTCCTAGGACTGGCTCTCGCAGCCTGCAGCTCTCTCCCTCCGCATGCCCCTGTGGGGACCCACCTGGGGTGGGTATCCAGGTGGAGTGGTGATGGCCTGGTAGTAATGGAAGACGATGAGGATCAGATTCCAGTGGCTATAGAAGAAGTGCCAGCAGAGCCGCGGCACTGAGTATGTTCGGAGGATGAGAGGCAGGACACACAGGTAGGCGATGGCCACGATGGAGCTGGTCAGCACGATCACTAACACCACGAACACCTGCCAACACCAGTGAGGTCAGGTAGACACGGTGAGAGGTTCCCAACACCAGGGGTAGACTCAGGAATTTCCCTGGGGTAGGAGGCTACTGCGGGTCCCAAACCCAGTGTGGGTCCACCAGATACATGTCCTGCTACCCCAAAACGTCCCTTTTCCTCCTCCCTGGGTATCATCACTCACCACCCCACACCAACGGATCACGTTGTCCACCAGCCAGTAGATAGGCTCAAAGGCAGCATCGACAGCTGTGTCACTGCTACCAAAGGAGTTGTAGAGCAGGGAGCGCAGGCAGACTTTGCCATAGCGCCAGCGCTGTACCAGGCCCCGGAGCAGAGGTGGGCAGCGACGCCTGTAGCCCAGGAGCAGAAGCAGGCGCAGGCAGAGGCGGGCAGGGCCCAGCAGCAGGCTCCGCTGGCCCCGCATGGCTCCTAGGAGAGCACACCATTGTGAGAAGCCACTCCGGTCCTGTCCCTCTCTACCCCACCAGGGAGGAGCCAGAGCACCAGCTTAAAGGCAAACAACTGAGGCCCAACTGGGCCAGTCACCAGCTATGGGACGTAGGAAGATTACTCCACTTCTGTATGGAATGGGTGGTGCCAGTGTCCCAACCAGACTACATGGGGTAGGGTCTGGAAGTTCTGAGCCTGCAGAAATCCCACTTACATTGCACCACTTGGGTGCACAGCAAATCCAAAAAGATGTACACCTAGAGTAAAGGGCCACCCACAGTAAAAGGCTAAGGGAAAGGATGGCAGCTCCAAGCCAAAGCAAGGTCTTTGGAGTTCTATGTGTAGACAGACCACTGGGTGGAGCACAGCTGACATGCACAAAGCTGCCACCATGCCTCTGTGGGCACGGCCACCATAGCAAAGGATTCCTGGGGTATCCTGCCTGCTCTAGCCCATTGACCTACCTCCTAACAATTGCTCTTCACCAAAAAACGGCCGGTGGGGGAGTGAGTACATCGCATGTGGATCCTACATCTAGATCTTCCTTGGTGCTGAGTCTTAGCAAAAGATAATCCTTTTTCCTACTTCCTCTGAGCTGACATTACAGGCCACCAGACCCAACCTGGTAGCACGAGACTCCCTGTCTCCTGTCAGGACACCTCAGCTACCCTCTGCATGACATAAGATGCTCTGTCTCCAATTCCAGTCCCAGCTCCACCCCAATGGTACAAAAGCCAAGAAAACTTCAGGTGTTTACAGCAGAATAACACACAGGCATGAGACACTGGCAGCGGGTGAGGGGCCTCCCTGTGGTGGCTCATGAAGACCACAGAGCCTACCCTTCCAGTGTTGAGTCTCCCCTGCCCAAGTCTAGTTGGACAAGTCTTCTCTGCAGCTGCTGCCCTTGGCCCCAAGCTTCCCAACCAGCCTTCCCAGCTCTGCAAGTGCCTTCTCCTCTATGTGATTTCTACTTCACCCAATAGCCATGTGAGGTCAGCTGCCCAGGTAATGTCCAGAACAAAAATCATGGACTCCTTTGATGACAGTCTCATCAATTCTGCAGATTAAAGCCCTTACCAGAAAAGAAATTATCTGATTTCCTCCTAGGGCTACTGTGTCCTCAGCAACTCCACTGACTTATTTAAAAGGCAGCTCAAAACCCAACAGAAAGTGGAGGAGGCTGCTCCACTGTAGGGATGGTTTCAGTTCAGTAACTGGAGCAAGGTACTCTCCTTGCACACTGGCTTATCACAGAAGGCCTTTCAAAGAAACGCCTTCCATAAGTTCTGTAAACGACCTAAGGCAAAAAGGAATCCAGCAGACAAGGCCAACAGAACGAGAAGATGATTCAGTAAGGGCCTACTCTCTGCATCAGGATAAAGAAACTGGCTATTCCCATCACCTACTGGAGCTAAGAGAATTAAGGAGCAGTGTATAAAGGGAGAAAGTAGAAACTCAGCCTTCCTACTTCCCCTGAGTTGGGAGTCCTGTTGCTTAGAACCATGATATGGCTTGAAGCATGAATTTTCTTTTTCTTTTTTTCTTTTCTTTATTTTGAGGAGGAAAGGACAGAGAGAGGGAGCGAGAAAGAGAATCCAAAGCAGGCTCCACACTGTCAGCAAAGAGCCTGACACGGGGCTCAAATTCACAAACCATGAGATTATGACTTGAGCTGAAATCAAGAGTCAGACACTTAGCCAACTGAGCCACCCAGGCACACCTTGAAGCAAGATTTTTCAAAATAGTGTACGGTCACAGTCAAGTTTAAGAGTGAGCCAAAAATTTTACCTCGCAAGAAATCCAAGTGACTTAGACTCTCCACACCATTGTTCATTCCCTTATGGTGGCTAATGGAAAGCTTTTTCCTATTTGCTAAAATAATCTTTATAATGACAGCTTGCAAATAAGATGCATTCCTCACCTATTAATAAACACGAGTTATATGCCATCTCTCCTGTTTCCAAAAACAAGAAACATTCCTTTTCAGATTCTCCACCTTTCATATTGTTCTCAACCACCTCTGGAATTCCTGACTCTATAGGAATTGCCTGCCTCAAGGACAAGACTTACCAACTCTCATCTATCCCATAACTTGATTACTTAGGGTTCAATTCTGTCCTTATGTAGTTCTGTGACCTTGGGCAAATCAGCCAACCCTGTTGGAATTCAATTTCCTTGTGTTTCCATTCAGTGACAGGGTAGAGTCAAATGCTAAGGTCCCCTCCAGCTCTAACCTTTTAAGAATCTATATATACACTAGGTTAAGGTATAAATGAAATGGCTACAAATGCTTAGCACAATACCTGGCTCACAGAAATAATAAGTACTTGTTGAACAAACAGAGGATGCAAAAATGGTAAGGTTAGTCAGATGTCTATCTGTGCTAGAAGCAGCAGCAAGTGCACTCCTGCCAATGCAGTAACACTATGTATCTGCTACTATCTTTCTTCATGATCAGTAAAAAGAAATAGAAACCATTGTTAGAATCACAGCACTTAAAAGCTTAAATGGATTTTATAACACAAATCCAACCAGAAATGAACCCAAACATGTAAACTGAAAGTTTGTAGAGCTACAGATCAGATCCAAGTGAAGAGTCTAGAGTCAACCCCCTCCCGCTCATTTTAGCTTAGTGGGGTTTAGGGAGTATGGATGTTCCAGGGAAGAGATATGTGGTCCTTGGGGCCACACTTGAACATACAGAGTTCCTCATTTCTTAGGAAATTGAACCAAAGCAGAATTCAAAAAAATCGTTCGATTTTGTGTGTGTTGTGGCAGAGGATGGGGAAAGAACATGAACATGGGAGAAAACAGAGAAGCAGAGCTTCACTATCACCCCAAGCACAAGCCCTTAGCACTCTGATCCCTCAGTAGTAACCACAAACCATAGTGACGTCTGCCACCAGATTAGAGGGGATTGAAGGCCATAGCACTCCCCTCTTTCCAAGGCTCTAAGTCGCCATCTGTTTTCCAAGGGGAAACTGGATTGGTGAGGGTTGGAGGGTCTACACAGGCAGCGGCATATTCCAAAGCCACCAAAAGGCAAAGGAAACTGAAATGAAAGTCGTAGCAAACCTCAACTGGACAAAGACGCTGCTCTCAGGATGTCTGCTTTCTTAAGCAATAGTTGTCAATCATCAGTAACAGCAACATTCTACTCGCGTGCAGACTTTCGTTCCGGACTAACATGGTTGAAAAAGTTAAGGACGGGCCCACACGACCTAACTCCGCTTGAGAGGATCCGACCTTAAGATGTGAAGCTGCAATCACAAAAAGCCTTTATTTCTGAACGGGGGTGGCGTGGTCAAAGTGCGATGGACTGGAAGTATAAAAAAACAAAAACAAAAAACACAACCTTGGGTTCCGGTTTGGGCTCTACCTTGAACTATCTCCGAGGATCCTGGACAAGTTAAATCCTATCTCTGGATCTGAGTTTCCAAATCTGTGAAATGGGCAAGTTGGGGTGGCCTCCTTCCATGCTTCAAGCGTTACAGCTGCCCGGAGGGTGCACTCCGCCAGGCAGGGTACGGCCGTGCAGGGCGGGGCAAGGAAAGAACAGGAACTCGGGCTGACGAAAAGGCCCCGCACGGGGCCCGACCCTAGAAAAAAGGTCAAGACTGGGCAGCAAAGTCCGCGGCTCCGCTCTTACCTGCCGCCTGCCGCCTCCCCAGTCAGCCAAATGCAACCCCACAGCCTCCGTCGCCGCTCACTGTCAACCCCTCCAGCTCTGCAACCCGGCCGGGCCGCGCTCAGTCCAACCAACCATCGCCCGCCACCCCCAGCACCAGCCTGCAGACTGGGACCCGCCGCCAGCCCATCCTGGACCACAGGCGCAAGCGCAAGCGCAGGAGTTCCGGAGCCCCGCCCCCGGACTCGTCCCGGGGTAACCTGGGAAATAAAGTTTCCCGGAGGCTCCGAAGATCACGTGACAAATCGTACCAATTGACGCGGTTTTTACTGCAGAACGGCTCCTGGACTTTAGCCAATGAGAAGTCGACGTCGTTTCCCTCCAGTGGCAGTCATGGCGCCACCCGTGAGGTACTGCATTCCGGGTAAGTGTGCGGGGTCCGTGGCGATTTCTGCGTGAGACAGAGGCAGGAAGTCTGGATCGCTAACACCTTCTGGGCACCCGTGACTGATGCAGCGTTTTTCTTCAGGCGAGCGTCTGTGTAACTTGGAGGAGGGCAGCCCGGGCAGCGGCACCTACACCCGACACGGCTACATCTTTTCGTCGCTTGCTGGCTGCCTGACGAAGACCAGCGAGAACGGAGCGGTAAAGGAGGCCACTTCCCATTTCCTCCTTCTCTTTCTTTTAGGCTTCTTCTGCTTTACGGACGCGTCTTTGCTGCCTCAGCAGTAGGACAGCTGGTCCCTGAGATATCTTCAGGCTGGGGTCTCCTCTGCTGGGCACTTAGCCGCCACGGACCAGATGTGTCGGTCTGGCCTGGTTATATTGCTGACGCTCGCAGAAGAAGGTCAGAGGCCGAGCGGAGGCAGACTCAGCCCTGCAGCGGGCTGAATCTTGTCCGAAGGTCGCCTACCCCTCCGGCCTCATTTCGCTCTGCTGTCCCCACCTCACTTTCTGCGGTCTAGTCACACTGGCTTCTTTCACTGTAGCTAATGGGCCAAGCTCTCTCTTGCCACGGAGACTTTGTACGCACGCCTCTGTTTGGAACACGCGCATCTCCTTCGACTATTTAGGTCCCACTTACCCTTCAGATAGCTTCTCTAGCATCACTTTTTCAGAGAAGCTCTCCCAGACTCGCCAGTCAAGGATAGGAGTTTTGTGAGCTTTTGTTTGTTTTGTTAAACTCTCACAAAGAACTGAATTTCTTTCCACGCCTTTATCTCTCCATATAATGAAACACTCAGTTACATGTTCCCTACTAGACTCTTAAGTTCCATGAAAGCAATACCTTTTGTGCCTAGCACAAGGCAAATGCTCAATAAATGTTTGTTGAATGCCTAATACTGCCCTCCCTAGCTCCAGAGGCTCATCCAGGATTAGCCCAAGATCAGATAAACAGTGTTTGAAGAAGCATCTTAAAGACAGATAGCATAGTAGGGGTGCGTGGGTGGTTCAGTGAGTTGAGTGTTGGATTATTGATTTCGGCTCAGGTCACGATCTTAACATTTCCTAAGTTCATGTCCCCCATCAGGCTCTGTACTGGCAGCACAGAGCCTGCTTGGGATTTCTCTCTCCCTCTTTCTCTTCCCCTCCCCCCACTCACACATGCTTTTTCTTCCTCAGTAAATAAATAAATATTAAAAGAAAAAAAGACCAGTAGCATAGTAGAAAGAGGATTCAGAATTAGAACACTTAGGTACTGACTATCTAGATCTTGATTCTGCTCTAAGTTAGAAACTTGAACTCTCTGGTTTTTAGGTTCTTCCTCCTATGTAAAATGAGAGACATTTTATTCAATCAATTGTGAGAATGTCTTTAACATTTTTTTTCATTTTTTAATGTTTATTTATTTTTGAGAGAGAGGTGCGCGAGAAAAGGCCAGAGAGAGGGAGACACAGAATCCGAAGCAGGCTCCAGGCTCTGAACTGTCAGCACAGAGGCAAACGTGGGGCTCAGACTCACAAAGTGCGAGATCATGATCTGAGCTTAAGTTGGTTGCTTAACCGCTAAGCCACCCAGGCACCCCTTTAACATTTCTAAGTTTGTTCATTTCATAGAAATAGAACGTTTTCATGTCCCAGGCACAGTGTGGACCTCTAGAGAAATGGTAATGAGCCAAATACACATGGTCCCTGCTGTCATGGGACACAGACACAAATTGTAAACAAGTAAACGTTCAAATGAGTGTGTGGCTACTTATGTGATGACTGCTTTGAAAGACTATTATAGGTTATTGTGAAAATATGTAATAGACAAATCCACCTAGTCAGCAGAAATGATGTTTAAACTGAATCTAAAGGACAAATAAGAGTTAAGTGGGTGGAGAGAGCACAGTCTTGATAGAAAAAAAAAAAGGTTGAATAGAAATCCTGACATGGGAAGATATTTAATGAGTTAGTGAAACTCAGAGAAGACCAGGGAACTGAAGCGTAGTGAACAAGGGAGAGATTAATAAAAGATGAGGCTCAAAATATCTGTTTTACAGCAATAGCCAATACCATGTTCAAGGAGAAAACTACAAGTATTCCCTTAAAATAGCATTAATCAAGTATGGCCATTATTATATTAACATTTATTTGGAAATTCTAGCCAGTACAATAAAATGAGAAAGAGAAGAAAGTAGTATAACTTTGGAGGAAAGAGTCAAGTTATCCAGGATTACAGATAATTGGTTATATTCCAAGAAAATCACCAAAATACTTGTTAGAACTGAACGGAAAGTATTAGATTATACATTCTAGCAGCATTCTTCCCTTGGAGAATGGTCCCTTTACACTCCTATTGCCTAAAATTTCTAAGGCTGTCTGTTCTGAGCACAGATGAGTCTGTAGCCCACCTGTCCTCGTGACCTCAGCTATGGACCAAGGCATTCCTACATTACTCTTAAGCCACAGATAACTTTATGCAAGGCCTAGTCCGGATACTCACATTTTATTGTTCTCTCTATAGCTTCCTGTCATTTCTGTGATGAGAGAAACAGAATCCCAATTACTACCAGATGTGGGGGCTATTGTAACCTGTAAGGTAAGTTGGTCTTAACCTCCCTGCTTAAGAAACCTGTTTTAGTGGTGAAATCATGATCATTGTAAAACTACACTATCTAATATGATAGCCACTAACCATATATGGCCATTTAAGTTGAAATAAAATTAAAAATACATTTTCTCACTCTCACTAGCCACACATAGTTAGCAGCTGCCCTATTGGCCAGCACAGAACACTACTGTCATCACAGTGTTACTGGACTGTGCTGGCCTAGAAAGTTCTCGAATAATGACCAAGGCAGCCAAGTTCAGGCACCCATAATTCTTTCACTGAGCTGATTCCCTGAGTATGCAGTTTGGGAAACAGATGTCAAAGGCTAATAAGGAGGCCTATTTTTTAACATCTTGAAGCTGAGATCTTTCCCTGCAGAGAAGCAAAAGACCTTATACTCTCACATTCCTGTTAAATTTTAGGTCTTTTAGGGTGTTTCAGGGGAACTAAAATTGATGCTGTACTGATCAGTAAGTGTAATACATCAGTACACCCTGCCCATCCCCACCTTCTGCAGGTTAAATTAACTTGTAGCTCATAGTTGCTCTCCTTATAAATTGCTCTAGCAGAAAATTTGTGTGTTATTCTGAAAATAACTGAAGAGGCAGTGATCCAAATATTGTGCAGTAGTTGAAATCTACATTTAAATTCAGTCCACTCTCTAGCACTCTTAGCGAAACCTGTTTAAGATCTATATTTGCTATAATGTCCTGTGTCTATTTATGTTAGTCTTGTGTATTTTTCAAGATCTATTCCACATTTCATTGGATGCCCACAGTAACTTTTGTTAGGTGGCCAGAGTGATTCTCATCTTCCCTTGGAGATACATATCATTTATGCGGAGTTAAGTAAAGGTCAGTTTATCTTAAATTCTGTAATTAGTAAGGTTGCTTGGACTAAAATCCTGCTGATTCCTGCTTCCTGCCACCTCGAGCTGACAGCTGCACAGACTCTAATGCTGATCTGTTCTTGGTCCCACAGGTCTCTAGCATCAATTCGCGCTTTGCCAAAGTGCACATCCTATATGTGGGTTCTACACCACTTAAGAACTCTTTTCGAGGAACTATCCGGTAAGAAGAATTTGTGTCTTCATATTTGCCACAGCACCTGGAATGAGATAGGAGAGTACAGGGAACTGGAATTTTTAGGAGCCATTTTAGTTCTTATACCTGCCTCTCTCCTCTTTGTGCTTTGATTCTTTCCAAGTAGTGTCCAAAGAAAATGTTATAGTATATGAACTAGGACAAAACAAAAATATGAACAAGATCAGGCTTTAAATTTTTTTAATGTTTTTATTTTTGAGAAAGAGAAACAGCATGAGCAGAGAAGGAGACACAGAATCCAGAGCAGTCTCCAGGCTCTGAGCTGTCAGCACAGAACGTGACGCAGGGCTCAAACTCATGAACTGCAAGATCATGACCTGAGCCAAAGTCAGATGCTTAAACGACTGAGACACCCAGGCTCCCCAACAAGATCAAGCTTTAAAATGAAATGAAAAGAATTGAACTAAGCTAGAGACTAGTGAGGCAGGATGATTTTTATGAAACAAAGTAGAAGGAGGGCACCTGGGTGGCTCAAGTGGTTAAGCATACCACTTTGGCTCAGGTCATGATCCTACAGTTTGTGGGTTCGAGCCCCACATCGGGCCCTGTACTGATAGCTTGGCGCCTGGAGCCTGCTTCAGATTCTGTGTCTCTAGCTCCCTCTGCCCCTTCTCTGGTCGCTTGCTTGCGTTCTCTCTCTCTCTCTCTCTCTCTCTTTCAAAACTAAACATTGAAACTAAGTAGAAGTCATTTTAGGAAATCTTTTCTTGAATTTAATACAGTTTAAACACAAGGATTGTAAGACATGAAAAAGCTTAGTGGGTAAGGTGCACATGGCTGGCTCAGTCAATAAAACATGCAAGTCTTCATCTCAGCATTGTGAATTCAAACCCAATGCTGGGTGTAGAGATTACTTAAAATCTTTTTTTTTTTAACTTATTTTTTTAATGTTTAATTTTGAGAGAGAGACTCACACACAATGTGAGTGGAGGAGGGGCAGAGAGGGAGGGAGACACAGAATCCAAACCAGGCTCCAGGCTCTGAGCTGTCACTACAGAGCCTGACACGGGGCTTGAACTCACAAACTGCAAGATCATGATCTGAGCCGAAGTCGGACGCTTAACTGATTGAGCCACCCAGGCGCCCCAATGTTAAGATCATAATCTGAGCTGAAGTTGGACACCTAACCAACTGAACCACCCAGGTACCCCCTTTTTTTTTTTTTAATGTTTATTTAATTTTGAGAAAGACAGAGTGGGAGTGGGGGAGAAGCAGAGAGAGAGGGAGATACAGAATCCAAATCAGGCTTTAGGCTCTGAGCTATCAGCACAGAGCCCAATGTGGGGCTTGAATCCATGAACTGCAAGATCATGGCCTGAGTTAAAGTCAGCTGCTTAACCAACTGTGCCACCCAGGTGCCGCCACTTAAAAATAATATTTTTTTTTAAAAAAGAAAAGTTTGGTGGGTGAAATAGACTTTTTCTTCCTGTAGGTTTTTTTGTTTGTTTTTTAATTTTTTTTTTTATTTCTGAGAGAGAGAAGGAGGGAGAGCATGAGCAGGGGAGGGTCAGAGAGAGGGAGATACAGAATCCGAAACAGTCTCCAGGCTCTGAGCTGGCTGTCAGCACAGAGTCCAACGTGGAGCTTGAACCCACGAACCATGAGGTCGTGACTTGAGCGGAAGTCGGATGCTTAACCGACTGAGCCACCCAGGTACCCCTTCCTATAGGTTTTTTGAGAAGGGACAAACAATTCTTGTGAGCTAGATAATTTAACTTCTGAGGCTGTTTCCACCCTCAGGATTGCACGTGGTTCTATAGTGCTTCTGTTCAAGCTCCCCTAAGGCAGCAAAGTTCCTTATCCTTTCCTGCCAAATCTGATCTGCTTTTCTCTAGTCAGAAGTATTGCTGCTGCTGCTGCTGCTGCTGCTGCTGCTGCTGCTCTGTGTGACCCCAGAATGGGAATGTGGTTTTCTCTTCTGGGTGAGGACTGGGAGGGCTTCCACCCTGCTTCTCTGGGTGGCATTTGGGTTCCGGTTATGACTTGTTCTCTCTACTCTTGTAGCTCTTGTCTACTAGAATTTTGCAAGGTAATTCTTTCTTTTATCTTTCTCATAGATAATTAATCTTTCTGTTAATTCTTTACAGCAAGGAAGATGTCCGAGCTACTGAAAAAGACAAGGTTGTTGGTTGGTTCTTTTTTTTTTTCCCCTCTCTCATGGCTTTAGGAATCTCAGTCCTTTTAAATTAATCTAGTGAATTTCAAACATCTGTGGGAATGTGGATCCAAGATCCAAGGAATTTGTTTCCTACTGGAAAGTGTGGAATTCACCTCACTGTCCCTTTCCTCTCCCTAGGATTTTTGTTTGCTCTGTTGACCAGAGGGGGCTAATTTACTCCTTGCCTTTGAAGCCAGGTGTTTATTCCTTGTTACTGTCTCAGATTTACTCTGGATCCTTTCAGAGCCAACCATAGTACCTTTAGCCAACTATAGTACCTTTTGTCCAAGTCAGATTCCTGATCAGGTTACTAAATTAAAAATCATTCATGTATGTAATGATGCTGTAGAAGCAATAAAAGTTGTTGATTGACTTGACTAATGATGACTTCTACCCGTGGGCTTGAAAAGACTGGCTTTACCAGAGGGACTAATAGTTTCATGTGGATCTGATACAGAGCTTTCACTTAACATTCCTGTTCTTTGTTTACAGGTTGAGATTTATAAGAGTTTCCGCCCAGGTGACATTGTCCTGGCCAAAGTGGTATCCTTTATTCCTAGCAGTCTTGTGGTCCTTTGTGAAAACAAGAAGTAGAAGTGGAAAACAGCTCAAGTGGCCGTGGGAGGGGAGACTTAAAACACCTCATTTTCCTTAACCAGTGTTATGTGACTAGATCTCCCTGGGTGACGCACAGTCCAACTACCTCCTGACCACTGCTGAAAATGAACTTGGGGTAGTGGTGGCCCATGGTGAATCGGGTGAGTTTGTCCATGCTTCCACATGCTTACCTTTCCCTGGGAGCTAATGGCTTGGCATCATTGCACTGTTTTCTCTTATTACCTTTGTTTTTTAATTATCTAGGCAGTGATGTGAGTGTTGATAGTTACTACTGAGATTGGAATGATTCTCCTTGTATAATTGAAAGGGGAGGATTTACTGCCTAAGTCAGTGGAACAAACCAAGCTTTTTCTGTAGAGGTGAGGTTCACTGGGTAGCTTGGTGACACTTCAGTTCATACGCAGCTGAAAAAGGAAGGGTCTTAGGCAAACATTTGGGGTCCCAGCTCCAACAGCCGCTTTTCCCTTCCAGGTGTCCAGATGGTTCCCATTAGCTGGTGTGAGATGCAGTGCCCGAAGACTCACACTAAAGAATTCCGGAAAGTGGCCCGAGTACAGCCTGAATTCTTGCAGACCTAAGAAGCTACATTTTACACCCCAGGGAAGGGTAAGCTGTTTCTAAGAGGACATGTATGAACCCAACATCAGGAAGCCTTTGTCTTTATTCACACACCTTGTGTTGGCCAGCAACCACCTTTAGAAAAATCTACCAGCAACTTTGACTGTCAGTATTTTTCTTATGAACCTTGCAATGGATTTCATTTTCTTGAGTAATCAATTTCTGTTTTGGAGGTGCCAGCAAATGAACTATTTAATAACGTTGGAAGTAATCTGTTCCTTCTGACAGTCTTACAAATACATATTTTTTGCTGTGACAAAGAAAACATTTTTACTAAAAGGACTTTATGGTTTCTGTTGTCTTGAGTAGGGAAAGAAATCTAAAAGGCATCATGACATGGGGCACCTGGGTGGCTCAGTCGGTTAAGCATCCAACTCTTGATTTTGGGTCAAGTCATGATCTCCCAGTTTGTGAGTTTGAGTCCTGCATTGAGCTCCATGCTGACAGCTCAGAGTCTGCTTGAGATTCTCGCTCTCTCAAAATAAATAATAAAAAATTGGGCGGGGGGGTGCCTGTGTGACTCAGTCAGTTAAGCGTCCGACTTTGGCTCAGGTCATGATCTCACAGTCCGTGGGTTCGAGCCCTGCATTGGGCTCCGTGATGACAGCTAGCTCAGAGCCTTGAGCCTGCTTCTGATTCTGTCTCCCCTCTTTCTGACCCTCCCTTGCTCATGTTGTCTGTCTCTCTCGAAAGAAAATATATATAACATTAAAAAAAATTTTTTTTTAATAAATAAAAATCATCATGACATTCAGAGCAGGGATTTGCCTGGCTGTACCTGTTAATTGACATGTGTCAAGTGCTTGCTTACTCTGGAAAAGCCTCATCTCAAGTCATTTTTGTATTTTTTTTAATGTTCTTTTTTTAAGCACTTCTGCTTATTAAGTACTTACTATGTGCCAGGTACTGGGTCAAGTACTTTATATACATCCCCTCATTTAGAGACATTATGGTTTAGTGAAAATGATAGAACATGTTGTGATTAAGGGTGCATGTAAATACTTCTGAAAGTAATTAGGTAAATATAGTATTACTGATTAGTGGGTACTCCAGGAAATATTTGTTAAATCTGAACTGAAGAGAGGATCACAACACTGTTTTGTGAGGTGACCAGGGGAAAGATCTGTGACATGAAGTGAAAGGAATTGAAGAACTTAGGTAGTGAAATGAAGATATTCAAGGCAGAAAGAAACTTAAGTGCAGAAGCAGGAATGAACATGCAGGTTTGGGGATGAGGAAGGGATGAAGGTAAAGCATGGAAAACCTGCAGGGGGAATAGAAGGACAAAACTAAGAGATATCCATTCTTTTTTTTTAATCTATGTATTTGTAAAATTTATTTATTTAGTTTGAGAGAGAGAGAGAGCACAAACGGGAGGGGCAGAGAGAGAGAATGAGAATCCCAAGCAGACTCCGAGCTGTCAGCACGGAGCCCAACACAGGGCTCAATCTCACAAACTGAGATCATGACCTGACCCAAAACTAAGAGTCAGATGCTCAACCAGCTGAGCCACCCAGGCACCTCAAGAGATGTCAATTCTTGAGATGTTCTTCAAGGAGCATCTGTCACTGCACACATCTTCTGTGTGTAGTGACAGTGGTTACAGGTGAACTCTGGAATCAATCTAACTGGGTTTGTGTCCTCTAGCTGCTAGCCAGAGTAGGTTAGGTTGTTTGGTTTGTTTGCTTTTGGTTTTTGGGTTTTTTTAATGTTTGTTTTTGAGAGAGAGAGAGAGAGAGAGAGAGAGAGAGAGAATTCCAAGCAGGCTCTGTACCACCAGCCCAGAACCTGATGGAGTGCTCGAACTCATGAACTGTGA
The DNA here is from genome assembly GCF_003009895.1 of Hyaena hyaena. Taxonomy (NCBI): domain Eukaryota; kingdom Metazoa; phylum Chordata; class Mammalia; order Carnivora; family Hyaenidae; genus Hyaena; species Hyaena hyaena. Next base: position 4,904,155 of record NW_024080676.1, on the reverse strand, counting down.
GATCATGACCTGAGCTGAAACCAAGAGTCAGACGCTCTACCAGCTGAACTACCCAGGCGACCCTCTTTGGGGTTTTTTTGTGTTTGTTTTGTTTTTAATTTTTTAAAAAATATTTATTTTTGAGAGGGAGTAAACATGAGTGGGGCAGAGAGAGAGAGACATAGTGAGATATAGTCCAAAGCAGGCTCCAGGCTCTGAGCTGTCAGCAGAGCCCGATGTCGTGTTTGAACTCATGAACTGTGAGATCATGACCTGAGCCAAAGTCGGATGCTTAACCGACTGAGCCACCCAGGCACCCCTGTTCGGTTTTTTTAATTAGAAAAGTGTATTGAGATCAATGTAGCTCCACATGCAGTTTTAAGAAAGTCTGTTTCCTTGTCTGGAATAGTATGATCTCATAGGGTTATTGTGAAGAAGAAAGTGGCACTATTGTTATTATGTTACTGTCACTATTAGAGATCCCATCACCTTCTAAAGTATCTGGTAAGTTCTAGGCCTTATGCTAGACATTTTGATATAGTTTATAAGTCACACAGACATCCAAGTGGCAGAGCATTAATCTTTGCCCTGTACCTTGGTGCCTCCTTTTTCCAAGTATTGAATAGGACCTTGCACATGCAATTAGAGGCTCTCCAAATTGACACTGGTTCATTAAATATGAGTGCTTGCTGGAATATCATTCAAATATGTTGAGACAGTATTCTGCCCACCAGTGTTTCAGGAACTAGGAGGTGAAACAGCGAACATGATAGAATCCTTTCCTTATAGAGCTTAAATTCTAGTTGGGGGCAGGGGAAAGGGGTGCCTGAGTGGCTCAGTTGGTCAAGCATCCGTCTTCAGCTCAGGTCATGATCTTGCAGTTCATGGGTTTGAGCCCCATTGTCAGGCGCTGTGCTGATGACAGTTGAGCCTGGAGGCTGCTTCAGATTGTGTCTCTCCTTTCTCTCTCTGTTCCTCCCGTTCATGCTGTCTTTCTCTCCCTCTCAAAAATATGTAAACATTTTTTTAAAATTCTAGTGGGGAAGACAGGTGATAAATAAACAAAGAAATGCTATGATAAAGTGTCCTAAAGAGCATTTGAAACAGTTGGGGAATAGCCCTCTCTGGCCTGCTGCAGACCAGGTTAGGTTTTCTCAGTTGACCACCCAGTATTGTATTACAGTTAAGTTTATGTGCCTGTCTTCCCTTCTAGCCTGAGCTTTTAGGGCAGGATTCTGTCTTTGAATTTTCAGAACCTGGTATTGTGACTAACACATAGCAAAAGCACAATAAAAATTTTTTGAGCATTCATAGCTGACTGAACAGCTATGCCCAGTGATGTTTAATATTTGCTAATCTAAATTTGGTTCTAGAGACAAGAAGGGTTTCTGTGTGTTGGAATAGTGATTCTCAACCTGGGTTAGATGAACTTCAAATAGCCTATGCAGTGGGGCACCTGGATGGCTGTTGGTTAAGCATCCAATTTGACCTCAGGTCATGATCTCCTGGTTCACAAGTTTGAGCCCCACATCAGGCTCTGTACTGACAGCTCGGAGCCTGCTTTGGATTTTGTGCGTCTCTCTTTCTCTCTCTCTCAAAAACAGACATACATTTTTTTAAAATTTAGTTTTAGGGGTGCCTGGGTGGCTCAGTCGGTTAAGCATCCAACTTTGGCTCAGGTCATGATCTCACGGTTCGTGGGTTCGAGCCCCTCGTCGGGCTCTATGCTGACAGCCAGCTCAGAGCCTGGAGCCTGTTTCAGATTCTGTATCTCCCTCTTTTTAAATTTTTAATTTTAATTGCCTATAGAGCTTTAAATAAATAAAAACAAACAGAGCCCTAGCTCTGCTTTGAAACCTCATGAGGTGAACCCGTAACAGGGTTTAGGGGGTTTCTCAGCTCCCTGGAGGATTATGATGTGCAACCCTGGGTAAGCACAGTCTTGGAGGGACAATGGTTGTTGGCCTTCTGGCAGTAATGAGGAATGCTGGCTTTGTTACCTTCCTGCCATGAGTTCTGGTCAATGACTGAAGACTGCTATAAACTCAAGTGATGTTAGGATATAGAGGAACTTGGATCTAAGCTGCTCCAGTCTGACTTGGATGAAGAGCCTCAGTCAAAGTAAAATGATCAACTTTTGGTTTAAGATTCATTTTAGATTAAGTAAACTTAACATGCCACCAGGCTGTTTAAGGTCATCCTAGGGTTACTGTATAGATCATGTGAAAAACTAAACCTGAAAAGCAAAATGATCAGTATTTACATTTTAGAATAAGGACTTCTAGTTCAACATCTTTCATCTGGGTTCCAGTACTTAGTTTATGTGTGGCAAGTTACTGCATCTCTTTCAGCCTATTTCTTCTGCAGATTTGGGAAACCAGCCCTTTCAGAGGTTGTCAAGATTAGAGGTCATGTAGTTGGCACAGAGGAATTTCATGAGAGCTTAACAGATGAGGGTCTTACTTCTCCTACTAGAAGGCATTATGGGCTTTCTCTTGCCTTGTAGGCTTTCATGTTCATTATCTTTTCAGAAGCCTTAAAGAGAAGGTAAATGAGAGCAATGTCCGTTGCCAATTATGTAGACAATGTAACATTCCTTTTCTGCATCATTTTATTATAAGGTTGTGTGTCATTTTTGAGGATGAAAAGTGTGAATCAAGTTTACAGATTTTAATTTTTGAGAGACAGTACCTGCAGGGGGAGGGGCAGAAAGATGAGAACAGAGGATCTGCATCAAGCTGACAGCGGGGAGCCCCATGAAGGGCTCAAACTCCCAAACCTCAAGATCATGACCTGAGCTAAAGTTGGATGCTTAACTGAGCCATCCAGGCACCAAGTTTACACATTTCTAATAGGAAAATATTAGCTTTTTAAGATAAACTTTACCTTACTCAAAAGAAGGCATAATGGAATTTGAGAATTTGACCACTCAAGGAGTTTTCAGCCGACACACTGAGCAGGTGCTATAGAGGCAATAGGAATGAAGGGCTCAGCCAGGAAGACCTGCCCAACTCCACACCTCTGCTCCCCATCCTAAGGTGGAAAACCTAGTAAGATACACCCATTTTGGGGCCAGGCTGTATAAAGTAACTGTCCTAAAGCTCTTAATCTGTTGTACAAGGACTTGAGTAATGAGACATTTCAAATTTAATGTTCAAGCTGACCTCCTCAGACCAGAGAGATTACTACATCACACAGAAGATATTGCACATCACTCCTTTATTATACTGATCTGGAAAAAAGATTTAGTATAGTTACGGTCAGAATGAGACTGGGCCCAAGTGGCAGGACCAAGCAACTGGGACATGATCAGAAACATATACAGTGAAAGACACGCTTAGACATGATCAAGAGACATTTCACTGCCATAAAACATTAAGGCAGGGGAGGGATTCTAAAACACACAGCGGAATAAACTCCTAGGCCTCAGAAGTCAAGGAGCTTATCCCACATTGGTGTGAGGAATGGCTTATTTTGGGATGATTGCATGTGGGAATATTTCAACCGCCACTGAAACCCCAGGAGGGTTTTTGGTTTGTATTATTTTATACACATATATATATATATACTTTTTTCTTCTTTTTTTTTTTTTTTTTTGGTAAAAGTAAATGCAACACAACATTCAAATTGATCCCAGTCTTCTGGAGCCAACTCTTCTGCCATCAGAGGGGAATGATTGTTTTAAACATCTTTCACTGGAATGACTGGAGCCCCCCCAGACAGTCACCTGACTACAGAATAGTACAGGACTGGCTCCTGGGAACACAAATAGGCTCTCTTGCTTCTCAGTGGTCACACCTTAACAAGGTTCCTCCCAGTCCCCAACTCAAGCAGGCCCTTAGTAATAAAGCAGTAGCAAAAAACCCAGAGTTACTACCTTTCTACCCTTGGGTAAAAGTTTTCCCTTAGCTTAGGACTGAAGACCCATGCCCCAGAAGTGCCATTCTGACTATATGAAGTGAGTGGGTGCAAGAGACAAAATGGCTAAACAAAATTAGGAGCCACTGGTCCCCATCTGTGGCTAAAAGTTAAGATGCCTCCAGATGTGGTCAGTGTGACATGTGCAGGGAAGCAATGTGGAGGAATGGGATGGGCAGGGAGGGCATCCTTGGGAAAGCAGTCTGCCTGCTCGCCTTCACTTTTTGGCCTTGCCCTGGGCAGCCACAGCTTCCATGGCTTTACGCACGGTCTCTTCATCCCCCAGGAACTGCATGGGCTTGATGGGCTTCAAGTTCTTGTCCAATTCGTAGACCATGGGAATACCTGTTGGTAGGTTCAGCTCCATGATGGCCTCTTCAGAAAGACCTGAGGGAAATAAATACACACCATGATCAGCCAAGCTAGACACAAATCCCTGTCCCCCCTGCAGGTGACAAAGGTCTTTGGTAGGAATTAAAACAAGACACTCCTGATATTTGTAATGACAGTGATGATCTGTATTACAGATCAGTCACCCAAAGAATGCCTCTAATACTTATTTCTCAGCCACTGAAAAAGTATGTAAGGTGGTATGCCACAGATATCTCTCAAAGTGGGGTGTGGAAACCCACAGTGAAGCAGGACTATACACATCTCAAATGTCTATGTAGTCCATCCAGCCTGCCAAAAAGCAGCGCCTCTAGGTCCTCAGGTGAAACAAAAAAGATGCAAATTGAGAGGCTATCAATATGTCTAGCCTTTCTCTGAAAATGAATAAGCCCCTGATTTGTGGCGATTTTGTGGTGTCCCTCCTCGAGGTCTCCAGAAAAATGTACATACCCTCCAGATGCTTGACAATGCCCCGAAGGCTGTTGCCATGGGCTGCAATCAGTACCCGTTTCCCCTCCTTGATCTGGGGAACTATTTCTTCATTCCAAAAGGGCAGGGCTCTGGCAATTGTGTCCTTCAGACTCTCACAGGAGGGTAGCTGGTCTTCAGTGAGGTCTGCATACCTGCGATCCTAAGCAATAAAAACCCATGCTCATCAGTTAGTAGTAGTTACATCTGTTCTGCCCATTCCTCATCCCCTAAGGTATGAATCAAAGTGATAGGTGAAGTTCTTTCTCCTGGGCACAGAATGGAGCTGAGACCTTGGCAAAGGGGATAATTATTATTTTGCTGCTCTTCCTACCACCATTACCCACTATTGGAAAGATTTACAGTTCATATGAAACATAGGAAAAAGTATAAGGCTCTTCCCAATTCACTCAATCTTACAGTTGGCTTAAGAAGGCCCTACAACTCTTTAAGAGGCACCTGGGTGGCTCAGTTAAGTGTCCAGCTTCAGCTTACAACTCGTGGGTTCGAGCACAGAGCCTGCTCTTGATTCTCAGCCTCCCTCTCTCTGCCCCTCTCCCACTCATGCTCTGTCTCTCTCAAAAGTAAATAAGCATTAAATTTTTTTAAAAAAAAAGGCCCAACTATGGATGGGTTTTTATAAGGTATGGTAATGGAGATATAAAAAAGGAGATCTAATTTCTTTTTAGGTAAACAACTATCAACTAAACCTTTTAACAAGTGAAGGTCATTCCTTGGAGAAGGAGAATTACAATTAACCAGCATAAATTATAAATGAATGAAATCAGCGGGACAAGGCAGACACTAATAAAAAAAAAGCTAAAAAAGAGTGAGGCCCAGGTTCGAGCTCCCCAGTCCTAGGCAGAGTGAGCCAAACTCCCGTTTGTCCATACCTTACTAATGTTGCTGTAGAAGGGATGATCGGGCTCCATCGGAGGTGGCGGGACATCATAGGAGCGCCTCCAGATCTTCACCTGGGCCTCGCCATGCTTGGCGGCAGTTTCTGCTTTGTTGAGGCCAGTCAGACCCCCATAGTGCCGCTCATTGAGGCGCCAAGTCCTCACAACTGGCAGCCACATTTGGTCAATGGCATCCAGCACCGTCCAAAGAGTCCTAATCGCTCTCTTCTGCACGGAGGTGAAGCAGATGTCAAACTCACAGCCAGCATCTGGGAATCATAAATTCAAAGTGATAAGCCAATCAGGTCCAGTATGGAACCAGAATTTTCTCACATATAAATTTAACTAGTTTGTATACCCTAGAAGAAAAGACAATATTTCACCTTTACAGAAGATAAAATGTGTTGATTTATGTTATGTTACAGTTGACAATATACTTAGCAGTGGTTCCCCAATAATTCCTCTAACCCAAAGACCTAAACGTATTGTCAGGGAGCTGACCTGTGCCATCTGTGCTGCTTATCCTAACCCCAGGAGGCTGTGCATAAGCCCATTTTAAGAACTTAGTTCTGCTTCATTTCTTTCAAGAAAAGGATCCTTAAAAACTTGGAATCTCTTACTAAATAATAATAACCAATACTTATGGAGGGCTTACCATCTGTCAAGCACTGGACTATTTTGTGCATGTTTTATTTAGTCTTCGTGACAATCCTGAGATTACAATCCTTACAACCCATTTTACCAGACAAGGAAAATAAAGACTAGAGGAAGTAAGCAAATCATCTGAGGTCACAGCTTTTACATGAGAGATTAAAACCCAAGCTGTGTGACTCCAAAATCCAACTCCTAACCTCCATCTCCAGCTACCTCCATATTTTTCTAAAACCTAAGGATCTGGGTGTTTGTATTTTAGTTAAAACAGTCACTTATGCCCAATAATTACTAATATATTTCATCCTAACCTCTTGTCTACGGGGAAACAATTTTAAACCCAACAATCAGGACATAGCAAGAGCTCTTAGAGAATGCTGATTAAAACTTCAGTATGTTCCATGAAATTATATTTTCACTATGGAGTGGAAATCACATCACAGTTTCTTAATCAACAGTGCCTTTCTGCTATAGTCAAGTGCCAGCCTGTACGTACTTAGGTCAACTGTTAGATCAACTTTAGGAGAAGCCACTCCCTAGAGAAAAGCAGAAAGAGTAGAGTCTGACTCATTTACAAATGAATCTCTCCTCCATCCACAGTAGTTATTATGGAGTGGTAATCAAGAGTTATGTTGCCCCAACCAATAGGTTACAACAATTAATCTTATTTCATGAAATATTATCCCCATCTTCTACTTTAATAGGGAGATGGCCCTGTAGTGTTTTCCTCCACGAGGCTACAAGGCCCTCTTTGAAATTCAGCAAACTTTCTTGGGTATTGCCTCATATTGAGATTGCCAACAGTAATTAATGCAACGTGAAGTGAATTCTCCTGCCAGTTGTTCAACTGAGAATGAGGCGAGTAAGAACTATGCTGATGGGGGAGGGGAAGATTAATCACCAGGAAACCCATCACTACCCACAAGGGAAAAGATGACAAATCTCATCACAGAACCTCAGGACCAGTCCTGTAGACTCCATTACCATCTCCTCTCTAAGGGGACAAATGGCTCCCCAGTAAAAGGCTGAGTCACTGGCAAGTGCAAGCCTCGTCTCCCATACTGAAAAGCTACTGGCTGTTTCACTGCAATTATTTCTCCTTGCAATGGAGTACCTCCTGTTGGATGCACAAATAGGTCCCCAAGGAGAAAAGCAGTTCCACTCAGGAGAACTAAAGCCTCTTCCTTTAACTTCCCCATAAATAAAAGCATAGCCTAAGACAGTCCCAAGGGTGGGGTGGATGGTGTGATCTGTGGTGTGGACCTCATTCTCTCCCAAGAGTAAGATTGCATGGAGAAACTCGGTTCTCACTAGCTTCCTCCTGAAACAATTCAAGAGTTTATAAACCCTACTATCATTTAAAGCTCTGAAGAATTTAATATATTTACTTTAGGTTTTTTATATTATTCACAATGATCTTCACCATTCAGATTTCTGCTTTTAGTCTTTTTTTAAAAAATATAATCATTTGTGATGCCCATAATAGATAAAAATTTTTAAAAGGGTTTTTTTTAAACCAATACTACCAACATTTACTTAAAAAGTCAAGTGGGGGGGACACGCCTGGCTGGCTCACTAAGTGAAGCATGCAACTCTTGATCTCGGGGTCTTTGAGTTCCAGCCCCAAGTTGGATGTAGAGATTACTATAAATAAATAAACAACAACAAAAAAACCCTGAAATAATGTTTGTTACTTTAAAGAGAGATTCCAAGTTTAACCATTTGATCACTCTTTTGGGGGTACCGCTGCAATTATCTTTGTCCTGGGCTAGTCATTAGCAAACCCCCACAAACCCATACAGTTCTTCCTGCCAGAGAGAAAATGGCCTCCTTTCTCAGCACTTTCCCTTTACCAGCCTCTCCTAAATGTAAGTCACACCAAGCCATCTCAAAGCAGACACACAGTCAGCAGGATTACATTTCCTACACTTTCCAAACCTTTGCTTCAATTCAAAAGGATCTGCAGTGAAGGCAAGAAGCTAAAAAGAGTAACCCGAGGCCAAATACCTGTTCCACATCAGGCTCAATGACCCTTTTAAATGGCTGCTTCAATGTCCAGAGATTAGAAGAGAGCAGGGCAAGATCTGCCCTAAGCATCAGTGGAAGCACCTCAGTACAGAGGGATTCTGAGTTGCTGGCAGCTCAGAAGGCTTCCTTATAAAAAGCACTCCAAAACCACAGAGCTGTTCGCGGCAGGGGGCAAGCCCGGGGAGGCGAGTTTATCTCACTGCCACTTCCACCTTTGCCCAGCGTCTACCTGTTACTCAACCCAGAACTGGAGCGAGCGGGATGAACTAGGAATAAGGAGATACGACCTTGACCAAGTCATCTATGCAATCTTCACTTTTCCCAGCTATAAAAGAGGACCAAGGAGGGAAAGAAAAGAAGGGGTAATAATCTACTTTATGGAATCACAGAATCAATTTAAATCCTTCCTTCCTTCCTTCCTTCCTTCCTTCCTTCCTTCCTTCCTTCCTTCATTCACTCAGTAAGGTTTGTGGATGTATTTCGGGCTCAGGATTTGGTGGGATGCTGCTGAACATCAAAGGCCTACCCCAGCACGTGGGTTTCTTGAGGCCTGTTGTCCGCCCAGCGCCGCGTTACCCCCACCTCCACCCCCCCACCGGGGACAAGCGTGTGGTCTGACGTTTCACTAGGATCCGCAGGAGGCTTTTGAAAAGACTTGGTTACAGCTGCTGAAAGACACTGGCTATCCAATTTAATACCCCGTCCCGAGTTACTGAATGCTCAGACTAGTAAATGGGAGAATTTCGCAAGGTGCTATCGTGGAGAATGCAGTGGGTTGCGGAGCGACTGCCCCCGGTCCTCTTCCCGGCGTGGCCCATCACACCACTGGGTGACCTTGAGCAAGTCGACCCCCCCCCCACACACACACATACACCCTGAAACCATTTTGCCAGCAAACTAAACTCCAGGAGAGCTGAGGCCCAAGGTCAGCCCTCTTCGTCAGGGCGCAGGGGCGAGCCAGGCGGCCCTCAACTAGCGGCGCCCGCCCGAGCCTCCGCACCCCCCACCCACAGCCCGGCCCGGCCCGTTCCTCACCTCTCAGCGCCTGCCCGCCGCGCTTCGCCTCCTCGTGCCCGGCCGGGCTCAAATCGGCATCGTACCAGCCGCTGAAGCGGTTCTCCAGGTTCCAAGCGCTCTCGCCGTGTCGGATCAGCACCAGCTTATAGGCTGCCATGGCTGCGGTTCGGAGTGCGACGCAGACTGGGACTCGCTGAGATTCCGGAGTCGCTGTCCGGCCCTAGCCGCGCCTGCGCCGTAGCACCCCAGCGCCCGGCTCTCGCGCACTTGCTCATCCAAAGCTTTCCACTCGCTCCGGGCCGCCCTCCACCCACCCGGTGTGCGCATGCGCCCCATGCCAGCGCTGCAGCCGCCGGGGGGAGGGGCGCGCTCGAGGACGCCAGAGCGCATGCGGGTCCCGGCCGCCGGCCTCTCGTCCGCTGCGGCGGTCACGAAGCGCACGTAAGCGCCGAAAGGCGGCGGGACTTTCGCGCGGCGCCCAGGCGGGCGGGCGGGCGTGCAGTAGCGTTAGAGAGCAGCCCTGCTCTCCTAGTGCTGCTATTCATAAGCCGATTGCCTTAATAAAGTGGCTGTTGTCATTTGAACCGCGCTTAGCTGCGCCAGGTCACTTTCCAACCCGTAAGCAGAGTTTGAGTCACACACCTCTGTTCGAGTCTTCACTCTTCCATTTTATTGCTTTGTATCTTTGGGCAGGACGCTTAACCTCGCCCAGCCTCATTTGTGAATGGACATAATAAATAGCTGGTGCCTATCTACCTGGAGTGTGCTCAGTAAATAGCCGTTACTATTGCTATCTCATTTTAGCGGATACTGATCTATTTCACATGTAAGAGAACTGGCTCTGACCACTGGTTCCAAAGCCCTGCTGTTTACGATAAATACTGGGCTGTTTGTCCCACCTCTTCGCGGGTTTCATGGCCTCTCTCTAGTCAGTGTGTGGGCCCCTTCAAATATTTCAGAAAGAGGAGAATCACTGCCTGTTCCTCCCCTACACCCAATCAGCAGTTAAAATCTGCTTATCTGGACAGCTCTCTGCTGCCCATGCCTCTATCTCCTGGTTTATTTCAAACTGTTCACTTTATTGAGCACCAAACAGGAGTCAGTCAGTGGACTAGGGCCAAAGATGGTTTGCATGTGTTTTCTGCCCATCACAGCAAGTGGAGTGCAAAGAAGACCCACATGTAAACAGCTAGCAGTGAAATTGTGCTGTGTGCTACATTTAACAGGTTCTGGAAAAGTTTTTAACATGCAGTCAAAAAAAAAAAAAGGTGCCAGCCAGTGTAATAAGTGCTTTACAAACATTAACTCATTTAATCCTCATATCTTCATAATGATCCTATAAAGCAAGTATTATATTTCTTTTATTTACTGAAGAGGAAAATGAGGCATGAGGTAAATTGCCCAAGGTTACAGGACTTAGGATTCAAGCTGAGGCTTGCTCCCAAACCCATGTGTGCTCAGACCCAGAGAAATAAATTGTCCAAAATCACAGCTCAGAAGTAGAAGAGAAACCAAGATTCAAACCCAAGCAGTCCAACGGCCGTGGGTGCCCTCTAACCACGGTGCTCTTGGCCTCCTTCCTCTGCAACTGGGAGAAGATGGAATTCAATGACCAGAGAGATGACAGGGGTGAGGTCTGGCTCTAAAAACTACACCCTGAGCTCACAGAATGCCAGGGCTGCAAAGTGAGAACTGCCTTTGAAGGCCTCCTGGCCAGGCTCCAAGCATGGCCCACATGGGGATACCTGAAGGACTCCCTCCCTGGAGGCTCTCCCTCTGCTTGCTCCTACTGCTTGGACATCCCAGTCCTGACACCCAGCCCCTCTCAGGGAGAGCTTTTCCAGCCTCAACCTTGGCTTTTCAGACTGTACTTTTTGTCCCTCTGCGTTGGCCCTAATCCATCCTCCCAGTCACGGCTCCCGCCATGTCCCTTTCTCCTCCCCCTGCTCTCTGCTTCAAGATTTCTGTGCTCTTATCTAGTTGAGGTCTCACATTTATGCAATGAGTAGGAGATATAAATAGAAAGAAACCTTAGTTCAAATGCTTCTGCTTCTGATTACCCATGGGACGTAAGATGGGTCACTCAACTTCTCATCCTCATTTTCCCCATCTGTAAACTGGAATAATCATATTCATAGCCACCTAAAACACTGTTGTAAGGAATAAGTGAGATGATGCATGGGAAGCGATTAGCACTTCGCCTAGCGGATAGTCATACTGGTAACAATAACTATATTATTAACAATAATAAATGTTATTAGCAATATGATCAGGAAGGCAAAAAAGATCAGGGTGCCTGGTGGCTCAGTCGGTTAAGCATTCGACTTAGGCTCAGGTCATGATCTCTCGGTTCCTGACTTCAAGCCCCACGTCAGCCTCCGTGCTGACAGCTCAGAGCCTGGAGCCTGCTTTGGATTCTGTGTCTCCCTCTCTCTCTCTGCCCCTCCCCCTGCTTGTTCTCCCTCTTTCCCTCTCTCAAAAACAAATAAACTTAAAAAGAAGGCAAAAAGGGGCGCCTGGGTGGCTTAGTCGGTTAAGCGTCCGACTTTCGCTTAGGTCATGATCTCGCGGTTCGTGGGTTCGAGCCCCGTGTCGGGCTCTGTGCTGACTGCCAGCTCAGAGCCTGGAGCCTGTTTCAGAGTCTGTGTCTCCCTCTCTCTCTGACCCTCCCCTGCTCACGCTGTCTCTCTCTCTCTCCTAGAAATAAAAAAATTAAAAAATAAAAAAAAAAGAAGGCAAAAAATATCTGGGTTGTCTGGGTGGTTTGGTCGGTTGAACGGCCGACTTCAGCTCAGGTTATGATCTCCAAGTTTGTGTTTGAGCCCTGCATTGGGCTTGCTGCTGTCAATGCAGAGCCCGCTTCAGGTCTTCTGTCACTCCCCCACTCGCACTCTCTCTCATAAATAAATAAAACATTTTTTTAAAAGGCAAAAAAGATTTAATAAAGAGCACCAACTCAAAGGGTATGATTCTGGGGACCCATGGACGGATTTCCCTTCTAGCAGGATAGCCAGTGGGGGACGGCTTACCCAAGGGATAGGGACGGGCAGATAACTAGGATACTTTGAGCAGGAAGCCAAAGCCATCTGTACCAGCAGCCTTGGGAAAGAGTCTGGGAATCCTATTTTATTCCTTCACCAACTTCACCCCATGTAACAGAGGGAAGTGAGGTGAGACATTCCAAAAGAGCAGGAGATGAGAGGTCAGTGAGAAATCAGAGGTGATCCACAGGGAAGGGCCCCCAAGTTGGAGTTTGCAGTGTCAGGGAGAGAGACAGAAGCCCGGAGAGATCTGGAGAGCGAGGCAGATGGGGAGCACAGAGGGAAGACCTTGAAAGCTATGCAGCTGGAAGCCAGAATTCCTAGGCAGAAATGGGATTCACTCAGCTTCAATCACGGCATCACAAATCTAGGAAGAAGCTTAGTGCCTATCAAACCAAAGAGATCTCTCAAATGTCAGTAAAAGGTAAGGAGAAGCCAGTGGGTTTGCCCTTGACTACATTTTTTTTTTTAAATCTTAATTGTTATCTCTACTGAACACGAATGCACATACATTTGTCAGGGCTGACTCCTGGGCACTTCTAAAGAACTAGGTGGGTGCAGGAGGGAACTGGTACATCCCGAGGACAAAGCAGGAGTGAGGGGCTGATTGCATCTGGGGTCTGGCTCCAGGAGGACCCTAAGGGACCCACTGTCTGGCTCCTAACCAGGTCCCTGCCCTCACTTTCTGCCCTGAGGGGAGCAACCTCGGCCAAATAAGACCCTCTTCCTGGGTGGAGTGTGGGGATCCGTGTTCCAGACTCTTCTCATGTGTCATCTCCTGGGCCAGGGGTACTCATCAACGATGAGCTGTCATCTCCACCTGAGGCCTCCAGGCAGCCTGGAAACCCTGAACTCTTAAGGCAAATAGCTTCCTTTCTAGCACAGTCCTTTAATTCCCCAGGCCTGGGGAAGCTCCCAGGACTGTAACAGCTTTCACCCAAGCAGCTTGTCGGTTAAGCTGTTACAAAAGCTCAGATAAGGATAATCAGCAGGCACAGCCTATTACCCTCCACTGTCCCTTAAAACAATAAGGGACTCTTGCAGCCTTCCCTCCGGATTTATTTTTTTCCACAGTAGTATTATAACTTCCTTATCAAACCCCGAACTTTCGGTGAAGGACCCAATTTAGAATTGCAGTGCGGCAAACGGAGTTTTCTGCTGGCTGGAAGTGGGGGTGGCTCCCTGCTCGGCCCACAAGGCTCCCTGGCAGGGCACCCCATGTCCTTACTTGTTGAGCATCTTGCACATTCATCCCCAGATGTTCAGACGTCCCCAGCTCAGCTGCTGTCTGCAGAAGAGAGGATTCCAGATCCCTGCCTCAGAGAGTGAGTCCAGGGGATCGTAGCTAATGCCTCAAGACTGAGCGTGTAAGGAAAGAAGTGCTTCTAGAACGGGTGAAGCATGCCCCTGCGGTCACCATCTGACAACAAACAGCAGGGATTAGCGTGGCTGGAAAAGAAAGGACGACACTACTTTGCACTGGTGGTTCTTACAAACCCCCGGACAACACCCTTCCTTCTCTGTCCTCAAAACCTAGCCTCAGGGGCACCTGGGTGGCTAAGCCGGTTAAGCGTCTGATTCTTAATATCAGCTCAGGTCGTGATCTCACCATTCCCGAGTTCAAGCCCCATGTCAGGCAGCACAGAGCCTGCTTGGAATCCTCTCTCCCCGCCTCTCTCTGCCCCTCCCCCCCTCAAATAAATGAAAATAAACATTAAAAAACAAAACAAAACCCAGCCTCAGACTTGAGTGTCTGGCCCAGCAATGACACAAGCCCTTCTCTCTGGATTCTAGAACTTCTCTGGTCTCTAAAACCATGAGGGGTGGCCTCTGCCTCTAAGCCCTGCGTGTGGGAATTATGATAATAAAGCTGCTCAGTGAGCAAACTTTTTTGACCCTTCTACCTCCCTTCGCATAGTACTATTTTCCTAGTTTATTTCTTCAGGTTAAATTCTAAGTACAAAACAGGCAGACATTGTATTATTTGGGAATAGTTCATATTAAGAATGACTAAGAGATCAGTGGTATTAGTTAATACAGGATCTCTGAGAAGCAGTTGTGAGACAGGATTTGCATAAAATGGATGAGGGGAAATGCCTGAGACAGAATGGGGAGGTGACAGGCTAACAGAATAGGTGTGACCCTCTTGAAGGAAGGAGGAAAGGAAGGTTGTATGGGTGGAGGCATCTGGACTGCAGAACATTTCTGAGGAAATTCAGTGAGGCTGTGGAGGAATTCTCGAGCCAAGATCACTCCTCAGAGCAGGCCTTGCCTTTGTGTCACTGACTCAGGGATACTAAGTCACAGCTGGACAGCCTGTGGGCAGCGTGGCTTCTGTCTGAATGCTATGAGGGATTTCAGAGTGACACAACAGGGGCCCTGGGTCAACCAGCTGTTTGAGATCTGAGAACTGTATTCTAAGCACTGAGTGAGGACATTGTACAAATTTGTCAGAACTGTTTTTATGTGTGCACTAGTGACTACTAACTGACCGACTTAGGAAAGCTATTAAAGGTACCTGTCAGCCAATGCCAAGGTGACCGGGTTTCCAATATGCCTGCTAGGGATTTTGATGGGGGTAGAGCAGGGGAGCTCGTGGCTGTCATTACTTCTCAGTGCAGTGGAGAAAATGCCTGTGTCCCAGAGGTGACAACAGGAGCCAATTCTGGGGCGTCTCACCTAAGAACTGTGGACGAGAAAGAAAAACAATCAGAAACCCACATGAGTTGCTCAGGTGGTTAAACACAGAGTTACCATAGGAGGCAGGATTCCATTCCTAGGTGTTTATGCAAGAGAAAGAAAAGCAAATGTCCACACAAAAATTCATACACAAATGCTTGTAAAAGCATTATTCACAAAAGCCAAAAGGTGGAAACAACCCAAATGTCCAACAGCTGCTGAATGGATAAAAGTACACCATGTCCATACCGCGGGATGTTATTCGGCCATAAAAATGAAGCACTGGTACATGCCAACCTGGATCAGCCTTGGAAACAATATGCTGAGTGAAATAAGTCAGATGCAAAAGGTGATGCGATGTAGGATTCCGTTTCTATGAAATGTCCAGAACAGGTAAACCTATAGAGACTGCAAGTAGATTAGCGTTTGCCTAGTGCTGGGGACTTGGGGGCTGAAATACAGGGTATGGAGTTTCTCTGTGAGTTGATGAAATGTTCTAATTTTTTTTAACGTTTATTTTTATTATTGAGACACAGAGAGACACAGAGCATGAGCAGGGAAGGGGCAGAGAGAGAGGGAGATACAGGATCTGAAGCACGCTCCAGGCTCTGAGTTGTCAGCACAGAGCCCAATGAGGGGCTCAAACCCACAGACCGTGAGACCATGACCTGAGCTGAAGTTGGACGCTTAACCAACTGAGCCACCCAGGCGCCCCTGTAATGTCCTAAAATTAGCTGTGGTGATGGTTGCACATATCCCTGAAGTGTACTAAAAACATTCAGTTGTGCAATTTAAATGGGTGAAGTGGATGGTATGTGAATTCTAGCTCAGTAAGGCTGATTTAAAAACTCTGTGAGAGCCTGCCCCTCAAGAGCCATTGCTCAAGGGCAGGGAAAGGGGTGTGGGGGGAGAGCTCAGGGACACCTGCCATGAAGCAGTTTTGGGGCAGTGCTGAATCTCCTCAGGTGGCTCCAGGGACGCCCCACAGGGGGTGGTTGGGCCAGCACACTTGGTTCTTACTGACTCAACGGAGAGACTTGAAGGCAGTGTCAAGTCGAGGCCTTGTGACAGCAGGGACAAACACTTTGAGGTCTGGCCTCAGGACCCAAACTTTGTCCACAGACACCTCATGTCTCCTTCCAGGCAAGTGACTGGGAGTCAGGTTCCTGGGTCCCATTTCTGACTTCATATGTGACTCCACGCCAGGGCTTGCAACCAACTTTTCTCCCGGATCCTCGAGCGTCTGGGGAACACCCAGCCCCAGGACCTTGGAGGGAGGTGATGGACACCAGACCTTCCTGCCACAGCAGACCAGGCAGGGAGGGGCCTCATCCCAGACAGCCTCTAAATCCTCTGGAGATCTATCCTCTTGAGCAAACATGGTTCACTGTTAAAGTGAAACGCCCTTGGGAAGGTGAATGGGTTTGAGCTAGCAGTCACTTGAGGGGGAAAAAAAGTTCTCATTTTCCAAAGATTGTCCTGTTGCCATGGCAACGAGTAACCACCACGAAGGGTTTTAAACCATTGAATGGATGACAGCTCATCTCTGTTTTACTAAACTATGACAATTTGCCTCTGTGACCACACTTCTGTGAGCCAGCCAATCAGCAGTGGCCACACTGCATCACCAGCCAGTCCCTACACTCTGCCTCCTCTCTGTCCATCACTGACCTCCACCCCTCCCAGCACCTCACAGAAGATCCTTGCTCCCCTGAAAGAGATCGCGCCTTACAGGTATTGCTCTGCGCTGCTTAAGGAAGTAACAGATTCAGCTTTTTTGTTTCAGATATTAAGAAGTGGTCTCTTCCATCGACACGTGTTCTGAAATATCCCCTTCCCGGGAGTAATTTGTCCTCCCTTCTAGGGCCATTGCTCCAGTGTCACTGGTGAATTAGAAAAAAGCCAACTCTTCTAGACAAGGCCCAACGAGGACTGGATTTCCAATCCCTCAGCTGGAAAATAAAGCAGGCCACAATTTGCACAACTGCGTAAATGAAGCAGTCCACAGTTTGCACACTGCGTACAGCAACACTGCTCACCCCTCATAACTGGTAAGCCAGTGAGTGCTGCCCGTTCTCCTTCCTAAATACATTTTCCAATCCGTTGCCTCCTCTCTACCCCACCTCCACTGCCTTCGCCCCTTAGGTTCTTGCCTGCGCTAGTGCAGTAGTCTCTAACTGGCCTCGCCGCCCCAGTCTTGCTGGCCTCTAAAGCGAACATCTCATGCTCCTGCTGGCCCCTGTGCCTTTGCAGCTGCCGTTCCCCTGGCTTGGCCTGTACGTCCACCATCACCTTTCTGGTCAACTCCTCCTCGTTCTGCACAATTCAGCTCCAACATCAGTGCAACAGACTGAATGTGTATGGCCCTCCTCCCCAAATTCATATGTTTAAGTCTGAACCCCCAGTGTATGATATTCCAAGGTGGGGTCTATGGGAGGTGATTCGGTCATGAGGACAGAGCCCTCATGACTGGGATTGGTGCCTTATAAAGGAGACATCACACACACACACACACACACACACACACACACACATCAGGCGACACCACAGAACTTCCTAGCACCTTCTGCTGTGTGAGGACACAGCAAGAAAAGACAGTGGTCTATAAAACAGGAAGTGACCCTTACTTGATGCTGAATCTGCCTGCTTCTTGATTTTTTTTTAATGTTTAATTTTTGAGGGGGCTGAAGAGGGAAAGAGGGAGAAAAGAGAGAAAGAGAGAGAGTCCCAAGCAGACTCCACACTGTCAGCATGGAGCCCAGTGCAGGGCTCGAACCTTTGAACAGTGAGATCATCAACCAAGCCAAAATGGGAGTCTGATGCTTAACTGACTGAACCGTTCAGGCGCCCCTCCCTGCACCGTGAGCTTGGGCGTCCTAGACTCCAGAACTGTGTAAAACAAATTTCTGTTGTTTATAAGCAGCTCAAACAGACCCAGACAGTCACCTTCACCTTACCCGAAAGTTGTCCCTGACTCTCCCTAGGCCTGACCACACCCTGCCATGCTTGGGGCTCCCACTGCACTGATCATCACCACCAGGTGCCTTTGCTGCCACTCCAACCTGCCTGTGAGCACTGCATCTCTCATCTCTCTGTGACCAGATGGTTGTGAAGGACAGGACCTAGGAACAAAGTAAGTTACAATTCCAACTCTGCCACTTAATGCTGTTGGGAACTTAAGCCAGTTACTTGACTTTTCCCAGCTTTGTTTCCCTTTTTGTAAAACGTGGATAACCATACTTGGCACCTTCCAGGAACAGGAGGCAGGGATCGAAGCCTTGTGAGTCTGGTTTTCAGTTGAGGTAGAGAAGATAGTGATTATATCCACAAAGTCCAGAATGGGGTGTAATTACCTCCAGGACTGGGCTTCATGATAGTCATTCAAGTGGATTCTTTAACAATAAAGAATGTAATAATACAGTTTTCAAAAAACAATAGCACCTACTGCACAGCGTGGGTGTGAGGACTCGGCAGAATCATGCACGTAAGGTGCTGGGCACAGGACCCAGCTATGTAAGGACTGATAAATGGTAGTTATTGCTATTATTATAACGAAGAATCCCTGACACAGAGACATTCATTAAATGTCCATTCCCCCTCCTCGTCTGCACCACAATGCCCAATATACTCAATGGTAATGTGTACTGGCTGAATAAATGGAGGGCCAGTACTCCTAAAGTACAAGCCCCTTAAAGTATTTTCCCAGGTTGCAATGTTCCAAAACTCCCTATTAAAACCCAGACTCTTCATCCAGACCCTCAGTGGCCTTCAGGATCTGCTCCCAATCTACTCTGTCAGTTTCACATTTGGAAAGTAACCTCCTAATTGAAGATATCCTTTTGACGGCCACTGAGGTAAAGGTGTCTTCTTGGCCCCCCAAAGCTTTACTTGAACCTCTCTTGTGCCTCCAGCCGAGCTCTGATTATGTCATGTATTCATCTGGCAAATAGATGTACTGCACACCTACTATGTGCCACACACTGAGGTAGGCTCTGATGACACAAGAGTGGACCAGATATGGTCCCTATCCTCAGCAGGTCCACGGTCAAGGAGGAGGCAGAGAAGCAAAATACAGTCCTATTTATATGCACCGCCTAAGTGAGCACAAAATGTAGTTCTATGGCTTGAGCTTCAGTGAGCATGAAAGTTTCATGGTCCTGGAGAGAACCAGGTACAACGTCCTCAATTTACAAAGGAGGAGACTGAATGGTTGGCTTTATGCTTGTGTCTGCACCACTAAGCTGTAAGTTTCTTAAGAGCAGAAAAAGAGTCTTCTAGCATCTTTATGTACCTCCATGTGCTTGCTTAGCACAGTGTCTTGCATATAATTACTGCTCAAGAAATAACTTGTGGGCATGTGACTGAGTTAAATTGTTTAGAACCAGGGACACCTGGGTGGCTCAGTCGGTCAAGTGTCTGACTCTTGTCTTTGGCTCAGGTCATGATTTCGAGGTTCCTTGAGTTTGAGCCCTGCATTGGGCTCTGAGCTGACAGTGCAGAGCCTGCTTGAGATTCTGTCTCCTCCCTCTGCCCCTCCCCCACTCATTCCCTCTCTCCCTCTCTCTCAAAAATAAACTTTAAAAACTGTTTAGGGGCGCCTGGGTGTTAAGCGTCCGACTTTCGCTTAGGTCATGATCTCACGGTTCGTGGGTTCGAGCCCTGCGTCGGGTTCTGTGCCGACTGCCAGCTCAGAGCCTGCAGCCTGTTTCAGTCTGTGACTCCCTCTCTCTCTGACCCTCCCCTGCTCACGCTCTCTCTCTCTAGAAATAAATTAAAAAAACCTTAAAAAAAAATTAAAAACTGTTTAGACCCAGTCTCCCCAACACGTAGCTGAGTTCCAGAGGCTGTTCATTGTTTACTCTATATGAGTTCTTCCCTTCTACCTTAGCAATACAACTCTCCCGGCTGGAGGGTGGGGCTGCAATGTTCCCCGCTAAAAGGCTGTTACATTTCTCAATCCCTCTGCAGTTAAGTTTGGCCAAATGACTAAATTCTGGCCAAGCATATGTGAGCAGAACTGGCTTAAAAGGAGCTGACTTGGCTCTTCCTTGCTTTCATCTTACTCAGTCTAGGCCTGGATTGTAAACGTGATGGTTGGAGCTCCTGCAGCCCATCTTTGGAGTATGAGGTGATATCAAGGATGGAAGTCACACACCATGGAGGGTGAAGGAGAAGAAGAAAGGAAGCCCAGGACCTGAAGACTCTATGGAGACACTGTATTAGCCTGGATTTGCCCATCTACCTCCTGATTTGCTGAAGGTGGAGAATTAATCCTGTGTGTTTAATTAAGCCACTCTCTTGGGGTCTCTGTCACAGCAGCTGTGCATAATTCATTCCTGATACAGAGGCCCTGACATGAAGAGGAGTTGGAAGTAGCAAGGGGGGAAATGCCTAATTCTAGAGTAAGAATGAATTTGGGGCCATCAGGATGCCGGTTAGAGCGGCAATCACATGGTCTCTGCTCACTCCTATCCCCTTCATGGACACCTACTGTCAGGTGGCAAACAAGGGTGGCCCCCCTCTGAGTAAGAGCACAACTGCCATACCCCAATTTCAGTCCTTTTCAGAATCTGGGGTCCTCTTTTGTGCACCAGGCCATCTGCTCATCCCCCTCAGACTTAGTCTAGGAAGCAAGCTCTTCTTAAAAGCTCTTCTTCTGCCAAATGGGATGTTAATGCCCCAGAAGCTGAGGGACATGCAGCCTTCTGTCACGATAACATGTCAGGCACGGCGCTAAGCTTTCTGCATGTATTATCTCATTTTAGCCTCAGAACAGCAGCCCCATTTTCAGGTGAGGAAACTGTGGCTCAGAAAGTTCAGTCACCTGCCCCTGGTCACACCTGGGATGTGGCTCCAAACACAGGCTTGCCTAAGTCCAAAGTCTGGGCTTTGACACAGCTCTGGCAGTTAGGACAGTACGCTGGAGCAGCTGTAAGCCCACTACCTTGCTCACAATGGGCTGCCCAGGGCGACAAAGCCCTTCTTCCTCCCGCAGAACTTGACCCCCAAGTTAAACACCCAAATCATCCATCTGCTTCCTCTTTGTTTGGGGCAAGAGGCTAAGCCTCAACTTCCCTTTCCTCCTGCCCAGTGTCATAACAGATAACAGCCTGATTGACCTAAAAATGGCTTTCCTGTTGGCCTTGGGCTGAGTGCTTTGGGTGCAGCAGCCTTGTCCCTTCACATGAGCTTCACAATTTTGAGAGCAGTGGTTACAGAGGGAGCTCCTCAGCTAAGGTTTGGATCTCTTGGCTTTTGTCCATCGACCAACTGTATGATGTTGGGGGTGTCGATGAACCCGTTGGAATCACATTTCCCCATCTGTGAAATGAGGACACCACTCTGTCCTCCCCAGTTACATAATAGGTTAGATGGTATTTGGGAACTCAAGAAGAGCTTTTTGGATAATACTAGTGAGTTCACATTTATTGCCTTCTCATAAAGTGCCAGGCAGTATGCTAATAAGCACTTTATATATATAATCTTACTTAGTGATCATAAACTCTATGGGTTGGCATTTTATAGCTGAGGGAAACTGACGCTCAGAGAGTAAGGTGACTTGCTCAAGGTCAGACAGCAAGTGGTAGTACTTGGATTCTAACCCAGAAGTCTAACCACAGGACTCATTCGACAAATGTGAGTGGTCCTTATTAGCCATAAATTGTATGGATTATCACGGAGAAGGCTAATTAATTCGTCTGGGTGGAAGATGATGTTGGAATTCATGGACAGCAAATTAGTCCTTCATCAGAAAGGTGAACGGTGGCTGTACAGAATGTGAGAAAGTATGCTCAGGCCACCTGGATGCCTTGTGTCCCTTCTCCTGACACCATCTTCTGGAAGAGGTTTAGAGCAGATGCTTCCAGAGGGAGGCCCAGCCCACTCCAGACAGATCGTCTGTCCAGAGGCCGTACCCAGTTATAATTTAGCAGACTCGGGGCGCCTGGGTGGCTCAGCTGGTTAAGCGTCCGACTTCGGCTCAGATCATGATCTTGCAATCTGTGAGTTCGAGCTTTGGGTTGACAGCTCAGGGCCTGGAGCCTGCTTTGGATTCTGTGTTTCCCTCTCTCTCTGCTCCTCCCCCACTCATGCTCTGTCTCTCTCTCTCTCTCTCAAAAAATAAATAAACATTAATGTAGCAGACTCAGTTTGGAGGCCAGCAGGTGTCCGCTGCCTGGGAAAAGGACGGGAAGGCTGCCACTCACCCGGGCCTCTTCATCTCCCTAGCTGATCTGCAAACTCCCGGGCTGCTCAGCCGGTATTGCTGCCTCTCTATAGGGTTTCAGTTTTAACCGGCTGTTTGCAGAGCCCCCTCTGGTGGCAAAGGTGCACCACCACACCCTTCACAAGGTACCACTAACATTTCTGGAGTTGTACATATTTTAACATACACACACACTATTATATCGAATCCTCAGGGTAGCCCAATGGGTTCAGTATTATTATCACCACTTTACAGAATAGGAAATGGATGCTCAGAGGGGTTATATCCCTGCTGAGCATCATGTGGTAAAGTAAGACCAGGCTTTAACCAACAATTTCTAGGTCTTCTCTCAGTGACTGTCCCTACACCTAGACCCCCTGGTCATGAGCATCAGGTTGCTTACAACAGTTTCCAAACTCGGTTTCCTTTTCCTCCTCAGGCCACTAGTTCCCTTTTCGTAGCCTCACGTCCCAGATCTCAGCCTGTGTCCCAGGAGTGGCCTCTGTGGGCAAGTGATGAATTAACTCCCGTGACAGGAGGGGCAGCACTGAATTCTTTTCTCTGCAGTGACACTTCCTCAGTCTTCATGCTCTCTTTGCTCTGCATTCCAGGAGAACTTTGTTTTTTGGTAAATATTCAGTCAAGAGTAACATATATACAGAAGAGCGCACAAATTACAAGTGCACAGCTAATGACTTACGACACAGTGAAGACATCCACGTAAACTCCCTTCTGATAAAAAATTAGAATATTACTAAATCCCGTGTGCCCACTCGCAGTTACTCCCACCATGTAACTGTTATCCTGACTTCTTATACTGTAGATTAACAAAGCCTGGTTTTGAACTTCTAAGTGGGGTCATGCAAAATGTTCCTTTGTGTGTGTCTGGAGTCTTTCTCTCAATTTAGACCATACATGCTGTCACATGTAGCAGTAGTTTGCTTGTTTTCATTACTGTATACAGTTGAATACTATATTATTTCATGATACTAACATAGCACAATTTACCCACCCTGCTGTTGGTATACACGACGTCATTTCCAGTATTTGACTATTATGAACCTCATCATATATATGTCTTTTATGCATATAAGGATATATATCTCTGTAGAGTATATACCCAGAAGTGAATTGCTGGATTACAGAGAAGGCATACATTCAGTTTTACTAGATACCGCCACATAAAAGTGGGTGTATCAGTTGATATTCCCTTCAATTGCATACGTGGCCAGTGGCTCCACATACTGGCCAACACTTAGTATGCTAGTCCTTCTAATTTCAGCCATTCTGGTAGGTGCGCAGTAGTATTTCATCGTGGTTTTAATTTGCATTTCTCTGCTGATTAATGAGATTGAGCATCTGTTATTAGCATCCTTTTGTTAATTGGCCATTTGAATAGTCACTTTTGTGAAGTGCCTGTTCCTGTCTCTTGCCCATTCTTACTGGATTGTCTGCCTTGTTCTTAGATTTGTAGGATTTCTTTATATATTCTGCCATACTTCGTTAGTTTTATGTATTGCAAATATCTTCTCTCACTCTGTCTTGCCTCTTAGTGCTCCTTGTGGTTTCTTTTTGTGAGCATAATTTCTTACATTTGGTGTGCTCTAGTTTATCAGTCTTTTCCTTTATGGTTACTTCTGTGTCTCATCAAATAAGCTACCATGCTGTGGAAACTTGTGCAAGTCACTTCACCTTTTCTGGACATGGCAAAATGAAGAGTTGGCTCAGATATTCCAGAAAATTGGCTTATAAATATTTTGAATTTTACACATCAGTAACTTTTTTTTTTTAAGAGAGAGAGGGTCCAAGTGAGCGAGGGGCAGAGAAAAATCCCAGGAGGAGAGAAAGAAAGAGAGAGAGAAGCAGGGCTCACCGGAAGCAGAGCAGGAGCTCACCCAAATCAGGGCTCCTGCTTATTTGATGTGGGACTCGAAATCACGGACCATGTGTGATCATGACCTGAGCTGAAGCCAGATGCTTAGCAACTGAGCCACCCAGGCACTCAGTAAACTTGTTTTTAAAAGGAGAAGACCTGACAAAAAAGTTTCCCAACTCTTTGTTTTGGCAAATAATAGTGTTTGGGGGAAAACACCCGTTCATTTCATCTCACTATTGCTTTGTAAAAGAAAGGGCATTTGAACACAGCATCACTGGACCGTACTTGTTTTACTGCAAAGCAGTAAAGGACTTTGTAAAAAAGTATTGACCCTGATTGGCATGTGACCTGTGCTCTCGATGACCCCTCAGGTGCCTGCTTCTAGCACCAGCATTGCAGTTTTATGAATTTCATGCTGGCCTTCCCTTTACTCTCCATTTCTAGCTCTTTGGTTCCTGGACCAAAGCTCAAATTTTGGTACTTCTTAACTCCCTCAATGTATGTTTTGAGTTTTGTGTTTCTACGTATGGAGTCAAAGACCATCTCAGTCTGGTTATAAGTAAAGACTAATTACAGTTATTGGTATTTACATTTATCCTTGAATCCATGCTCAGTGTGGAGCCCAGTGTGGGGCTTGAACTCATTACCCTGAGATCAAGACCTGAGTTGAGGGGCACCTGCGTGGCTCAGTCAGTTAAGCATCAGACTCTTGATTTTAGCTCAGGCCATGATCTCATGGTTTCTGAGATTGGGCTCTGCACTGATCAACAGTGCTTGGAATTCTCTCTCACCTCTCTCTCTCTGCCCCTCCCCTTCTCTCTCTCTCTTTCTCAAAATAAAATAAACATTAAAAAAAGAAAAGACCTGAGCCCCTATTGAACTTGTGCCCCATTTAGTACCTTCTCTTTCCTCCACAACACACACATTTGTTCATTCAGCAATAGTTTGTTGAGTGCTACTATTTGCCAAGTGCTCTTTCAGGTCCTGGGAGAGGAAGTGACCGGGCCATACCCAGTTCTAATTTAGCAGACTCAGGAGCACCTGAGTGGCTCAGTTATCTGACGGAGTGGTCAAGCATCCGACTTTGGATCAGGTCATGATCTCTCCGCTCATGAGTTCGAGTCCATGTCAGGCTCTGAGCTGACAGCTCAGAGGCTGGAGCCTGCTTTGGATTCTGTCTCTCCTCTCTCTGTCTCTCCCCCACTCATACTCTGTTTTTCCCTCTCTCTCTCTCAAAAAAAAAATAATAAACATTAAAAAAAAAAAAAAGAACAAAGGGGTGTCTTAGTCTGTTCAGGCTCCTATACCAAAATAACACAGGCTTGATAGTTTATAAACAACAGAAATTTACTTCTTACAATTCTGGAGACAGGAAGTCCAAGATGGGGGTGCCAGCATGGTTGGGTGAGGGCCCATTCCTTGGGTCACAGCCAGCTCCTTCCTGCTGTGTCTTCACATGTTGGAAGGGACTAGGGGTCTCTCTTGAATCTTTTTTATAAGACACCAATTCTAGAGGTGCCTGGGCTTCCTGCCCTGTGCTAAGCGTGGACGGAGCCTGCTTGAGATTCTCTCTTTTTCTGCCCCTCTCCCACTTGTGTGCGCGCACACTCTCTCTCTCTCAAAATAAACAAACTTAAAAAAATAAAAGACACCAGTCACATTTAAGAGGGTTTCACTATCATGACTTAAATTATTTCCCAAAGGCCACACCCCTAACACCATGTCTTTGGGAGATAGGATTTCAACAGATGGAGTTTGCAGGGATACAAACATTCAGACCAAAACCGGGGTGGGGCGGGGGGGAATTCACACTGTACCAGGTGAAAGAAACCATATGCAAAAATTTTGTCAACTTATGGTTCATTCGTAAGATTGATTTATTGAAGTGTCTTTTTCAGTGGGAGCTAAAAAATACTTGTAAAATGAATGTGTTAAAGCCTAATCAGCAAAAACTCACCAGGGGGGCACCACAGCCTGGCTCAGTTGGTAGAGTGTGCAACTCTTAATCTCAGGGTACTGAGTTTAAGCCCCACGTTGGGTGTGGGGCTTAACAACAACAACAACAACAGCAACAACAAAATAAACTCACCAGGATCCAGTCGTACTTTGACAAAATCAGGTTTGTTGATTTGAAGTCGGGGAGGGAATTCCGGAGGAATCTTGAAATGCTGCACCCCAAGACGAGAAAGGAAAGTATCTTTTTAAGGTTTGGGTTCCAGCTAAAAGATTTTGGGGAAGGTCGCTGGGGAGCGGAAATCAATCCAGGATTGGTTGCTGGTTCTGACGTGCGGTTAGAAGAGACTTAACGAGAGGGGACTGGGTGCTGCCACGAGGGAAGGGGGTTTAGCACCTGGGTATCCCCAGTACTAAACGAAAACAGCTAATTGGGTTTAGAGCATCACCGGCTGTTTTTTTTTTTTTTTTTTTCTCGTTTGGAGACAAAAGATTTTCACTATTTCAGGTTTGGCCAGGTTTTGACTCTTTCCAATAAATGTTTCCGCGCCTTACTTTCGAAATTAGATGTTAAAAAATTATATAAATATACGTTTGTTTTTTAACCTGCAAAAGAATTCTTGCTCCATAAGGCCCACTCCGGGGGCTGAGAACGTCGCCCTGGAGTAGAAACCCCGGGGACTCCCTAGCAACCCACCTTCTCCCAGCTGCTCAGGGATTCTGAGCCCCGAGGAGTGTAAAACCGGATGTTGACTGTCTCGCCATAGTAACAGACGCAATTCCGGAAGTTACCTCAGAGAAAGAGGAAGTGAAGCGGTCCGCGGATCCACGTGGGTCGTGCGCGTGTTTCCCAGGCCCTAGTAGCCGGTGCAATAAACCCGGTCCCGGCTTAGAAGACATGGGTCGCTCGGGGAAGTTGCCTTCCGGTGCCTCGGCCAAGTTGAAACGCTGGAAGAAAGGCCATAGTAGCGACAGCAACCCTGCCATCTGCCGCCACCGCCAGGCCGCCCGCAGCCGATTCTTCAGCCGGCCCTCAGGTAGCGGGGTTGAGACCCCGGCGCGCTGGCGGTAGGATTTTAGCGGGTCTGGGCCTGATGGCCTGGGCCTCTCAGGAGGCTCCGGGGTCCAGTCATTGAACCTTTTTCCTCCTAGAACGTCGGATGCGTAGCCTGCAGTAAAGGCCCACCCTCCCCATTACACAGATGCGGAAACTGAGTCTTTAGTAGGGGAATGACTAGTCCAGGGTACCACGGGCGTCAGAGTTGGGACTCAGCTATAATTAACTTTGGGTGTCTCTTTACAAAATGCTTTCGCCTGCATTTACTTCCCAAGCCCCTGCCTGTGCCCCCCACCCCCATCCCGGTCGACTCCCTTTGGGATATTATGGGATGCGGTCCGGACGCGGAAAGCAGAAACTTACCTGCAGGGTTCCCTATCCGGGTTTTTGCTAAGTTCTAGGCGTTTGGGAGGCTGATGAGGCAGGCCGTTTTCAGAATAGCCTCTCGAATTGGGGGCCTGGACTCTACTAGTTTTTGTCGTATGGGTGGAGTGGCTCCCGGCCTAAAGGAAGTTAGGCTAGAAGTGGGGACCTCACCGATGCCTCCGGTTTTCAGGAAAAAGCGACCTGACAGTTGACGCGGTCAAGTTGCATAATGAGCTGCAGTCAGGGTCCCTGCGTCTGGGCAAAAGCGAAGCCCCCGAGACGGCCATGGAGGAAGAAGAGGTGGCCCCGGCTCTCACGGAGAAGTCCTCTGCCACCTTCCTGAGCGGCCTCTCGGACTGCACAAATGTCACCTTCAGCAAAGTGCAACGCTTCTGGGAGTCCAACTCAGCTGCCCACAAGGAGGTAGGGGGGAGGGTCAGGAGGACTCGGGATGATGAGGAGGAGGCCTACTCGGGCTTTTTATTTTCTTCCAGTCCCGGCTGCCTGCTGGCTGTGACAGCTGGTATTTTGTTGGGATGATGTGTCATCTCTCCTACCCTGTGTGGTCCCTACTCACTAGCTCTCTTAGGGCAGGCTCCACTTTCCGCTTTCTTCTAACATCTCCCCTGCTTAAGTGTACAGTCCTTCAGGGTAGAAATATTTTCCGGATTTTTATCTTGTCAGCTAACACAGGACTTTTTACATGGAATGGTTTCAAGAAACATTTGTTGAGTAAATTAATGCTGAATAACAATGGAGAGAAAATGTTTTCTCTAACGAGAACTACATTCTATTTGTATTTTTTAGTCGATACTTTTATATTATACATATTTATATTCACTGCTTAAATTGAAAGATGTCAGAATTATAAACGGTACCAAAGTGAAGTGAGTAGAATAAAAAGTGAAAGTTGTTCTCCCTACTTAACTCCTTTGTGGTAGTTACTGTTGATGGGTCATGAATCTACCTGGCCCAGCGCTGTCCAACAACACGTAACTGTAAAAGTTTTTAGTAGCCACGTTAAAAGAAAGTAAAAAGAAACAAATGACATTCATCTTAATAATATAAAGTATTATCATTTCAACATATGATCAATGTAAAATGAGATGATTAAGGGGGGCCTGGTGGCTCAGCTGGTTAAGTGTCTGACTCTTGATTTTGGCTTGGGTCATGATCTTGTGGTTTGAGCCCTCCATTGAACTTGGTTTTCTCCCTCTCCCTCCCTCCCTCTCGCTCCCCCTCCCTCCCTCTCCTTCCTTCTCCCTCTCCCTCCCTCAGCCCCAAGATGATTTGCATTTTTATCACATTAAGTTTTCCAAATCTAGAGTATTTGTTACCCTTACATCTCCATTTGGGTGCTGAATCTTTGAAAGTTCTTGATTTGGTCCTAAAATTTACTATCACAAAAGTAGGTTCCTATTTCTAAGTTCTAAGTCTGTGTTTCCATAAAACTTATAATCGCACATCTGTGTATCTAAGTTGTTTTAAATACGTGTTTTCCAATACCAAAATATTTATTTTGAAATTTAATTTAGTAAAATACTAAGATTAAAGATTCAGTTCCTCAGCCACACAAAGCCATGTTTCAAGTGCTCAGTACCCTCTCGTGAGCATTACTGTTCTAGACTTTTTTGTGTATTTTTTTACCCAAATTTTGTTAGGTTTAAGATCATATTTTATTTTTATTCTTATTTTTTGAAGGTTTTATTTATTTTTGAAAGAGAGAGAGAGAGAGAGAGCACAAGCCGGGGAGGTGCAGAGAGAGCGGGGCATAGAGGATCAGAAGTGGTTCCACACTGACAGCAGAGAGCCTAATGCGGGGCTTGACCTCTTGAACCACAAGACCATGACATGAGCCAATGTCAAATGCTCAACCAGCTGAGCCCCCCGGGCGCCCCCCAGATTATATTTTATATGTAGTGTTCTGCAGCTTTCCCCCCACTGAATGGTATTTCTAAATTAACGTAGTTGTTCCTCATTCTTTTTAGTAGTTGTGTAGTATTTCCATTTGTCATTACTTACTATGTAGTAATAGCGCTTTTTTATTCCTCTGTTGATGCTGCTGTGTCGTTCCAGTTTGTTGCTGCAGTGAACACACTTGTACATAAATGTTTGCAGTGTCGGGCAGGGCTTCCTGTAAGAGACAGAGTCCTAGAGGCGTAATTTTGGCAAACATGTCTGAGTCTGCCTGTTGGCGAGGCCTCGTGGTGTGTACCCCGGACTCCGAATGCGGTCCATCTTGTCTCCCTGTAGGCTTTGTCAGGAGAATAATTTGTGAAGGAACAAGGAAAAGAGGCCAGTGTCGGGACGGGCTCAGATCTTAATAGATGTCAGAGGTGCCTTCTCCCTCCCATGCAGATCTGTGCTGTTCTGGCTGCTGTCACTGAGGTGATTCGCTCCCAAGGAGGGAAGGAGACAGAGACTGAGTACTTTGCTGCACTGGTGAGTGGGTGTGACTTGGAAGTGGGTGTTCAGAACAGCAGGTGATCCCAGCAGTAGAGAGAAGGGTGCTCCTGGCGTCTGAAGATAGGGCAGGACACCCTTGAATAGGGGAAAGTGCTTCAGGGGAGTGTGGCTGGCTCAGTCAGAAGAGCATGCGACTCTTGATCTCCCCCACTTTGGACCAAGAGATTAACCAAACCAACCAACCAAACAGACAGACAGACAACATAACGACAAAACTGCTGTCATTCTCAGGTGGCTTGATAAGGCTGATGCTGTTTGCCACATTGTCATTCTAGAAAAAGAATCCACTACTCTGTTTGTTGTTGTTGTTGGCAAAGTGTGGCCAGGGGTGGGCCTGGGTTGGGGAGCCAAGACCCTTTAGTGGGGTTCGCTAGGCTATCAGAATTATCCCCATACTAACACTAGAACATGATTTGCCTTTTCATCTCATTCTTTCATGAGTGTGCTGTGGAGTTTTCTGGGAGTTACAGCATGTCTGATGATACTATTTTGAAGGCTAATTGTGCTCACGTATGCTTGTATTCTAAAATGTTCTGAGTTTTAATTTTTTAATATGGTAAGTATCAGTAATATAACCTATGTAAACAAAACCTCTTTGGGTGATTCTCCAAAAATGTTAAGAATGTAAAAGTTTGAGAGCCACTGCTGGCACAGGAGTTGGCAAACGTGGCCCATGGGGATAACCTGAACCATGGCCTGTTTCTGGACAGCCTTAGAGCTGAGAATGCTTTGTACATTTTTAAAGGATGGTTCAATAAACCCAGAAGAATACACAACAGAGACCATATATGGCCTGCAAAGCCTAAAATGTTTATTATCTCGCCCTTTACAGAAAAAGCTTTCCAACCCCTGCTCTAGAATAATGAGATGAGTTAGATAGAATGAATGATTTCTGTCACGTGCCCGGCACGTTATGATTTACATATAGTAATTTGGTGAAGCCTCACAATTTTCATCTGTTTTACAAGTGAGAACACTGAATCACAGAAAGGTTTAATTGCTAGCCTAAATCACACACTGGCATAGCCGGGATTTGAACATCTGATGCCAGTGGTCTTGGTCATAATCATTCTGCCGGGCACGTGGCATTCCCAGCACCCCGTTTGCCCAGCTTACACAGCTCCCATTCACACCTTGTGGTCTGGCCCGCAGATGACAACAATGGAGGCAGTGGAGTCCCCTGAGTCTCTGGCTGCTGTAGCTTATCTGCTGAACCTGGTCCTGAAGCGGTGAGTCCCGGCTCTGGTGTGAACCCCAGGTCTCTTGTGGAAAAAGGAGTGCAGGCAGGAGGAACAGGATCAGGGAACTGTTAGAACAAGAGGAGCGCCTGGGCGGCTCAGGTTATGATCTCATGGTTTGTGGGATTGAGCCCCATGTTGGGCTTTCTGCTAGGCATGGAGCCTGCTTAAGATTCTCTCTCCCTCTCTCTGTCCCTCCCCTGCTTGTGTGCACAGGCATGCATGCTCGTGCGCGTTCTTTCTCTCTCTCTCTCTCAGGAAAAAAACAAAAACAAAACAAGATCCTTAAGTCAGGTGGCATTCCGATGAGGCGCCCAGGGTGGCTCAGGGGAGCGCTGATGCCTGGGAAGGGGGTGGCCCCGCTGCAGTGAGTGGGGCCGGGGCATGGGCTGGGCTGTTGGCACCAGGATACCTGGAGGCCTGCAGTTAGGGGGGAGGTGGGGAGAGGATTGAAGTGAGCTAGTACTGCCTACCTTGCGGGTAGCAGAGGATGGGTGGTGAAGGAGGCGTGGAGCTCGGTGCCGCGGCAAGCACGCTGAACTGGTGTCAGCAAGGGTGGCCTCCTGTCTTGACTCCTGCTTACTTGCTGAGCATTTGGGCCAGCGCTGCTTCCTTCTGTTTACCCTCCTCCTTCAGACCCGGGCTGGGCCTGCGCCAGCTGCTTTAGGAGGCCCCTTGGGGTTCTGAGCGTTTCTCTTCTCTCCCCACAGCGTGCCCAGCCCCGTGCTCATTAAGAAGTTTTCTGACACCTCCAAAGCCTTCATGGACATCATGTCCACTCAGGCCAGCAGCGGCTCCACCTCTGCCCTCCGATGGGTTAGTGTCTGAGTCTGCTTCCCCACTGCCATCTTCCCAAGCCCCACAGATATGGCTGGAGCTTGGATGTTCCCTGGGTCGGGGGATGGAAGGAGGACATAGGCCCTTTGTGAGGTATAGACCTCAGATGGATCCCTGTGCGATTTTCTGGAATTGGTGACAACCAGGCTCTTTTCCTACCTGGCTGAAGCGGGTGAAGCTGAGAGACTCTGACTTTCTTCTCAAGGTCCTCTCCTGCCTGGCCACCCTTCTGCGGAAGCAGGACTTGGAGGCCTGGAGCTACCCCGTGACCCTGCAGGTGTTCCATGGGCTTCTGAGCTTCACCGTGCACCCTAAGCCCAAGGTGAGGCTGCCTGGCCCCCAGAACATGGGGGAGGGCACTCTAGTAAGTGCGCCAGGGCGGGACTGTCGGAGTGGGATTGAGGAGGTTGCCCTGGGGACTGGGCACTTGCCCAGATGTTCTACTTTGTATCTCTGACGCCTTATTTGCTTAGCTCTGGAGCGTGAGGGGCAGCTCCCCGGCCTCCAGGAGGCACGTTCACCGCCCGGCCCTCCTGAGTCTCTGCTGCCTCAGTGGTTCGTGCTTGGCTTACTGCGGTGGCAGGAGGGGGCAGAGTGGGGCTTTACGGCCCCACAACCTCAGTTGGATACTCGATTCACTGCTTGTGTGTGACCTTGGGCAGTTACTTACCCTGTCCAAGCCTCAGGTTCCTAGCTGTAAAGTAGGGATAGGGATACCATCCTTGCTGCAGGGGTGTGTGGAGACTTCGGTGTCCCTCACAGGCCAGCACAGCTCCTGGCTTATAGCGGGCGCTCAGGAAATGGTGGGCAGCCGCTCCACTTCCTCCGGAAATGGAGGGCAGGGAGTATGTAATGGTAGCAGCAGTCCTTGAGCACTCAGTGTGCTCAGCACACTGTCCCAGGGAGGTGCATGCCTCTTTCCCTCACACTCTCAGGTCTCTGCTGAAATGTCACTTCACTGGAGTGACACTTTCCCAACCACTATATAAAAACTAACAGCACTTGCCGTATTGTCTGCAAAGTACTTTTAGCTTCTGGCGTATGTGTGTTTGTTTGTTTTCTGCCTCCCAAGCACAGTGTGAGTTATTTGCTCTGGTCACGGCCAGACCGCCAGCTCTGAGCACAGTTCCTGGCTTGGCATACACTTGGTATTGCTGGGTGACTGACTAAAGGAGCGAATCCCTGTAGGAAAGATGAGGGCACCGAAGCTCAGAGATGAAGCACTTGGCTTGCTCAGGGCCATTTGGTGACTCAGTGGGAGAGCAGGGATTGGAACGAGGTTTGTCTCATTCCCAGCTCAGGAGTCTGCACACAGGAAGGCCTGGGTACAGCATCAGCCACGTAGGAGGCATGCCACCGATGCTGGTTGGTTGGTTGTGACAAACGCCAAAGCTGCTGGTTGGATGCTGACCCAGCCCTAACCCCAGCCCCCCTTTACTTGCCCCTCAGATCCGGAAGGCTGCCCAGCATGGAGTGTGCTCGATCCTCAAGGGCAGCGAGTTCATGTTTGGTGAAAAAGCCCCTGCCCATCATCCTGCAGCCATTTCTACGGCCAAGTTCTGCGTCCAGGAGATTGAGAAGTCCGGAGGTGGGAACCAGCTTGATGGCAGGGCGGATGGGGCCAGAGGCCAGCCTGGGAGGACGGGGCTCCCTGCAGAGAGTGTGCTGGAGGCTCAGCGCCCTCTTGTCTGCCAGGCTCCAAGGAGGCCACCACCACCCTGCACATGCTGACGCTGCTGAAGGACCTGCTGCCCTGCTTCCCCGAAGGCCTGGTGAAGAGCTGCAGTGAGACTCTCCTCAGGGTCATGACCTTGAGCCACGTGGTGAGCTCAGCCCAGGAGCCAGAGGAGCACACCGGGGTGGGGGGACTTAAGCTTCAGACCCGGGCCCGTGGTGCTAATGCTTGGGAACTTGGCTGTGCAGGCCGGAAGCAGGGCCTCAGGTCTCCCCATCCCAACCCTGCTCGTACCTCCAACCAAGGACACCAGCCATCCTGTGTTGGGTAGACCAGGCGCTCCTCAGGGTCCTGGTCCCATTGGGAGCTGGCCTCAGGGATCAGGTCAGAGGCAGGGCCGTGGCGGGGCTGGTAAGGTGCAGCCCTCTCCTGGGTCGAGCTCTGTTTCAGTCACAATCTTTCTTTCTTTTGCTTATTTATTAACAGGTCTGTATAGTGGCTTTAAAGATAAAGAAACCAGCCCTGCATTTCTGTCATGCTGGCAGAATTCTGTTAATCTTTATGTATTCTCTGGTGGTGTTTGTTTGCATGCATGTTTTAAAGTATGCATCATATAAATCACACGATCGTTGTTTAAAGGAAAAACCTTTTCAAAACAACTTGCTGTGTATACTTTCAGACATTTTTTTTTGACAAACCAACATAGATAAAAACAGGAAAATACAGGCATAAATTATAGCATGTACACCACTTATAGTCTGCTTTTTTAGTCTGTTAAAAGTATTTTGTTCATGTTTCTTTGTTACCTTTGTTTAAATCATTTCAGAATTTTCAGTGGCTGCCAAGCCATCCTAAAGTGACCGTCCTCTGAGTGTGTGGGTGTGGGGGGCATGCTTGAGGTCAGGGCCCTGGGTCTCCCTCCAGCCCAGCTTCTGGAGGAGGAGGTTGAGGAGCCCAGGGCAGCCATGGACTTTGCGGTTCCCCACTAAGCCACGTGTCTTTTCCAGTTGGTGACAGCCTGTGCCATGCAGGCCTTTCACAGCCTCTTCCACGCCAAGCCCAGCCTGGGCACCCTGTCAGCAGAGCTCAACGCCCAGATCATCACGGTGAGGCCTGATGGCTGAGGGGTGGGCAGTGCTGTGCTGCGGGGAGGCCCATTACTTGTCTACAGAGTGAGGTTGAGGGGGCTGGATGGGCTGCCCCAGAGGAGGAGGCCAAGAGACCAGCAGACAGGAGGCAGGCGTCCAGGAGACTGGACACCAAAGCCACATCAGTGTCTACAGGAGTTGGGGTCCTGAGCCTTCACTTACTTAAGAAACTGTTTCAGCATGGCGTTGTGGTATAACCCACGTTTTGAGCAGAGGCTCTCAAACTTAGGGATCCCTGGATGGATTTGAGGAAGGGGGGCATAAACACCCCCTAAGTGATTTGCGAAATGTGCATGTGTGTAGCCCATGTACACTTCTCCACGGAAGGCTCTGTGGCTTTTATGAGAGCTTAAAGGTTGTGTGACCCAAGTTTTACTGCTTCTAGAGACTTTGATCTCATAGGAGCAAAACTGGAAGGGCTTCATGGAGCAGGGAAAGGCAGGACCTGGAAGGCCAAGGGGGCTGTGAGTTTTGGGGCCACGTGTGCGGGCCTGTCACTGGGACGCACTAGTGTGTGGGGATGGGAAGGGGTCATTATCATTAGGCTGCTGCTGACACACTTGCTCTGTCACCTGCTTATTCCCTGTACCCCCTCTAGGCCTTATATGACTATGTTCCCAGTGAGAATGACTTACAACCCCTGCTGGCTTGGCTTAAGGTCATGGAGAAAGCCCACATCAACCTGGTCAGGTAGGGGTGTGGTGGAGGGGTGTCGTGGGGCCTCCAGCCAGGCTTCCTGCTCTGCAGTGCAGATGGGAGGGTCGTGAGAGAGGAGCCGGAGGGGGGTGGCGGCATCCCCTTGTTGAGTGTGCTATAGACCAGCTTCTGTGGTTATGAGGCAGAGGACAGGGCAGGGTGGTGTGGCCTGTCAGCCAGAGCCAGTGTTCTCCTCCCGGAGCAGTGACGAGCGAGCTCCAAGGAGCACCCAGGCGGGCTCAGAGCACCACACTAGGGCGCCAGGGGTGCCTGAGTTCCATCCTGGTTCTTGTCAGCTCCTGAGTCCTGTATAGCTGCTTTCCTTCTCAGACCATCTCGTCCACTTTCTGTGGCTTCACCCCTCTCTCCACCTGGGTTAATGGTTCTCGCCTCTGGGGTTCACAGTCCTGCAGACCCAGGTTCTGTGTGTCTGTTAGGATACTCTCATTTGAGCTGGGCCCCTTAATAGTAGCCACTTGATAACTCCACTGTTTTGGAATAAGGAGAGAAAATAAGTGTGTCAGTTGGTGACTTGCATTTTGCCTGCAGCAAGGGTCTCTAAGGCCTGGTGGAGGGTCTCCGCCATGCTGTGCCTGTCCCCGATCTGCTGAGGGATTCCCGTCGCCTGCTCTCAGGCACTGTGCTGTGAGCTTCATATCAGTTGCTGCTTGTCACTCATCACAGACTCCTAGGAGAAAGGCCTAGCCTGTTCCATGAGGCTGACCCAGAAGCACTGTGAGGGAGCTAGTCACACTGCAGCTGAGGAGCAAAGGCAGGTCTCCAGCCCATGTCCTTCTCTGCACATCCACCTTTTACCTGGAGGTGCTGGAAAATGGCAAAGTAGCCTTACCGTCCCCTTCTCAGTATTAATCCTGCCAGGAGCCCTCCCACGGTTGTGCCACGAATCACTTCCCACGCTGTTTGTTAGAACGGTGTAGGTCATGACAACCCTAGAAACCAAGAAGCAACATAAATGTGCCCGCTGAGAGTACTGTTCGCTATACAGTGAGATACTATGAAGCCGTTAGAAATTACCAGAGTGGATACGTGCATGCTGACATAGACCCCCCAAGACATATGGAGAGCAGCGTGGGTGGTACAACTCTGCGTACTCTGAAGCAGGACTTAACCGGGGTGTGAATCCTGCTGCCTGCCTGTCACTAGCAGAGTGGCCTTGGGCAAGTTACTTGACTTTTCCGTGCTTTAGTTTCCTTGCTTATAAAATAGGAATGGTAATAGGACTTAATCTCAGTGGTTGCAAAGATTAAGTGAATGAATGTGTGTTACATGAGCACTTGGCATGTGAAAAGTGGCAGGTAGATGTCAGCACATGTCACTACTTTATTTGTTCATGTGTGTATAACAACTCTTGGAAGAGTGAGAAATCTAACCTTGATATTCCCCTGGCAAGTGCATCTGAAGTTCAGTCTAGGAGAAAGTTGTGATCATGGAAGCATGCTGTATATTTTATTCTCTGAAGACCTATTTGAATTTTTCACCATGCATGGCTATTACTGGAACGACAGCACTTTTTTTTTTAATTGTTTATTATGGTTTATTTATTTTTGAGACAGACAGAGCATGAGTGGGGGAGGGGCAGAGAGAGAGGGAGACACAGAATCCAAAACAGGCTCCAGGCTCCGAGCCATCAGCACGGAGCCCAACGTGGGGCTCGAACCCATGAACTGTGAGATTGAGCCGAAGTCGGACACTTAACCGACTGAGCCACCCAGGTGCCCCACGACAGCACTTTTTAAAATTCCCCACTATGGGGGTGGGGGAGAGGGGAAGGCGGGTGATGGGCATGGAGGAGGGCACTTGTTGGGATGAGCACTGGGTATTACATGGAAACCAACTTGATAATAAACTATGAAAGAAAAAAAATTAAAATAAAGGACTTAACATTATATTCTTAAAAAATTAATAAAATTGCACACTAGAAGGACCCTGTGGAACCCGGCAGATCAGTGACTGTCACTGGACCTGGGTATCTGGTCCCTGAGGCCCAGGGTCAGGCTCCACAGAAGACTTTTGTCTTGACAGACTGCAGCGGGACCTGGGGCTGGGCCACCTCCCTCGCTTTTTTGGAACTGCAACCACCTGCCTCCTCTCCCCGCACTCTCAGGTGGTGATGGCTGCCACTCAGAGCCTTCAGGTACCCTAGCCCCAGCCCCAGGTTTAGTAGGGGAAGCAGGGAGCGCAGAGGATTCTGCTGGCTGCCCTGTTTCCCCCGGAGCTCACCCTGGACCTCCAGCTGAATCTTGGGAAGGAGGTTCTCGGCGGGGAGATCGGCCTAGAAATGTCTAAAAGCAGTCACCTGGGAGGGCTCAAGGGCATCAAGGGCTGCTTTGCGCTAGACAGCTGTGGCCTTTCTTGCAGGAGATCCTGAAGGAATGTGTCGCTCCCCACATGGCCAGCATTGGCTCTGTGACTTCTTCAGCCTCAGGCCCTGCCCAGTATGTCGCCAAGATGTTCAGGTGAGAACGTAGCATCCATGTTAGGAGGGAAGGCGTTCCTCATAGAAAGTTCCTTGTAGAAAGTTCCCTGTAATGACAGGTGTCCCACTTGTCACTTGCTGTGGGCATGCGTGCAGTGCCAGAGCAGCCGCTGTGGATTCGAGGCCTGGCCACGTTCCAGGGCCTGTGATGCGGTGCTCCTGAGTGTGGGCTCTGGGCCAATCATCTAGGGCAAGTTCCTCTGTGTCTGTATACCTCAGGATCCTCATCAGAGCTTACTAACGGAGGTGAGGATTAAATGAGGGAGTGTGTGGAAAGTTCTCAGAACTGTATCTGGCACATAGTTAAGCGCTTG
Source organism: Hyaena hyaena (assembly GCF_003009895.1). Classification (NCBI taxonomy): domain Eukaryota; kingdom Metazoa; phylum Chordata; class Mammalia; order Carnivora; family Hyaenidae; genus Hyaena; species Hyaena hyaena. Next base: position 4,865,758 of record NW_024080676.1, on the reverse strand, counting down.
GTGAATAAAAACTACTAGTGGTCCCTGCGGTCCTGGAAGATAAGTGCTGACCCTAAGTTTACAGGTGGGCAAGCCGAGGTCGCCCAGCTAGGAAGTGGCAGCCTGGCAGCTGAGCCCAGTCTGACTCACGTGCCGTGCTGCCCTCCATACCTGTGAGAGGAGCCATTCAGACACAGCCGCTGGCCTTCCCCCGCCCTCCCTGTGGGCAGTGAGGAGCCTCAGAGCACCACACACCCTGGGCAGTCCCGGGGAAGGGGCCTTGGTGTATCCCCTGGGTCGGCTGCTCAATTCCAGGGTGTGGTGCTTTGGGTCCTGCTCCCTGTTAAGAAATAGGCCTGTTGCCTGTGGATACATCTGTGATGAGGTTTCAGGAAAACTCAGAAATAGAGCCACCCCCACCTCTAGCTCACCCATTTCCCCCTCCCAACTCCCTACTGGCCATTCTTTCCTAAAACTTCCAGGGCCCTAGACTGGGAGATAGAGCCAGCCTGGTGCAACTCTCCCCACTGCCCAGACCACCTGTCCCTACTCTGGCATCCCATATCAGGTCAGCCTGGGAAAGCATGCAACAGTGACCAAGCATGGGCTTTGGAGGCCCTGTATGGCCACTAGCAGAGTGACCCTGGCAGCTTATTTCAACTCCCTGAGCCTCAGTTTCCCCATCTGAAGATGGAAGAACTAATGTGCATCACAGAGTTATTTTAAGCAATAGGACTACATAAATGAACCTCAGCACAGGGACTACTTCATAGATGCTTATTCTCCCCCTTGGTCTTTCCTGGAGCTCCACCCTTACTGGCCAGCTGGTGGTCTGTAGCTCCCGGTGCCAGCCATTGACTTGTTGGTTGGGGCCCACGTGAGAACAGACTTGGCCCTAACTGCCTATTCCCTTGGCAGGGCAGTGGAGGAAGGCCTGACGTACAAATTCCACGCGGCGTGGAGCTCCGTCTTGCAGCTGCTGTGTGTCTTCTTCCAGGCGTGTGGGCGGCAGGCCCATCCTGTGATGAAGAAGGTGAGCTGGGGAGCTGCTGGGGCGAGGGCAGGAGGTGGTGATTGGGCTGTCGGTCCTGTGTCTGGTACCTCTGCACTTTAACCCGCTTTACACCCCGCTGGCACCCACAGCAGGTGCCTGGTACTATGTCTCCAGGAAGGTGACTGAGCCCACATAGGGGAAACAAGACGAGGGGTAGGACCTCCCTGGGCCCCCTGCCAGGAGCTGCTCACCAGTCCTGGCTGGAGTGGATGGTTTTGAGGAGGAAACTAGTGTGACTCTCTCACCCTATCCGCTATCTTTTTGTTTTTAATTCTCTAAATTTTCTATAACAAGGGATTATAGTGTTTTAAGCAGCCTAAGGTCCCAGAGAGGTTACTGCAGCCCAGAGTAAACCACTTAAGGATCAGGGATTCTCCCATGGATCCTCTCCAGCTCCGGGAGAGGGTAGGGGCCTGAGGTCAGCCCCCAGGCCCCTTATCAGCAGCTCCCAGCCTCATGGGGCTTGCACTGACTTCCACCATTGCTGGTTGGAAGAAAGGGGCCACCTTGGGATGGCAGGGGCTTCCTCAAGAAGCCTGGCTCCTAATAGATTAGGTTGACAAATGTGACTTCCTACAGGTAAGGCCCTGGGGGCCAGAGGGTACAGCTCTGTCTTGAAGGGAAACTACTCCTCAGCGTCGGCTAATTTGCTAATTGTCACATGTGAGTCTGTCTTTTTGCCTTTGCCAGAGTTTCCCATTTTCCTTTTCTTTTTTTTTTAATTTTTTTAATGTTTATTTTATTTTTTTAGAGAGAGAGAGAGGCAGAGCGTGAGTAAGGTAGAACAGAGAGACGGGGAGACACAGAATCTGAAGCAGGCTCCAGCTTCAGTGCTGTCAGCTCAGAGCCTGACACGGGGCTCGAACCCATGAACCCTGAAATCATGACCTGAGCCGAAGTTGGATGCTTAACCAACTGAGCCACCGAGGCGCACCCCCCCTTCTTAAAAAAATTTTTTTTATGTTTACCATTTTTCAAGATAAACTGGAAATCTGCATTTGTATGTGAAATCTGATTCTTATGGGTTACTAACGAATACAGATTTTTTTTTTTTTTTGAGAGAGAGAAGGAGCATGCATGCAAGCAGGAGAATGGCAGAGAGAGAGAAAGATTATCCCAAGCAGGCCCCAAACTGTCAGCATAGAGCCAGAGTCAGAGCTCAAACTCACAAACCGTGAGATCATGACCTGAGCCAAAACCAGGAGTCAGACCATTAACCAACTGAGCCACCCAGGCACCCCAAGAATACAGACTATTTTAAAATCTTGGGGCTTGGGGAGTGGTCAGACTGCACCAGATTAAATTTGGTTGTTAGTTTATGATCTCTGACCTAGAGCTTAACCTGGGCCCATGCTCCTGACCTCATCTTCTTAGACACTTGGGCCCCGACTGAACTGTGGGTGCCTGTTGTGTCAGCGTGCCTCGACATGTAATCTCTTGTCTTTTTGCGCCAGTGCCTCCAGTCCCTGTGTGACCTGCGCCTCTCCCCCCACTTCCCTCACACGGCAGCTCTGGATCAGGCGGTGGGTGCTGCGGTGGCCAGCATGGGCCCCGAGGTGGTTTTAGAGGCTGTGCCTTTGGAAATTGATGGCTCTGAGTAAGTGTGATCCTGGCTGGCTGTGTATGGGGCCCCGGGGGGTCCACCGGCTCTTTCTCCTCCAGCAGGGCGTTCACTCGTGGGGGTGAAGTCTGTGTGTGCCACGTGGGGCTCAGCCAGAGAGGCCACAGCAGGGCTTGGGCTGCTCGGCTCAGCAGGCGACATGCTGCTGGGCATGCTGCCCTCTAGGACGTCCCCTCCTCCTCACTGGCCCTTCCCTGCATCCTCCCAGAGAGAGCCTCGATTTCCCAAGGAGCTGGCTGCTGCCTGTCATCCGGGACCATGTCCAGGAAACACGACTTAGTTTCTTCACCACCTACTTCTTGCCCCTGGCTGCCACCCTGAAGAGCAAAGGTATGGGCCCCAGCTCAGTCCTAGAGCCTCGGCTGGAAGGTGGCAGGAAGGGCTTCTTGTCCAGCACCCCCAGCCCTGGAACACTGAGCAGTGCCCCTCTGCCAAGCAGGTAGCCAGCCCGTGCTTGAGTGCCTGCCTCAGGGAGGCTGTCCCTCTCTTTGCTTTGAGGACTGGCCAGACATCTCCCCTGCGGCAGGCACGCAATGGCCTTGTCTCTTGCTAAGGAAATAATTGGAGAAGTACACACCAACTTACACATATGCAGAGCTGTTCCTAGTAAAAATCTGACACAACATACGTGTCCCTCAGCAGGGTTCTGGTGAATTTAGTTATGATAAAGCCCCACTATGAGCCACACTGTGGTCTTTGTGAAGAAAGGTAAACCTTATGTGGGAACAGGCATGTTTAGTAGATGGTGAGTTGAACAGATTAGATCCAGATCTCAGCTTAGCCACGCCACGGCTGGGTGACTTTGGGCAAGTTGACTGAACTCTTCTGGGTCTGCTCCTCATGAGTAAAATCAGGGCAATAATTGCCACGTGCAGTTTAAATAAAGTAGTCACATCACAGCCGTTCCACAGCCTACTGCTTAGAAACCTTGTTGTCGAGATAAACCAGCTTTCAGAATAACATATATATAGTACAGTGCTGTTTATGCTTTTAAAAGTGTGTATGTGTTTAAAGAAACATGAAAAAGAGGTGATGGCTCTCCCTGGGGGAGGAAGATTATCAGGAGACATCCACTTCCAGTTTTATGGTATTTCAATTTGTGGGGAGGGAGGAATCACCCACATGCGTGTTTTCATTATTGGGCTTTTGGTTTTGGTAAAAATGAGGCCTGCTGGCCCAAGGGGTGCCCAAGGTCCCACTGTGTCCTCATGTCACACTGCAGCGATAGATCTGGCCCAGGCGGACAGGACGGTGGAGTCCAAGATCTACGATACACTCCAGTGGCAGGTGCGGGGTCACATGGGGGGGGATGAGGGCTGGATGGTTCAGGGGCTGGAGTTGCTGGGCGTCACTGTCCTTTACCATCCCCCTCCCCAGATCTGGACTCTGCTGCCTGGGTTCTGCACGAGGCCCACGGACGTGGCCGCCTCCTTCAAAGGGCTGGCGCGGACACTAGGCACGGCCATCAGTGAGCGCCCAGACCTAAGGGTCACCGTGTGCCAGGCCCTGCGCACCCTCATCACCAAGGGCTGTGAGGCGGGTATGTGTGGGCTCTGGGGTTGGGGGCTGGCAGGGGAATGGCTGCGATGGCCCGGGTCCCCTGGCCTGCTCCGCCTCACTGCCTAAACCATAGCGAACTTGGGGCTTCTGCTGGGGACCCCAGGAGTTAGCTTTCAGCATTCCTCTTCTCTCTAATTCACCGTGCTGACATCTGCTGGGTGTTATCCAGTCGGTGTTCGGGGCTTTAGTGGGTGGCTAGCTCTTGGCGGATGCACAGGACAGAGCCATGGAGGACAAAAATGCCTCTAAGCTGCAGCCCCAGCAGCCTCTGGGGCGGGCTTGGCTCCTGCTACTTTTATACAAACTTCGGTCCTCCTGCCAGAGACTGACCGTGCGGAGGTGAGCCGTTTTGCCAAGAACTTTCTGCCAATCCTCTTCAACCTGTATGGGCAGCCCGCGGCAGCCGGGGACACCCCAGCCCCTCGCCGGGCCGTGCTGGAAACTGTGAAAACGTACCTCACCATTACAGACCCTCAGGTGAGTGGGTGGAGCAGAGAGAGGAGCCCTGTCAGGTGAGTGAGGGCTGGGGCAGTGGTGGTGCAAGGGCCCCACCTCCAGGGCTCTGCCACCCGGGGGACAGGGCACTGGATACCAGCGGTGGCTGGCTGGAGGCTTCTGAGTGGAGGGGGGCAGGGTAGTACTCTGTCCCAGAGAGTACAGTTCTGGGACCTGCTCCTGCTCTGTACTTCTCTCTTCACCACCTCCCTCTCTTCATTCCCTTGGGGCTGCCAGTTGGTGAACAGCTTCCTGGAAAAAGCCAGTGAGAAGGTGCTGGACTCTGCTAGCTCTGACTTCACTAGGTAAGTGTCCCACTTAAGTTGGGGCAGCCCAGGGAGCCCAGACGGTATGTCTGGCAGAAGCCCTGTAGGTTCTCTCTGGAATTATTTAGGGAAGTCTTGAGTTATTGAATGTCCCAGCTCTCCCGTGAGACCTAACTGGCTCCTCCTTCCTGGAGAGGCATTACAGCTTGCTAGGGAAGGCTCAGGACTCTGCTGACACATGGCCTGGGTTCAAATCCCAGCTCCCTGCTTAGAAGCCATGTGACCTTGCACGGGATACTTACCTACTCCATTCCCTCTGCGTCTCCGTCTGTGAAGTGGCTATGATATTAGTACCTCTAACAGGATTGTGAGGACTGAAAGCTTTAAGACACACAAAGCACCTGGAACAGCACCTGGTACCTTACGGGTGCTAACTCAGTGCTAGCTGTGATGGTTGTTCACGGGCTCCTTCAGGACCCCTTTTCTTCCCTCCCTGACTTCTCCCACCTCCTCCGTTCCCAGCAGATATAAGACACTGATAGTCTGTGCCCTTTTCCAGCCTCCCTAAGCCTGTCCTTGGTCTCTTGCCCTGAGCAGATTGTCCGTCTTGGACCTGGTGGTGGCCTTGGCTCCTCACGCGGATGAAGCTGCCATCAGCAAGCTGTACTCCACCATCCGGCCTTACCTAGAGGTGAGCCGGGCAGGCTGGAGTCCCACATGACCACACTTGGGGGACATGGGGACCCTTTGGAAGGGCAGGACTTTCTCATCTAGACCCTATAGGCAGATACAGAAGTCCAGGGCAGGACCACCTCGGCTCAGGAGAGGTGTCCTGGAGGAATAGCCATGCCTTTGCAATAACAAGGAGTCAGGGCAAGAAGGGGAGGGAGGGCGCTCCAGCTGGCAAGGTGAGTGGGCACACAGGCCTTGGTGCGGTCTGGGCACCGCAAGTCTCCCTGCTGGGTGAGCGTTACTTGAGGCCAGTGAGTGGAATGGATTGGAGGGCTGGGGGGCTTCTCTTCCTGTAGCATCCTCTGCCTGACACGGTTAGCCTGTCACTGTCCGTACTCAGCCGACCCTCTCCTCAGACCTCTTGAGCTCTAGGGGTGGGCCCACGTTCTGAGTTTCCCCAGTGCTGGTCACGGTTAGTCGTGGCTGCTCTGTGACTTGTCGGACGATGGCGTGTATGTGTATTTAGGGGCTGGGGGAGGATGTGTGGGGAGCCCTCAACCTCCCTCGCTCACCCATTCCTGACCACCATACACCCTCCCAGAGCAAGGCCCATGGAATACAGAAGAAGGCCTACCGAGTGCTGGAGGAGGTGTGTGCGAGCCCCCAGGGCCCCGGGGCCCGCTTCGTGGAGAGCCACCTGGACGACCTGAAGAAGACCCTTCTGGACTCGCTGCGGAGCACTTCCTCGCCTGCCAAGAGGGTGAGGCCTCCACCGCAGCTGCGCTCTGCCCACAGGAGGATGGGCGATGCTGGGAGGGGCCCACCGTAGACAGGGGCCTTCAGGGCCAGGTGGCACTGAGGGGTCCTAACTGTTGTTCCCCCCCTGCCCACAGCCCCGCTTGAAGTGCCTCATACATATCGTGAAGAAACTCTCCGCGGAGCACGAGGAGTTCATCAGCGCCCTCGTCCCGGAGGTGAGGGGTGCAGGAGGGTGTGTGCGCTTTGAGGAGTTCCTTGGAGCATGGCTTCTGCAGACCTGTCGGGACCAGGGGAGAACAGTATTGGGGTTGGGGTGGCCTCAGTTTTCCGCCCGGGAGCTTGGGTGCCCCGACCTGCCCCCTTTCTGCTTCAGGCCACCAACCAAACCCATGGTGGCCGGCTCCAGAGCACGCGCTCAAGGGAGTGTCTGGGCAGGTGATCCTGTGCACCAAGGAGGTGTCGGTGGGTGCTCGGAAGAATGCTTTCGCCCTGCTGGTGGAGATGGGCCATGCTTTCCTTCGGTTCGGCCCAAATCCAGAAGGTGAGGTGTGGGTGACCCAGGGCTGGGGTGGGTGCTTGGCTCATGGGACTGCTGGGAGGCACCGCTCCAAACCGCTGGCTGTGGGCGCACCTGGGCAGGCTGTTCCTCTCTGGCCGGAGTCCCCTCCCTGGGGTGCCCAGCATGCGGCACGCAGAGTGGCTCTGCTCAGATATGATTATGCTGATCTCGCCTTCCAGAGGCCTTGCAGCGCTACCTTGTCCTGGTCTACCCTGGCCTCGTGGGCGCTGTGACCATGGTCAGCTGCAGCATCCTGGCCCTGACCCACCTCCTGTTTGAATTTAAAGGTGAAGGCTGCTTCCTTGAAGGCCTGGGGAACCCTGGGAGTAGGAAAATGCCCAGAAGGTCAGGAGGGTCACTACCAGAATGGGATAGCTACCACCTTCCTTCCTTGGGGGAGAGAAAAAGAGCCAAAAGCAAGCCAAGCTGCCTGTGTCCCCTCCGCTGCCCGTGTCCTCTTCCCCGCCTACCCGCATCCCACTGTCAGGGTGGATCGGAGGAGCTCAGCTCTCATGCCCAGCTGTTAGTCCTGGTCCCGCCTCTCAGCAGTCATGCCAGACCTTGAGCAAGTTTATGAATCTTTTAGAACTTTAGTTTCTTATCTCTAACATGGGGGAGAAAAACTACCTTCTCACAGGATGGCTGTACTCTAGGGAGAGTGATTAGGACCATGCTGGGCACACGGAAGTCCCCCAGATGTTAGCTCCTACTCATGTGACCGGGCAGGGGTGTTGGATCTGGAGGGGGTTGTGGGTGTCTCTGACAGTGGCCCTCTGGTGGCCCCAGGTCTCATGGGGACCAGCACAGTAGAGCAGCTGCTGGAGAATGTGTGCCTGCTCCTGGCTTCCCGTACCCGTGATGTGGTCAAATCGGCGCTGGGCTTCATCAAGGTGGCTGTAGTTGTCATGGATGTGGCACACCTGGCCAAGCACGTGCAGTTGGTAGTAAGTGTCCCCTTCCCCCCCAGCGGATGGCAGCATGGCCTCTGGCCTGCCAGCATGGACCCGTGAGCATTGAGGCCAGCAGGTTCCAAGTGTCTCTAGCTGCATGCTATGTTGTTTCTCAGAAGGTCCTGCAGGAGCTCTGGAAAGGACCGGTAGGGTGATGCCCACTCAGTGGGGGTAAGGAAGGTGCATGGTGCCCAGGCTGCCTCTTGTGACCCCCTCTACTGCTCCTCAGAAGCAAGGGCTCCGCAGGGCAAAGGTCCATATGCAGGGCTACCCTTTGTTCTGCAGATGGAGAAACTGAGGCCAGAGATTTCCCCAGGTCACAGTGTTAGTGAGAGTAGCTCTGGGACCAGAAGCCAAAGATCAGGGCTGACCCACGGGGCTCTCCCCCAGCAGGGCCCTGCATCTTGCTTTTTCCCCTCTTGAGTTTTGTCCTTCTGGGTTTGAGGAAGCTCCTCTGGACACCCCTGCTGGGCTGCGGAAGGGCCCAAAGAGCCCTCTGGTACTGGGTGCCTGACCCCTCAGCTGGGCATAGGGTGTGCTGCCGGCTGGCTCTATCCTCCAGACTGTCTGCCCACTACATCCACTCTATCACTTTTTCACGTCCCGCTGGTTTGGGTCATGTCAGACCTCTGGGTCCCTCTTGCCTTTTGTTTTCATATCTGGCCTTGGGTCAAGGCAAGAAAGGGCATATGGGGGTCACGGTAGCCTGCCCCTGGTCTCCCCAGCCTGCAACCCAACTGGGGACCAAAGATCCAAAGATGAGAAGGGCTAGACGAGTAGTCTGTCATAGGGTTCTGAGAATCAGTAAGAGCCTGCCTGCCTGCCTTCCTTCTTCTGTTTTAATGTCTATTTATTTTGAAAGAGAGGGAGAGAGAGAATCCCAAGCAGGCTCTGTGCTGTTAGGGCAGAGACCGCAGAAGGGCTCAGTCCCATGAACCACAGGATTATGATCTGAACTGAAATCAAGAAATCAGAGACTTAACCTTAGACTGAGCCTCTCAGATGCCTCTATAAAGGCCTTTTAAAGGATCACTGGGGCCCTGTGCTTCCAGCCCCATCGAGAGACACTGTAGATCGTGAGATCTGCCACCCACACGTGGGCCTCCGCCAGGCCTGATGAAGGTGTGAGAATAGTCCGGCCCGAGACCAATGCAGGGCTCAAGTGAAACCTAGGTGTTAGGACAAAGTATGGGCCGTAGAATGAGATAGACCTGGACCTGGGCTGACTGCTGCCTCTGGCCATGTAGCAGCGACTCAACTCTCTGTGCCTCAGTTTCCTCAGCTGTAAACTGAGAGTGATGATCGTATCTACTTCATGGGGTTGTTCTAAGGACTCAGTGAGGTCCTTAGATGCAGGCTATGTGCCAGCCACTTTAGAAGACTCTAAAGCTGTAATCTTGGTAGGGTAGTCAGGGATTGTCACGAAGGAGGATTTAGGGGGAAGGTGGAGGGCTGCCTAGGTTGTGGAAACACCATTGGACCAAGGGGTGAGCCGGGCTGCTCTGACCCTTCCCCCTTAGCTGGGCCTGTCGGTCCTGTGTACCTGGTCTGCACCACGGTGAGAGGGCAGAGATGGTGGGGGGCGCCCCTGAAACCTTGGTGCTCTGCCCGCCAGATGGAAGCCATTGGGAAGCTCTCAGACGACATGAGGCGGCACTTCCGCACAAAGCTTCGGAACCTGTTCACCAAGTTCATCCGCAAGTTTGGGTCTGTGCTCTGGATTGAGGGGGAGCAGGGGAGGAGTTGAGGGGCTTCCTGTCCCAGCAGGGAGCCCGCAGAGAAGGGGCTGGGCTGGGGGACTGAGTCCCTCCCCGTGGCTGGAACCCTCCTCTGCATAGCACTCTCTAACCAGTGGGCCTCACCAGCCCTCGTCCCTCAGGTTTGAGCTGGTGAAGGGGCTGCTGCCCGAGGAGTACCACAAAGTCCTGGTAAACATTCGGAAAGCCGAGGCCCGAGCCAAGAGGCACCGTGCTCTGAACCAGGCTGCTACGGAAGAGGAGGAGGAGGAGGAAGGAGAGGAACCCGCGCAGGGCAAAGGTGACAGGTAAGGCCTGAGGTGGGGTCCTGGGAACCCGGTCTCCCTCCACCCGCAGCCTGCCTGGGTCATGCCCAGCCGCCCCTGCTTCTCCTGGGAACACCCTGACTTGGGACTTCTCTGCACTTAGCATCGAGGAGATTTTGGCCGACTCGGAGGATGAGGACGCTGAGGAGGAGGAAAGGAGCCAGGCCAAGGAGCGCCGGAAGCTGGCCCGACAGAGGAGCCAGGCGTGGCTGAAGGAGGGTGGCGGGGATGAACCCCTCAACTTCCTGGACCCTAAGGTGGCCCAGCGAGTCCTAGGTAGGCAAAAAGTGGCTGGCACATGAGTCCAGAAAATAGGCTTGCCTTGCTGCCAAGGTCAGAGGTTAGGGGTGACTTCCACAGAGCCCGGTGGGCACCTCTCGCCGCCATTGGGTGCACGTCGCTATGTTGCAGGCATCCATCCGGGGCCCAGACCTGGGCTCATTGGTTTGGATGGGGCTGTGGGTGGGTTAGGACTGGTCTTCCACCTCCTCACTGCCTGACTCTCACGCCAGCTACCCAGCCTGGGCCCGGCCGGGGCAAGAAGAAGGACCACGGCTTCAAGGTGAGTGCCGATGGCCGCCTGATCATCCGGGAGGAGGACGACGATTCTGCCACGGCCAAGATGGAGGAAGAGGAAGGCACTAAAGGTGGGACCACCACCCATTCTCAGGGCATACCTGCTTCTGGTGCGGGCAGGGCTACACTCGCTTGGTCGTATATTTACTCATTTGTTTATTTGCTCATTCATTCCATGACCCCTTGTTGGGGAAGTGTAGGTAAATACAGATAACGAGGGGCTTGTATCTAAGACAACTTCCTCAAACTTTGAATTTCTCAAACTTCTTTGACCACGTTGAGACAGCTTTACATTGCAACCTAGCCATCTATACAATATGTACATAATTCAAAAAGAACTTTCAAAATGCTGTACTTCCTCTTGACCATGTACAGTGCACTTTGTTGGCCTCTGTTTATTCTGCTCTGTATCTTTCCTTCTCCCCCTTTTCCTTTTTTCTTTCTCTTTTTTTTTTTCTTTTTAATGTAAACTTGGCTGAGGCCCGGAAGCTCATTTAGAGGTAGAGTCAGACTTTCAGGGTTTAGGGGTGACAGCCCCTTCCTGACTGCATTATCTCCTTTGTCCAGGAGACACTGTGTGTGAAGTCTCTGAGTCCTGTTGAGTCTTTCCTGTTCCTTCTCCTCCATGTCATCTGTTAGATCAAAAAGCCTCAGTCTTTAAAATTTATCTGCCTTCCTCTTTTTTTTTTTTTTTTTTTTGGTTCCTACTGCTGTGATCCTTGGGCCCTCGACTCACTGCAACCTCCTAATCAGCATTCTCACTGCATCCCCTGCACCCAACTTACCAGCTGTGTGGCTGTGGACAATTATTAACCTCTCTTTGCCTTAATTTCCTCATGCCAAGATGGGCATAATGCCAGTACCTACCTCAGATGGTTGTAGATGAAATGGGTAACCAGAACAGCCATGTGCATGCTTGGTGTAAAGGTGACCACACTATTTCCTGATCTGGTCACACGACCGTCCCCTCTCACCACTTTGTACTTTCCAGGCTCCTTGCTCCCTTCTTGGCCCATATGTCCTTGGTGCTGAGAACTCCTCTCCCTCTCTTTCTTCTCTGTGGGGGAGGGGCAGAGAGAGAGGGAGACGCAGAATCCAAAGCAGGCTGCTGGCTCTGAGCTGTCAGCACAGAGCCTGACATGGGCTGAACTCACAAACCGCAAGATCATGACCTAAGCTGAAGTCAAGACGCTTAACCGCCTAAGCCACCCAGGCGCCCCATCTGCCTCTCTGCTCTTAAAGATCCAGTCTAAGTGTTTTTCTATGGCTTTTCCTTGGCCCCCAGCTTTCTGGCCCTGGCCCCCAGCGCTCCCTGCAAGCTTGGCCCTGGCTGCAGCCCTTAGTCCCATGTTGTCTCCTGGCATTATCATTCATTGATTGACTTCGCCTGAGTTTGCCCTCCCTCCAACTGGTCTCTTTCATACTTTTAAAAATACACATACTGATAACTTTTTAAAGAAATTGTGGTGTAAAATACACACACCGTAAAACTTACCACAGTACCTATTCTTAAGCATGTGGTGGACTGGTGTGTTCACATTGTTGTACAGCCAACCTTCTGAACTCTTTTTACCTCTTAAACTGAAAGTTTGTACCCATTAAGCAGCAACTATTGCCCCCACCTCAGCCCCTGACAACTACCGTTCCAGAATCTGTCTCTAATAATTTGAATTTGAATATGCATTTAGGTACCTTGTGTAAGCGGAAAGATTATTTGTCTGTCTGTGACTGACGTGTTTCACTCAGCATAATATCTGCAAGGTTCCAGAATTCCCTTGGTCTATGCAAGCACTTTGCCCATTTTTTATTGAGATGTTTGTTTTGTGTTGTTGAGCTTGTGGGAGATCTTTACGTGTCTTTGAAAACCCATTCTCTCATTCATTCTGTAGGGTGCTTTTTCAGTCCACTGATGTGTCCCCTGACCCACAGAAATTTCAAAATTTTGAGATAGTCTGATTTACTTTTACTTTGGTTGCCTGTGCATGTTTTTGATTCATACTTTGATTCATCCCCACACAGTGTTCAGCATGTATAGGGCCAAAAAAAAAAAGGATTCAAGCAGAATGAGGCTGTCCTCTTGGCAAAGCAGAATGTATGTGGGGCTGGGTGCGCCTGAGTCCCCAGGAAACCCAGGGCTTTCTTAGGGTCTTGAAAAAGGCTGTATTTGTCTCAGGAGTAGGATCACCACTTCCTTGAGGGGCTGTTGGCCCTGGGGCCTGGGATGGGAAAGACAAAGGGGCAGTCAGTGTTCAGGGGTCTTGTCTCCCACAGAAGGATGCAAGTTTTCTGGAGTTGCCGGCTCATCAGCCTGCTGAGCCAGGAGGAGGCAAGGGGAAATTGGTGTGGGCTTTGGGACATCAGGGGTGCTCCCTGTGTGCTCACAGGCCTTTCTTTTGGTTCCAGGGGAGGATGAAGAGATGGCTGACCTGACGGAAGACATGGGTGTCAGGAGTGTGAGTACTTCCTCTGATGGGGGGCTGTGCCCTCAGGGCAAAGCCTTGGGCTGACAGCTTCTCAGCCACCTCTCCCCAACCCCTCCCCTGACCCCTGTCCCAACACGCACACGCACACACACCCCTGCCCTGCTTCCTGAATGCACAGGAGACCCTTGAAGCTATGTGTAGCAGGCAGTCCAGAGGGTGTGGTGTGCAGGTATGGGGCGCAGTGTAATGGCTGACTGCTCCATGGCGCGTGGGAGGGGGCCCAAGGCACCTGATGCTTCTGTGCTGGCCGAGTTGTCCAACTGAAGGAAGAGAGAGCCCTTTGTGTCTCCACCGAGGGCACATGCTGTGCAGGCTGCAAAGGCAGCAGCTGGCCTGCTTGTTCCAAGGGGCAGGTTCCTGTGTGGGGCCGTTGAGTGCGAAGGGGCCCCTGCGTCACCTCGCCTGATCATCACAGGAAACGAGGACTCTATCATCCCCATTTCCAGAGGAGGCTTATAGGTCATAAGTAGCCTGCCCAAGTTCACAGAGGTTGTTAGATGCAGATGGGATTTAAACTATGGCCTTCCAGCCTCCTGAGCCCAAGTACTTAACCTTGGTACCTCCCAGGATGAGTGAAGCTTGTCACATGCCCCACCTGAACCAGCGAGGGTGATGCGGGCCCAACCCCTCAGTGTCCTTCCCAAGCCCAGCCAACAGCACTTTTGAGGGTGTCTTGGAGCGGTGTCTTCCCTCTCCATCTCACAGGCCATGGCCAGCCCATCCAGCCTTCCTGGGTGTCCCCGTCGGGGGACAGCTGCCTAGGCAGGGGTACAGTATTAGTGCAGATGCAATCCCTGTGGTCCCATCTTCAGCCTAACCTTTCAAACTCCGTTCGTCCTGTAAATCTTGTGGAATTATTGGGTTGGCTTGATGAGATTGGACACGGCAAGTGCACAAGTGTAGTACCTGATGATCTTTCCCCCAGTTACTGCTTTCGTTAATGTCCTGTTCACGAATGTCCTATCCCTGGCCAAATGCCCATCTACCTGCCAGGACCAAGGAGCTACCTGGTTATCAGAGCATTGCACCCATGCAGAGTTCCTAGGTGAAAGCCAGATGTAAAAAACCAGAGAATTATGGGGTCAGATGGTAGCTGCGGGTCTGAGAGGCCTCTGATGCAGGAGGTCCCCTCTGAATAGGAGCGTTGAACCAGCTAAGCTGAGGTCAAGATGCCCGGACAGGCACTTGTTGCCCTGGGACAGGAGTTCTATGTGAAGCATGTAGACGAGATTGCAGTCCCGGCCTGCGCTGGAAGTTACTTCTGCACTGCCTAGCTGTGTGATCTTGGGTAGTTCCTTGCCATCTCTGAGCCTTGGTGTTCCCATCTGTAAGTGGGGGATTGAGTGCTTGGCAGAGGACCTTTCCTGCTAACACAGTTTGCAGTTGCTTTCACTGTGAACATTAATGAGGATGGTCGTGTACCCTTGTTAATGAACTTTGTGCACCGCTTTATAGAAGAAACACCAGAAGCTCAAGCATCAGAAAGAGGCTGATGATGAGGAGCTGGAGGTGCCCCCTCAGTACCAAGGTGAGGCTTCCAGTCTTCCCTCTTGGGACATGGTGTTCCTTATCCCCTGCATTAGACAGGGCAGTGGCAGGCAGAGCCACAGGTGTGCATGGCCCAATTGCAGTCAAGTCCACACCAGCAGAGACTGGCTGATATGTCACTCAAGACTGGGCTGGAGGCTGAGAGTGTCTTGGAAGAAGAAGAGCCTGGGGAAATCTGTGCATGGAACCGCAGCCCTTTTAGGGAGCCCCTGAGCCCCATCTGTCCCACCCACTTAGGCCTTCCATGAGGCCTTCCTTGCACCCCATCCCTTTGCCTGGGAGGTGTCTATCTTTCCCATCCAGCCCTGAGTCAGGCTGGGTTTAGGAGACGGTTTTAGCCTGTGTTGAGGGTGGCAGCTGGAAGGGTCAGTATTGGGCCTACCCAGGGGATTCCCCTATACATTTGTCTCTGGCCCCATAAGCTGTTCTTTCCCTAGAGCAGCTGCTAAAGGCCCCAGTGTGGCTGCCAAATGCCAGGGGAGGCCTCTGTAACTCCCCTCTGCCTCCTCCCCCTGAGGGCAGCCTCTGTAGCAGAGCCCCTGCTATACATCTGGAGGTACAGGGGCTCCTGTAGAAAGTCCCCAATCCCAAGGGCTCCTGGGCGGATCAGTTGGTTAAACATCCAACTCTTGATTTCAGCTCAGGTTGTGATCATGAGATAGAGCCCTGCTTCAGGCTCCATGCTGAGTGAGGAGCCTCTTGAGATTCTCTCCCTCTTCCTCTCTCCCCTGCTCATGCGTTGTACACATGTGCACTTGCTCTTTCTCTCTCTCTCTCCTCTCTCTCTCTGAAAAATTAAAGAAAGCAGCACAGTCTCTATTTCCAGGAGCAGGTATGTTCTCAGAGCCTTAAGACCCCTAACCCAGCTGGAGAGCTTCATGGCTCCTCCCTCTGTGGCCCCACAGGCCAGGGCTTAGTTTCGCTGCTCTGCCCCGAGGTGGCGTGGTGCACACCCAGACGGTGTGGAGGAGGCCTGGGTTCAAGACTGCTTGCTCTTAGCTCTGTGGCTAACTTGGCCCAGTCCTGCTGCCCCTCTGAAGTTCTAGTTTCTCATCTGTAAAAAAAAAAAAAAAAGTGGGATTCATCTGGATCATCTAAAAAGAGTCCTTCTGAGTCATCCATGAGTGTGTTGAAATTTGGACCAGAAAGAACAAGTGACCCTGGAAGCACCTGGATTTCTGTAACCACAGTTTTCATGTCTGTACAATGGGACAAGAGCTGCCTTTCTTTCCCAGTGTTGTTGTGAAGCCTGAATGAGATCAAGCCTGAAGTACCTAATTTTATGGACGAGCTTAAAAGTTCCAGCAATTAAGAGACTTGCCGAGGTTAGAGCTGGTAGTGGTAGATCACGGAGTTGAACCTGGGTCTGTCTGACTTCAAAGCCTGGGTTCTTTTCTCCCAGGACAAACAACAGATTTAGCTTTGGAAACTGGGGTGGTTCGTGTTAGTGGAGAAGGTGTATGTTCTCAGAGGTCATTAGTAGGTCTGTGTGGCTTTAAGTCTCCTGGGGAGCCCACTAGTCTTAACTGTCAAGCCACTGGACAGTCCCTTCTCAAGTCCTTGGTTGGTAAGGGACAGAGCCATTGCTAGCTGTGATTTCTCTGCTCCCAGGGGCTCTGTAAAGAGAAGGTACCCACTGCCTTCTCCCAGGAGGGAGCTGCCCTTGTTTTGCCTGATTCATGGTCTCTGTGCTCCCCCTCTAGCTGGAGGCTCCGGTATCCATCGCCCTGTGGCCAAGAAGGCTATACCTGGGGCCGAATACAAGGCCAAGGTAAGAGTTGTGGGTAGGGACAGAGCCTCCGGGAAAGGATGAGGGTAGCCGTGCCCATCACTCTTCTGGAGAGCCACCTTTACGGAGCCAGACTCAGGCCACACCAAGGAGCACACTGAGGTCTTGTTAGCATTTAAAGTCCATGCCTTTGTTGGTTGGCATCCAGAGCTACAGGAGTCCTTTGGTGCCACCAGGGCAGAGTGAAGGGGAGGACATGGGGTCTGTTAAGTCAGAGGCAGGGAGGAAGGGGAACCCTATACTCCTAGCTGACTCTCTTTCTGGCTGAGCAGAAAGCAAAGGGTGACGTTAAGAAGAAAGGTCGGCTTGACCCCTACGCCTACATCCCCCTCAACAGAACTAAGCTCAACCGAAGGTACAGTACTGTATTGTGGGGGGTCAGGCTGGGACGGTGGGGGTGGGGAGCTCAGTGCTCCAAAGAGGGAGGGCCTTATTCTCAGTAAACTCTCAACGTAATTGCTCTGATGTCTCCCAGTTTTCTTTTTATTTTTTAATGTGCACCTTCACATAGTTGGTACCCACATGTGCTGTTGACTTGAACTGCTCTCTTAAGCAGGATAGCACACGCACCCAGATCACGTGCCGCCCGCTGCCGGGGAGCGCCCTTTTTCCCCAGTTCCCACTAATGCTGGGGGAGCCATTGGTCAGCATCATGGGAAGAGAGACCACCTGTCTGCAGAGAGATGTGACCCTTCTGTTCCTTGTCCCCGCAGGAAGAAGGTGAAGCTGCAGGGACAGTTCAAAGGTCTGGTGAAAGCTGCCCAGCGGGGGTCCCAGGTGGGACACAAACTCCGCAGAAAGAATCGTCGGCCCTAAAGCCCCGGGGCCCCCAGAGCTGCCCTGGGACCCAGTGTAAGATCTCTCTGCAGCTCCCAAACTGCTTTGACATCAGTTCCAGACACTGAAGGTTCTGGCAGAGCCTAGACTCAGAATGACTTGTTGGAAAGGGCTTGGCTTTGAGAGGCACCTGGGATTTTGGAAGCTCCAGATGGGAACTGCCCTTTAGACATGTTCCTAAGGCCTGGAGATGGGAATGTGGCCTCCCTACTTTTGAGTCAGCCGGTGAGACAGCTGTGCTTTCTGCCCAGAGCAGCCGTGCACACCAGAGCAGTTTCCTTTCTTCCAGCTGTTTGTAGCCACGTGGCACTTAGCCTGGCTGTAGTCTGGGTGTGGATTATTTGCTGTGATCAGATGTAGAATAAACACGGACTGCCATGCATTATCCCTAGAAACACTGTGTTTTATTACCTGCCCCTCCATGGACAAGAACTGTGTTCGGTTTTTGGCAACAGTGACTTGACCTCTTCTTGTCCAGTCCCTGCATCCAGTCTAAGGCACAACAGGTAGCTGTGGGTCAGGCCTTAGAACTTGTCCACCTGTGTCAGGAGGTTTTCCTGACCTCACTTATAGTCTCAGTCAGAGGTGACATTTGGAGGGGCAGGAGGGGAAATGAATGCTCTGGGGCTAGTCTGTAGAGACAGAATAGAAAGGAAGCGGTGGCTGCCCCAGGCTGCCCCTGGGCACAGGTTCCCCCAGCAGCTTGGTTCGTGGATTTATTGAAGTTCATTGGTTCATTGAGCCCCTCTGAGTGATGAGTGCAGCCTGATCACCCGCCTCCCTGATCAGCACTTCCTGCTTTTCCCAGACAAGTAGACAAGTTGTGCAAAGACCAGCATGATTCTCACTGTCCAGCTTTGCTGGTTTGGAGCACTACTCCTGAGGTCACTTTATCAGCCATGCTACCCCTGTGTGTGCTTTCCCAACAGACATCAAGAGGCAAGGAACCTCAGGGCTAGTCCCCCATCCCCAGTAGGAAGAATTGTTCCCTGGCATTTGATCCATAGTTTTTCTCATCTCAGATTCTCTCCATTTGAGATGAGATGCCCCACCCCCTCCACCACACACACTCTATAGTTTCTGTTCTAGTTTCATGCCCTTGGCTCTGATAATGCTCCCAGGAGGCCCTGTGCACAGTTCCGTTCATCCTCTGAGAGCTCTAGTCTTGACTTGATCGAATGACCCCCAAATTATAGCATTTCCTCCCACTGAATCTGGAGTGAAGAAGCTGAGAGGAACCACACTTCACCCAGAGGTGGCGCTCTTTACATGCCGTGTTCACAGAAAGTCTGGGCTTGGAGAGCCATGAAGGCGGTCTGTGATCCCCATGGTTACTCTTCTGGACAAATCAGGCCTATCCTAGCCCTTTCCTATTTCCTTTTTCAGGAAATGAACCACATGCATACGACACTCCATGAAGGCAGGAGTGGGGAGGAGCCAGTTGTGCTTACTATAGTGTGCTTTCTTCGAAAGGCAGGGCTCGCGCAGGTGACCCAGAAAGGTTGGTCTTGGTGATGTGCTGAATTCTATACTCTTTTGGAAGTAGACTTCAGACGCACATTATCTTTAAGTAGAGGCAAGAATTAATCTGCCCCAGAAACGTAAGGTCCTGGAAACGTTTGTTGTGAAAGTCAGTGCTGCGTTTGTCCCGACAGTGGGGGTGATGAAGAAGGTCGGGAGTATTTATCAATGCGAGATTCGTTCACTTTCAGGACCACTGGAAAATCTGAGTCTCCACCAAGATCCAGGTTTACTACTTTGATTTTATTACGTTTCTGGCAAAGTCAGAATCAGACTTCTTCCAGCTTTCTTTTCTGGGGTCTGCCTTCGATTCCTTCTCAGGAATGGGAGGCAGAGTGTGCCCTGCCCGGCCACACTCCCGGTGTTGGCTGAGGACATGAGCAGCGGTGGGGACCTACAAAGGCAGTGCGTTCGTGGCCCCCATCCTGACGCCTCTGCACACAGAGGGGGTCTGGTCAAACCAACCTCATCCCTTCCTGGGAAACGCAGCTTCCTGGGATTGAGGCCACTGGCCAGGTGGTGGCTGTCATTTTACAGCCACGGTCTCATTTGCAAGTCCACCTCAGTCCACAAGCTTCACCTTGTTTTCCTGCATTGTTTGCAACACATGAGAAAATTACCTCCCATGTTCAAGTGGTCTGTTTTCTTTCTTCATTGTTGCTTATGTTTCATCATAGGGTAACTTAGGAAATTAGACTGTATGCTCTACTTCAATATTAAGGTACGTAAGAATCACAGAACATTTGGAGGAAAAAGCAGAAGCAGGAGCTAGACTCTTACCAAATTCTCAGTTTTTTTTTTTTTTTAATGTTTTTTATTTATTTCTGAGACAGCATGAGCAGGGGAGGGTCAGAGAAAGAGGGAGATACAGAATCTGAAACAGGTTCCAGGCTCTGAGCTGTCAGCACAGAGCCCGACGCGGGGCTCAAACCCACGAACTGTGAGATCACGACCTGAGCTGAAGTCGGACGCTTAACTGAGCCACCCAGATGCCCCCCCCCCCCCAAATTCTCACTGTTAGTCTTCGTGCAGCTGACCCTGGAATGACACAGGTTTGAATTGCACGGGTCCGCTGACACATGGGTTGTTTTTTGGTAACTACAGCACAGTACTATAAATGCATTTTCTCTTCCTTGTGATGTTGTGCGTGTCATTTTCTCTAGCTTTATTGTAAGAATGCAGTGCATAATATACACACCAAATACGTGTTATCGGTAAGGCTTCTGGTCAACAGTAGGCTGTTCGTAGTTGATTTTGAGGGAGTCAAAAGTTATATGTGGATTTTGGACTGAATGGGGATCAGTGCCCCACCCCCACATTATTCAAAGGTCAGCTGTATCAACTGTATATTTCATGCTTGTTTTTTTATGCACAAGGCTTTTTAAAATACAAAAACAGTCTTAAAATACAAATATACTTTCTAATTGTCACAAACTTTTTACCCTACCAATGTAAACACTTCATAAGCATTGCTTTCCATGGCCTGGTTTAAACACCTGCCCGGTGGACTAGGTCAGTTTACTGACAACCTGTGAGTCCATAAGTATGTTGCTCCTTGACGTACACAGGATCTTAATGCCGTCACTAGACGCTGGATCACGTGCAGAGCAATATTTAGAAAGTGACACGATGGCTGTTCTTTCTTCTATTTTTGCTATACATTAGTGTGAATAGACAGATGACTGTACTCCAGAAAATAACCCTGATTGGAGCACCGTAAGCTGGCGTGCCATTTCCCGAGATCATGCTCACTGTAGCTTCTGACGTTAGAATGTTTACCAAGCTGTCAGAGAGGCTGGCCAAGTCACCCCGGCCGGCGCTACAGGGCCAGAAACTGTTCTCCCACTCCAGGCGCCACTGACTGGCCGTGGAAGTGCCTGGGACAGGATTCTGAGGCCAATAATCGGTAAATGTTGATTAAGAATGTTGGGGTGGAGGTGGGTATGGTGGCATGCTCCCGCTGCACGCTCCCTCCTGGGCTGAGGTCTGGATCTCAGCTTTGCGAGTCTAAAATCAGAGTTGATTGTGTTCAGAGAGGAAGAAAGTGACTCACCACAGGCCTAAGCAAAATTATGATTTATTAATTTGTAATGAGAAATATAACTGCCAAGGGGCTTGAGACTGGCATGGAGACCGCTCAGCACACACTCCCCTGCACAGAAAGTCAGAATCAGAGGCTTTAGTGAGCGTGGACCAGCGCACGGGGAATCAGTGAGTGATAATCGGCATTGTCGAGGAGGTCGGACTGTTCTCTCTGTGGGATATACCTGCCCATCGGGTCCCCCTCTGTTGAGGTTGGTGCCAGAACCTCGTGTTCTCGTGTCCTCTAGACTCTTCAGAGCCACCCACCTACCATTCGGAAGCTTTTCTGAGGCCGCATCCAGCTCCTGCTTCCTTCACATGCAGGCATGCCTGCACTGAATTTCGAAACCCAACTCTGGCTCTCAACAGGGACACATCCTGTTCTCTCTGGGGCCTTGTGTGCAGATAACTAATCCTGTCTGTCGTGTGTGGACTTGAAGGGTTTACCTACTAGAGGGCAGCTTGATTTCCAGAATCCGGGGATGTTACCCTGTAGACCCAAAGGTGGCTATTACAGAGCTGATTGGATTTTAGGGCGGGGTTTCACAGAAGACCCTAGGCACCGATGACAGGCAGAGGGGATCTCGCGATGGTGCCAAGAATAGCCGGGACTCCTTATGGCTACTCTGTTGTTTTTACAAGCTCTTCAAGAGTCTTGCTTTGAACCAGAACTGTCGCTGTGCCACAGATCTTGAACTTGAGGCCTCTGAGCCTGAAATACATACACAGCTGATAGCTTGGTACCAGCCCTCAGTTGTAAATAAGCTCATAAAAATGACTAGGTGCAGTATTACCTTAGAAGATTTTACACGGCTGTGCATATTGATTGGGTCCCTGAGTGATAATACTTATCTAAAATTGCCTTCCTTAACCTTTCCACAGCTGGGTCAACTGCTTGCAAGCAGGTGGGGTATGCCTCCAGAACAAATAATCAGCCAGCGAAGCTGACATTTAGTATTTATTCCGAAGAAAGTCCTTCCCTGCCCACACAGGACTATCACAGGGGTCACGTGGATCCTCTCCCTCAGGACCTCACACAGAGGCACAATCACGCCTAATCCACACCCGCCAGGTTTAAATCGCCACAGGTACAGATTACCACCAAACAATCACGCATACTATCTCTCTTCACCACCACCACCACCATCCCTGCCGCCAAACGGGGGCATGATGATTACTTGCTGTCATTTTCTTTTTTTTTTTTATAGGCACAACCCACCTTGTAAAGGGTCATAAAATTTATTTTTTTAATGTTTTACGAGAGGAGAGAGAGAAAGAAAACGAGCAGCAGAGAGGCAGAGAGAAAGGGAGATACAGAATCTGAAGCAGGCTCCAGGCTCTGAGCTGTCAGCACAGAGCCCGACGCAGGGCTTGAACCCATGAGCCAGGAGATCATGACCTGAGCCGAAGTCAGACCCTCAGCCGACTGAGCCACCCAGGCGCCCCAACAGCTGTCATTTTCATGATCCTTCACAGCTGAGAATCCAAAGGCAGAGTTAAGTCATTGGAATAAGGTAGTTCCCCGGTCTCTCCGAGTTCAAGCCCACTGCACCCTTCGTAACAGAGCCTCCAGGGAGAACACAGTGTTGCAAGGAGGCCTAGCTGTGCATTTCAAAATGCCGCCTGCAGTTGGGACACCAGAGTCCGCTTCCTTTTCCTTCATCAGCTTGCAGGCCCTTTACTCCCCAAAGCCCTGCTGCTCTGGGACTCAAACCAGTTACAGAACAGGCTTCTTTGGGGCTCCTGGGTGGCTTAGTCGGTTAAGCGTCCGACTTTCGCTTAGGTCATGATCTCGCGGTTCGTGGGTTCGAGCCCCGCGTCGGGCTCTGTGCTGACTGCCAGCTCAGAGCCTGGAGCCTGTTTCGGAGTCTGTGACTCCCTCTCTCTCTGACCCTCCCCTGCTCACGCTGTCTCTCTCTCCTAGAAATAAATAAAAATATTTAAAAAAAAAAAAAAAAGAACAGGCTTCTTTGTACTTGGCAAGAGGAGGCTGGAGTTGTACCAGGACTGACTTTCTTGACAACTACAGGGCAGGGCAAGGCGGGGCCGGGCTGCTCGCTGGGTATCCCTTCCTCTTCCTCTTCCCCTTTCAGAGGGCCATGGAGCTGCTCTGCACATTGTGCCTTTCTTCCTTTCCGCCACTTTCTTCTACCATATCCCTTGTCCTCTCCTTCACCTCTCCCCCCCTCCTTGTCTCTCTCTCTCTCTCTCTCTCTCTCTCTCTCTCTCTCACACACACACACACACACACACACACGCATTGCGCCTTTGTTCTGAGCAAAGGACTTTCTTAGAAAAGCATTTTGTGAGACAGGAGATACAGTAATAAGCCAGCAGACAGGATCTTTGCCTCCACGAAGTTTATGAGGAAGGAACAGGTAAAATAAGGAATAAATAAAACACATGATTGGAACAGTGCTTTGTGGATGTCTTGAAGGGACATAATTTGGATGAGGAGGCCATGGAGGGGGGTGAGGCAGTCTTGGAGTAAATGATGTTCATCTAAGACTTGAAAGGTGAGCAGGCTTTAAGTTTACTCATTTGCCTCAATGACCAAGACTCTGGAATTTCTAGGTCCCGGGACCGAAGGACAATATGGTTGGAAGGTGGGTTGGGGCCAGGACCCGTCTGGAAGCCCTAGCAGGCTTACTGTTTCACGTAGATGGTGTGGGGGGGTGGGGGCGCGGTGGTGCGGCTAAATCTCTCGCCCACTTCTGGCCTATGCTGCGGACAAACGAACAGCACATGCAGAGGCCCCGGAGCCGAGAAGAGTTTGGCCCCTTCAAAGAATTGACAGTGTGGGGTGCCTGGCTGGCTCAGTCAGTAGAGCGTGCAACTCCTGATCTCAGGGCTGTGAGTTGGAGCCCCAGATTGAGCGGAGAGATTACTTAAACAAAATCTTTAAAGGGGTGCCTGGCGGTTCAGCCGATTAAGTGTTTAACTTCAGTTCAGGTCATGATCTCACTGTCTGTGAGTTCGAGCCCTGTGTCGGGCTCTGTGCTGACAGCTCAGAGCCTGGAGCCTGTTTCAGGTTCTGTGTGTGTGTGTCTCTGCCCCTCCCCCACTCACACTGTCTCTGTCTCAAAAATAAACATTAAAAAAATATTTAAGATAAATAAATAATAAATAAATAAAATTAAAAAAAAAAAAAAAACCCAAAGAATTTACAGGAAGCCAGGGTTGCCGGACAGGAGGAACAAGGTGGAGAGTAGGATGGCTAGAGACTGGAGAGGCTGCTGCTGGTGGTGTTTCACAGGGTCTTAAAGTAACCCAGCTCCAATGGGTGTTGGAGGGGAGGGAGGGGTTATACAGGGGACTGACCTGAGCTGACTTGCTTTTTTTTTCTTTTTAAACATCATTGACTGCTATGTGAGTCATGGATCAGAGCAGGGCGAGAGGAAACAAGGAGGCCCATTAGGAAGCTGCTGTTACAATCTGACCAAGGATGGTGCGTGTGTCTGGGATTGTGGGTGGTGGTGGGGGCCGGGGGCGTGGGCCCGTGGTGGGGATGGTGGGAAGTGGCTATAGGTGGTATGAAAACTGAAACCTGAAGTTCAGTGGAGGGATCTTCAGTTTCGCAAGAAAGAAGCAGTCTCCTTGTTTACTGGACCAAAAAGGCTGGACAGAGTTCAATCATTCAGCCCCTTGTAAATCATTCAGTGCCCGTTTTTTTTTTTTTTTTAATTTAATTGTATTTTTTTTTTAATTTTTTTTTTTATGTTTTATTTATTTCTAGGAGAGAGAGAGAGACAGCATGAGCAGGGGAGGGTCAGAGAGAGAGGGAGTCACAGACTGAAACAGGCTCCAGGCTCTGAGCTGGCAGTCAGCACAGAGCCCGACGCGGGGCTCGAACCCGCAAACCGCGAGATCATGACCTAAGCGAAAGTCGGACGCTTAACCGACTAAGCCGCCCTGGCGCCCCGTTTCATTCAGTGCCCGTTATATGCCAGGCACTGTCCTAGGCACTTTATATACACCAGAGAACAAAATAACAGAACTCCAGCTTTTGTGGGAGGCTCAAACAAAATAAACATGGAATTTTAGCAGATAGTGATAAGTGTTCTAGAGAACTATAACACAGAAAAGGGGATAGAGAATACTGGATGGGAGAGAGGATAGTTTCAACTTTCAGTTGGGCAATCAGAGAAGGTGTTTAAAGACTTGAGGAATTGAACCTTTAGATAATCCTCAAGATGAGGGAAGCAGCAAGTGCAAAGGCCCTGAGGTAGGCACGTACTTATGGACAAAGAAAAGCAGCTGGAGGGGCGCCTGGGTGGCTCAGTTGGTTAAGCCTCCAACTTTGGCTGAGGTCATGATCTCACAGCTTGTGGGTTCAAGCCCTGCGTCGGGCTCTGTGCTGAGAGCCAGCTTCAAATTCTGTGTCTCCCTCTCTCTCTCTGCCCCTCCTCCACTTGCACTCTGTCTCTTGAAAATAAATAAACATTAAAAAAAATAAAAATAAAAAAGAAAAGCAGCTGGAGCTGAGAGAGTGAGAGGGAAATGAGATTGGGATGTGAACTGGAGCCATATGGTATAGGATCTTATATATGCAACTGTGAGGGTTTTTTTTTTTTTTTTTTTTTGAGATCACACAATTTAGGAGTGCCTGGGTGGCTCAGTCGGTTAAATGTCCAACTTCAGCTCAGGTCATGATCTCACAGTCCATGGGTTCAAGCATCGGCCTCTGTGCTGACAGCTCAGAGCCTGGAGTCTGTTTCAGATTCTGTGTCTCCCTCTCTCTCTGCCCCTCCCATGCTCACATTCTGTTTCTCTCTGTCTCTCTGTCTTTCTCTCAAAAATAAATACAAACATTAAAAAATATATTTAAAATCACACAATTTGTTTTTAAGTTTTTATTTCTTTTGAGAGAGAGCAGGGAAGGGGCAGAGAGAAAGGGAGACAGAGAATCCCAAGCAGGCACCGTGCTGTCAGCTCAGAGCCTGACACAGGACTTGAACTCATGAACCGTGAGATCCTGACCTGAGCCAAAATCAAGAGTCAGATGCTTAACCAACTAAGCCACCCAGGTGCCCCTGTGAGGACTTTTTTTTTTTTTTAAGGATTTTATTTCTTTTAAGCAATCTCTACACCCAGTGTGGGGTTCAAACTCATGACCCTGAGATCAAGAGTCACATGCTCTTTTAGGGGCGCCTGGGTGGCTTAGTCGGTTAAGCGTCCGACTTTCGGTTAGGTCATGATCTCGCGGTTCGTGGGTTCGAGCCTGGAGCCAGCCTGTTTCGGAGTCTGTGACTCCCTCTCTCTCTGACCCTCCCCTGCTCACGCTGTCTCTCTCTCTCTCTCTCTCTCTCTCTCTCCTAGAAATAAATAAAACATTAAAAAAAAAAAAAAGAGTCACATGCTCTTCTGACTGAGCCATGTGCTCCCTTATAGACTGCTGTAAGGACTTTGACTGCTCTTCCCGATGGAAAGGGGAGCCATTGGACGATTGGGAATGCAGAGATCACATGATCTGGAGAGGCCATCATCTGAGATGGGGAAAGCCACAGAGGGAACATTTGGGGGCAGGAAAGACAGGAATTCAGTTTTAGACATCCTGAGTTTGAGATGGCTGTTAGATATCCAAACGGAGATGGGCCAGTGAGAGAGGAACCTGGAACTCAAGAGGGTTCCTGCATGGGTGCATACATTTGAGCGTTATGTGTGTACATGTGTGTGTTCGAAACAAATAGACTGAGATATCAACAAGTGGGTGAGTGCAGAAAGAGGAGAGAACGTGTCTAAAGCCTGAGCTTCGGATACCCCAACATTAAAAGCACATAGATAAGGAGGAACAGCCAATGAGGCAGAAAAAACAAACCAAGACAAAACAAAACAGTAAGAGGACATGGTCTTCTGGAAGACTGAGTAAAGATAACATTTCAAGGAAAGAGATAGTTATCAGCTTCATCAGATCTACTGAGTGGTCAGGTAAGATGACAATTACTGGATTTGGTAACATGAAGTTCATTGGTGAGGAGTTCTGGGTATCAGCAGCTCAGCCCAAACTACTCTGACATTCAACTAAAAAAAAATAGGATGGGGGCACGTGGGTGGCTCAGTCGGTTAAGCCTCCGACTTCGGCTCAAGTCATGATCTCATGGTTCGTGGGTTCGAGTCCCAAGTCAGCCTCTGTGCTGGCAGCTCAGAGCCTGGAGCCTGCTTCGGATTCTGTGTCTCCCTCTCTCTCTGTCCCTCCCTGGCTCACACTCTGTCTCTGTCTCTCAAAAAAATTAATTAAAAACGTTAAAAAAAATTTTTTTTTAAAGGTGGGAAGAAACATTTAAAGAGACAAACTTAAAACCAACAGAGAGCTAGCTGGAGAGTGAAGACTTACCCAACCCAGCCCTAAGAGTGGACAGGAGCCTGAGAGGAAAGCCCAGCAAAAGGGGAACGTAGGCTTGGGCAGGTGGGCGGTGGTGCAAAGTAGGAAGAGTCTGTTTGAAGGCTGAAATGCACTTTTGGTGGTTTCATGGGATTAAGGAAACAGAAGTTGGAGTTTAGGAACCACCAAGAGTGGAAACTCAAATAAATTACACATGCACACCTTCGTCTGGGACCCTAATAGGCAACAACCTAGGTATAAGGGTAAATTGAAAGCACGTCACACGTGCTTGCAAACTACTATCAGGTCGTTTGGCTGGTCCAGGGAATCTTGAAATCAGGACTTGGATTTAGATGTTTCTGGATTGCTAGAGACCCCAGGAATTTTGCAGGACCAAACATGGCAACATCATTCTAGGTTCCAAATTATTTCGACAACTAAGTTTTCAAATACAATATCCCGTACTCAATTAAAAATAACCAAGCATACTAGGAGACAGTAAAGTATGAGTGAGAAAATGTGGAAACAATAAACAACAAGAACATACCACAGGCTATCTCTTTACACCTCATGTCTCACACTGTGCTATTGGTTGTGACTCTTATTTTTTAAATTTTTTAAATCTTTATTTTTGAGAGAGAGACAGAGTGTGAGCAGGGGGAGGGGAGACACAGAATCTGAAGCAGGCTCCAGGCTCCGAGCTGTCAGCACAGAGCCTGACGCGGAGCTTGAATCTGCGAACCGCGAGATCATGACCTGAGTCGAAGTCAGACACTCAACCGATTGAGCCACCCAGGCGCCCCCAGTTATGGCTCTTTTTCAATGGGGAACGTTTCTTGGTTGCTTCTCCAGCATCCATTCCATTGTTTTCACTTCCCAACACTCCTGGTTTCAGTTCTGGAAACAGCAGGGTGCTGGAGAGGCTGACCGTCTCTAAGAGTGGGGCATGTGAACTATCCACCTAGTCTCTCTTCTTGTCTTCAGGATTGATTCAGGGATGAGAATATAAGGCAGTCCAGTGGGTGAGTCCCAGTCCTTTTGAAAAATGCTGATACACAGACAATACTCTTGCATGAGGAAGATGTCCCTCTGAGAGCGGCTGGCTCCAGGGTGAAACCCACCCCACACAAGACCAAATGGAGAAATGGAAAGAAATCTTTGGGGACATTGTTAAACTGCTAGGTCAAGGTTCATCTTAAGTTAAAGTTGCCTCTACAGCCGCACTGTCCAACAGAAATGTAAAGCAAGTCATCTATGTAACTTATGTAGTGGCCGCATTAAAAAGTAAGAAGTGGGGGACGCCTGAGTGGCTCAGATGGTTGAGCGTCTGACTTCGACTCAGGTCATGATCTCATGGTTCGTGAGTTTGAGCCCCGCATCGGGCTCTGTGCTGACAGCCTGGAACCTGCTTCAGATTCTGTGTCTCCCTCTCTCTCTGCCCCTCCTCTGCTCACACTGTCTCTACTTCTTTTAGTAAGCATTACCAAAAAGATGTTTTAAAAAAGTAAGAAGTGAAATTAATTTTAATAATATATTTTATTTAATCCAACACCCCAAATAGTATCATTTTAACCTGTAATAATATAAAATACTATTAATGAAATATCTTACATTCTGTTATTTATGCTAAGTATGGAGTCCTGTGTGTACACTCAGCCTATCTCAATTTGGACTCCTAAATTTCAAGCGTTCAATAGCCCTGTATGGCTAGGAACTACCAAACGGATACCACAGGTCTGGAGTTCTCTTTTATTAAACCAATAAATTCCCTTAAGATAATTTCAACAGCTTTATTGATATATAATTTATACACTATAAAATTTACCCATTGTAAATATACAGTTCTGTGGTTTTTAGTAAATGTATAGGTTGTGTAACCATTACCCACCTCTAATTTTGGAACATTTCCATCACCCCAGAAAGTTCTCTCATGCCCCTTTGGTGTTGAATCACTGGTCCTCTTTCTGTCTCTAAATTGTCCTTTTCTGGATATTTCCTGTAAATGAAATCCTATAATAGCTAGCCTGTTGTTTCCGACGTCTTTCACAGCATTTTTGAGATCTGTTCGTGTTTGGCATGCGTCAGTATTGCATTTCTTTTTATCACTGCCCAGTATTCCTGTTATGACTACACACACATTTGGTTTCTCTCCCCACCAGTTGATAGTCATATGGATTGTTTCCAGTTTGGAGTTATGACTCATGCTGCAGTGAGCTCTAACGCCCGGGTATTTGTGTGCACATATGTCTCCATGTCTTGAGTAGAGTCCTAGGGGTGGAATTCCTTGGTCATATGCTGAGTTTATGTTTAATCTTTTAAGGAACTGACGAACAGGGGCACCTGGCTGGCTCAGTTGGAAGAGCATGCGTCGCTTGATCTCAAGGTTGTGAGTTTGAGCCCCACGTTGGGTGAAGAGTTTACTTAAAAAAAAAAAAAAAAAGCTAAGAAACTGCCGAACTATTCGAACTGTTATCCAGAGTAGCTATTTTATGTTCCCACCAGCGTGTCTGAGGACTCCTGTCTTTCTACGTCCTTGCCAACAGTTGGCATTGTCTGTCTTTTTTTTAATAGCCTGCTAGTGGGTGTAGACTGGAATCTCATTTTCCTAGTGACTAATGACATCGATCTTTTTGTGTACTTATTGGCCATTTGTGTATCTTCAGTGAAATGTCCATTCAGATCTTTTGCCCAAGTTTTAATTAATTAATTTTATAGTATTTTATTTTCTTAGTGATACCCTTTTTATAACAGCTTTATTGAGGTATAATTCACATACCATAAAACTCGCCCTTATAAAGTATACAATCCAGTTTTTCTCAGTATACTCACAATGTTGCACAACCATCCCCACTATTAATTCCACAAATTTCCATCACCTTAAAACCTGTATGGGGTGCCTAGGTGGCTCAGTCAGTTAAGTATCTGACTTCAGATCAGGTCATGATCTTGTGGCTCATGAGTTCAAGCCCCATGTTGTGCTCTGTGCTGACAGCTCAGGGCCTGGAGCCTGCTTCAGATTCTGTCTCCCTCTCTCTCTGCCACTCCCCTGCTTGTGCTCTCTCTCTCTCAAAATAAATAAACATTAAATTTAAAGAAATTTTTAATAAAATTAAGTTTAAACAAAAAAGAAAACCTGTACCCATTAAGCAGTCATTCCCTATGCCCTGCTTCCCCTCCACCCATTCCCTACAATCTACCTTCTGTCTCTACGGACTTGCCTACTCTGGAAATTTCCTATAAATTGAATCACAGATGTAGCCTTTTTGTCTGGCTTCTTTCACTGAGCATCCTATTTTCAAGGTTCATCCATGTTGTAGCGTGCATCAGTATTTCATTCCCTTTTATAGCCAGATGACATTCCTTGTGTGCCTACACCGCATTCTGTTTGTTCATTCATCAGTTGGTAGGCATTTGGGTTGTTTCCACTTCGGGGCTGTAACAGATAATGCTGCTATGAACACTGGTTTACAAGTTTTAGTGTGAATGCATGCTTTCAGTCTTCTTGGGTCCATGACTTGCCTAGTCATTTGCTAACTTCAATGCTGCACTTTTTAAGGAACTGGCCAAACTGATTTCCAAAGCAGTTACACTGTTTTACAGTCCCACCAGTGGTGTATAAGGGCTCCAGTCTCTCTGCATCCACACCAACTCTTATTATTATTGTTCTTGTTATTGCTATTATTACTCCAGGCAACTGGCACTCCTTTCTTTCATTGTGGTAAAATATGCATAACATAAAATTTACCATCTTAACCAACTCAGTGGCATGAAGTACACTCACACTGGTGTACAATCATCACCACCATCTGTCTCCAGAACTTTGCCATCTCAACTGAAACCACATACCCATTATACAATAACTTCCCGTTCCCCCCTCCCTCCAGCCCCTGGAGGCCACCATTCCTCTTTCTGTCTCCACGAATTTGACTCCCCTACATATCTCATATAAGCGGCATCATGCTACATTTGTCCTTTTACAACTGGCTTATTTCACTTAGCATACTTTCCTCAAATTCCATCCATGTTGTAGATGTGTCAGACTTTCCTTCTTTTTAAGGCTGGCTAATATTCCATGGCTTGTACACACCACATCTGTTTATCCATTTATCTGTCGATGGGCATTAGGGTTGCCTCCACCTTTTGGCTATTAGAATAATGTTGTTATGAACATGGGTGTACAAATATCTGTTTGGGTCCCTGCTTTAGGCTTTGTTGATTGGGGCACTTACCCAGAATTGGAATTGCTGAATCATCTGGTAATTCTGTTTAAAATTTTTTGAGGCTTGGAGCCACTTCTACAGGGCAGTGGCCACCACTTAAGGACTCTTCGCACCCAAAGTTCCCACCTTACATTGTGCTGGACTGTTTAGCTTTTAGAGGATTTTTCCTTTGTATGCAAACCACTAATCAACCATATTTTATTTTTATTTTATTTTTTAAAATGTTTTTAATGTTTATTTATTTTGGGGAGAGCGAGAGAGAAGCAGAGAGAGGGAGACACAGAATCCAAAGCAGACTCCAGGCTCTGAGCTGTCAGCACAAAGCTCTGCATGGGGCTCGAACCCCACGAAGTGTGAGATATGACCTGAGCAGAAGTCAGACGCTTAACTGATTGAGCCACCTAGGAGCCCCACTAATCAACTACGGTTTAAAATGGTTTTATTTGCAGTGTACTTTCATTATTCAGAAAGAAGGAAGGGAATGTCCTCTTGAAGGACCCAGGTTTAGAGAAACACTGAGTAGCAGTAGCTCAAGGGAGCTACTCATTGATTCGTTCCTTCTCTGCACTCTCCCTGTGCAGCCAGTGTTCTCCTGGCTAAAGGCTGTGTGGCATCTAGCAAGGCCTGAGCTGTTGGGAACCGTGAGTAACTATCATTTCAGTGGTTGTAGATTACTGGTCTGCAGGCTTCACTACACCTGCCTAAAACCAATATCCCAGGTAACATTTTAAAACACGCAGCCCATCTGCGCTGGTAGCACAGAGCCTGCTTGGGATTCTCTCTCTCCTTCTCTTTCTCTCGCTGCCTCTCCCCTGCTCATGCTCATGTGTGCTCTCTCCCTCTAAATTAATGAATACGCTTTTAAAAATACATAAATAAAACACCCATCTCCGTCCTTGGAACCCGGAGAAATGGGTCAGCTGATTTTCAAAGCAGGAGGTTCCAGGGAACCCAGCCTTGCCAGAGAAGTAGGTTCTGGTTAAATGTAAAGCATAGGGGGACACCTGGGTGGCTCATTCGGTTAAGCATCCTACCTTTGATCTCAGCTCAGGTCATGATCTCACAGTTTGTGAGACTGAGCCCCACATCATGCTCTATGCTGACAATGTGGATGGAGCCTGCTTGAGATTCTCTCTCTCCCTCTCTGCCCCTCCCCTGCTCGTGCACTCTCTCTTTCTCTCAAAATAATTAATTAAAAATAAATAAATACATAAATAAATCCAGTTTCCCGCCTGTGAGCTGTGACATTGGCTGGTTATCCTACCTCTCTGTTCCCCAGAGATAACATCCTCGGAGATCATATCTAACTCATTTGATTTTAAGGATCAAGTAAAACATCTGTAAAGCATTAAGCTCAGCACATGGCATATATTAAGTACAAATAAATGTTAGTTATCATTAGCTAAACACCTACCTAATTTACTTTGCAAGTTTTGTTTGTTCTCTTGCAGAGATAGTAGTTTTTATTTATTTCAATGTATAGCCCATCTACATCCACAAATTTATGTAACAGAAGCCAAATATACAGCAGCACTGCTAGAGAAGAATATATTAAAACTACATAATAGCCCAATGGGGAGGTGAGAGGCTTGAAAATGCTCGGAGGGACTCGGCCTGCGAGTTTATATTTCAGGTGGTATCAGTGGAGCGCACAGACTAAGATCTGGAAACGAGGCCTGGCTTGGGACATAGAGCATGACCCACCTCCGCTATGCCTGAGGCACAGGGAGATCAGACCCAAAAGAGGCTACCTCAAGAAACTATCCAAAGTACACATGGTGGAGAGTCCCAAATACCACTAGGAGCAGGGAAATAAAATAACCAAAGTCTCAACAAGAGAGACCAAGAGATACATTCAAAGAACACTTCCTGAATGGACAGGCCCTGGACAGTCAAAGAGCCTTCTTTAATTAAACCACAGAGTAGAAGAGAGAAAAAAATGAACCCCAAACCCAGGCTAATAGGTATCTAGGGGTGTGTGTTCGGTGGGCCTGGATTGCCAGGGAACGGCCATCGTTTAGTTGGGGCTGGGGACGTGATCACCAGGTTTCAGCTGACTCTCCCTTCCCTGCTTAATACAGAGCCTGAGGGGCGCCTGGTAGGCTCAGTCAGTTAAGCATCAGATTCTTGATTTCAGCTCAGGCCATTTCAGTTCATGATCACAAACCGTGATCTCATGGTTTGTGAGTTTGAGCCCCGCATTGGGCTCTGTGCTGACAGTTGGAACCTGCTTTGGATTCTCTCTCTCCTTCTTTCTCTGCCCCTCCCCT
Source organism: Hyaena hyaena (assembly GCF_003009895.1). Taxonomy (NCBI): domain Eukaryota; kingdom Metazoa; phylum Chordata; class Mammalia; order Carnivora; family Hyaenidae; genus Hyaena; species Hyaena hyaena. The sequence goes on along the minus strand of NW_024080676.1, from coordinate 4,832,133 downwards.
GGTTGCTTGCTCTCAAAAAACAAATAAACTAAAAACAAAACAAAACAAAAAAGAAAAACAAGAACAGGTCCTGAGCTAGATGTTTTTATTAAGTCTATTTTACAGAGTAGGAAAACAGGGTAAGAAGCACAGGGAAGTCTGCTTGTCCTCTCATCAGCTTTTTGGGGACTAGTTTCTGGCCTTCCGAATTTTGTAAGAGGAGCATGAGGAGGCACTAGAAACTTCGAGCCTCTATATCACAGCCAAGCTGCTCACCCAGCCTCCTAGACTCAGGGGAGACTTCAGGAATTGAGTCCAAACCCTTTGCTTTGCAAATGGAGACACTGAGGCTCAGAGCAGGGACGGCTGTTCCTAGCATCCAGGTACTGGAAGACCAGGGACTAGAACCCATGTCACCAACCCCCAACCCGCGCCCTCTGCTGAAGGTGATCTGGATGACACAGGGAAGCTGGAGGCCGCGTACAGCTCACTGGGCAGAGGGAGGTAGGCCTGCAGGAGCTAAGAATGAATTGAGATAATACCCTCAAGCCTGCAGTTCCAATGGACAGTTCGGTGGGTGGAGTTTATGTTTTTCCAAATGAGGTCTCGTAGTTCTGTGGATGAGACCAGCAATGTCCCCAGGAATCTGAAGTGGGAAGGAGAAGGCCCCAAGTGTACTTACAGGTCGGGATCTACAGATGCACGGACTCCCCTGTCCCTTCCCACCTCCTAGAAACCAGAAGCAAAGGTACTCAGGAAAGGAAACTCAGGATGGCCTAGTTGAAGCAACCTGCCCTTTCTAGGACAAACTCACCAAGATTCTGTAAGACACAGGGCCTGTGAGGCTTGGGAAGTAGAACTTGTGCTCCTGGGAGGGGGCCAGGGTGACACGGGCTGTGGCGTGTGAGAAGGCAGGCACCGGGCTGCACCTGCCCAGACGCTGGAGCCCTTCCTCACACAGGGAGGTCTCTCCTTTGCCATCAGTCTGAACTGGCGTTCGGCCTTCAGGTCTACTTCTTCAGGGTCTGCCTCCTCCGGGGGGTATTGCTCTCTTCAAAATGCAAATCGGGTCTCCTCTCTTACCTGTGCTCACCAGCTGACCCAGTGCTCACCAGTGCAGCATCCCTAACTTTCACCCGCCTCCTTTTCCACCTCTGCCACTTGGTTCCAGCCATCCTGAGCTTTTCCCAAATTGTTTAGGTGTGCCGCTCCTCCTACTTCCCTCTCCCATCAGCCTTCTTCCCCCCCATCCCTGCCCCCATCCACATCTGTTGGTGTGATGCCAGATGCTTGAACGGATCCCAGAATTTTAGTGCTTAACACAAAGTTGTTTTCAAATTCTCCTAATAACCTGTATTGACAATTCGAGGGGCGCCTGGGTGGCTCAGTTGGTTGAGTGTCCAACTTTAGCTCAGGTCATGATATCGTGGGTCGAGCCCCGCGTCGGGCTCTGTGCTGACAGCTAGCTCAGTGCCTGGAGCCTGTCTTCGGATTCTGTGTCTCCCTCTCTCTCTGACTCTCCCCTGCTCACGCTGTCTCTCTCTCTCTCTCTCTCTCTCTCTCAGAAATAAATAAAACATTTTAAAAAAATTCTAGAAGTTGTGTGATAGTAGTGGGGGCAGGGGCTGCTCTCTTACCCGGTGGCCTCCAAGGTTGCTCCGGACACTGAGAGACTGTCAGCACAGCAGGAAAGAGCACTGGATGATCAGATGAGGGAGATTTTTATGAGTCTGCACACATTGTTTCTGCTCACATGTCACTAGCTAGAACTCAGTGGTTTGGCCACACTCAATCACAAGGGAGTCTGGGCAACATTCTAACTGTGTTCCCGGCGAGTAAGGAACAGGTTTTTTCGAACGCTGCCCCACCCCACTTGAGGTGTCAGCCCGAGTCACTTGCACAGAAAGTATTTCCTAAGTCATTATGACCAGGCCAAGTTGCTCCTTTTGGGCTGAACCACTACACTTGGAACCCAATCCTTTTATAACCCGTATTTAAGGTAGGGCACAATAATGGCTTATTCACACATTTTTCCGTGTTAGAATATATTATTAGTTTCCTATAGCTTCTGTAAAGAATTGCCACAAACTTAGTGCCTTAAAACAATATAAATTTATTTCATTACAGTTCTTGTGGTCAGAGGTCTGAAGTGAGTCTTACTGGGTTAAGGTCAAGGTGAGGTGCGGTCTGCCCTCCTTTCTGGAGGCCTATCTAGGGGAATCCAGTTTTAGTTTTTGTTTGTTTTGTTTTGCCTTTTCCAGCTTTAAGGGCTTCCTGCCCTCCTTGGCTCACAGCCCCTTCCATCTCCAAAGGCGGCAATCACAGCCCTCCAACCTCTACGTCTCCTCCTGTGACTCTGACCCTCCTTCTTCTTATTAGGACCCTTGTGATTACATTGGGGGCCCACCTGGATAATCTGGGATAAACTCCCCATCTCAAGATCTTTAACTTAGTCACATCTGCACAGTCCCCTTTGCCACTATAAGGTAACACATTCACAGAGTCTGGGGATTAGACCATAGACGTCTTTGGAGGGTCATTATCGTGACCACAACAGACTGTTAAGCTTTGTAAGGACTGTCTCCACTCTTTGTTGCTATGCAGCGTCAGAAGTAGTCCCAGCCCCTGGGACACTGTAGATGTTCTTCAGTGTGTGAGGTGATGGAAGGGGTAGGGCTATAGCTTCGCAAGGTGAGCCCCTGGTTGTGGCAGCCCTGCTCAGTTCTCTCTTCCCCTGAGGTCTGGGCTGGCTCATGGCCAGCAGCCCATTTGTCATAGTTCCTGCTTCCCCATATGATGTGGTTCGTAGAGAATTCATAGGGCATTTGGCCTTCATGTTCCAAGGCAAATTTTTAAGAATCAACTTTATTGAGGTATAATTTACATATGATTAATTCATCCATCTTAAGTGTTCATTGAGTTTTGACAAATGAATACCCCCATGCAACCACCACCATAATCAGTATATGGGGTATGTGTGTTCATGGTTTCTTTCATTGTTTCAAAGTAGAGTTCTAAGACCTATAGCGATGTATGTAACCATCACCACTATCAGGATACTGAATGGATCTATCAGCCTCCAAAATTCCCCTGAGCTCCCCTCAGCCTCCCCCCACCCCCTCTCTTAACCCTTGGCAACCATTGATCTGTTATCTGAACCTATAGTTTTGTCCAAGGCAAATTTTAATCATGATTACCTAGTCACGATTACCATAATCATGATTATGAAAAACAACGCCTTTCCCTCCATGCGTTGTACTGTATCCACCTCCCCAAACTACATCCTTGGCACAAAGGCAAGAAGGGGGTGACCAGACAAAAACTCTGAACTGGGCAGGGTCACTTAAGATCCTCATCAGGCTCATGGTGGTCCCCTGGCTGCCTCTAGACCAGCCTCCATCCCGGTGAGGAGAGAGAACAACGATCCTGTTCACCTGAGTCAGGGAGAACATGGAACAGAAGTGAGTGAATCAGGTGAGCTGGCATTTTTAGTATGACCACAAAGTTGAAAAAGGTCAACCACCTGCACTGGAAGAGTGGTGAAGATGTGATTACTTCACATCAACAAATAGATTGCAGTTACGATTACAAAGAAAGAACTAGATCAAATACATGATACAACCTAGAATTTTTCTTGAGGTGAAATTCACATAACAAAGAATTAGGCATTTCAGAGTGTATAATACAGTGACATTGAGTATACCCACAGTGTTCTGCACTACCAGCTCTACCAACTTCCAAAACATTTTCAGCTTCCCAAAAGGAAACCTCGTACCCATCAGCAGCTGGCTCTACCTAACCCCTCATATTCCCGCCCCCCAGACCTAAGCAACCACCAGTCTGCTTTCTGGCTCTATGAATTACTCTTCTGGATGTCTCATCTAGTGACCTGCTGTGTCTGGCTTCTTTCACTTAGCATAATGTAGCATGTCCATATTTCATTCCTTTTCATGGCTAATATTCCAGTGTCTGGATATGTCACAGTTTATCCATGGATCTGCCGATGGACCACAGCATAGAATTGCCTTATTTTTAGTTTGAGCACCCTTGAGATGATTTCTGTATCTAGAGCTTAATTCCAATGTCATTCCTAAGGGCCCATGTGCTAAGCCTTCCCATACATGTTCTCATGCAATCATCCCCCGCTTTACACATTCAGGATCTGAGGCACAGAAGGATAAAGCTTATGGACCCACGTGGGAATATAAACCCAGGGTTCATCCCGCTTCACCTGAGCTGGTGTCTCTGAATGCAGGTAACTGAAAGCAAAGTCCACGTGGAAAGCAATTCCTTGGGGAAGATTTCAGTGTAGTCTGGACTAATCCAGAAAACCCTTGACTTCTGTGTCCTTCCACTGGTGGGTCTGAACGCCCTCCGCGAACACCTCTCTCCAGGCAGGCAGCCAGCATGCCCAGCACACGGGTCTCATCGCGTCCTTCCTTGATGTCCTCTCATTATTTTTAATTTCATCCGAGCCTCTCTAGCATCTTGTATTTTGATTCAGGGCGTTTCTCTGCCTCCCACTGGTCCAGCACAGCACTTCCTTTTCTCAGAGCTCCCCAGAGAAGTGCCCCCAGAAAATGGAGTTGGTCGTCCCTAATGAATTCATCTCTATAATGAAGAGTATAATATCCAAGCTCCAGCATATTTACATAGCAATCCCCACACAAAAGCAACATTACAAAGGGAAGATTTTTAAAAGAATGTCATCTCGAAGCTCCATTTCCTATAGTGCTAAGAACACTACGGGAATTACCCTGACAAGAAGACAAAAACGACTTCCAGGGATGCTGGGTTAGAGACAATAGCTACACCAGCCCCATTAATGTTTAAAGTCAATGGAGCATAAAAGTGCTTTTCTCTACTTACAGGCAGGCATCATCTTACAGAGAGGAGAAAAAAAATTACCATTTAAGTCTAAATCCTTAAGTCTCAACCTCCCCCCCCCCCCCATTTTTATTCCCACTGAAATACTCCAGTAAGTAGCATCAGAATGAAAATGAGAATCGCTCTCTTTGGGGGGAATGGCTTCCAATCCTCAGCAGTAAGTGTGTGAAGAGCCCTCCACCGCGGTGAAGAAGGGAGGCTGCCAGGTGGGAAAGGATCTGTCACCAAAACCTGCAAAACTAGCTGTGATGACATACCTGGGGCCTTGGGAGCCTCCAGGCTGACTTCAAAAGGCTTCAGATAAGGGCAGGTCAGGGTAGACATGAGGCAGAATTCAAGGGTAAATTCAAGGAAGTAATGCCTTCAGGGTATATTTTACTTAGTGGGCTGCAAGGAGGGGGAACATTTATCATTAATATATTAGCTGTTTCCCTGGGGGATTCGCAGGACTTGAGCCAGACCTCTGTTAGTAAATCATTGGACCTAATCCCACATTACATTTGTGTAATGCCTGACAAAGCCTGTTCCCATTATCTCATTTGATCCTGAAAACAATCCTCAGAGGGAGGCAGGGCAGGGATTATTTTTTCCATGTTACAAGTGAAAACACTTGTAAACTGATTTGCCAGGAGCCACACACCCAGGATGTGGCAGGAATGAGAGACTTCAATCTAGATCTTTGTACAACCTGTGCCTGTTCCCGGGTTCTTTTGACTCCACACAACAGACCGATCAAAATATTCCCAGCCCCGCCCAGTCCTCACAACCAGCAGTTTAGCCAGCAGCTAGGAACCCACCAGGAGAGTGTAATTTGTTCAGGCTGCCCACACACCTCTGTCCTAATGAAGATATACAGCCCTGACTGGCAAACCCTCTGGGGAAAAAAAAATCATTTCACATTGTCTCCCTACACCAAAGACCAAAATTAATCCCAGATGGATTTGAAAATAACAACAAACAAACAAGGCATTAAGGAAAAAAACCACTAAGGAAAACAAAAAATATTGAATAACTTTCTGGAGACATGAAGACTCTAAATTTAGCATTGTGTTAAAAGTCTCAAGGAAAGGGCTTTTGTAGATTTGGGGGCATTAAAATTTGTTAAGTTTTTGTCAGAAAAACATGACTAAAGGGCCAAAATAACCTGAGGAAATAGAGCAAAATGTGAAAGAAAAGGGTTAACTTCTGTTATGTAGAGGAGTCACTGCAAATACTAAGAAGCTCAAGATGAAAAACTTCCTAGGAAATAGACAATTCACCAAAAAAAGGAAGTACAGTTGGTTAATAAACATTTAGAAAACGGCTCTAAGTAAAAATCAAAGATATGAAAACACAAAGGAGATGTCAATCTATGAAATCAGAAAAAAATTTATTTTTAACTTTTAATATTCAACACTGACTTGGGAGGGTAAATGTGCTCAACCTTTGTAAAGCAATTTGCTACGTCGATCAGAAAACTTAAAATATCATTTGACCTAAAATTCCACTCTTGGGAATATGGTTTTAGGAAAGAATCATCAATACGAAAAAGTTTTACGCAAAGAAATGTTAGCCACGCACTTACACTGGTGAAATTTGGTAAACAGCAAACGCTAGAGGGATTGTTAAATAATTTATGGAACAGCCACTTGATGGAAACTTATGTAATCATTATAGGTTTTCAAAGTGCCTGCAAAAATAACACGAACACCATTTATGGTATAATGAGAAGTGGAAATGCGCGTACACTGTATGTGTGGTTGTTGGTAAAATACACTTCGATAGAGAAAGGCTGGAAAGAACACTTTTTTTTTAATATGAACATGTTTGAGTCCTAGGATTGGGATTTTTCCACCGTCCTATATTTCTATTTGATTTTTTTATTTTTTTTAATGAACAAAATAAACTTTTCTTTAGCCATTCAGTGGCATGTCCTTCTCTCCCGAATTCCAAGGACCAGAGCACAAGACGGAGCGGAAGTCTTAGAGATCCTACCCCGAGACGATCCCGCTCTCCTTTGCAAGGTCTCTGTCGCACCCCAATTCCCCCCTCCTTCCCCGCCCCCAGCGCTGCGAAGCGGGACTGCCGGCGGAGCCCGCCCCTCCCCCACTACACCAGGTCCGGGTGACTGCGGGTGCGCGGGGGAGGTGCAGGGCGGGCCCAAGCGTTGCTGACACGTGGGGAGCGAGGAAGCGACCGGGGAGGAGGGGTTGGGTGTGTGGGTAGGTGTGTCTGCGAGTGGGAGAAACCAACCCAGACCACCTCAGCGTCTGCATTTTCTCGTGTTGCCTACCCGGCGGAGAAAGTACTCAGCTCTCCCAACAACCGAGAGCCCCTCCTAGGTAGGTACCGAGAGCGAACACCAGCAGGCTCCAGCCGCGGCACTGCGCTACCCGCGACGACCAGCAAACAGTCCCCTGCTCGCGCGTTCCCCCCCCCCGGCCCGGCGCGGTGGTAGGGCCCGGCGGCGACGTCACCCATTGTTTACAAATCAACCCGAGCCGGTAGGATTCCGGCTCCCGCGGCTGCAGGCGCGCGGCGAGAGTGCCTGGCGGGCTCCCGCTTCCGCGTCCGCCCCGGCCCCGGCCCCCGCTCCGGCCTCAGCACCGTGCCCCGCTCCGCCGCGGCCCACCGAGCCCCGCGGGCCGCCGAGCCGCCAGCGCCGGCCGCCGAGCTCCGTGCGCCCGGGCGGGGGGCCATGCCGTGCCGGAGGGAGGAGGAAGAGGAAGCCGGCGAGGAAGCGGAGGGGGAGGCGGAGGAGGAGGACGACGACGACAGCTTCCTCCTGCTGGAGCAGTCGGTGACGCTGGGCGGCTCGGGCGAGGTGGACCTGCTGGTGGCCCAGATCGGCGAGACGCTGCAGCTGGACGCGGCGCAGGACAGCCCGGCCTCCCCGTGCGCGCCCCCGGGGCCGCCGCTGCAGCCCCCGCGGCCCCCGGCGGCCGTGCGGGCGGACAAGGCCCGGCCCCCGGCGCTGCCGCTGCTTCTGCCGCCCGCGCCGGCCGAGGCTGTGGGCCCGGCGCCCCCGGGGGCCCTGCGCTGCGCCCTCGGGGACCGCGGCCGCGTGCGGGGCCGGGCTGCGCCCTACTTTGTGGCCGAGCTCGCCGCAGGCCCCAGCGCGCTGTCCCCACTGGCCCCTCATCCCGGCCTTGATGGGCCTTCGGGAACCAACAAGCAGGACACCCCGCAGCCGCTGTCGGGCCCGTGCCGGCGAGGTTGGCTGCGGGGCGCTGCCGCCTCCCGCCGCCTGCAGCAGCGACGATGGCCCCCAACCGGGACGCGCGCCCGCGAAGACGACCCGCACCGGCTCCTGCAGCAGCTGGTGCTCTCGGGGAACCTCATCAAGGAGGCGGTGCGGAGGCTTCAGCGAGCCGTCGCCGCCGTTGCAGCCACGAGTCCAGTGGGCGCAGCTGGGCCGGGAGGCGGCCGCGGCGGACCGGACCCTGTCGCCCTGCAGCCCTCTGGCGCTTTGCACTGACCCCGGGCCCCTCGAGGAGGAAGAGGACGCCGCTTCGCAGACCCAACAGCGTCCTGCCCTCACCAACCGTGAGCTGAAGCCGCCGTCGCGGTCCTGGGAGCGACCGCCCAAGCTGCGGAGAGGCGCGTGGGGAGAGACCTCAAGACGAGAAAGAACTTACGGCCCCAGCGAGGCTGTCGGAGATCAAGAGCGCGGAGAAATGCACGGGCCGGGGCCCAGAGGTGCCGCGTGAAAGTTTCCTCGGCCACCTCGGGGCCAAGGACCTGCGATAAACAGAGAACTATGGCAGCTACTTGCATCGACTTGTACCTGACTTAACTCTTGGGGGCGTTGTGTGCTTCGATTGTTTAAAGATAGGGTTCCAAGGGGCAGGTATCGCCTGGGCTTTATTAACAATACTTGAAAACTAATGATGCGCAAACATTTTATTTTCTGGTGAAGAACTTAGTGGAAATGGTGCTACATTTTGCCGTGCAAAGAAATTCCAGAGGGAAGAGGAATGGAAAAGCTTGGTGGTGTGTGGGTTGCCATCACCCTCTTTTTCCCACCCAGTTGGTGTTCGGTGGAGGCGGGAGGTGTAAACTCCAGTTAGCGGGTTAGAGGGAGGTGGAGAATTTTGAAGGTGGGTAGATTTGGAGTTGAATGTGGACTCTTAACTGACTTGACCTTGCCACCTGTGGTTCAAGGTCACAGTTTGCTCTCTGGCTGAAGGCTGTGGGGTTCCTGGAAGAGCTAAATTCACCCCTAGGTCTTTTCTTTCTCTTGCTCCAACAAGAACCCTGTCTGTGCTTTGCTACCTTTTGGAGTCTCCCGAAGACACACAGAAAACAGAGAGGTTGGGCAAGTGGGGAGAGTTATTTGTTTTTTTGTGCTTTCCTCTTTCCAGAACTCCTCCTCCTCCTCTTTCCCGGAGGCCACTCTTGGCCTAGCCATGAGCTTTCTCAGAAAGTCGTAAACAGTGTTCCCTGTCCTCCCCGCCAGACTCACTTATTCCGCCCTATCTGGTGTGCGGTTGGGGTAGATGAGACCCTGGCCGTTCTGGCCGTCTGGGGCGGTGGGCCTGAGCCTTCGTGGGTCCTCATCCCTCAGTCTTCTCCTGTCACCGGCTCTTCTTGTGAGTGACTGAAACTGTTTAAAATGTGACTCTCCGAGTGGAGAACCCGCTGGCTTTACCCTTGTGAAACTTGACGGCACTTTGAGGAAAGTGCCACCCCCCAACTTTAAGGTAGCTAAACAGATTTTAAAAATAGTTTCAATGGCTTGTTCATCCTCCAGATGTAGCTATTGACGTACACTTCGCACCGGAGTGTCTGAACTTGTGGTGGTCCTGATTTATAGGATTTCTTAATTAAAATGTCTGCTGAATAAATTTGGTTTCTGTTTTGGAGCATGTTTGGCTTTTTGGTGGAAGGTGGGGGAAAGAAAAGCACATAGGGGATACCTTGATAATGAAGGGGGAGGGTACTTGGGGGAACCTGGGCTGAGGGTCGGAGCCAGCTTTGCTCCGCAAAGAATACTGGTGGAGCTTCAGGACGTCGTTGTTTCTGGGTTGGTGTTACACGAAATCGGCAAATTAAGTCCAGATTTTTAAAAACTGCTAGATGGGCTTCCATCCCCTTTGTGGAATAAGAACATATTCCAGAAATGCTCTCTAGGCGGGAGGGCAGAGGCCAAGAGACTTGATGTGTCTGGAGAGGGGTGGGGAGGGGTGCTTTTCATCTGGATTTGTGCATGTGTGAGGAATGGGAGGGCACAGGCAAAGCCAGCCTGTTTCCTCTTGGAGACTAACCCAGTCCTGAGCTGTGGCCTAGGGAAGGGAAAACAGTTCAACAGCACTGTATTTGGTAGTGTTAAAATAGCTTGGTTTGAGCAGGCGAGGGTGAGATTAACTGAAGTTTTCCTGTCCTCAGGCCTATTTTCCCCAGGCATGGAGCCCTGGTTGAGTCCCTCCAGACTTGGTCCGGCCCAGAGTTCTACCACCCAGCCCCCTCAGGAACTTCTCCTTAGCCCCTTTTCGTCCCTTGCCTGCCCATCGTTTTCCCAGCGGGGGTGCAGGGGAAGGCTAGTATTCAGAGACCCAGGCCTGACTCGGCCATGCTACCTACTCACCCATCTGTATCATGACGAGCAAGTCCCTGCTCTGTGCGTGTTCCTTCTCTCGTTAATAAAAGAATACTACTTAATAGGCAGTTGGGAGGGTTGAAGGAAGATCAGAGATGTCTGGGATAACTTAACATCCTCCAAAAATGTTGGTGGCTAATTCTTGGCCACATCCTTGGTCAGGGGATCAAATGTGCCCCACTTTGCCCTCACTAACTTTAGCCGCCATAATACAGGCTGTCCCCAACCTCTTGCTACTGTACCCTATAAGTCCCTCTTCCTAACTCCTTCCAGAAATCTGCTTCCACGTAACCTTCCAGACCAGTCTGTTTTCTGCTTTCGTCATTCTGGGGGTAGTATTCACTGGGCACACATGTGCCAGGGGTTACTATTCTGGGTTTCCTCCCATTAAGTCATGGTTTTATGGGCCATAACGTAGGGACTGTTTTCTCCATTTTATAGATGAGGACACTGAGGCGCAGGAGACTGAGTGACTTGGCCTGAAGTCACCACCTTTATTTTTTAATGTTTTATTTTGAGAGAGAGTGCGGCTCACCTGTGGGCACGTGCCAGCGGGAGAGGGGCAGAGAAGGAGAGAGGATTCCAAGCAGCCTTCACACTGTTAGCACAGGGCCCGATGAGGGGCTCAATCTCACAAACCTTGAGATCATGACCTGAGCCGAAATCAAGAGTCAGGAGCTTAACCGACAGCCACCCAGGCGCCCCTGAAGTCACCACCTTTTAAGTGAACAAGTTGGGATTTGAACCCAGGCAGTCTGGTTCTAGGATCTCCTGTTCCTCAACCAGACCTTCTAGTCTCCTGTACCCCCTGTAGGAGACTTCCTTGACACCATTTTCTCCCATGTTGGGTTTATTAGGGTTTCTTAAGAGCATCCCACTAAATACCTTAACACAATAGTGTCACTGTTCTCAAACTTGTCTTGAACACCAGCCACGTATATGCAAAGTACTGGGGCTCTGGGATGGGTTAGGGTTTGAGACCTCCTGGAAGAATTCACAAGCAGCTTTGGGGCCAAGGCCTTCACATAAGACAGTAGACATTGCATAAGAAGGGTGTGGATAACAAACGGTACATGGCTGCTGCTTTTAGAACCTTGAGTTGTCTAAGATAAGGGCATCGGGCCAAGATGGTGCAGTCTCAGCCAGGGCAGGTGTCCTGTGGGTCTGCACTGTTCCCAAGAGCACTTGGAAATGAAATTAGAATGGTGCCTGCAGACAAGGAGAGAAGCTGGGACCTGAGAAGCTAGGTATAGAGAAGGAAAGAGAAGTGTTATCTGTTAAGGGTACACACTCTGTCGACACCTTTTATGAGACATTACTCTTTACAATGGGGAGAGGGATGAATTGGTGGCGGTAGTATGGGGTCCAGACTCATGGCTGTTAAGCTGATCCTGTTGCCTCCTCCCTGAATCTACCACATCTCTCCTGAACAGCCCCCTCTATGGATTCAGCCATTTGCAACGGTTGTAGAAGGCCAAAGCCTGGGCCTGGGCCTGGGCAAGTATCTCTGCATTGAGGCAATGGCCCTTTCCAAGTGTTGGAGCTTGGGATAGCCCATTCCTAGTACTTGGCCCAGGAATGACTGTGGCTGGGATATCCCTAGCCCTTTGGAGTAGTTGGGCACAGAACTGGGGGGTGGGGCGGGGTGTGAGATGGCAGAATTGAGACCGCTCCCATCTTCTGAAGGGGCTTGACCTAGGTTTCCCTGGTAGCATCTGGCAAGTTTTGAGCTCTTAGGAGATCAGAAAAATAGGGAAGTGGCAAGGAGAAGCTGATTGTTGGGGTGGGGGTTGATCAGGAGCTTCATGTGTGAAGTTACAGGGACGGTAGCCTGCTGCCTCATAAATGATTAGGAGTTGGAGTGAGGGAGCTGTGCTGAAGATAAAGACTTGGCAGTTAGAGCTGAGATGGGTGGATGGATCCTAGGAGATGCTCTCAGTCGGGAAGCAGTAATAACACTAGCTCATGTCCATAGTGCTTACCGTGTGCCAGGCTCTGTTCTAAGTACTTTACAAAGACCACCTCATCACATCTGTGTGGGAGGAAGGAGAGTAAATAACAAGAATAGACAGAAAGTAAGAGTAGAACCAAGAGAAGCCAAGGAAGGGAGGCTGAAGAATGGACTGTAAGGGATGGCGGGTTATGTGAGTGTGTCTGCACATGCTTATGTGTATGCACACAGACGGCTGCATCTACATTATCTCTCTGTACAGCCTCTGTGACTAGGTCCACGGTATATAGAATCAGATCTTAGTGACTTTCACTGTCTTTAAAAAAATTTTTTTAACCTTTGCTTATTTTTGAGAGACAGAGAGAGAGCACTAGCTGTGGAGGAGCAGAGAGAGGGAGACACAGAATCTGAAACAGGCTCCAGGCTCTAAGCTGTCAGCACAGAGTGCAACGTGGGGCTTGAATGCAAAAGCTGTGAGATCATGACCTGAGCTAACGTCAGACGTTTAACTGACTGAGCTACCCAAGCTCCCTCCTCCTCCCCCTCCTCCTCCCCCTCCCCTCCCCCTCCCCCTCCCCCTCCCCCGCCTCCTCCCCCTCCTCCTCCTCCATTTATTTTGAGAGACAGAAAGCATGAACAGGTGAGGGGCGGAGAGAGAGAATCCCAAGCAGGCTCGGTGCTGTCAGTGCCCAGCCTGACGTGGGGCTTAATCTCACAAACCATGAGATCATGACCTGAGCCAAAATCAAGAGTCAGATGCTTACCCCACTGAGTCACCCAGGTGCTCTGTGACTTTCACTGTCTTTTTTGCACCCCAAACTTATTCAATTTCCCTGCCTCAGCACCATTAAACAAAATAGGTCTTGAACATCTGCACTGTGAGTTCCTCCCCTCTTTAACCCAGCTGAAGCAAAGTACCATCTATGGTGCATCTGGAGAAAGGTGATTATGACTCCAGTCTAGGGAAGATTTTTGGGAAAACCTAGGAAATCATTTTTCACCCATGCTAGGTCATGGAATCTAGTTTCGATGGTAAAAAAGAAACAGGCAAAAAGGCAGGCCAAAGGTAACAAGAAGATAACCAGCTTGTGACTTTTTTTAACCCACCCAAATCAATAAGCCAAACAAAAACTGCCTGAACAGCCTATCAGCTGGGGGTTGTGAATTTTACCTTCTCTGAGTCAGTTAATTGATAAGGGGAAGCAGTTAATAAACTTGATATCAGATTTAGTTTCCATTCTATTGTAGCATAAGATGACGGGTCCTACAAAGTGGTTTCAAGGGCCAGCCTTGCTGTGGTAGGACAGTTTGTGACTCAGGAGCTGTCACAATCGTGGGACACCCAAGCTTATAGTCCCCCTGAGCCCTGCCCTTCAAACCCGTGCAGACGGGGCATCTTGTGCCTTCTTGCCTCCTCAGGCAGGCCTATCCCTGAAAGCATCTTCAGTTGCTCCTTCTGCACGTCCTCCATGGCCGTTAGACAGGATCAGGTCTCTCCTGGTTGAGCGAATCCTCCCGTTGGCCCAGTTTTTCCTTTTTAGCTGCTGTCCCTCCTTTCCCATCTTCTTTGAACTTCTAGGAACCACAGCTCCTCACCGTGCCCCAAGCACCCCACCCCCCTGGCCTCTGTAGTTCTGTTGAAATCGCCCCATTTGTTTGCTCTGCAAATATCTGCTAAATGCCCATACCAAAGCAGCGTTGTTAAATGCAGCTATGTTTTGGGCAGTTGTCTCAGCATTTTTACTAGCATTAGCTCAGTGAATCCTCACAACCCTGTGAGGCAGGGACTTTATTCCTGTCGGAATTCACAGATGAAGAGTGTGAGGTTAGGTCAGGTGAAGTGACTGGCCCGAAGTCACAGGAAGGAGCTTTAAAGGAAAGAGCCAGAATTGCCACCCAGGCATTCTGGCTCCAGAACTGACATTCCAGTTGCCACAAGGTACTCTGTGGAGGCCCATGGGTTTTTCTGGTTTGGGTTTTTGGTTTTTTTTCTTTTCAAAGTCCGTCTTCTCTTTTCCTCTCTCTTCCCACCAAGGCCCTTATCACATGGTGCATGGATGTTATAACAGCCATCCAACTGATCTGGCTGACCGTAAGTGTCCCCTTCCACCTCAGGCCGTCCCCACACTGAGTGGCCTGATAATCCGCCCAACACGTGCTCCTCATCTTGTCTTCTGCCATTAAACAATATCTAATCTCTCTGGGAAGAGAAGACATTCACATATGAGTTCCTGAGATAACCCTGTAACGACAGTAAATATAATGAAGAATAAGAACAAAATGAACTCCGAGATCACTCCCCGCAAAGAAATTACATGATTTTCTCAGCACAAATTATAGGCGGGTGGACGGGGTAGGCACACAGAACTTCATCTGAGCACTGAATTTGAATTAGAAGGGGATGGGTTTTATTGTTTTTAATGTTTATTTTTGAGAGAGAGCACAAGTGGGTAAGGGACAGAGAGAGAGGGGGACACAGAATCCAAACAAACCTCCAGGCTCTGAGCTGTCAGCACAGAGCCAGACATGGGGCTTGAACTCACAAACCACGAGATCATGACCTAAGCCTGTCAGATGCTTAACCGACTGAGCCACCCAGAAGGGGATGGGTTTGCTGATGGGGTATTAAGAGCTGTGATCCCAGGCTGAACTCAGCACAAACCCTCCCCTTTGTAATATTTCCTTCTGCTCCTATCTACTAGTCCCAATCCTGACCTTTCAAGGTTTGGGATGAAGGAGACTGCCACCTTTTTCAGATTAAACCTCATCTAGACTGAGTATTCCCTTCTTCACTTCTGGTAAGTATTCCCAGCACTTACCTATACAACAGGGGCATATGCTCAAGCAACTAGTCTTCAGAGGAAACAAGTTTATGCTTTTTTTTTTTTTTTTTTTTTTTTTTTTTTTTTTTTTTTGAGAGAGAGAGAGAGACAGCGTGAGCAGGGGAGGGTCAGAGAGAGAGGGAGTCACAGACTGAAACAGGCTCCAGGCTCCGAGCTAGCAGTCAGCACAGAGCCCGACGCGGGGCTCGAACCCACGAACTGCGAGATCAGGACCTAAGCGAAAGTCGGACGCTTAACCGACTAAGCCACCCAGGCACCCCAACAAGTTTATGCTTTTTAAAGAAACAGATGGAAGAAGTCTTTATTTAAGAGGCAGGATTTTCCACAAAAAACAAAGTAGTGGCCTTCATGCAATAGCTTCCAGAGACCATGTCTTATTATTCGAGTGTTTATTATTTGCTCTTTACTTCCCATGCGTTATCTAATTGAATACTCAGATAATTTTTTCAAGGTAGGCTGTATTCTTATCCCATTTCGCAGATGAGTTCATGGAGATCACTAGGTTAAGGACTCAGCCCCCAGCCACACAGCTGCCCGTGTGGAGGCAGTGCAGGGCTGCCTGCAGAGCCCACGGTCTTATCTATTATGCCTCCCAGGAAACTGTTAAGGTCAGGACACTTGTTCCGCCTTCAGTTATGGATGGAAAACCATGAAGATGTGCCGCATGGGAGAGGTTTTGCCCCTGAGCCTGCGGGAGCCTGCACAGTGTTCAAACGAATGCACCTCTGAGTGGAAACCTCTCTGGGCTTCTATGGCTAAATGAGGCAATAGCACTAGACCGCCTAAGGCTGCGCTCTCCCTGGGCTGACATTCTGTGATTACTGTGCATTGGTGGAAGAGGGGGGAGCTAATTGAGTGAGTTAGTAATTTGGTTGCCAGGGTAACTCTTTCCTGATTGGAAGGAAGGGATCACAGGGTTCAACATAGACTTTGCTGGATAGGAAAGTGGTGTCTGATCTTCATTCCATGTCTTTGCTTATGAGCTGGAAAAAGAAGGGTGAAAATTGAATCCAAATATTGTAGCGTTTATGCCTAATTTAGAATGAAATCCTGGGGTGGCAGACTCTGCAGTTCTGTGAGGTGTGGCATTCCTTTCTCCACATCACTCGTTATTTGCCCATTTCTGTGTTTTAATTTATTTTGTATTTTTCTCATTGACTCTATAGCTTGTTCTTTTATCTCCTCCAGGCTGTTTTCTCTTGCCAGCTAGCTGTCTTCATAGGACGCTGAGGATTTTTAAGACTATGGTCGTGGCATACCTGGCTTTCCCCAGCTCAGCCTAGGGATCTGGGCTATGCTTTTCAGGGTTCTGATGGTGGGCTGTCATCTTGGACAACTACAGGGGCGTCATTCACATTGTAGTATGTGTGTGGAGTTGTACAGTGAACAATATTGGAGTATGTATGATGGTATTGGAAAGAGGCCTGAACTGGGAGCCCAGAGACCTGGGTTATAGACTCTGTTAGCGCTTTGACTTTCACAAGTGACTTTGGTAGGTGACTCTGTCCTGTCCCCTTCCTGGACTATTTTTCCACCTATATATAAAGTGGTCTAATAACTTAAGTCATTTGTGTAAACCTTGACTTATTTCAAAAAAGATTTTGGGTTGACTAGTAAGGCCTGAAATATTTTTTAAAAGATGGACAGTTTAGGGTTATACTGTATTTAAAGTGCCTGATAGTAGGGATTAGTTTTCTCCAGTCTTTCTTTTTAATTTTTTAAAAAAATTTTTGAGAGAGAGAGTGTTCACATAGGGGAGAGGGGCAGAATGAGAGAGAGAGAGAAAGAGAGAGCAAGAGAGCAAGAAAGGATATCTTTAGCAGTCTACTAAGCATGACGAGGCTCAATGGGGGTTCAACACAGGGTTTGATACCATGACCCTGCGATCATGACCTGAGCCAAAATCAAGAGTCAGATGCTTGGCTGACTGAGCCACCCAGGCTCTCCTCCAGTCTTCCTTTTTTAAGGACAGAGTAGTACTACATGAACCCCATGGTTGAGTTTAGTCTTAATCCATCATTACAAGAAGCCAGCACAGTTGGTGCAGTGGCATCGACTCATGGCCAGTTTGGCCCTGGATTGCTCCTACCCCTTTGACCTCCAGGAAATCCCATTCCCAGTAGGAAGCGGGGCTGAGGATCTCATGGGTACTCCAATGCCGGAGGAAGTCAGCACCTGACCACCTTCTTCCTGCTCAGCGTACAGATGTGGCAGCCACCTACACTCTCGGAGCTCCCCTTCCTCAGTGTTAGAGCCTCCTAATCACCCTTCCCTTGCCGAGCAGCAGTGACAAGCCTCCCAACATTTTCTGCACAGGGTGTGGGAAACAGCTGGCTTGACGTGCTCTGGAGGCACTTCTTACCAACTATCAGGGGCAGAAGGGATGGGGAGGCATAGACAACAGGCATGGAGTCCAAAAGGGAGTTAGAAAATCAGGACTGTAGGGGTGCCTGGGCGGCTCAGTTGGTTGAGCATCTGACTCTTGATTTTGGTTCAGGTCTTGATCTCAGGGGTTCTTTGGATAGAGCCCCAAGTCATCGGGCTCTGCACTGACAGCCAGGAGGCTGCTTGGGATTCTCTCTTTTCTTTTCTCTGCCCCTCCGCTGCTTGCACTGTCTTTCTCTTTCTCAAAATAAATAAAAAAGAAAAGAAAAGAAGAGAAAGAAAGAAAGAAAGAAAGAAAGAAAGAAAGAAAGAAAGAAAGAAAGAAAGAAAGAAAGAGAAAAACGGGACTGAATCATACAGCAGTCAAACCCAAAAGCACTTTTGGGACCATGACATGCCCTTCTTTCATGAGAAACCTCAGCCCCAGTCACTTGGCTACCAAGGGGCAGTCCTGGGTAGGAAGTAGTAGGGACTAGAGACTTCTTCAGTATGTGCCAGTCATGGTGGACTTTTTCCACATCTCACTTCTTGTCTATTGTACAGAAGGAAACCAAAGCCCACATGGGTCGATCAACTTGTCTAAGGACCCCATTTAATAAGTGGCCTTGAACTCTGGATACTATGTTGCCTAGTGTGGCTCCTTCCTGGAGGGAACAGGCTGCAGTAACTCAGAAAGGGAGGGATAGACAGGCTGTTATGTCACTGCTTCGGGAGAGAATGGCAGCAAACATGCTAAGGGCAAAGAGAGGAGTCCTTTCAGACACTGCCAGCCAGCTTTCCCACCGTGGGTTTGTATCCCAATCAGCCCCTTACCAAGAGTCGCCCCAGCCTTAAGGACTGCCTTGTGAAACAAGTCCACTTAATGACCACAGTAGAAAGAGAAAAAAAGTGATGAGCCTCCCAGTCTGCAGTGACAGGCTGATCTGATGTCCTTTGCTAATACAGTCAGAGGCGGCTTCATAAAACTCCATCACTGACTAGTAATCCAAAAGGCTCTAAGGTTTTAGTGAATGGGATTGGTCCAAAACCTGACCTCACTTTCATTTAATTTCATGCCAGCACCAATGCACACCCAGCCACACAGACCCTGCTTAACTAGTGAGCTGCTCAGACACAAAGGCGCTCTAATTACCATCCACAAGCGGGGCAGACAAGGATTTCAAGTGTTTTTAAGGTTTATGGATTATAGAAATGTGTTCTCTGCATCTTTCCCACCGAGGGCAAGTATAAAACCCAACAATCAACTCAACGCATTTATTAAAAACAAGTATTTCAGTTAAGTTAAAATCCTACAATCAGGATAGCCACAATTCCCGACACTCCGGTGCGAAGCGTAGATATGTCAATAGCCACATCTGGATGATGAACAAGCCATTGAATCTTATAAAACTATAACACCAACGAAACGGTTTTAGATCCCTCAGAGTAAGTGAACAGTATGTTAAAGCACTTTACCACTATTCACAATGGCAAAGCCTGCAGCTTCTCCATTTGGAGGGTCACATTTTCTACTCGGTTTCCTTCACTTACAAAGGCGAGCTGGCATGGCTGGGGGAGGGGCAGAGGGAGGAAATCAACTCCGTCTATCCAGGGAATTGCAGCTGTTATTGCAAATGGCCCCGGAGAGTCCATTATAAGCTGCTGTGCGAGGCTGTGTCCCCGGAGTGCACGTCACGTGGCGTCTCCCCAGCCCCCAGCCCTGGCCCCGAGGAGCACCAGCGCCACTCGCTTGGAGTAGAACAGTAGAGCCGAGGGGGAGTGCGGGGACCCGAGGCTAAGACTCTGGCAGTTTCTGTGAGAGCCCAGGGCGCGGCCGCCCGCAGAAGTCACCGGCGCCCGTCACGTCCCCGCCTCCCCATACCCGCGGTGGCCGCGGTGCGCGTGTCCTTAGGAGACTCCAGTACTTGCAAAACACCGAGCTCTTCTCCCGAGTACAGGCAGAACCCGGCAACTCTTCTGCTCTACTGGAGCCCCGGAACCCTGCCTGCGCTCAGGAAACCGTGACCTTGAACCCGAGGAGGAGAGGCCCGGCTGTGAAAGTATTTTAGAGAGGAAGGAGGGTTCACTCCACTTCCCAGCTTACCCTTTCCCCAGCACCGCCCGCCCCCTCCTCCCGTCCGGGTCTCGCACACCACCTTTCCCTGCCACGCCGAGAACCGCAGCCAGTTGCAAAACGGGGGACAGAGAAAACGTTACTCCTATTCACTTCCCAAGAAGGTCCTTTCACGGTACCGCGTGTTTTGTATTAAGAACCAGCACCCGAAAGACATGAGATGCGTTTTTTTTAAGAGTCACAAATTTTCAAGTCTGGCAGTTTGAGGTTCTCCCTGAAATGACCGTCTACTCATGTTCCCCTCCCCCAGAGTGGATCAGGAACCAGCCCTGAAAAGGTAAAAGTAACTGGGATCATCCTCGTCTTTGAGACGCTCGGCGATCCTGAGAAGCGTGGAGGGTGGCCACGTGGTCGCCGGGCCGGAGGGCCCAGAGAGGCTGCGTGGGGCTGCAAGCTGCAGCGTCCGGGCTGGTCACGCCAAATAAGGAGTCCTCCTGAACGTGAGCTTGGAGTGCGCTCTGTAATCTGCCTCACAACAGGGCCAGCCAAGTTCTGTTTCAAACACATTGGGGCCCTCCATCAATTCCCCGAGGAAATATTCGCGGTTTTCCATTCCTCGTCTGCATTAGCTTATTTTCCCCGTTTCCAACTGCGCGAGTTCACCAGCCTGAATAGGGATACAGCCGTCAGAGGAATCCCTTGCCCTCCAGGCAGAGGCTGGCGCTGTGGCCACTCCGGGGTGTTAGCTGCCAGGTACCAGAACGCCATCGCCAGTTCTGAGCTGCGCGCTCCTCCCGGACGCACCGGGGTCGCTGCAGGCCGCGCGAGGGCTGCGGGGCGAAGGAGGCTCATGCACTGGGGCCGACAGAGGCCCCGGGAGCCGGCGCTGGGGAAGCTTTGCGTGTAACTGCAGCCGTCGCGAATGTAGTCTCCGCACCGCCTCCTTGATGAGGTTCCCCGAGAGCACCAGCTGCTGCAGGAGCCGGTGCGGATCGTCGTCGCCGGTGCGGGATTCGGGCTGGGTCCCGCGTCGCTGTTGCAGGCGGCGGGAGGCGGCAGCGCCCCGCAGCCAACCTCGCCGGCATGGCCCGGGCAGCGCGCTGGGGCCTGCGGCGAGCTCGGCCACAAAGTAGGGCGCAGCCCGGCCCCGCACGCGGCCGCGGTCCCCGAGGGCGCAGCGCAGGGCCCCCGGGGGCGCCGGGCCCACAGCCTCGGCCGGCGCGGGCGGCAGAAGCAGCGGCAGCGCCGGGGGCCGGGCCTTGTCCGCCCGCACGGCCGCCGGGGGCCGCGGGGGCTGCAGCGGCGGCCCCGGGGGCGCGCACGGGGAGGCCGGGCTGTCCTGCGCCGCGTCCAGCTGCAGCGTCTCGCCGATCTGGGCCACCAGCAGGTCCACCTCGCCCGAGCCGCCCAGCGTCACCGACTGCTCCAGCAGGAGGAAGCTGTCGTCGTCGTCCTCCTCCTCCGCCTCCCCCTCCGCTTCCTCGCCGGCTTCCTCTTCCTCCTCCCTCCGGCACGGCATGGCCCCCCGCCCGGGCGCACGGAGCTCGGCGGCCGGCGCTGGCGGCTCGGCGGCCCGCGGGGCTCGGTGGGCCGCGGCGGAGCGGGGCACGGTGCTGAGGCCGGAGCGGGGGCCGGGGCCGGGGCCGGGGCGGACGCGGAAGCGGGAGCCCGCCAGGCACTCTCGCCGCGCGCCTGCAGCCGCGGGAGCCGGAATCCTACCGGCTCGGGTTGATTTGTAAACAATGGGTGACGTCGCCGCCGGGCCCTACCACCGCGCCGGGCCGGGGGTGCGCTGTACGGTTGGGAGACGGGCGCCCGCTGGGCCCGGGTGCAGGGGGAAGCCTAGCTGCTTCTGAGTCCCCCAGCCGCGAGTGCTGTGTGCGGGAGAGCACTGGGGGCCGGATACCCGCTCTGTCAGCCGGGCGTGGTTGGCATTTCCAGAAAATGAACACCGGCGTGGACTCAGTTGGTTTCTTCCACACACAAACACAGACACTTACACCTACACACCCACACACTCCCCTCCTGTAGGCGCGTCAACTCGTCTGGATTTGGTTTTTGCGCTTTTGAGGTCCGGGTCTGGGACCAGCGTCTGGGAAGTGGTGACCCGGCGAATGAAGGGAGGATGGAGAGGAGAAGGGGAGGATCTCTCAGGCGAGAGATCTGTCTGGAGATTAGGGAAACGAGGCTGACAGCGATGAAAAGGAAGACCAGGACCGTGTGGTGTGGTGGAGTGCGAAGGGTAGGTGGTAGAGTTAGAATTGGCAAAGAAACGCCACAGAGGAATGTTTCTTGACCAGGAGCATGGGTATATGGAGGCCTGGACTGGGGCTGGCATTCCTGGAGAGGAGGAGGTCGTTCGTCTGGGGCGGCGGGGGTGTGAGCTGAGCTAGAAAGTTCTAAGAATGCCTCAGCTCAGCAGGGGAGTATCTTCTCTGAGGGGGACACAGGAGAGGAAAATGATCTGTTAAGATGGAAATGGAGATGTGGATCAGTTTAACTCTTCAAGATAGCATGGTTGGCTTAATGATTAACCAAGACTTCATTTTTTTTAAAAGGAGGAGGGATAGAAAAATGATTCTTTTCTGTCTTGTTGCCTGGAAGTTTTAGATCTTTATTCAAAACCCCAAATCCCGCAGGCCTAACTTCCAAACCGTACACTTGTAGGTAGACTTTTGGTGGCCCAGCCTTTACAAGCCAATCAGGGGAGGTATACTATCAGGGTGAGAAATATTCAAAACCAGATAATGGTCATGGTTGAACAACTTAGTAAATTTACTAAAAATCACTGAATGGTCTCTTTTTAAAAAAACACACACATAACGTTTATTTATTTTTGAGAGGGAGAGAGAGCATCAGAGGGGGATGTAGGGGGACAGAGAATCCGAAGTGGGCTCCACACTGACAGCAGAGAGCCAAATGCGGACTGGAATTCACGAACCCTGAGATCATGACCTGAGCTGAAGTTGGACGTTCAATGGACTGAGCCACCCAGGTGGCCCTCTCTCTTTTTCCAAAAATATGTATTCATTTTGAGAGAGAGGGAGAGAGAGAATCCCAAGCAGGCTCACCTCAGCACAGAGCCTAATGTGGAGCTGGATCCCACAAATTGGGAGATCGTGACCTGAGCAGAAACCAAAGAGTGGATTTTTCAACCAGCTGAGCCACCAGGAGCCCCTGAATGGTCTCTTAAGATGAGTGAATTTCATATGTTAATTAAATGTCAATAAAGCTGTTTTAAAAATTTAAATTATTTTTAAAAAATTTAAAAATAAAAAACCACAATGCATGCACACAGAAATACAAAAGTCAGGCAGTAGGGGGCTACTTTAGAATAGGCAGCAGGAGAGTAGCCTAATTTAGAAAGGGGGTGCCAGAGGAAAAGACTGGATACTGAGATCCAGATAAGGAGAAACAAGGGTGTTGGTGGGCAGTTCCAAGGATGGAATTACAAAAGCAAACCTTCAAGGAGAGATGAGATGGAGGGAATAGGTGAGTAGTTGTTTATAAAGTGTTGGGCTTCTTCTTGCTAAGTGTGGAGAGAAGAATGTGGGAATAAAGGAAGAGGCAGTTTGAAAAAAGCCAGGGAATTTTTAAATCTTGGAAATGTGGACCTCTACAGGGTGTCATAAAATTCATCATCTCTTTTTAGTAGATTCCTTAGGATTTCCTATATATAATGGTCATAACATCTGCAAAGAAAGATAGTTTTACTTGTTTCTAGTCTGGAGGACTTTTATCTTTCTTGCCTGGTTGCCCAGCTAGAATTCCTAGAACAACGTTAAGGAGAAATGGTGAGGGCAAACATCCCTGTCTTGTTCTTGATCTTAAGGGAAAGCATTTGGTCTTTCATCAAGTGTGATGTTGGCTGTGGGTTTTTATAAAAACATGGCTCCATCAGATTGATGACATTCCCT
The DNA here is from genome assembly GCF_003009895.1 of Hyaena hyaena. Classification (NCBI taxonomy): domain Eukaryota; kingdom Metazoa; phylum Chordata; class Mammalia; order Carnivora; family Hyaenidae; genus Hyaena; species Hyaena hyaena. Next base: position 4,808,540 of record NW_024080676.1, on the reverse strand, counting down.
TCTATTCCAGGTTTGTCAAGTATTTTTATCACGAAAGGCCCATCCCCTCATTTTAAATCATTATTCTTTTTTAAATTTTATTTTAGAGAGAAAGAGAAAGTGTGTGTGTACATGTAAGCAGGGGAGGGGGCAGAGAGAGAGAGAGAGAGAGAGAAGAACCTAAGCAGGTTCCACGCTCGGTTCAGAGTCTCACAACCCTGGGATCATCGCCTGTGCCAAAATCAAGAGTCAGGGCACTCAACTGACTAAGCCATCCAGGTGCCTCTTAAATTTATTATTCATGTGAAAGTATGGTCAAGGCAGACATTTATTAGCTTTAATATTCTGAACCTAATTATTTAAAAACTTAAGATGAAAATAATTAGTAGCAATTTACAATTTGTGTTTTAAAAATTTTTTTGTGTTTATTTTTGAGAGAGAGACAGAGACAGAGTGCTATCAGGGAAGGGGCAGAGAGAGAGAGGGAGACACAGAACCTAAAGCAGGCTCCAGACTCCATGCTGTCAGCACAGAGCTGGATGTGGGGCTCAAAGGCATGAACTGTGAGATCATGACCTGAGCCAAAGTTGGACGCTTAACCGACAGCCACCCAGGTGCCCTCAATTTGTGTGTGTGTGTTTTAAAGTTTATTTTAAAAGAGAGCAAGAGAGAGAGAAAAGTAGAGAGGGAATCCCAATAAGCTTGAAGGAAAGTCTGGGAGGGGCAGAGAGCACAAATGGGGAAGGGGTAGAGAGAGGGAGACACAGAATCCGAAACAGGCTCCAGGCTCTGAGCTGACAGCACAGAGCCCGACGTGGGGCTCAAACTCACAAACTGAATTGTGAGATCATGACCTGAGCCGAAGGCCGGTGCTCAGCTGAGGTGTCTGGGTGGCCCTGTTGATTCAGTGGCTGACTCTTGATTTTAACCCAGGTCATGATCTTGTGGTAGTGGGAGGGAGCCCCACATCCAGCTGCTCCCTGGGCTTGGAGCTTGCTTAAGATTCTCATTCCCTCTACCCCACCCCAACTCTCGTAACTGCATGCTCTAAATATATAAATATTAAACAAAACAAATAAATAATTCACTTTAGATGGATGTATGTGTCAATCTTTTTCAATGCTAAAAAATATTAATGGTAACATCTAGGTGCTGGGTAACAGGACAGGTCACTGTCAAATTCTTTCACTTTTGTTGGCCGAAAAATTTTAGAATAAAATGCTAGAAAAAATAAGCCACAGAAAAGAGCTGATTAATTTTATGGCTTGCTTCAGAACTGCTCGGGACATGGAGCAGGGGGTGGGGAAGGGGGCGCGCAGGGCTGACAACTGGGAAGGAAGCAGCAAGGGAACAGCATGCTGGCAGGTTGCCTGTCACACGGCAGGGGAATTGTGTAGACTCATTCTCCAGTGTTGAAAGGATGCAGACGGTCTGCTGCAGGCCAAGCAAATTCTTGACCACTGTGGAGGGTTTCAAACTGTATGGCAGGAATGAGGCTTGACGCTGTTTTCCGAGGCCAGTGGCATCCCTGAGTGGTGAGCAATGGGCAGAAATGGACTCGCCTCTTTGCCAGTCCCTTTGTTGTCGCCCGGTGCCTGGCAGGGAGACTGGAGGAACTTAGCTGGTTGGGGGTTGCTGCGGGGGGTGGGGGAGTGTATGGAGGGAATTTAAGAGATTAGGGGATTCACACTGAGATGCAAAGAGGTGCTAATGAGATATTAAACACCTCTCGGTGGAATAGCAGCTGAAGAAGCTGCAAACAGAGAAGGCAGACGTGGAAAATGTCTTGAAGTTGCTGATAGGGTGGGAAAGAGAACAGGCACGGGCCAGGGATGTCTGTAACTTGGTAGTTAAACTGGATGAACGGCTTTGGGCTAACAGTGATTCAGCAGTGTGAAAGATTTTGCCAGGAAGAAAAGACTCGAGACTGGGGAAGGGGCTGAGGGGTGCAGGCAGCAGGTGGAGACTTGAGTGCACTGCGTTGAATGGAGCTCCCTCCAGATTCCTGTCTGCCTGGAACCTGTAAATGGAACCTTATTTGGAAAGACGGTCTTTGCAGATGTAATCAAGCTAAGATGAGGTCAAACTGGAGTCAGCCGGGCTCTGATGCAGTGGCTGGTATCCTTATAAAAGAGGGAAATCTGGACACAGAGACACACAGGGAGAAGGCTGTGTGTCCACAGAGGCAGAGATGGAGAGGTATTGGCACAAGCCAGAGAACACCAAGGATTGTCAGCAATCACCAGAAGCCTACCGAGAGCATGGAACAGCTCCTCCCTCAGAGTCCTCCGAAAGGACACCTTGATATTGGACTTCTGGCCTCCAAAACTGTGAGAGAATCAATTCCTGTTGTTTTAAGGCACCAAGGTTTTGGTAATTTGTTATAGCAGTCCTAGGGAACTAGAGCGAGTAATTTCAAGAAATTGTGTAAAATGTGTAAGCCGTGGAGAAATTTATTGAAGGCTCTGGGGGAGTTCTGAGAATCAGTGGAAAAACTGAAGGGCTGAGGGCCTCTCTGATAGATGTTGGGTCACGCTACGCCCAGTGACATCTACCATGAGAACAGCAATAAAGAATGAAGAGATAAAAAACAAGTGGCCAATAACCCCTTTCTGGGTGTTCATCATAGGTTAAAAAAAAAAAAAAAAGGCCACATCAGGAACACACCTCCACAGGGACTCTTAGGGATGACCCCATGTAGGCGGATGCAGTTAGCACTCCTGCTTCTGGAACTGCAGAAAAGCTTGTGATGTCCTTGCCAAAGGGACAGCAGCAGGAAGGAGAGAGTAGGAGTCAAGGCAGGCACTCTTGGATCTACAGAGGTCTGGGCACTATCTGGATGCCTGGGACAGCAGTGGAATCGACAGAACTGGAAATCAGGAGACACAAGTTCAGGTAGCCTAATTCAGTATTAAAAAAAAAAAAGATTCTAGTTTTATTTATTTGAATAGATAATACAGCCACGTGGTTGAAAATTCTAAAGGTCAAAATGAGAAAACTGGGAGTCCCGCCCCCATCCTGTTCCCAGCCACCCAGCCTCCCTCCCTGGAGGCAAACTATACAATTGTTTCTTCTTCTTTTTTTTTTTTTAATTTACTTTTTTAATGTTGGCTTATTTTTGAGAAAGAGACAGAGCACAAATGGGGAAGGGGTAGAGAGAGGGAGACACAGAATCTGAAGCAGGCTCCAGGCCCCAAGCTGTCAGCATAGGACCCCACGCAGGGCTTGAACTCACAAAACCGTGAGATCATGACTTGAGCAAAAGTCAGACACTTAACTGACTGAGCCACCCAGGCACCCCGATCATTTATTCTTTTAAAGATGTGTGTGTGTGTATCTTTATATTTGCATTTTGCCTCCCCTTGTTAGCGAGAAGCTGTAACAGAAGCTGCTGTTTGCTTCCCAGCTACCATTCTCCCGTTAGGTGAACCCCATGTTATGGAAGCACAAGGGCTCTAGTATCACACGTTTGAGTTTCTCTGGCAGCTGGATGGCGCCATGTGATTACGTTCCGGCCAGCAAGCTAGAAGTCAGAAGTGTGCAAGTGTAGTGTGGTACTTGTGGAAAGTCACCCTGGTAGGAAGGGGGCCAAACCTTTCTTTTCACCGTGTTGCCTGGAATATGGAGGTGATAGAGCTCCTGCAGCCACGCCATCTATGAAAAGAGCAGTGCATTTGAAGGACTCTCAACCAATGTCTGAAGACTCCAATGCAGTCTTAGACTGCCTACCTCTGGGTCTCTTTTCTGTGAGGAAGAAATAACATTCTACCTTGTTTAGGCCAACCAGAAGCTTTGTAAAGATAGTGCTACTATAATCAGAAAACCTTCAAAGATGGTTTGCAGAGCAATGTCAGGCAGGCAGGCCTGTGAGAAGTATTCAGATCAGGAACTGAAGCCAATAATGATTGTAGCCACCACATACTGATTATTCTTTTTAACAGTTTTATTGAGATATAATTTACATGCCATTAAATTCACCAATTTAAGTTGTACAGTTCAGTGGCTTTTAGTATATTTCCAGAGTTGTGTAACCATCCCCATAATCTGACTTTAGAATATATGCATCACCCACAAGAAACTTTGTACCTATTAGCTCCACAGAAAAGTGCTTTACAGATATTTCCTTCAGTCTTCCAGTAACCTCTGGAAGACTAAAACCTCTGAGTTTGGTTTTATCCTCTTTATGGAGAAGAAAACCAAGGCCCAGAGATAAGAAAACTTGCCCAAGATCACACAGACTACTAGTGCCAGAGCCAGGATTCAAACTCTGTTTTGGTTGATGCCTCGACCTGCCCGTCTCAAACCACTACCCACATGCTGTTACCCAGGCCCAGCAATGTGGTCTTTTGCCTCTGCCTAGTTCTTCTTCCCCAAGGCCTTCAGTGCCTCTGCCAGGAGTCATGCCCTATTTCTGGTCCCATTGCGGATGCCCTGCATGTTTGCTTGGCTGGGTGCATGCAGCTTGTGTCTGGACACTAGCCTCTTTCCCTTTAATCCACTCTTCTGGCAGATCAACTTCTTAAAGCCCAACGCTGCTCAGGCTATCCACCTCTCCCACTGTGAATATGTCCTGAGTAAAACCCTCAGCTCCTTGACACAGTATCCAGAACTGTCAGAGGACTGGCCCTGATTCACGCTTCCAACCGTCTCTTGTCTTCCGCCCCCACAGAAGCCCGTTGCTACAGTTACACTGGGTCCTTGCCAACTTCCAAACACACCTTATAGGTTCTTGCCTCTTGTGTCTGGTGGTGTTCTTCATGCAGAGAATGCTTTGTCCCACATCTCTAGCCATCTAAGTCTTGCTCAGTCTGTGAATTGAAGCTCCTTCATGAAGCTGTCTCTGCTTTCCCCCATAGGTGGTGGTGGTTCCTTTGCCCTCTGATCTCCCATCCAGTTCAGTTCCCTCAATGGGGGCTCTTAGAGCATTCTTTATTTCAGTAGTTACTTGGACTGGTCTAGACTGTAAGACCCTTAAGTTCAGAGGTTAGAGTTGTCTGATTGGCCAGGCATGAGTTCTTTGCCCACCTCTATAGCCAGAGATAGGGTCAGTCATACCCAAAACTCTTGGACTGAAATAGGGAAGCAGAGGATCCCTTAAGAGATGCTGGGTGCATCAAAACAAAAACCTACATCCAGTATTGGCAGGACGTAGCTTTTCCATAAGGTGTGAGCAACTTAATTGTTTCATTTATTACTTCCTTGATTTAATTGATTAATTTGGTTCTTTATTCATTCAACAAATAGTTGGATAGGCAAAACTCAAAGAGCCTATTGTCTAGGGAGGGAAGCCAAAACCAGTCAAGCAATCTGTAAACACATCTAGAAATGCAACAATGGTAATCTGAGATGCAGTCGAGTCCCCAGAGGATTTTCATGTTTCCCAATCCAAATGACTGTGTGAAGTCATTTTAACTGGGCAACAAGCCTTTCACAATTAGAAGTGGTCCTTTACATTCACATGTTCCAAAAGAGGTACCCCTGGACTTCATTCTCACTGAAGTGTGAATAAATGAATGAATGAATGAGCAAGGCAGTTTTCTCTTCCTACATCCTTGAAAGAAGATGGATCATATGGGTGGGGATGACTGTACAAGCCTACAGAGGGCTGAAGGACAATTTCCTTTACTTTCTGATTTTGAATGAGGAATCTTGCAAGCTGACTCTGAAGGCTCCCCTAGAGAACAGAGAGGTAGGGGACGCCTTGGGGCCTTTTCTGACCTTCATCCTACTTCCTAATAGCTACAGAAACTTTATGTGCAAAATTTCTCTCCATACCAGAGCAATCTCCATGAAAATGGGTTATAGAGGCAGAAAAAAGGATCCATCCAGGCTTCAGCTCACATGACTGTGGAGATAACACCCAACACAGCGAGTTTATAATGTTCCTGCCCATTCCTGAACATCACATATATGTTACTGCTTGGAAACTTAGCCATCAGCACTTGGGGCCTCCTGACCTGAGGTCTGGATGTTTTTGATTAGAGGGCCAGAAAGATTCCAATTCGGAAAGATTTGGTCAGTTTTTAGTACTTTAAACTAACCCGGCAGGACTCAGGACCACTCCAAGCCTCCCTCAGATCCAACCCCTGCGTCAGGCCTGGCTGCCTGCGATACCTTCAGGCTTTCAGAGAGGTTTGTTCCTCGCCTCTGTTGAAGCCCAGACCGCCTGGCCCTGTTGCCCTCAGCTACAGTCTGAACTTTCTGAGGTAGGATTCATGACTCAGTGCTCAGTGCTGAGCTCAGTGCTTGACAGATGGTAAGTCCCAATCACAAATGCTCCGTGACTGAATGTGCTTCCAGTGTTTCTCTCTGCCAGCCTTTTGCCCGTGACCTGGCTGTTTCCCAGCTTGTTTTCCTGGCTGGGGAAAATGACCCCGAGTTATTCCCCTGGGGTTCCAGCCCTGACCTGGGTTGTTTTTAGCTGCACAGAATTGGTTCTTCTTCTCTTCACCCCATTGAGTTCCTGCCTCCACTCGTCCTGTGGCCAGTCTTGAAGAGGATTCCACGGCAAAGCTGGAGATCATTTCTTTTTTTGCCATATAGAATAATGTGTGAGTCTTGGGTGTGTCTGAAGGAGACTGAATGGTTAAACTTTGCCCCAACCCCCAATAAACAGGCGTCCCAGGAAACAAGAAAATTGGGAGTGATTTGTAGCATACATTTGTCCTTTAACACCCTGCCCCCCACCCCCCGCCTTAGTGGGTAATTCCCCACTGGGAGAACTTTGGTGGGAGTAGGGCTCTCCTCCAGGCAGAAAGGTAAAGGCACGGGACCTTGGCCTAGCCAATCAGATGTTTTCACTCATGACCCCTTCTCTCCAGGGAGTGATGGGGAGACCTAAGGACAGATGAGAAATCAGCGGAGGGGTGAATGTGCTGAGTCAAGCTGCAGTGAATGGTGTGAACTTGGTTGTAATTTTGGCTCCCTAGCCCCCTTCCTTCCTGCCAGCTCTTCAACCTAGTATCCTTACAACAAATCCAGTTTCTGTTAGCCAAAGTCACTTTCCAGTGCTTGCGATCCAGATTGACATAAACCTATTTCACGTCTGGAGGAGGCGGATTGAATAAACCAGGGAACATCTGTAAGGTGGAATACTACACAGCAGTTCAAAATGGTAGTGACAAATCTATGTGTCCTGACATAGATCTCCAAGATGCACTTCTAAGGATAATATGTACAATATATCACAGTTTATCTAAAAATTAAAGGAAGCCTGGCTCAGTTGGTAGAGCATGTGACTCTTGATCTGGGGGTTGTAAAATTGAGGCCCATGCTGGGTGTAAAGATCACTAAAAAATATAACCTAAAAAAAAAAAAAAGGAAAGAAATGCCTTAAGAGAAGGACTTTGCTTTGTTCACACTTATATTTCCAGGCCTAGAACAGGACCTATCACATAGTAGGTATTTGATAAATATATATATTTTAAATGTTTATTTTTGAGAGAGAGAGAGAAACAGACAGACGGTGAGTGGGGGAGGGGCAGAGAGAGAGTGAGAAAGAATCTGAAGCAGGTTCCAGCTCTGAGCTGTTAGCACGGAGCCCGACATAGAACTTGAACTCATGAACCACGAGATCATGACCTGAGCTGAAGTTGTATGCTTAACTGACTGAGCCACCCAGATGCCCCTCGATAAATGGTTTCTGAATGAATGTACTGTATGGAAAAAGATCTGGAAGAACATATATTAAACTGAAAATAGTAGTTTCTTAGAGGAGGGACTAGAATGTAGGGGTGGTTGACGAGGGAGATTTTATCTGTATTATTTAAATTTTTTTAACAAGGGGAATATCTTCATGTGTGTATTATTTATGTAATTAAACAATATAAAAAAGAGGCTTGAAGTTTGTTGGGGGTGGGCAGATGGAGGTGCGGTGACATTTGTGTCTCCTTTGGAGCCCTGGCCTTCTTCCCTTCTCCATACTTCTGAATTCCTAGGAGTCTTTTCTCTGCTTTAAGATATAGTCCTCTGTAATTCTAACCTGCCTTCTGTTGTATGTGACTGATGTGTGTTCATTTGATCTCTACCAGTCTGTAACTCCTTGAGGTCTGGGGCCACTTTTCCATGACCTTCTGTTCAGCCAGACTGTTGGCAACAAGATGACTTTCTGAACTTTTCATGAATACCTGCCTACAGCTATGCTTATCACCAGGCTGGGAATCAGCACCTAGACTGAGGAAGGAGGATTTCAGGGGAGCCGTGGCACCCTTGCAGAAGCCGGGCAGGCTTGTCGGCTGGGGAGTACTTTTATAGCACTCAGCAGCAATACTTACCTTCAATCCAAATTTAGAGAGGAATAGTTGGTTTCGAGGAGAAACACTCTCCTCTCCAGGTAACCGATTAAACTGTAACTGTAAGTAATGTATGGTCTTATCAGACAGCAGTGGAGATAGAAGTATTATCTGAGAAATGCCTGGCATTCTTAACATTCATCGCATTACCTTGACCATATATCTAGTCTCAGTATATGCCAGACGCTGTGCTGCCAAGCAGCTTTTCAAAGATGATCTCATTTAAATCTTCACCACATTGCTCTGTGAATTATTATCCTCATTTTCCAGAGGAGGAAATGGAATCAGAAAGTTAAGTAAGTTGTCTGGGTCATAGTTAGAAACAACGGAGCTAGGATTTCAAAGCAGGCTTACTGGCTCGAGTCCATGCTCTTATACTGGGCTGTATTTCTCCTGACATTAAGGACTTTGTATAAAAAGGTCATCAAAACAGATAAACCAGAAACAGAGTTGTGTGGTATTCTATCTGGTTGTTGCACTGATACTTTAAAGTTGCGAACATTGCTCCTTCGTGAGAGCATCCATTGAATCCAATCAGTCAGTCAGTTGATGCTGTGCATAGATGTAGTCTCTGTGCATGTGTGGTAGGAAGTCTAGTTGGCAACCTTTACAGGAAATAAATAGTCACACAAACAACTACATAATTTTGAGTGGTTATAAAAGCTATGAAGGATGAGTATAGAGTGCTCTGTTAAAGTGTAGTTAGTAAACTGATTTAATACAGTGGGGGTCACGGAAGCCATCCCAACCACTGACGTTAGAGCTGAGACCTGACCAATAATAATGTGAAAAATGGGACAGCCAGCAAAAGCAACAAGTGCAAAGGCCTGAGACAGGAAGAGTTTGTTGAGAAACTGAAACACGTGTGGGTAGAGGTTAGTGAAAGAGGAGCATGCTGGCAGGAACCTCACATGAAAGGATGTCTAAAGGACCCCCAGGAAAAACATCCCTAGAAAAATCCTGCACAGTGAAACAGTACAGAAAAAAAACCAATGCTTTAAGTTTACAATATTCTCACATCTGTTGCCTCCCTTAATCCTCACCGGAAGCCCATGAGGCAGGGAGGGCAAGCAGAATTGTGATTATTTCTATCACTGAGCATTAAAGCATTAAAGCTCAGTCGGGGACAAAGTTATGCAGCTTTTGGTTCCATGTTTCAGACCAGAGAGGTAAAGTCTGTGGGTTCTCTGGGAAGCCGGAAGGGAGAGTGTAGGAAGAAGCAGAAGTGACCCACGGCTATGCTATGTGACTGTCTGAAAAAAGCGGGCTGTGAACGCAATGTAATAGCTTAGTACTTCTTGGTTGCGCACTGTAACTACCTTTCTAGGCATCTCTGTGTCAGGACAGAAAACAATCTTGCATTTTATTATTATTATTATTATTATTATTTTCGAATCTTGCATTTTAGAGAATTAACTTACAGTCAATTTCATATTCGACAGCTATATGATTATGAGATTTACACATCAGGAAATAATTTGAGCGTCGGATGGCGACTTCTGACTTGAACCTTAAAAAGTAGGTGGAATCCGAAGGGCTAATCACAACGAGAAACTACAACCCCCAGCAGGTCTCGGGGCGGAGTCTCCTCTGGGATCCTTTCTTTTCCGACAGGGCTTGGGGGGGGGGGTGACCAATGACCGTTAGCTATTTGAATAGACCAATAATATTATGAAACTGTTTAGGTTGAGGAGGGGCGGTAAAGTCATCCAATCGCATGGAAGAGGGGGAAACATCTTAGCCAATCCAAAGGCTGGGGGGCGGAGCCGGAGATGGGGGGCGGTGAAAGCAAAGTTTGCTGACTAAGATGGCGACAGAGGCGCGGAGTGAAGGGGAGGTGCCAGCCAGCGATTCCCGCCGGAGGTGAGCCGAGTTCTTGGTCCAGCTTCCTTGGAAACGAGGCCAAGGGCTGGTCGTACTGACGCTTTTCCTTTGGGTCATGGTGACCCAGCGGGGCTACGCTTTGTTGTTTCCTCCAACGACGTTTCGCACCTTCACGCCTGCGGTCTGGTCCGGGAGCCGGATCCAGCCAGTCCTCTCCTCGGTCCCGCTGATGCCCTCCGGAGGTCGGTCCGCAGCGTCGGCTGCAGGCTGACCGGTTGGTGGTGGCAACTCTGCTTACTTTTGGGCTGAGACTGACTCATCTTGGTGAGGAAACTCAAGCCCAGAGCTGTTAAGCGAATTCCCTAACGTCACACAGTGCCGGGAGAGAGCTCTTAGTACCTTCTCATCTGCTTTCAGGCAGTTTATGCGGTAAAGTCGAAACAGCAGTTGGAGTTGTCAGAAATGGGTTTGAGTTCTTGGGCCAATTAAATAAAAAAATTTTTGTTGTGTTTAGAATACTTAACATGAAGCCTATCCTCTTAGCAAAAAATATTTTTTTAATGTTTATTTTTGAGGGCGGGGAGGGGCAGAGAGAGGGGGACAGAGGATCCCAAGTGGCTGCACATTGACCAAGAGCCCTGTGCAGGGGCCCCAACTCACTAACCGTGAGATCGTGACCTGAGCGAAGTCAGCTGCTGAACCGACTGAGCCACACAGGCGCCCCCGCTTAGCACAGTTTTACGTGCATGAGACAACGTTGTTGACTATAGGTACAGTGTTATACAGCAGATCTCAAGAGCTTATTCATCTTGCTTAACTGGAACTTGATGCCTGTTAATTAGTGACTCCCCATTGCCCCCCTCCCAGCCTCTGGCAACCACCATTCTACTCTTTCATTCTATGAATTTGAATCTTTTAGATGCCTCATAAATACCTCCTATATAGAAGTGGAATCAATTGTCTTCCTGTAACTGGCTTATGTCACTTAGCATGTCTGCAAGGGTCATCCGTGTTGTCACCTATTGCAGAATTTTCTTCTTTCTAAAAGCTGAGTAACATTCCATTCTGCGTATATACCACATTTGGCTATTTCATTCATCTGTCCATGGACATTTAAGTTGTTCCATACCTTAGTGATTGCTAATCGTGCCTCAGTGACCGTGAGAGTGCTAGTAATTCTTCGAGATCCTGATTTCAATACTTTTGGATAAATACTCAGAAAGGGGATTGCTGGGTCATTTGGTAGTTCTATTTTTAATTTTTTTGAGGAACGTCCATACTGTTTTCCATAGCACCTGCATCATTTTGCATTCCTGTCAACAGTGCAGAAAGGTTCCAGTTTCTCTATACTCTCAACACTTGTCTTTTTTTTTTTTTTGTAATAGCCATCCTGACAGGTGTGAGGTGATAACCTATTGTGATAAGGAACTAGGCACATAGTCCTAGCCAGAGCAGTTAGGCAAGAAAAGGTATTAAAAAGGCTTCTAGGGGTGCCTGGGTGGCTCAGTTGGTTAAGTGTCTGACTTCGGCTCAGGTCATAATCTCACGGTTCGTGGGTTTGAGCCCCTCGTCGGACTTTGTGCTGACAGCTCAGAGCCTGGAGCCTGTTTCAGATTCTGTATCTCTCTCTCTCTCTGACCCTCCCCTGCTCATGCTGTCTCTCTCTCTCTCTCAAAAAACAAAAACAAAACATTAATAAAAAGTCTTCTAAATTGGAAAGGAAAAACTAAAATCATTTGTTTGCCCACAACATGATCTCATATATGTAAAAAATGCTAAAGATTAACAAACTGTTAGAACTAATAAATTTAATAAAGTTGCAGGATACAAAATCAACATACAAAGATTACTTGCATTTTATATATTAACAGTGAGCTATCTGAAAAGGAAATTAGGTAAACAATCCCATTTACAATAAATAACAACAAAAAGAATAAAATACTCAGCCAATTTTTTAGCCTCTCTCAGCTTCAATTTCTTTATTTATAAATGGGCATAATGATGTTCACCCCAGAGAATGTCAGGATTAAATTAGACAATCCTTTTAAAGTGCTTAGCATTGGGGTGCCTTGGGTGGCTCAGTTGGTTAAGCGTCTGACTTCAGTTCAGGTCATGATCTCATACTTGCAGAGTTTGAGCCCCATGTCAGGCTCTGTGCTGACAGCTCAGAGCCTGGAGCCTGCTTCAGATTCTGTGTCTCTCTCTCTCTGCCCCTCCCAACTCACGCTGTGTCTCTCTCAAAAAGAAATAAACATTAAGAAAAAAAAAAAATGCTTAGCACTGAGCCTAGCAGGTAATAAGCATTTGTTATGTGATAGATTTTCTTTTTCCTGGTAGAACTAAAAGACAGATTAGAGGGATCTGCAGTTTAAGAAATCATAATTTCTACAGGGACACCAGAAGGTAGCTTTTCCCAGAAAGAATTTCTAGGTGGTCTTGCCACAGCCTTGAGACCTTAGTTGTTTCAACTGATTATGTATATATTAGAATTTAGGAGAGTGAACTTATTCACATTGCCTCAGTGTAAAGTGTAAATACTTTGGTGTCTCTTGGTGTCATTTATATTGAATAAGAGATTCCGAGTCTTGGGAAGTTGGGTTTATGAATGGGCACTGGACTCCTTCCCTAGCCGAGATAGAAGTGGTTGAGTGTGTTAATATCTTAAGAACAGGGAAGAGTTTTTCACTCTTGGAGGTGTCTATAAATGGTTGATCATTTTTGCCTAGAAACTGTTGAGGGGATTGATGAATTCGATTAGCTCATCTCTCATCCTGCTTTAAAATCTTGAATTGTGGGGCGCCTGGGTGGCTTAGTCGGTTAAGCGTCCGACTTTCGCTTAGGTCATGATCTTGCTGTTCGTGGGTTCGAGCCCCGCGTCGGGCTCTGTGCTGACTGCCAGCTCAGAGCCTGGAGCCTGTTTCAGTCTGTGACTCCCTCTCTGACCCTCCCCTGCTCATGCTGTCTCTCTCTCTCTCTCTCCTAAAATAAATTAAAAAAACATTAAAAAAACAAATTAAAAAAAAAATAAAATCTTGAATTGTGATGAAAACCCAGAGACAAAATATTAGTGTATAGCAGGAGTAGTTTGAATTCCTTTAAAGGATGTTGCCACTTGAATTTAAGGTTTAAGTGCCAGTTTTAGTTACATGATCAACAGGTATTTACTGGATCTTATTTGAATTTGAAACTTTAATCAATTTCCTATTGTAAGAATTCAGGTTTCTGTAAGGCTTTTGGAGGGCAGGACACATGTTTATTTATTTATATTTATTAAAATTTTCTTTAATGTTTATTTTTGAGAGAGAGAAAGATAGCGTGTGAGCAGGGGAGGGGTAGAGAGAGAGGGAGACACAGATTCTAAAGCAGGCTCCAGGCTCTGAGCTGTCAGCACAGAGCCTGACACTCAGAGCCTGACATGGGGCTCGAACTCCTGAACTGAGGGATCATGACCTGAGCCGAAGTCAGACGCTTAACTGACTGAGCCACCCAGGTGCCCCCACGTGTTTATTTTTATTACATGTTGCCAGTGCTTAGCTTTGTGTAGGTGGTCAATAATGAATGAATAATAGTCATTTCCTTTTTTTTTTTAAGTTTATTTTGAGAGAGAATATGTGTGTGTGTGCTTGTGTGGGGGAGGGGCAGAGAGAGAGAGGGAGAGAAAGAATCCCAAGTAGGCTCCACGCTGTCAATGCAGAGCCTGATGCAGGGCTTGATCTCAGGAACTGAGATCATGACCTGAGTTGAAATCAAGAGTCAGATGCTTACTGACTGAGTCACCCAGGTGCCTGGGTCATTTCTAAGACATAAAATATTACCTGGTGGTGATAAATACCATGCAATTAATTTTTTTCCCTGCAGATGTTAGTCTAATGTTCTATTGGTTGTGTGGCCCCTTGTATTTATTCTATAAAGAAGAGGAAAGTATTGTCCATTAAGAACTATCTAACTTTCGAGGGCTCTGGGTGGCTCAGTTGGTTAAATGTCTGACGTTAGCCCAGGTCACGATCCCATGCATCATGGGTTTGAGCCCTGTGTTGGGCTCTGTGCTGACAGCTCAGAGCCTGGAGCCTGCTTCAGATTCTGTGTCTCCCTCTCTCTCTGCCCCTCCCCTGTTTGCACTCTGTCTCTCTGTCTCCCAAAGATAACTAACGATTAAAAAAAAAACCAACTATCTAGTTCTTTTTCTATTTCTTCATCATGTTTTAAGCCTACTCCTAATAATTAGAAATGCTTTAAATTGTTTTAATCAAAAAATTAAATGAGAAAAAATTGCTCTGCCTGTAAAGAATTGTTTTGACCTGTTGATGGTAAATACCCTTTACCCTCCATTTCTGGCTTTCATCAGATGGAATGATGCTTTAAAATTTAACTCACTTTAGTTATACTTTCAAGTTACTCTTCTTTTTTTAAATGAAAAAAAATTTTTTTCAATGTTTTATTTACTTTTGAGAGAGAGATAGAGACAGTGTGAGCAGGGGAGGGTCAGAGAGAGAGAGGGAGACAGAATCTGAAGCAGGCTCCAGGCTCTGAGCTAGCTGTCAGTACAGAGCCCAACGTGGGGCTTGAACCCATGAACCGTGAGATCATGACCTGAACCGAAGTCGGACACTTAACTGACTGAGCCACCCAGGCGCCCCTCCCCCCCCCTTTTTAAAAATTTTAATGTTTATTTACATTTGAGAGAGAGACAGAGTGCCAGTTGAGGGAAGGGCAGAGAGAGGGAGACACAGAATCTGAAGCAGGTTTCAGGCTCTGGGCTGTCAACACAGAGCCAAATGCAGGGCTCGAACTCACAAGTGGTGAGATCATGACCTGAGCCAAAGTAAGATGCTCAACTGATTGAGCCACTCAGTCAGCTCCCCTACCTTCCAGTTACTCTTAAGTGAGCAGTTCTAAAGGGGAGTCCATAAATAGAAGCTATCCAGTCTACCAATAGCAATATAAAAATAGTTAAGACTTTCAAAGGCCAAAGAAAGAAAAAGCTAAAGCAGGAAAGGAATTATAGCCATCTACCCACATAATTGGCAGTAGGGAAATGCAGTTCAGTATTTTTTTCTTCTTTTTTTTTTTTTTTTTAAATATTTTTTAATGTTTTATTTATTTCTAGGAGAGAGAGAGAGAGACAGTGTGAGCAGGGGAGGGTCAGAGAGAGAGGGAGTCACAGACTGAAACAGGCTCCAGGCTCTGAGCTGGCAGTCAGCACAGAGCCCGACGCGGGGCTCGAACCCACGAACCGCGAGATCATGACCTAAGCGAAAGTCGGACGCTTAACCGACTAAGCCACCCAGGTGCCCCTTTTTCTTCTTTTTTTGAGAGAGAGAGAGAGAGAGAGCATGAGTGCACACAAGTGAGAGAGGGGCAGAGAGAGAATCCCAAGAGGGAGAGAGGGAGGGAGGGACAGAAAGAGGGGAGAGAGAGAGAGAAGTGGGGCTTACCTGAAGCGGGGCACAAGCTTACCTGATGCAGAGGTTGAGCTCATCCAATGTGGGACTTGGAACTCACAAATCGTGAGATCATGACCTGAGGTGAAGTCAGATGCTTGACTGAGTCACCTTGGTGCCCAGTTCAGTACTTTTTGAACTGAAAAGATATAAATAAAAGTGTGATTATTAGATGAAGAGGGGAAATTGATAACGAAGAGTCACAGGCTTTTTAACCCTAAAATTCATGGGAGAAAAAGAAACCTGCTGTGAACCTGGAAAGCAAATGGGAACATTCAGGGTTGGAGGGAAGCATAACAAGCTGTGGTAGTGATAACATTTGTCATAAGTTGGTGACAGCAGCTAATAAGCCAGCAGTGTCCAAGTTTTGGGGCCCAAGCCTTTTCCTATAATTTAGGAATAGCAGGAAGCTTAGGAACAGACTACAGATGGTTGCATTCTGTTTTGGAATTGTTTTTGGAGGGTAAGGAAAGTCCTATAGGTGGGGAGAGTCCTGTATTCTGCTAATTTACATATATCATAGAGAGTGGAATATTGGTTGCTCATCACATAATTTCCTGATGACTTTTTTGTTATATTGTTCTTCCTTTGATAAGACAGCAGTGTGGCCCTTCAAGAAAAATGATAGCTAGAAAAAAAAGAAAGAAAAGTGAAAGATTGAACGTTTACTGATCTTTGGAAGACTCGCCTGTTCTCACATGCACAAGTGGGAAAACATGATTTAAATATCTGAATCCACTTTTGTATTTGTGCTGTCAAATCCCATCTGAAGAGGAACACCTGGGTGGCTCAGTTAGCTGAGCCTCTGGACTTTGGCTCAGGGCGTGATCTCACGGTTCATGAGTTTGAGCCCTGTGACAGTCTCTACTCTGACAGTGTGGAGTCTGCTTCAGATCCTCTGTCCCCCCTCTCTCTGCCCCTCCCCTACTTGTGTTTTCTCTTTCTGTCTCTATAATAAATAAACATTAGAAAAAAATCCTGTCTGAAGGGTACTGAGGAATAGATTCTTCAATTTTAGCATATGTGCTGCTAAAGCAAGCACAGGAATAGATTCTTTAGTGGTTTTTTTTTTTTTTTCATTTTAAAATTGTATTTATTTTGAGGGAGAGAGTGCGAGTAAGCAGGGGGACAGAGAGAGAGGAAGAGAGAGAATCCCAAGTAGGCTTCACACTGTCAGCTCAGAGCCTGACTCGGGGCTTGACCCCATGAACTGAGATCATGACGTGAGCTGAGATCAAGAGTTGGACACTTAACTGACTGAGCCACCCAGACCCGCTGCAGTGGTCTTTCTTGAATTTGAATCATTTTATTTTATATTTTTATCAAGTACCTGGCTTAGAGGGTTTGATCATTATATTTATAGGTAAGGCCAGTTTTGGTGGAAGGAAAGGGGAAGAAGAAATAGAATTTTAAGATTAATCCACATAAAAGTGGCTTACTTTTGGGGTGTCTGGGTGGCTTAGTTGGTTGGGTCGCTGACTTTGGCTCAGGTCATGATCTCACGGTTCGTGGGTTCGAGCCCCGCGTCAGGCTCTGTGCTGACAGCTAGCTCAGAGCCTGGAGCCTGTTTCAGATTCTGTATCTCCCTCTCTCTCTGACCCTCCCTTGCTCCCACTGTCTCTCTCTTTAAAAAAAAAAAAAAAAAAGTGGCTTACTTTTCTTTGCTTCTGACCTTTGGAGAGTTTGTGAGATTAACACGTGTTAAAGATAAAGGTTGCCGGTTGGTTATGTGGTCATCTGAGAGTGGCAGTCTGTTTTTGTTTTTGCGAGTCCAGACACTGTTTTATCCATTAGGTGGGTTTGAGGAGGCTGACTCCATTCAGGCTCGTAAGAAGCCTATTGCTAAATGGAAAGTTGGTAATTTGCATGAAGAATATACAAATTACGTACACCAGTTTGCCTCATTTTATCTTTGGGAGGGATACATTACAGTTGATTATATTAATGCTTTTTATTATTATTATTTTTTAGCAGCAATGATCTCATTTTCTTCTTGAAGATACCCTCTGGTTACCTTGTATGAATTCTCTTAACTACACTTTTTTTTTTTTTTAATATTTTTATTTATTTCTAGGAGAGAGAGAGAGAGAGAGAGCGTGAGCAGGGGAGGGTCAGAGAGAGAGGGAGTCACAGACTGAAACAGGCTCCAGGCTCTGAGCTGGCAGTCAGCACAGAGCCCGACACGGGGCTCGAACCCACGAATCGTGAGATCATGACCTAAGCGAAAGTCGGACACTTAACTGACTAAGCCACCCAGGCGCCCCGTCTCTTAACTACACTTTTATTAATAATTTTTTAGGATGGGCTTTTTTTTCTAGAAATGCCAGAGCCCATGTATTTTATGCTGATGGTTTGCTAGTTTTACCTGATATATCAGTTGAAGTTTAATTAGGACACAGAAACTATACAGTAATTGGAAAAAAAAGTGCTTAATATAAAGAATTGCTAACTATGGTGGGATTGGAGTAACAGGGATTGGCTAGTAAGTAAAGAGATCTCTAAAGATTATATAAATAGTAGATATCAGAATCAGTTTATATATATTGAGTTGTCATGTACATTTTAATATCTTGCAATTTTTTTTGCCAGTTATACCTTGATTAAAAAAAAAAAAGAATCCATTGTAATCCTTAGGGCTGAGATAGAACGTACAGGGAAGAGGTCCACACTTCGTTTAAGGCATGGCTATGGTTCACATTGAATGGCAGAAAAGCTGTTGTGGTGGAACTTGTTGGAAATTCGCCTTATAGAACCTGCTAGAAATTCACCCTTTAAGGTTCTGGGGAAAGCGTTCCTAGGAAGCCACTGGATGGTGGGTGCTTCTGAGTGCCGTGGACTGTTGGAGGCCGTCACTGGAGAAGCTGCCTGTGCTGTGAGATCTGGGGACTGGAGGAGCTGTGCATGCTGCAGGAGCCTGCCTGGGGCAGTGCCCTGGAACCCTGGAACGGGGCGGGGGGGGAGGGAAAGGCTCTTCCTCCTGCAGTGTCGCCCTAGCCCTCTTTGTTAATCATACTCATTGTCGTGCCAGCTGGAGAAGGAAATAAACAAGCTTTAAATAAATAAATTTATTTTGAGAGAGAGCTTGCAAGCGGGGAGGGCCAGAGAGGGAGAATCCCAAGCAGGCTCCACACTACGGGGCTCAAACCACGAACCCTGAGATCATAACCTGAGTGGAAATCAAGAGTTGGATACTTAACCAACTGAGCCATCCAGGTGCCCGGAGAAGAAAATATATTTAAGGGCTCCAGCTCTATTTTTGCAGAGTAGGCATGGATGGGTGAGAGGCATGAAATCAATAACTGGCATATGTGGAGAATCGTCTCACTCCAATGCTATGCCTCCCTTGTTGTAGCACTTCCTAAAACTTTTATAGGAGAGTATGAGATACTGGGTAGGATCTGAATGAATGAGGAGGGACAGAAACACATCAGAGAGGAAAAGAGACTGATGGGTGGTTAAATTTGCACTGACACACTTATTTGCATGTAAGCTTATAAAAGTCTATATGCTTTCCAGGTGGAATGACTGTTTCCTGGAATAAAGAACCTGGAACAAGACTGTTGAATTGTATATATTTTTTTAAGTTTATTTATTCATTTTGAGATAGAATCAATGGGGAAGGGGCAGAGAGAGAGCGGGGCAGAGGATCCAAAGTGGGCTCTGTGCTGACCACAGAGAGCCTGATGTGGGGCTTGAACTCACAAACTGTGAGATTATGACCTGAACTGAAGTTGGATGCTCAATGGGCTGAGCTCCCCAGGCACCCCAAGACTGTTAAATTATATTTAACCTAATAACTATTGCTTATCTATATTTTATTTTTTTGAGGCCTGCTGATGTTTAAAGTATTCGTATTAGGTTATTGATTTTCGCAGTTTCAAGCTTGCAGAGATCCCAGAGGGTGTCTTGTTTTATGGTTACTTTCCTTTCAGTTCAAACAATGTGTGTCTTTGAACGAGCTGTTTTTGGATTGCCCTGTCTTTTTACGTGCACTTTCTGGTAGGCAGTTATATATGAGGCTTTAGAAACTGGTGTTTGTGATGATCTTGAAATCTATATAATTTTATAAGAGTTAATTGCATTTCTGTCAAGGTCTAACGTATAGTAATTTTTTTTGGCCTTGTTCTAGGTCTAGGTATTGCACATGAATCTTTTGAACAAGTGTAGTTTTTAGTTATACTTACAGAGTAATACTCTTTTATCCTGAATTTAGCTTTAATGTCAGCATCAGTTATTTGGCATAACACAGCATTAAGGCTGAGAGTTTTGTTATTTTTTTAAATGAGCCTTTGAATAATGTGGAACAGTGACAATCACCGAGCTGAGTGGAGGTGAAGAAACAAGGCTGCATGCTGTGTGCTGTGATTGGTGCATTTGACTGACCAGAAGTTCACATTTGTAAGAAAACCCAAGACTGGCTTATGAAAAACTAAGAAGCTCTGGAAAAATGGTACAGAAAGGAGAAGCACAAGAGATAAGATAAAAATTAAGAAAAGAAAATCTGGAGAAGAGAGAGTAACTTCTTAGTAGAGGCTGCCAGTCACAGCTATAGGAGCAGGCCTTGGAGGCAGTGGCGATAATGAGCCCAACTAGAAGTGATCTAGGAGAGAGATTTCCCAAGAAGTAGGGAGGTAGAATACCAAAAAGACCAAAGAAAGGGTAGGATTTATTTTAGGGGCTGACATTTAATTTTAATTTTTTTAAATTTTGTTTTAATGTTTATTTATTTTTGAGAGAGAGACAAAGCGTGAGTGGGGGAGGGGCAGAGAAAGAAGGAGACAGAATCTGAAGCAGGCTCCAGGCTCTCTCAGCTTCTGAGCTGTCAGCACAGAGCCCGCCGTGGGGCTCAAACCCACGAACCGTGAGATCATGACCTGTGCTGAAGCTGGACGCTTAACCCACTGAGCCACCCATGCGCCCTTGGGCTGACATTTTAAATATTTATATTTATTAGGATTCTTTTCAGTTACATGTGACAGAAACTTAACTAGCTTAAGCAAAGAGATGCTATTGATTGGCTTAAGAAAATGAAAAGTCCAAGGGGTAGATTAAGCATGGCTTAATCTGTATTGAAATTCTCAAATCTCAGTGTCACTAGGCATTTGCTTCTTGCTTTCTTAGATCTGGTTTCCTCTGATTTGCTTTTTGAAAAGGCAAGGTCTTCACAAAAGATGGCAGTAATGGACCACCAGGAGCTTCCGTCTGACATCCCACATGGGTTTAGCAATCTTAGCATCTAGCAAGACTCTTGGAATTGAGTCCTTTTCTTCCTGGTTTGACTCTGTGGGCCTTTGCTTGATTATATTTTTCTTTTTTTGTTCTTTTCATTTCTTCCCATAGAACATTAAAATAGTTTGGTTGATCTTTGTCCAGGTTTCTGAAATGTGTTATGATAAAGAACTAAAACATTATTTGACAGTTTTAAGTAATATGTCATCTGATTAGAGATATAGGCACAGTAGCTGGGTTCCGTCACTATGAATAAAAAGAAAAATTCATGAATGAAGTGTAGGAACCACAGAGGTCTTAATATGAAATTTGTAATTGCATGCCACCGTAAGAAGAGCTGCTACATTTGCTGAATATGTTTTAATTACACCTTTGGGGAGGGGAGAACCTTATTAATTTAGAAACTAACCTAACAAGTGATAATAGGATTATATAATGAAAAAGTTCTTCACTTATTTTCGTTTTGAACACAATTACAAAAATAAAACCAAGTAAGTAATAATAATGACACTAAAGAATAACTCAGTAACAGGAAACTAAGAATTAGGAGGAGAAACCAAGTGATACAATTTAGTAATATTATCCTTGACATTATCATCAACTACCTTCTTTTATACTTCAATTGGAGATTGCTACATGCACCGGAAGTTGTACTTTGAAGTATGTATGGCTAGCTTCTGCACTTAGGAATCCCCATAGTCCTTCCCTTGGTTGCAATAATGGTTTCTTCACTCTAGTACCAAGGCCTACTTTATTAATATTTTTTCTTTTGGTAAGGTCATTTTGTGGCAGCTATCCATGTGACCAGGCTCTCGCAATCAAAGTCCACTGGTGTGAAACATACCTACATCATCGTGTTAACAGTTTTCATTGAACATTTATTTTTTTATTTTTATTTTTTTAAATGTTTATGGGGAGGGGGACGGAGGATCTGAAGCAGGCTGCACACTGTTAGTGCAGAGCCCGATGTAGGGCTCGAACCCATGAACTGTGAGATCATGACCTGAGCTGAAGTCAGATATTTAACTGACTGAGCTATGCTGGCGCCTCTTTATTGAAAATTTAAATACAGGGTATGTATATTGAGATTGTACAGAGGATAGAGCCTAAATTTTATTAAACTGTAAATATTTTTAACTGACAAAATAGATTCTTTTTAGGTGTTGAGAACTAAAACTGTTGAAAATTTAAATTTTTAAAAAGTATTTTTCAAAATACTTAAATTTTTTTTCAAAAATATTACATACTTGATGCACCATAAAATCCCATATGTTAGGATGCCATCTTTTCACTATCCCATCTTCTCAACAGTTGGTGTCATTCAGATTGAGTGGGAAGGTATATTGTGTTTTTCCAAAGTGGAGGTTGCTTAAGACGTACTGTAGTGAAAAAGTCTCATTGTCACTTCCAATTTCAAAGGATTTTTAGCAGTTGCCCAAAGAGCTCTTTAAAATAGTGATGCTTCAGGGCGCCTGGGTGGCTCAGTCGGTTAAGCGTCCAACTTCAGCTCAGGTCATGATCTCACGGTTTGTGGGTTCGAGCCCTGCATCGGGCTCTGTGCTGACAGCTAGCTCAGTGCCTGGAGCCTGTCTTCGGATTCTGTGTCTCCCTCTCTCTCTGACCCTCCCCTGCTAACACTGTCTCTATCTCTCTCTCAAAAATAAATAAAACATTAAAAAAATTAAAAAAGTAAAATAGTGATGCTTCAAAGAATAACATATATATGCAAATGCAATAAAACAAAAATTGTTTACAACCTAATGTTCAAAGTCATCTCATTGGGCCTCCTAGTTGCTCACGTGTTTAGTTATACCTGCAGTTGGCTACTTGTATTTTTGAAAATAGAGATAGTTGGGGGAAAGATAAAAGCTGAGTGAATTTTAAACTTCTGGAGGCCAGCAAATTACTTTAGTATCTTGTTCCTATACCTTATGATTTCTTTCTTTCTTTTTTTTTTTGTTATGTCTTTATTTTTATTTTTAGAGACAGAGGCAGAGAGCAAGTGGGGGAGGGGCAGAGAGAGAGGGAGACACAGAATCTGAAGCAGGCTCTAGGCTCTGAGCTGTCAGCACAGAGCCCGAAGCGGGGCTCGAATCCACAGATGGTGAGATGATGACCCGAGCCGAAGTCAGACGCTTAACCAACTGAGCCCCCCAGGTGCCCCTATACCTTATGATTTCTTAAAATTACAAAGCAGCACTCAGTAGATCATGGTTAGTTTGATTTTAGATGACACAAGCGACTATGATTTCTTTCACCTTTTTACTCTGGTTGAAGAGACTTATGATTAGGTTTGTAGAATATTGACTAAGGTAATAGGAGCTCTTTTTTAAGATATGAATGTCACATGTCAGAGCAAAAGCACTTGCTGTCTCTTGGATAGGATCACTCTGGACTTTGGAACAAATGGATTTAGAAGTAGTCTTTGGAACCTAATCTGATCATACATAGAAGTACTTTGTGTTTTAGTTGCCTGAGGCTGTGTCATTTAAGTCTGTTGGAAAAGAGAGTCTTTTGAAGTTTGGACTGTACTTTTCTGAGTGCTAAACAGATTTGAGGTAATGATAAGAGAGACACACTATTGTCAGCAAAGCATCTTCTAGAACTTTTCCCAAATAAGGAATTTTGATGTAATTTTTCTAATATAAATAAGCTTTCTTCTTTTGTATACCTGCCTGAGGGAGAAAAATTAAGAGAGGTGGCCTTAGCAGAATTAATACCAATTCTTGTGACACCCAAAAGGATACAAATTGACAAGTGAATACATGTTAATAAATTTGTGTTACTGATAGTTGGAGGAGGTATAATTAGCCCTCTTGACTGAGAACATTGGGTTGTCATTCTATAGGACCAAATCTTAGGTCAGATTTCCAAAAATGTTAAGGTTAGGATAATCCCTCAGGAATTTTTTGGTTTCTTAAAAAATTTTTTTAAATGTTTATTTTTGAGGAGGCGAGGCAGAGATACAGGGAGAGAAAGAGTCTGAAACAGGTTCCCACTGTCAGCACAGAGCCGGATATGGGGCTTAAAACCACAAACCATGAGATCATGACCTGAGCCAAAGTCAGACGCTTAACCCACTGAGCCACCCAGGTGCTCTAGGAATTCTTTAATTTCTAAGTAATTTAATTTAGGTTAAGTTGCTCTAGTACTTTGAAATTAGTTTATGTTGAGATCAAATATGGGGGACAAATATACTTTTGTAGACTTTGGAGTCTAAATTAGAGCTAAGAGGTCCTAATTACAAAACCTTGGACAGCTACTCTAAGGGCAGACCTTAGGGATAAAATGTTTCAATTTTTTTCTCTAAGAAATTGGATATTATTTCCTGAAGCCTTATGGTACTTCTTGTCTACTTTGAGCTGTTTCTGTTATTTAAAAATCCTGCCAGCTTGGACACATGGGGCCTGTTTTATCCTTTCTCTATACATCAACTTTCATGATACCAGTTTAAATTTGATACGCAGAAAAAGGAAGAATAATAGCCTCTTGTTTAATACTTATGTGTATTCCTATCTAACAGCTCTCCCAGAAAGCTACACATTGAAAACCATTATTTCAGAGCCTGAGAGTTGAAAAAGTAGTCAGAGAGTGCCTACTTCTCTTAGGGTGGTAAGTCAGATTTAGACGACTTTAAATATAGCTCATATTTTGATAGATGTTGCCAAGGTTGTGGTTCTTGGAGAACAAATCAAGTTAAGC
Source organism: Hyaena hyaena (assembly GCF_003009895.1). Classification (NCBI taxonomy): domain Eukaryota; kingdom Metazoa; phylum Chordata; class Mammalia; order Carnivora; family Hyaenidae; genus Hyaena; species Hyaena hyaena. Next base: position 4,784,074 of record NW_024080676.1, on the reverse strand, counting down.
AATTCGCTAGGGAGGAAACATTTAGTTTTGTGGGTATGCAGTTTTGGTAGCAGTCAGCCAAAAGATACATCTGCAGGATACGTTCCCCCCCTCCCATCTTGAATTTTGCAGATTCATGGGTTCAACATGTTTCAAAAGCACTTGCATTTCATTATTCTGTAATTGATTTTTCAGCTGTGGATTCTGTTTCCAGTTCTTTCACTAAGCAGATCACCTTACATGTAGAGTTCCATCTAGTGGTAAGAGTAATCATAGCAGACAACAAGTAGGTTATACAAATTATCCTTTTTTTCTTTATTTTGATTTGATTTGATTTATTTTTAAAATAATTTATTTATTTTTAAATTTACATCCAAGTTAGTTAACATATATGCAACAACGATTTCAGGAGTAGATTCCTTAATGCCCATCCCTCCTCCCAAAACCCCTCCAGCAACCCTCTATTCTCTGTATTTAAGAGTCTCTTATGTTTTGTTCCCCTCTCTGTTTTTGTATTATTTTTTCTTCCCTTCCCTTATGTTCATCTCTTTTGTATCTTAAATTCCTCATATGAGTGAAGTCATATGCTATTTGTCTTTCTCTGACTAATTTTGCTTAGTATAATAACCTCTGGTTCCATCCACATAGTCGCAGATGGCAAGATTTCATTCTTTTTGATTGTTGAGTATAGTCCATTCTCTCTCTCTCTCTCTCTACACACACACACACACACACACACACACAGACACACACATATGTATATGTATACCACATCTTCTTTAATCATTTATCTATCAATGGACATTTGACTCTTTCCATACTTTGGCTATTGTCTATAGCGCTGTTATAAACATTGGGGTGCATGTGCCCCTTCGAAACAGCATACCTGTATCCCTCGGATAAACAGTAGTGCAATTGTTGGGTCGAAGGGTAGTTCTATTTTTAATTTCTTGAGGAACGTCCATACTGTTTTCCAGAGCGGCTGCACCAGTTTGCATTCCCACCAGGAGTGCAAAAGAGATCCTCTTTCTCAGCATCCTTGCCTGGGTTGTTAATGTTAGCCATTCTGACAGGTGTGGTGATATCTCATTGTGGTTTTGATTTGTAGTTCCCTGATGAATGATGTTGAGCATTTTTTCGTGTGTTGTTTGGCCACCTGGATGTCTTCTTTGGAGAAGTGTCTATTCATGTCTTTTGCCCATTTCTTCACTGGATTGTTTTTTTGGGTGTTGAGTTTGATAAGTTCTTTATAGATTTTGGATACTAACCCTTTATCATATATGTATTTGCAAATATCTTCTTCCATTCTGTCGGTTGCCTTTTAGTTTTGCTGATTGTTTCCTTTGCTGTGCAGAAGCTTTTTATTTTGGTGAGGTCCCAATAGTTCATTTTTGCTTTGATTTCCCTTGCCTCCAGAGACATGTTGAGTAAGAAGTTGCTGCAGCCAAGGTCAAAGAGGTTTTTGCCTGCTTTCTCAAGGATTTTGATGGCTCCCTGTCTTACATTTAGGTATTTCATCCATTTTGAGTTTATTTTTGTGTATGGCATAAGAAAGTGGTCCAGTTTCATTTTTCTGCATGTCGCTGTCCAGTTTTCCCAGCACCATTTGCTAAAGAGACTGTCTTTATTTCCATTGGATATTCTTTCCTGCTTTGTCAAAGATTAGTAGGCCATATATTTGTGGGTCCATTTTGGGGTTTTCTATTCTGTTCCTTTTATCTGAGTGTCTGTTTCTGTGCCATTTTTCTTTCTTTTTTTTAAATGTAAGCTCTGTGTCCATGGTGGGGCTTGCACTCATGACCCTGACATCAAGTCACATACATTCTCTATCAATTGAGCCAGCCAGATGCCCCCAAACTTTCCTTTTTGATAAGCCTTGCCTCTTATTCTTCTTTGGGATAGTTGCCTAATATATGCATTTAAATACTGGAGTCCTTGCTATCTCTGTTATGCCTACTGTCTAGCTACTAATTCTCCTGGTTCTGGTCATCTATTAAAAAGCTCCTATGTGATGAGGAAATTAACCTTTACTATTCACTTTGATTTTCTGTGATATTTATATCAAGTTGTAGCTAGATTTAGGTCAGATCTGCTTGGTGTCTTAAAATTTATCTTCAAAGATGTGGTTCTACATGTAAGAATGTAGAATAATATGATCAATATTTTCCTATTGCCTGGCTTCAACAAACCTTAATATTTGCTATAAGTCCTTCAAATGAATCTCCTTTCTCCCATAGCTCCATGATTTATCACAAGAATAGTGCTAGCACCCTGGAAACTCCCCTCATACCTTCTTACCTCCTCTTAATCACTACTCCTCAAAGGTAGCCAGCTTCCTGAATTTTATGGTAAATATATCTTTGCTTCTCTACAATTTTACCACTTAAGTAAGTATTGCTAAGTAATATAGTTTTGTCTGTTCTCAAAATTTGATGTAAATGGTCTTGCATACTAAGTAGTCTGTGTGTGAGAGAGAGACAGTGTGTGTGTGAGAGAGAGTGTGTGTGTGACAGAGAGAGTGTGTTTGTAAGACGTCTTTTGCTCATCATTATATGTGAGATTCATTCATGACAGTGCATGTGACTGGAGTTTGCTCATTTTCATTCTTGCAAAATACACCATTATATATACCACAATTTAAAAAATCATTCTGGATGTTTTGGAAATTTAGAAATTAATGTTACAATGAATTTTGAGGCACATGTGGCTGCATATATTAGACATGTTTAGAATTGTTGGGGTCATAGGATACACTTTTGTTCAACTTTAGTAGATAAGACTAGTTTTCCAAAATGATTGTACCAATTTATAGCTCCACTATCAGTATAAAAGAGTTACTGTAAGTTTCTCTAAGCTTTGGTACTGTCATTCTTTTTAATTTTAGTCATTCTGTTGGATAATAGTATGTCATTGTTTTAAAATTTGCTTTTCCTTGATATCTAATGATATTGAGCATTTTTTTTCTTTATGAATATATGGGCCATTTGGCTAATTTTTTAAGTGAGATTTTATTTTATTTTATTTTATTTTATTTTATTTATTTATTTGAAATGTTTTATTTATTTCTAGGAGAGAGAGAGAGAGAGACAGCGTGAGCAGGGGAGGGTCAGAGAGAGAGGGAGACACAGACTCTGAAACAGGCTCCAGGCTCTGAGCTGTCAGTCAGCACAGAGCCCGACGCGGGGCTCGAACCCATGAACCATGAGATCATGACCTGAGCAAAAGTCGGACGCTTAACCGACTAAGCCACCCGGGCGCCCCATAAGTGAGATTTTATTGAAATTTCATGCCTGTTTTTCTATTGGGCTTGTTTTTTCTTTATCTTCATTTTTTTTTGAAAGAGAAAGAGAAAGAGTATGAGTGGAAGAGAGGGGCAGAGGTAGAAAGGGAGAGAGAATCTTAAGCAAGCTCCATGCTCAGTGTGGAGCCTGACATGGGGCTTGATCCCATGATCCTGGGATCATAACCTGAGCGGAAATCAAGAGTCAGATGCTCAAACAGCTGAGCTACCCAGGTGCCCCTGTGATTAATACATTTTTCCCCCCAAGGTTATTTATTTATTTTGAGGGACAGAAACAGAATGAGTAGGGGTTGAACAAAGAGAATGGGAGACAGAGAATCTCAAGCAGGCTCGGTGTTTCCAGTTCAGAGTCCAATGCTAAGCTTGAACTCATGAAACTGTGAGATTATGACCTGAGTGGAAACCAAGAGTCAGATGCTTAACTGACTGAACCACCTGGGTGCCCCCTTGTGGTTACTATTTTTAATGTGGTATTTAAAAACTATTTAAAAAATTTCCCAGCCTCAGTTCAATAATGTATTCTTTTATGTTACCTTCTAGTAGGTTTATGGTTCTGCTGTTCACCTTTAGATTTGTCATTCACCTGGAATTGATGATCTTTGTGTATATTGTCTGATAGATGTCAATTTTCACTTTTATCCAGTGTCCCATACCATTTAGTCAAAAGGTCATGGATTCTCCAGTGATTTGCAGTGCCATCTTTACCCTGAATCCGGTAAAGAAAGGAAGCAATAAAGATAAGAGCAGAAATTAATGAAGTAAACAGCAAATATGTAATAGAGGGATTCAGCAAAATCAAAAGCTGTAACCCTGACAATGTTAATAAAATCAATAAACCTCTAATAAGATTCATAAATTAAAAAGAAGATAAAACATAAATTATCAATATCAGGAACAAAGAGGAGGACATCACTATGTAACTTTGTAGTTTTTTTTTTTTTTAATATTTTTATTTATTTCTAGGAGAGAGAGACAGCGTGAGCAGGGGAGGGTCAGAGAGAGAGGGAGTCACAGACCCTGAAACAGGCTCCAGGCTCTGAGCTGGCAGTCAGCACAGAGCCCGACACGGGGCTCGAACCCACGAACCGTGAGATCATGACCTAAGCGAAAGTCGGACGCTCAACCGACTAAGCCACCCAGGTGCCCCTGTAACTTTGTAGTTCTTAAGAAGGACCATTAAAAAGTACCTAAGAGGAGGGCTTGCCTGGGTGACTCAGTTGGTTAAGTGTCCAACTCTTGATTTTGGCTCAGGTCATGACTCATGGTGAGTTTGAGCCCTGTGTTGGGCTCGTGAGATTCTCTCTCTCCCTTTCTCTCTAACCCTTTCCTCTTGCATGCATATATGCTCTCTCTCACTATCAAAATGAACATTTTTAAAAAACAATAAAAAAGTAAAAGAAGGAATCTCTAAAAAGTAAGAGGATATTATAAACAAATTTATACCAATAAAGCTTGAAAATTTATGTGAAATAGACAAAGTCCTAGAAATGTCCAGCTTAACCAAAATTAATATAAGAATAGAAAATTTGAACAGTCCTATAACATAAAATAAATTGAATATGTAATTAAAAACCTCACAAAGAAAACTCTGGGTTTAGATGGCTTCATCAGCCAGTTTGATCAAACATTTAAAGAAGCAGTAATACCAATCTCACATAAACTTTTTCAGAAAATAGGAAAATAAAACACATTCACCAATTAATTTTATAAGGCAACACAATCTTTTTTTTCTACTGTTTATTTATTTATTTTGAGAGAGAGGGAGAGAGAATCCTAAGCAGGCTCTGCACTGACAGTGCAGAGCCTGATGCAGTGCTTGATCTCATGAACAGTGCTGAAATCAAGAGTTGGACGCTTAACTGACTAAACCACCCAGGTGCCCCAGACCAGCATGACCTTTATATAAAATCTAATGAAGACAATACGGTAGTCCCCTTCCATCCATGGGGAATATTTCCAAGACCGCACCTCCCCCATTGGATGTCTGAAGCTGTAGATAGTACTGAACCCCATATATACTTTTTTCCTATATGTACATAGCTATGGTAAAGTTTAATTTACAAATTAGGCATATTAAGAGATTAAAAATAGCTAGATAAATAGGGCAATTAATAAAATAGAACAATTATAATAATATACTGTAATAAAAATTATGTGCATGTAGTCTTTGTCTCAGAATATCTTTTGTGCTGTACTCGCCCTGCTTGTGCTGACGTGAGACGATGATACGCCTATGCAATGAGAAGTAAGGTGAATGATGTAGGGATTGTGGTAGTTGTTAGACTACTGTTGACCTGATGATAGGCCAAGAGGAGGAGGCTCTGTGGACTGCAGAAAGTGAAACCGGATGCTTGGTGCGCTACTGCACAGGCATTCCCTGCTTTTGGAATGTTTATGTTAGGCCATGTTTCTGAAGGACCTCCATTAGTGCCTGTTTTCACTAACTGAAAGAAATCCGAAGAGGATTTCCACTTTTATGAAAAAAGGCAAAAGAGTGAGAATAGTATCCAGCATTTATTTTCCATTGAGCTATTATAGAGGCAGCTCAGACCCTGATCTGCGAGAGTGGTCCCACCAAGCTCCTTCCCCTGAGACCTACACTCAGCATCTCAGGAGCAAGCTGCCTTAACTTTGAACTATGTCTGTGAGGATCTGTGCTTTATAGGTCCTAAGGGATCAGAAAAGGCTAAGATGGGTTATTTTTGGGGTTGAGATGCAAAAAAATTTCCATATAAGTTAATGATGATTGCTTCTTTATGACATTTTGGCTTATGAAAGATTTCATAGGAATGCTATACTTTTGGAAAGCAGTTCCATGACTATCTCACTTACAAATATATATGGAGAAATCTAAATTATTAGGAAATCAAATTCAGCAATATATAAAAATGATGATATATCATAACAATATTACATTTATTCTAGAGATGCAGGGTTGGTTTAACATTAATTAATGTCATTCACCACATTATTAACAAAATAAAGGCAAAAAATATCAGTAGATGCACAGAAATTGATAAAATTAAGCACTGACTCATGATAATAAACAAATAACCCTTGGAAAACTAGGAATAAAAAGATAATGCCTGAATCTGATAGTTTTTGCCAAAATGATGGGTGGGGAAAGGTGCCATTCTTCAATTTGCTTTACGCTTGTAATTTTTATTTATTTATTTATTTTTAAAATGTTTTATTTATTTTTGAGAAAGAGCGTGAGTGAGTACGGGGGTGGGGGGTGGGGGTGGGGGGTGGGGCGGAGAGAGAGAGAGAGACAGAATCCGAAACAGGTTCGTCTCTGAGCTGTCAGCACAGAGACTGATGCAGGGCTTGGATCCATGAACTGTGAGATCATGACCTGAGTGAGCTAAAGTTGGGCATTTAACCGACTGAACCACCCAGGTGCACCAATCCTTGTAATTAAAAAAAAAAAAATTCTTTTAATATTGATTTATTTTTGAGAGAGAGTGAACAGGGGAGGGGCAGAGAAAGAAAGAGAGACTCCAAAGCAAACTGCGCTGTCAGCTCAAAGCCCAACACAGGGCTCGAACTCACGAACCATGAGATCATGACCTGAGCCTGTCGGTGCTTAACTGACTGAGCCACCCAGGAGCCCCCACCCTTGTAATTTTTAAAGTTGAGATGCCTTTCATGTTTGTTAGTCACTTAGGGCCCCCTGTTTGATGAATTATTTCGTCCTAGCTTTTGTCTAATTTTCTCTGAATTGAGTGTATTGTTCTTAGAAATTTTAGACATAAAATTTTAGAATGATAAATTCTGGGGGCGCCTGGGAGGCTCGGTCGGTTAAGCTTCCACCTTCCGTTCAGGTCGTGATCTAACGGTTCGTGGGTTCGAGCCCCGCATCGGGCTCTGTGCTGACAGCTAACTCAGAGCCTGGAGCCTGTTTCAGATTCTGTATCTCCTTCTCTCTCTCAACCTCCCCTGCTCAAGCTGTCTCTCTCTGTCTCAGAAATAAATAAAACATTAAAAAAATTTAGAATGATAAATTCGGAATACTATTCCTTTTATATGCATGACAAAGATTTTTTCCATTTTATGGCTTTTTATTTTGTTATTTTAAAGTTTTATTAAAATTTTTTTTTAATGTTTATTTTTGACCCAGAGAGTGCGCATGTGTATGGGTGAGAGGAGGAGGGGCAGAGAGAGGGAGACACAGAATCTAAAGCAGGCTCCAGGTTCTGAGCTGTCAGCACGGAACCTGATGCGGGCTCAGACTCATAAACCATGAGATCATGATCTGAACTGAAGTTGGATATTTAACCAACTGAGCTACCCAGGCGCCCCTTGAAGTTTTAAATCTATTTATGTATGTACGTGAGTGAATAGTATGTTCACATGAATCAAAAATCCTGAAAATACAAAAGAGTATACAGTGAAAAGTTTTTCTCCCACTCCTGTTCTTTCATGCCTGTTTCTCTCTCCAGAGGTATTTTGATTTCTTTTTTAAAGAACTTTGTTCATAATGCCAAATGTACAGACATTTGCAATTTTAATGTAGTTAAATGTATTAATCTTTTCTTTGTGGATTGTGCCTTTTATGCCTTGTTTAAGACATTTCCTCTTCCTCATTTATTCTTTGTTCTTTTCTAAACTTTTTAAAGTTTGACTTTTTATATTTAGATCTTTATTCTGTCTGGAATTTATCTTTTGTGTATGATGTGAGGTAGGGATCATCCTTCCATATTATAAAACTACTTGTCTGTGTACTTTTACGTTATGGGATTGTTTTGTCTGATACCACTTTCAGAGCGATGGGAGACTACTGTTGAGCTTCATGTACGCATTGGCAAATACAATGAACTGGTCCAGTTTTTAATTTCTGTTTTGTTCCTACTTGTAGATGAGTGCTTAGAGTCCTGATAAGTACTGCCTTTCAGGCCCCATAATATGCCCTTGTATCCTCTAACATGTCTGGAATTTGTGTAGGCTGTGATGGGGCAGGGAAAGGAAGGTTTCTTTGTCATAACTAACAAGGAGAAAGCTTTTTTCCCATCTCTTCGATTTACCAATGCCTCATCAGAAGCTTTCAGCGCTTATGTAAGATATTAAATTTTTTTCTTGAACTTGAGCAAACTTAGACTTTGTTTTAAAATAAAATACCATAGAGTAGGAAGTTGTTCTTGCTTAAATATAGTAGTTTTTTCATTAGTCCTAGAAATCTCTTAAGTTCTTAACTTGATATTCTCAGCTGGATATTGTGTATTCTGTGGAAAGGAATTAGTGGGCTGTGTGGTATGGGGGTAATTAAAAAATGTAACCCAATATATGTGTCTTTTCCATTTCTTATCTTCCATTTTACTTCTTTTTTAACCATTTATCTCTCTTATATCCTCTCTTACCAAATGCCCCACTCTGAAAAAGTGAGGAAGAGGAAACAAAAAACTAGGTTAAAGACAGTAAAGTGGGGCAGAACAAGAGTGAATGACCATGGGAAGGAAGGGAAGAAAAAGCAGGAGTAAAGAAATGGAGATTGCTTGTGACCTGTGTGTTAGGACTCCCAAGGGAACCTCTTCTGGAATTCTTTGTGAATAGGTAGGAGCAGCCTTGAATTTACTTACTCTTCTACCAGTTCTACCTATTTAGGAGGGGGAGTGCACTTGGGAGATGATGGCCAGGTAGGAAGGACTCTGTTATGTATGTATATGTAGCTAGGGCTTTCTGCTTCTAGTTCCTTTCTCACATGTGCATTTGATCCAGTTTAGTGCTGGAGGGTCATCTGTAATAGAAAGTTTAGAATTTTAACTGAGTATTGTGCTGGATATTAATAAACTAAAGATCTAAAAGTGATATGTCTGTCTGTGGTTCTACTTAAGGAATATAATGGATACTATTCATGTATATTTACATGTTAGAACTAATTTTATCTGAAATCTGTTTTTCAAAATTGAAGGGGATGTAAAATCCATAAAATGATAGTTTAGACTCAGTAAATGATAAGAACCTTTTCGGTGCTAATACATGTCATGATTTCTCTGGCCCTCTCAGGGTAGTGATTTCTGATTGGCAGTGATATAAACAGTAGTTTTATATTGACTATTGTTTCTTGACTGAAATAAGCTGACATTAAAAAAAGATTTTGCCAATGGTTTAGGATACAGTTGTTTTTTATTTTAATTGGCTATAATCATTGGCATCTTTACAGGGAAAAGAACCTTTCTTTGTATGTAGAAAGGTTGAAGAGATAAGCAGGTTAGGGTATTTTTCTTTACTGACTCTTTGGCTTGAGAATACGCATAAATTTACATTTTTACATGAATTCTTATGTTATCATTCCAGAGGAAAAAAGGAATTTAGAAGCCACCAATTGAGGATTTAGACTGTTGATTAAAATTATGGGATAATTTTTCAAGCCAGTAGTGACAAACTTTGAAGTTTTCCCATGCCTTGTTTTCTTTATACTGTTGTTAAAAATTATCCATGTAGTGTTGACAAAGTGGATTATAGATTACTAATATTTAATATTTAGAGTGTCATTTTTCCTTCAACAGTACTTTGGTACCTAGGAGGTTGTGAAAGACTCTAAGTTGTGATTTTTTTAATTTTATTTTTTTTATTGTGGGAATGTTTGTATGCGTCAGGTGAATTTTGACTTTGCCTGACAGATGTGATGACTTGACCTTTCTGGCTTGTGTTCTACTCTGTGGTTATATAATAGATGACTGTTTATATAATAAGGATTAGAACAAGCCATTAGAGATAATTGATAATGGATACAAACAAGTGGTGTTGTATCTGCTATCAGAGGTGGAAAAACATAGTTCTTATATGTAACATGTTAGAAGTACAAAGGAGTATAGAAGTTAGGTATTAGAAAACAATGAATAGTGAAGAAAATATTTCCTGAGAGTCAAAGGAACTTTGCCAGGAGTATAGCCTGAGATATAGGAGTGGAAGTCTAGCTAAGATAAGGGACCCACGGAACATATCAGCTTAGTATTATTCATTGACAGAAAAATGAAATCAGGAGCAAGAAGTTTCTCAAGTGCCCTAGCAGGAAGAATCTGTTTGAACAAAGGTTGGATTTAGATGACGGGCAGAGGCATCTAGAGTTGAAGGATTTTACTTTTATTTTATTTTATTTTGTCTTATTTTATCTTATTTTATTTTTGAGAGAGACAGAGTATGAACAGGGAAGAGGCAGGAAAGAGGGAGAGTTTTAAGCAGGCCCTATATTGTTAGTGCAGAGCCCAAAATGGGCTCGAACTCACAAACTGTGAGATCATGACCTGAGGTGAAATCAAGAGTTGGATGCTTAACTGACTGAGCCACCCAGGCACCTTGAGTTGAAGGATTTTAAAATAAAACTTATTTCTTAGAGCACCTGGGTGGCTCCGTTGAGCATCTAACCCTTGATTTCAGCTCAGGTCATGATTTCACGGTTTGTGAATTTGAGTCCCTCTGCTGACAGTTCAGGGTGTGCTTGAGACTCTCCCCCTTTCTCTCTTTCTGCCCCCCCTCCCCCCCAATAAATAACAAAATAACAAAATAAAAAAACCAAACCTATTTCTGGACTTGGGTAAGGTGGAATTAATAGTTATTTTATATTCCTGTAAAAGTGAAGGCTTTTCATTCTATTATGAGGAATAGAATCCGAGGGCAGATGGCTCAGTTAAAGGGAATTGATTATTATAAAATGCCTGTATAGGGGCCCAGGAACCAAAGAACCCTATGGAGAGAGTAAATGTCTCCAAAATGTCTACTACACTACTTAGATGTAGTTTTAGCACTTTTATAGTTTTATGCTTACTGTCATGTGTTTCTGTGGCATTTGAGACTGGCCTAAATGTACTGTCAACAGTTGGGATGCTGCATGGGAAATACTGTAATTTTTTTTATGTTTATTTATTTTGAGAGACAGCATGAGTAGAGGAGGGACAGAGAGAGAAACACACAGAATCCAAAGCAGGCTCCAGGCTCCAGGCTGTCTGCACAGAGCCTGACGCGGGACTCAAACCCTCAAACTGTGAGATCATGACCTTAGCTGAAGTCAAATGAACCTGGAGCCTACTTCAGATTCCATGTCTCCCTCACTCTCTGCCCCTCTTCTACTCACAAACTGCCTCCCCCGCCTCTCAAAAATAAATAGACATTAAAGAAAAAATCTTTTTGAATGAAATTCCTAAGTATCTAGGTGGGTATAACTTAAATAGACAAGCTCAAATTGTCTTCTTTTGTACAGTCAGCAGATTAAGGATTAGGTTTTTCAAAAGACCATAGACTAAGCCACAGAAGGAATAAATAATTGTATGGCTTAGAGAGCATGAGAAGCATGCAAAAAGGATCCCCCTAAAGAGTCTTCTGTTTCATTTCTTTCAGTGATGCCATCTGTAATTTTGTTATCTGCAATGATTCTTCCCTTCGAGGGCAGCCCATTATCTTTAATCCTGATTTTTTTGTGGAGAAACTCCGACATGAGAAGCCTGAGGTGTTCACCGAGTTGGTGGTCAGCAATATCACAAGGCTCATCGACTTACCTGGAACTGAGTTGGCTCAGCTGATGGGGGAAGTGGACCTTAAATTGCCTGGTGGAGCCAGCCCTGCGCCGGGATTCTTCCGCTCTCTGATGTCTCTCAAGAGAAAGGGTAGGGGTGTGTCTGTGACGGGTGGGCAGGTCTCAGTGGCTCCCTGTGCTTTCCTCCTAACATCCGCGCATTCATTGAGTTGCTGTTATTTAAACTATTTTTTGGTCATTTTTCTCATTTTCGTAAGTAGTAAAATCTTAAGTAATAGTAGTAAAAATTTTTAAAAAATAGACAAGCTAAAGCAAGTATATCAGTCCCTGAGATGACATGATTTTGTTTAGGTAGTTATCAGAGGCACGTTGATTATCATGCCCTGTGACATAGCTGGAGAGTACAGTAAAGAATGAACATTAAAAAAAACTTTTTTTTAATGTTTACTTATTTTTGAGAGAAATAGACAGATGGACAGACTGTGCGAGCAGGGGAGGGGCAGAGAGAGAGGGAGACAGAGAATCCAAAGCAGGCTCCAGGTTCTGAGCTGTCAGCATAGAGCCTGTTGCAGGGCTTGAACCCACGGACCGTGAGATCATGACCTGAGTCGAAGTTAGACACTTAACCGACAGCCACCCAGGCACCGCAAGAATGAACATTTTTTATTGCAGGAGTTCTCAAATGTTTTTATTCTATGGAATTCTTTGATAAGGCATGATCAAAGACCTATGAGTCACCCAAAATAAAGGCCTTTCTAGAAAATAAATTGTAGCACTACTTTTGATAAGATACTAAGAGGTACTATTTTTATTTTATTTTATTTTAATTTCATTTTATTAAATATGAGAAAATCATTTAAGGTAGAAGAAAAAGGTTAAACGTTACAATAGATTAGACCCTATACCAACTCTAGTGGATAATCTGTCATACTTTGACAATCATAGCTCTAAATTCTGTTTTTAATTTTTAAGCTAATTATCAACATGCTAAGTATTGTTACTTAAGAAGATAGATTTTTGCCTTCAAGGAACCTACGGTTTAATATTAAACATGCAGGATTGATTGAGAGTTGTTGCATTTTTGGGTTTACTAACAGCTTTAAGGTTTTTGTTTACTGAACCTGTGAAAACATTTGCTGAATTGTAATGTAGGATGCTTGAGTGGTTTTAAGAATGATGATTTTGTACTATTTGTGGAAAATATAGCCCTGTCCTGTCGTATGTTTTTTTAGAAAAAGGAGTGGTATTTGGATCCCCATTGACAGAAGAAGGCATTGCCCAGATATATCAACTGATTGAATATCTACACAAAAGTAAGACTACTCAAGATTTTGTTGTTCTGTGTTAATGACAAATTGTCAGTTTTCTATTAACGTCTTTGAGTTAGTAGGTGCTAATGAACAAAATACACTATCCAATTATAATTTTAGGCGGCATGTTTCTAAATATATTTCCTCTTAAATTTCTTTTTAGAGAGAATCTTTTTAAAAAAATTTAATATTTATTCATTTTTTGAGAGAGAGAGTATGAGTAGGGGAGGAGCAGAGAGAGAGGGAGACACAGAATCCGAAGCAGGCTCCAGGCCCTGAGCTGTCAGCACAGGGCTCGAACTCATGAACTGTGAGATTATGACCTGAGCTGAAGTCGGATGCTTAACTGACTGAGCCACCCAGGCGCCTCTAGGCACCCCTTTTTAGGACTTATTTTATGTGGGGCCCTGTGGTAGAAGCTAGAGAAGAGGTTGTAAACTGATAGTGTAAGGACTAGAGTTCTCTACGTTCACGTGTTATTTGCTTGGCAAAGTATTAAAAATAAAATTAGTTATCGGTAGAAGTTCAGGTTTTCAAAATTCTTTGGATGATAGGAAGATCTAGCATCCTGGCGCCTCCACTTGTATGCAGTCAGCTGGAGCACAGGTATGTACTCTCCAGTTTGTTTTGGTTCCTATTCATTCATTTACTATTACCTGCCTGCCCTTGTAGGCATTTGAACTTGGACCCCTAAACTTTGTACAGGAGGCTATACAAAGATAAATATATACCTCAGCTGAAAACATGAAATCTTAAGCTTCTTCTAGATCAGACCTAAACTATACTCCCCCCACCCCCCCCNCATGATATAACCCCTAGAGGCCAAACACACTCGTTTCTTCAATGAATACATTCCAACAACAACAAACAAAAGGAGAAAATCTACAGGCAGAGGAAAAACTATACTCCCCCCACCCCCCCCTTTTTTTTTTTTTTTTTTTAAATCAGATTAGCTTAGAACTTAGTTGGCAGGGAAGAACAGTTTAGTTGGGATGATCCTAAGCTTCTAGGAATCTCAGACTGAACGGTGATCTGACAGGTTAGAGTTCTAATTTCTGGGGTAGTGCAGAGACTCTAAATTCATTTTGGGCTGGGAAACCATTTACAGGAGCAACACACTTCACAGATGAATTCAGCACTTCTAAACAAAGTCTGGAATGGCCAAAGGGAAGGGCATTTCTGGGAGATTTGATTTTCTTCCAATTTATTTTTCAAGCTCATTCTAGTCATTGTTCAGGTTAAATTCAGTCTCCAGATGTGCCTGAGGAGGTTGAATGACTCCTGGGCAGATCATGTCCAGGTGTTCAGGGATGTTCAGATAACTCTCCTCAGGGGCCAGTAGGTTCTCAATTTTTCTGGGAAAATGGTGGTGGTGGTGGTGGGGTAATTTCCTTCAAGGTCTTTATAAAGGGTCTTTCAAATGTAAAGTAGTCTTTTAGATTAATTGTTTTAATTGTAATTAAATTGTAATTAAATTGTGATTTTTTTTTTTTTGCTTCCTTTTTACATGTCCTCTGTTCTTTTTCCACACTAAACAGACTTGAGAGTAGAGGGTCTGTTTAGAGTACCAGGGAATAGTGTCCGACAGCAGATTTTAAGAGATGCTCTCAATAATGGAACTGATATTGACTTGGAATCGGGGGAGTTTCATTCAAATGATGTTGCTACCTTGCTGAAGATGTTTCTAGGAGAGTTACCTGAGCCGCTGCTGACTCATAAACATTTCCATGCACACCTCAAAATTGCTGGTGAGTATAGGAAGTAAGGAGATGTATATGAGTACATTTCTTATAGTTGAGTAAAGTTGTTTGGAATTTTCTGTTGTTTGTAACCCACAGTAATACTTCCTCCAAAATTGATGAAGAATTCATGGTATTTTGGGCTCTCTGGGTAGTATTGACCAATTTAGTTTTAATCCGGTGTTTTGCTAAATCAGCTTCTTTGAAAATAAAGTCTGGGTTTTATTTCTTTTTGTATCCCTGATCTTAGCATTGTGCTTTGAACATTTTATTGCTCAATAAATGGATGTTTTTCATTGGATTGATTCACATACCTGAGATGGTTATAGGTTTGCTATATTTACCTTGGCTTGAGGCTTTTGCTAATAATAGGTATTATTATGCCTCAGTTGAGATCATCTCTAATCTTGGAGACTTGATTTTTGAAAATAATTTTGTTTTCTAAGTAGATAATACATTCACATCATTCAAAATTTAAAAGGTCTAAAAGTATAGAGTGAAAAGCCTCTCTCCTGCCCCTGTTCCCCAGTGCCCAGATTTTCTTCCTGAAGGCAACCGATGCTGTTGGTTTCTTATGTATCCTTCCAGAGGTATTTTATTACCTTTACAAACAGATACTTAACATGCATTCTTTTTCTCTCTTTTAGGCATTGGTAGTGGTAGGGTATTATATACATGGTTCTGTGGTTTGCTTTTTTCACCTGATACATCTTGGAGGCTATTCCATTTTTGGCTCATATTCACTCATTTTCTTTTATGCCTGTATGGTAGGGAATTCATTCTTGAATTGCACAGCTGTTAGGCTGCTACCAGCTCTAGGTGCACATGGCATCAAAATCTATACTGCATTTACTTGTTTTTCTCCTCCTGGGTATTTTCCTCTTTTTTCTAATTTTAAGGAAACTATAAGATTTTTTTCTGTTGAATAATTTTTACTACGTAAAAAATAGCTTTGAACTTCTAAAATCTAATTAAGATTAGATTTTTTTAGTACTCTCAATGACCATCAGATTATACAAATGAGTAAATGTCATTAAAATGTTATATAACTTTATAATTATTTTGGAGAGAAATAAACTTGGATCTTGAAAATGAGATGGAAAATATTGCTAAGCTTTTATAAGTGTAAACATGAAGAATGTTTGTTCTGTTTACTTTGAGTTAGTTTAGTGCCATACTTGAAATCCTCTGCTCCATCCCCCGTGACTCACTTTCTTTGGGATCCTGTTGAGGTGTGGCACACCTGTAGCATTTGATATGCCTTGCTGATAGCTGGAAGGTATTTTTGTTGTCAATTTCATATTAACAGGGAACAGTTTCTAGAAATATTACCTGCCTTTCCTAAACTTGGATTTATTATTGAAATTAAATAGTTTAAACTAACTATTTTCAGGTCTATATGATTTATATCCAGATGGTTATTTGTATCCTTTGAAATTATGATTATCCAGGGGACTGTTTTTATTGATAACCTATATAGCCTTTTAGGGGAGAAACAGATTCTGATTCCATGAGGAGCTGCCTAGATTATCCTGTTATCAGGCCATAATTCACTCTTGTATTTCTTTTCCTGTGTGAGGAATAATGAAGAGGGTGGCATTACCAAAGATCTGTATGGACATGTTTTCATTTCTCTGTATGGCTAAGAATATATACCTAGGAGTGGAATTGCCAGGTCACATGGTAACCCTATGAGCTTTTTGAGGAGCTGCCAAACTGTTTTCCAAAGTGTACCATTTTCCATTCCCACCAGCAATATAGGAGGGTGTAATTTTCTCAACATCCTTGCCAACACTTGTTATTTTCAGTTTTTTTTGGGGTTATAGCCATACTAGGAGGTATGAGGTAGTATCTTATTGTGGTTTTAATTTACATTGCCCTGATAGCAAATGATACAGAATATACACATGCTTATTGGCCATTGATATATCATCTTTGGAAGACTGTTTATTCAAATCTTTTGCCCATTTAAACCATAAGAGACTCTTAAATACAGAGAACAAACTGAGGGTTAAAGGCGGGGAGGGGAGAGGGGAAAATGGGTGATGGGCATTGAGGAGGGCACTTGTTGGAATGAGCATCGGGTGTTGTGTGTAAGCCAATTTGACAATAAATTATATTAAAAAAAAACCCCAAAAACTCCCAAATCTTTTGCCCATTTAAAAATTGTTTTGGTCTTTTTATTATTGAACTATATTGACACTATTTTGTTATTGTATTTTGCTCTAAGTTCTGTTTATGCCTGTTTTTTTCTTCTTTTTTTAAGTTTATTTATTTTGAGAGGGAGATAATAAGCGGGGGAGAGGGGCAGAGAGAAAGGAAGAGAGAGGATCTCAAGCAGGTTCTGCATAGTTAGCACAGAGGGCTAACTCGATGCTGGGCTCGAACTCACAAATTGTGAGATCATGATCTGAACCAAAATCAAGAGTCAGATGCTTAACTGACTGAGCTACCCAGGTGCCTGTTTCTTCTTCTTCTTCTTCTTTTTTTTTTTTTAAATTTAAATGTTTACTTATTTTTGAGAGAGAGAGAGTGTAAGCTGGGGAGGGGCAGAGAGAGAGACGGAGACACAGAATCTGAAGAAGGTGCCAGGCTCTGAGCTGTCAGCACAGAGCCCAGTGCGATGCTGGAACCCACGAACTAGAGATCATGACCTGAGCCGAAGTTGAACGCTTAACTGACCCAGCCACCCAGGCACCACATCTTTCTTCTCATTTTGATTGGAGTAGAGGGGAGGATAATAGCAGACATGTTGATTTTTCTTGCTTGTTATTTTCTCCCTCCTTTGCAATCGTTTCTTTTGTCCTCAAGATTTGATGCAGTTTGATGATAAAGGAAACAAGACCAATGTACCAGATAAGGAGCGGCAAATTGAGGCTCTCCAGTTGCTCTTCCTCATTCTCCCTCCACCTAATCGTAACTTGCTGAAGTTATTGCTTGATCTCCTGTACCAGACAGCAAAGAAACAAGACAAGAATAAGATGTCTGCCTATAACCTTGCCCTTATGTTTGCACCCCATGTCCTGTGGCCAAAAAATGTGAGTGTTGAGGGGAAGAGCAAAGAGTGCTTGGTTTTCTTGGGCTGGGCCTCATCCTCTCGCTGTATCTTGGTCAGGTTATCAAGGGTCCAAGGTCTACTCTTCAGCTTTACAAGGTTAGGGACATACTTTAGTAGTTCATTTAACAGTCATCACACATGAGGGGGCCAATTCCTGTTAACCTACGTGTAAACCAATCTCCGATAAACCTGAAAGACAATTTATTAGTGGAAGCTCTTAGTGGAAAATTATAGCTACTAACTAAAATAGAATACTCATTTTGGCTGATCAATGTATATGCCTTCTTGAGAAATTGATTTCTGAAAATGGAATGGTATAAATTTTGACGAGAGCCATACAGTTTTACTGGATAATGTCACTAAGCCCTTAGGTAAGATGATATAGAGCAATCCTTGCTTATCCTAACTCTTCTATGCTCTCCTTGAATAAAGCTGAATTTGTTTTTTATTACTGAGGCCATGGCTTTCTCAGTGACTTACATGAGAAATAAATTACTAAATGTCTTTTGAACTAATATTGACTTGGAGGCATATAGCTTTATATTCCTGCACATTCATAATATAAGTTTTACTGTACATTGGAATTGGGAGCCAGAATACTTGGGTTGGAAAGCTGCAAACCAGCTATATTATCTGTGTCCTTTACCTTTGTTATGCTTAGGCTCTTCTTCTGTAAACTGGGCATAAATTAGTATTTTATCATTTATACAGTTGTTCGAAGATAATAGAAGTAGATAGGATGATAGGATATGGTGACTTTAAAGAGTTTTGGGATTGTACTAAATGAGAAAAGGAAGGTTAAGGAGAGCACTTGTAGATGCTTGGTTGGCTCATTTGGTAGAGCATATGACTCTTGATCCTGGGGTTGTGAGTGCTAGCCCCACCTTGGGCTCCTTGGGCTCATAGAGTTTACTTAAAAAAACAAACAAACAAAAAAACCCCAAGGAAAACAGTTGTGTGGAACATTTTACCTAACAAGTAACTAGTGAAAAGATGCAGTGTTCCAGGCCAGGAAGAACCTCAGCCCAGACAAAGGTGGGGGTGGGGTAAGAAGAAAAGGATATACCAACATTTGTCCATATTAAGGAGATCAAGTCTCCTAATGAAAGAGGTTTTTTTTTTTTTTCATGTTTATTTATTTATTTAAAATTTTTTTTATTTCTGAGAGGGAGAGAGAGAGAGCATGAGCAGGGGAGGGTCAGAGAGAGAGATACAGAGTCTGAAACAGGCTCCGGGCTTTGAGCTGGCTGGCAGCACACAGCCCAATGTGAGGCTTGAACTCATGAACCGTGAGATCATGACCTGAGCCGAAGTCGGATGCTAAACCAACTGAGCCACCCAGGCACCCTTGTTTTGTTTTTTAAAGTTTATTTATTTAGAAAGGAGAGAGTGCAAACGGGAGGGGTAGAGAGAGAGAGAATGAGAATCCCAACCAGGCTCTGTGAGAGCCTGATATGGGGGCTCGAACTCATGAACTGTGAGATCATGACGTGAACCAAAATTGAGCTGGATGCTTAACTGACTGAGCCACCCAGGTGCCCCCTAATGAAGCATTTTAATAATTAAAAAAATTATTTTTATTTGAGAGAGAGCATGCATGAGCACAAGTGGGGGAGGGGCAGAGAGAGAATCTCAAGCAGGCTTTGCAGTGCACTGTTAGCACAGAGCCTAGTTCAGGGCTCGAACTCACACACTGTGAGATAATGACCTGAGCTGCAATCAAGAGTTGGTCACTTAACTGACTGAGCCACCCAGGTGCTGCAATGAAAGAATTTTAGAACCAGTCAATTGATCTTACGAAAAAAGAGTGAGTAACGTGTGACTATTAAAAGAAATATTGGGCCCCCTGGGTGGATCAGTCTGTTAAGTGTCTGACTTCAGCTCAGGTCATGATCTCATTGTTCGTGAGTTTGAGCTCCACATCAGGCTTCTCCTGTGAGCGCGGAGCCCGCTTTGGATCCCCTGTCCTTTTCCTTCTCTCTGCCCCTGCCCTGCTTATGTGCGCATGCTCTCTCTTTCTCAAAATAAACATTAAAAAAAAAGAAATATTAAGAGATTTTGATAAAAGCAAACATAGTAAGTAACAAAGACGCATGAGGAGGATGAGGGCTTTGGGACAGTAGAGATAGATACTCAAGTGCTTAAAAAAGAGGCAGGAGAAATAAAAGAATGACCATTTGCATTTTTAAGAAACATGTCACCTTTGGTATCAATTAGTAGGGACAGTTTTCTTTCACTTTGGAGAAAGTCTAGTTTCTCTGAAGAGGCAGTGTTCCTGGTGGTTGGTATAGATTCTGCTCTTACTGTCCATTTTGAATCCTAGACTAGATTTTCTTTATGAACACTGCTTGTATGTATAATTCTCAAGCAGAATTAGGAAATAAAGATTGGTTCTCATAGATTCTTGGTGAGTTCAGAGACACATGGTTTCTTCTAGGTTATATGTCCATCCCAGTAGAAACCTGCTGAATCAAAAAGCCTTTCCAGAATTAAGCATTATAGTAGAGGCACCTTTGTTTGGGATAGAAACCACTATACCTTTGAAAGAATAAACTTATTGGTAAGCAAATGGAGTACCTCTTCTACTTCTCAGTTCTTAATCCCCCTGTTTTGGTTTCTTTCCTTATTAATAGGCTACTGCAAATGACCTTCAAGAGAATATCACCAAGTTAAACAATGGGATGGCTTTTATGATTAAACACTCCCAGAAACTTTTTAAGGTAGGAAAGGGATGGGATTTGGGTGGTGATAGGGCGGGAGGTTGGAGCCTGGCGGGGTCCTTGGCAGGGACATAAGGGCGACTAATAAGAAAGGCCCCGGCTGGGACTTGGAACCAGATTGGACAGTGCAAAACTCCGAGAGAACGACCGAGGTGGGGAGGTATGGGAAGGCAGCTGGAGGCCGGGTAGGGTAACAGGCTACACCCTCGGTCACCCTTACTTTTTCACGAAGGGCAGTCTGTATTGGCCGCTGAGTAAGTTTATCCTGCCGGCTTTCTGCCAGGAGAAATTTTGAGAGCCTGACAGTCTCCTTTTTTGTTGTACTTTTTGTCCCCTTTAGTCCGCGCTGTCAGTGTTTCTGCCCATGTAACTTTCTCAACTTTGTGGTTCTGTGGATTTCAGAGGAATTCACTCCATTAGACAAAAACCACATATACAAATCTTATGAAGACAAACTCTTCTCTACCTTGGCCTCCTCCTGAGAAGGCTGAAGGACAATACGTTTAACCTTCTAGAGGCCCTGGTCTGACTGAGAGGATCTTTATTCTTTTGAAAGGGCCCTTTGTGTGACTGAAAATTTTGACCTTTAGATGTTTTTAAAGATTTTATTAAAAAAATTTTTTTTAATGTTTACTTTTGAGAGAGTGATAGGGTGAGCATGAGTGGGGGAAGGGCGAAAGAAAGGGAGACACAGAATCTGAAGCAGGCTCCAGGCTCTCAGTTGTCAGCACAGAGCCTGACATGGGGCTCAGACTCACGAACTATGAGGTCATGACCTGAAGTCCGGCGCTTAATCAACTGAGCTACCCAGGCTCCCCTAAATTTTATTTTATTTTATTTTTTATTTTTTAATTTTATTTATTATTATTTAAAAAATGTTTTTAAATGTTTATTTTTGAGAGAGAGGGCAAGCGCGTTGGAGCAAGTAGGGGAGGGGTAGAGAGAGGGGGAGACACAGGATCTGAAGCAGGCCCCAAGCTCCAAGCTGTCAGGACAGAGCTTGATATTGGGCTCACACTCTTGAACCACTGGATCGTGATCTGAATTGAAGTTGGATGCTTAACTGACTGAGCCACCCAGGTGCCCCTATTACTGTTTTTTTTTTTTTTTTTAAGTTTATTT
The DNA here is from genome assembly GCF_003009895.1 of Hyaena hyaena. Taxonomy (NCBI): domain Eukaryota; kingdom Metazoa; phylum Chordata; class Mammalia; order Carnivora; family Hyaenidae; genus Hyaena; species Hyaena hyaena. The sequence continues at coordinate 4,762,375 of NW_024080676.1, read as the reverse complement.
ATTTTGAGAGAGAGGGACAGAGAACACAAGCAGGGGAGAAGCAGAGAGAGGGAGAGAGAGAATCCCAAGCAGGCTCTGCACCGTGAGAGAGCCAAAACCAAGAGTTGGATGCTTAACCGACTGAGCTACCCGGGCACCCTGATGTTTCTAAGATTTTAACAAAAAGCTGCGCAGTCATATCCTGGCCTTTTCTTTAGAGCACACTTTCCTGATAGTGAATTTCTCAGTTGTAGCCTCTTGCCATCTGGAAAGACAGAATTGAGAGAGAATTGGCTAAGTACTTCACATAAGTGGAATCACACTTTTTGTGATTAGTTTATTTCATTTACCATAATATTTTCAAGGTTCATCCATATTGTAGCATTTGTCAGAATTTCCTTCTTTTTTTAAGGATGAGTAATATCCCTTTTATTGTATATGCTGTATTTTGCTTATCATTTATTTGTTGAGGACACTTGGTTTTCTGCCGTGTTTTAGCTCTTGTGAATAATGTTGCTATGAACATGGATGTACAGATATCTTTTTTGAAACACTGCTTTCATTTCCACCTAGAAGTGGAATTACTGGGTCATGGTAATTCTAACAGAACTGCCATATTGGTTTTTTTTCTTTCTTTCATTTTATGTTGCTGTTTCTGTTTTTAATTTTATTTAAATCCGAGTTCATTAACATAGAGTGTAATAATGGTTTCAGGAGTAGAATTTAGTAATGCATCACTTAAATATAGCACACACTGCTCATCCCAACAGGTGCCCTCCTTAATGCCTATCACCCATTTACCCCATTCCCCCATCCAGCATCCATCCAGCAATCCTCAGTTTGTTCTTTGTATTTAAGAGTCTCTTACGGTTTCCCGCCCTCTCTGTTTTTATCTATTTTTCTTCCTTTCCCCTATATTCATCTGTTTTTTTTTTAATCCCACATATGAGTGAAATCATATGGTATTTCTCTTTCTCTGATTGTCTTATTTCACTTAACATAATACATTCTAGTTCCATTTATGTTGTTGCAAATGGCAACGTTTCATTCTTTTTGATCATTGAGCAGTACTCCATTGTGTATATATAGATATATATATATATATATCACATCTTTTTTTTTTTTAAATGTTTTATTTGTTTCTAAGAGAGAGAGAGAGAGACAGCGTGAGCAGGGGAGGGTCAGAGAGAGAGGGAGTCACAGACCAAAACAGGCTCCAGGCTCTGAGCTGGCAGTCAGCACAGAGCCCGACGCGGGGCTCGAACCCACGAACCACGAGATCATGACCTAAGTGAAAGTCGGACACTTAACCAACTAAGCCACCCAGGTGCCCCATCTTCTTCTTCTTTTTCTTTTTTTTAAATAGTTTATTGTCAAGTTGGTTTCCATATAACACCCAGTGCTCATCCCCACAAGTGCCCTCCTCCATGCCCATCTTCCCCCCCCCCCCCCCCCCCCCCCCCCCCTTGTTCTCGGCATTCAAGAATCTCTCATGGTTTGCCTCCCTCCCTCTCCCCCACTATTTTTCCCCTTTCTTCTCCCCCATGGTCCTCTGTTAAGTTCCTTCTAATCCTCCTATACGTGCAAACATATGGTATCTGTCCTTCTCTGCCTGACTTATTTTGCTCAGCATAACACCCTCAAGGTCCATCCATGTTGCTACACATGGCCAGATTTCATTCTTTCTCATTGCCATGTAGTATTCCATTTATAGCACATCTTCTTTATCCATTCATCAGTTAATGGACATTTGGGCTCTTTCCATAATTTGGCTCTTGTTGATAGTGCTGCTATACACATTGGGGTGTATGTGCCCCGTCGAATCAGTATTTTTATATCCTTTAGATAAATACCTAGTAGTGCAATTGCTGGGTCATAGGGTAGCTCTATTTTTATTTTTCTGAGGAACCTCCATACTATTTTTCAGAGTGGTTGTACCAGTTTGCACTGCCACCAGCAGTACAAAAGTATTCCCTTTTCTCTGCATCCTCGCCAACATTTGTTGTTACCTGAGTTGTTAATTTTAGCCTTTCTGACAGGTGTGAGGTGGTGTGGAGCATCTCTTCATGTGTCTGTTAGTTATCTGGATGTTTCTTTGGATAAGTGTCTGTTCATGTCTTTTGTCCATTTCTTCACTGGAGTATTTGCTTTTAGGGCATACTGTTTTCTTCCTTCCTTCCTTCCTTCCTTCCTTCCTTCCTTCCTTCCTTCCTTCCTTCCTTCTTTCCTTCCTTCCTTCCTTCCTTCCTTCCTTTTTTCCTTTTTTCTTAATTTTTTTTAACATTTATTCATTTTTGAGAGACAGAGACAGAGCACAAGTTGGGGAAGGGCAGAGAGAGAGGGAGACACTGAATCTGGAGCAGGGTCTAGGCTCTGAGCTGACAGCACAGAGCCCTACATGGGGCTCAAGCTCACGTGAACTGTGAGATCATGACCTGAGCCGAAGTCAGACACTTAACTGACTGAGCTACCCAGGGACCCCCAGGCAACTGTTTTCTATAGTGACTGTATTCATTTTACATTCCCTCCAGTGATGTACAAGGGTTCCCATTTCTTCACATCCTCACCAATATATATTTTTTTAATTTTAATTTTTTGGTAATAACTGTGAGGTGGCATCTCATTGTAATTTTGATCTGCATTTCCCTAATGATTAGTGAGATGTTGAGCATCTTTCATGTGCTTATTGCCTATCTTCTTTTAAGAAATGTTTGTTCAAGGCCTTTGCCCATTTTAGAATTGGGTTTTTTTGTTGTTGAATTGTAGGAGTTCTTTATATATTCTGGATAGTAATCCCTTATAAGATACATTATGTGCAATTGTTTCCTCACATTCTGTGGATTGCCTTTTTACTCAGGTGATAGTCTTGCTACACAAAATTTAAAAACTTTTGTGAAATCCCTCATTAGTTTATCTTTTCCTTTTGTTGCCTCTGCCTTTGCTGTCATATGCAAGAAATCATTGCTAAATCCAATGCCATGAAGATTTTGCCCTTTGCTTTTTAAAAATAACTTTAAAGTTTTAGGTCTTATATTTAGTTTATGAATCCATTTTGAATTAACTTTTTAACATGATGTTAAGTAAGTGTCCAGCCTTATTCTTTTGCTGTGGATATCCAGTTTTCCCAGTTCCACCTCTTGAAAAACTGTCCTTTTTCCATTGAATAGTCTTGGCATGCTTGTTGATAATCATTTGATGATATATATGTGAGGAGTTATTTCTGGATTCTCTATTCAGCTGGTCTATATGTTTGTCTTTATACCAGTACCACACTATTTTGATGACTATAGCTTTATAGTAAATGCAAGGTGTGAACATGGAGGCCTCCCTAGGATTTATCAACTATAAGGTGGTGAGTGATTCGGAGTCCAGAGTTTAGAAATGAAAGATCAGAATCTTAGGCTAGAAAATAAAGGATCAGGGCTGCATCAGGGGCAGGTCAACGATTATCATCAGTTAGAGGTCAAGATCTAGATAAGTGAGTTAGAATAGTAGTCAAAGGACAACAGGAGAAAAAAATGATTTTTAATGATGAACAAAGATCTTTCAGACCTGTTCTTTATATATTTTCTGACGAGGGGAACAACTAGTTCCAAAGAATGAATTTCTGGGAATAAGTAGAGAGGGGTTGTGATTGTGAACAGTAAGCCAGTTACTTCACGGTAGTTGTGAATCAAAATAGGTTCAGTTCCTAATAGAACTCTCTTTCGTCTAATTCTCTTGTTACTATTGCTATATGGTTAACTTTTCTTTTTTTTTTTAAATGTTCTTTTTTTAAAATAAAAAAAAATTTAAAAAAAAAAATTTCCAAGAGAGAGAGAGACAGTATGAGCAGGGGAGGGTCAAAGAGAGAGGGAGACACAGAATCCGAAGTAGGCTCCAGGCTCTGAGCTAGCTGTCAGCACAGAGCCTGACATGGGGCTCGAACCCATGAACCGCAAGATCATGACCTGAGCCGAAGTTTGATGCCTAACCGACTGGCCACCCAGGTGCCCCTATGGTTAACTTTTCATAGTCCACCACTCACAAGTTAAAAGAGAAGTTAAAAGATCTCTGAGATCCCACTGTACCTCACAGTTTCTATTCTTCCTACCTTCTGATCTCTTTACCTGTGGGGCCCATTCTCCCTCGTCCATTGTCCATGTACGTAATTCAAGTATACAATGAGGTTGTACTTAACTGTGAAGGATTTTAAGTAACTTAACACAAATTTCTTATCTTAACAGTTCTGCAAGTTGTAAGTCTTCGGGAGTCTCACTGGGCTGAAATCAAGGTTGGCAGGGATGCATTCATTTCTGGATATTCTAGGAGAGAATTTGTTTACTTGCCTTCTCCATCTTTCAGAGATTGCCCACATTCCTTGGTTCATGGTCCCTTTCCTCTGTCTTCAAGGCTAGCAACATCTCTCTCTTATTCCTAACTACAGCTGGGAATGGTTCTCTGCTTTTAAGGACCCATCTGAATAACCTAGTTAATTTCCCCATTGCAAGGCTCTTAACTGAATCACACCAGCAAAGGTCTTTTTACCATGTAAGATAACATACCACTGTGAGGGATTTTGAGAATAGAAATCACAGAAATCTTAGAGATAAAGCAAGAGAATGGTCTCCTAGATGTAATTTAGCTTGGTACAGTTCTAATTAATAGACCCTTTCAAATGTTCTGTTTTTACTCTACATTTTCCTTATGTGGATTCCTGTTTCAGCTCCTCATCTTTAGGGTTTTAATTCTTGTTTGCTACTTTACCTTTGTTTCCAGACTACTATGAGCACTCTTTGAGCCTCTGTTGATCTCTGAAGGGGAGAAAGAACACTTCCTTTGAGATTTTAGTCTTGGGTCTCTCCTCTTTGATGTTCACATCAGAACTGTTGTCCTTACAGGCACATGCTTCACCGCTTCGGCTAATTAGGTTCTTTCCTGAGCTTTTCCTCTGTATGAAAAATGGTTGATTCTTCTGTGTGCGCTATCACTTGTTCTGAGGTCCTGTTGTTCCCCTGGTTTGTTGTTCTCATACTTTGTTGTGTCTTCTTTTTCTCGGGCTTTTTTGGGTGGAGTTTTTACCTCCTAATCCTCAGATTTTGTGTTCTTTTTTTTTTTTTCCCTTAAAATTCCTCCTATTCTAGTTCTGTCTTCTATTATCGGTCCCTCTGACCCAGTCTGGTTTTATGTCTCCCCAACACGAGTCAAAACATCTTCTCCTAGGGACTCATAATGATATACAATTAAAGCCAATTCCCATTTTATGTGAGAAGTCCTTTTGTTGATTCCCTCTGAACTGTAAAATACTTAACACCTCCAGATTTTCATTTAAACCCATCTGCTTCCGTCTCCCTTTCTGGATATCTCTTAAGCGCATAGTACCTTTTGGGCAGGGATTTTTTTTTTTTTCAGTTTAAAAAATTTTTTAAAATTATCTCTACACCCAACGTGGGGCTTGAGGTCACAACCCTGAGATCAGGAGTCACATGCTCCACCAACTGAGCCAGCCAGGTGTCCCAGGTTTTTTTTTGTCTTTGTTTTTGTTTTTTAAATGAAGTTTATGGAATAGGTGGAGTGGGTTCTGTCATATCCTTGTTTGGAGAAAATTTCCTTTGGTTTTGAACTTCGCTTTGCAGTGTACCAAGGTAAAAATTAAACTAGTATCATAATGTTTTTGTCACAAGACTCTTTAAAACTTTGTTATGAAGTTTTTCAACTATAGATAGGTGAAAGTAAAACAGTGAGCACTCATGTAACTGTCAGATTCAACCGATGTTACCATTTGCCATATTTGCTTTTTTTTTTTTTACTCTGTATATTTATGCTTTTTTTGGCATTTGTTTTTGGCTGAACCCCTGACAGTAAATTACAGACATGATACTTCACATCTGAGTACTTAAGTGTACATCTTCTAAGAATAAGAACATTCTCCTAATAGAGTACCATTATCATGTCTAAGAAAATTGAGAATTTCATATTAGCTAATGTTCAGTACAGATTCAAATTTCCCCAGTTATCCTAAGAGTGTATTTCATAGCTGCTGTTTTTAATAACATAGGCTAATCAAGGTTTATGCATTGCCTTTGATTATTATGTCACTTTTAATCTGGAATATTCTCTATGCTATTTCTTCATGTCATTGGCTTGTTGAAGTATTCAGGCCAACTGTATTATAGAATATTCCATATTCTAAATTTGTCTTACTGTTTTCTCAAGGTTATTTAACTTGTTCCCATGTACCCCTTTCTATGTAGTTCCTGTAAACTGTAAGTTAGGTCTAGAGGCTTGATTAGATTCATGTTAAGCATTTTGGGCAAAGATTTATAGGTGATATTTGTGTACCTCATATTGCATCATATTGCCTCACATTCAGAGGCACAGAATGTCAGAGTGTCTCACCCTCAGTGATGCTAATTTTGCTAACTGCCACATCTCTTAATTACAAAGGTACATTTTCCCCTTTGCAATTAGTAAGTAACCTGTGGGGTGATTACCTAATGTAATGATTTTAGCACCCATCTGTAATCCTCCTGGAATCTGTGATAATACTGGGTATTACAAAATAGTGGTTTTCTAATTTGACTGTTTAATCTTTATTAGCTGACTTTTTTCTTTGGAGGAGAGCTTTCCTTTCCTCTGTTTCATTGCAAATTCCAGACTTTAGTAGCATTTAGTAGCATTTATTTATATGCTTTTGCTTTATCCTACAATATATAATGTATAACAAATTAGTTTAAAAACTCTGACTGCCAGCCCAGAGCCTAGAGCCTGTTTCAGAGCCTGTGACTCCCTCTCTCTCTGACCCTCCCCTGCTCATGCTGTCTCTCTCTCTCTCCTAGAAATAAATAAAACATTAAAAAACAAAACAAAACTACACCTATATAAACATGCTGATGGAAGTTTAAGATTTCCTTATAGCTCCTTTTCCCTAGAATCTTTCTTACTAAGGGTGTATAGTTAGAATACTTTAAAAAAAATTATTTATTTTTGAGAGAGAGCCAGAGCTCAAGCAGGGGAGCGGCAGAGACAGAGAGGGAGACATGGAATCCAAAGCAGGTTTCAGGCTTTGAGCTCTCAGTGCAGAGCTCCACATGGGGCTCGAAATCATGAGTCATGAGATCATGACCTGAGCCAAGGTTGGATGCTTTACCGACCGAGCCACTCAGGTATCCCTAGAATACAGTTTTCAAAAGTTAGGTGGAATAATTCTTTTTCTGTGCTTATGTTGTCAATCATATACACAGATATATTCATTTTTTTCCTGTTTGTGTTCAGTTTTAGGGTTTACCTTTATTCCCTTTTGGATTTAAGAGTTTTTTTGTTTTTTGTTTTTTTGACTCTGTAGTATATTTACATGCCTCAAAAGTCCAACTACACAAATGGGTATATAGTTAGAGTATCCTCAGTTGTCTTCCTAACAATTTTCATTATTTTCTGATTTATCCTTATTGTGTTTCTTTTTATAAAAACAAATAAGTGTGCATATGTAGGTATGTTCCTATTTCCTCTTCTTTCTTACACAGATACTTTATATACCTGTTCCATGACTTTTCTCACTCAACAGTAGATCCTGGAAATCATCAATATCAATTCATAAAGTATTTCTTCCTTCTTTCCCTTACTCCCTCCCCTCTTTCATTTTTAATAACTAGATAGTCCTGTGTTGTATGGATGTGTAAAAATTCATTCAACCAGTTTTCTTTGTTTTTAATTTTTTTTTTTATTTTTGAGAGAGAGAGAGAGACAGACAAAAAGTATGAGCGGGGGTGGGGGGGGTGGGGGTGGGGCGCAGAGAGAGAGGGAAACACAGGATTCGAAGCAGGCTCCAGGCTCTGAGCTATCAGCACAGAGCCTGATATGGGGCTCGAACTCAAACTGCAAGATCATGACCTGAGCTGAAGTCAGACACTCAACTGACTGAGCCATCCAGGTGCCCCAACCAGTTTTCTGTTGAAAGACATTTAAGTTGTGTTTCATCTTTTTAAAAATGTTTATTTATTTATTTTGAGAGACAGTGTGTGTGAGCATGAGTGGAGGAGGGTGAGAGAGAGAGAGAGAGAGAGAGAGAGAGAATCCCCAAGCAGACTCCATGCTCAGTACAGAGACCAACTCGGGGCTTGATGTCACAAATTGTGAGATCATGACCTGAGCCGAAATCAAGAGTCAGATGCTTAACCGACTGGGCCATCCAGACACCTCATATTTGATTTTTATTTTTATTCATTTTTTATTTTTTTTATAGTTTATTGTCAAGTAGGTTTCCATATAACATATTTAATTTTTAAAACTATAGTAGTGTCCTCTCAAAAACAGTTTTCCTGTCAGATTGGTTGAGGTACCATTTTGGTGGCAAGAGAAAGGAAGCTATGAAATAGGGCATTTTGAGGATCTTTTGTTTTTCTTTCTTTTTTAAATTTTCTTTTAAATGTTTATTTTTTTATATGAGAGAGGGACGGGGCATGTGTGCACACTAGCAGGGGAGGGGCAAAGAGAGACGGGGACATAGGATAACCTTCTGACAGCAGATAGCCCGATGCTGGGCTCCAACTATTCTTAACTGACTAAGCACCCAGGTGCCCCTGGGGTCTTTTGTTTTTCAAAAGTAATCTGCTAGTCAGATTATTTTGAGAGTCACTGCTTTTGTGGCCTGAAATAAATTTAGATATTGCTAACCATTTGTTCCTGGTTTTCTTTTATATCCCGCCCAGGCTCCTGTTTATATTCGGGAGTGTGCCAGATTGCACTATTTGGGCTCCAGAACTCCAGCATCAAAGGTAAGAATAGGAAATTGCTCTTAGCTCATTCAAGGAGAGAGTTAATTAAGATTAGTGGAGGGTTGGGGCGCCTGGGTGGCTTAGTCGGTTAAGCATCCGACTTTCGCTTAGGTCATGATCTCGCAGTTTGTGGGTTCGAGCCCCGCGTCGGGCTCTGTGCTGACTGCCAGCTCAGAGCCTGGAGCCTGTTTCGGTCTGTGACTCCCTCTCTCTCTCACCCTCCCCTGCTCATGCTGTCTCTCTCTCTCCGAGAAATAAATAAAAAACATAAAAAAAAATTAAAAAAAAAAAAAGATTAGTGGAGGGTTTTTTTTTGTTTTTTTAAAAAAAATTTTAATGTTTATTTTTGAGAAAGAGAGGGACAGAACATGGTGGGGGAGAGGGGCAGAGAGAGGGGGAGACACAGAATCCAAAGCAGGTTCCAGGCTCTGAGCTGTCAGCACAGAGCCCGATGCGGGGCTCGAACCCACAAACTTTGAGACCATGACCCGAGCCAAAGTCAGACGCTCAACCGACTGAGCCACCCAGGCACTCCTAAGATTAGTGAAGTTTTAAAACAAAGTGTGAGGGGTGCCTGAGTGGCTTACTTAGATAAGTGTCTAACCCTTGAGTTTGGCTCAGGTCATGTGATCTCATGGTTTGGGAGTTCAAGCCCCTCATGGGGCTCTGGGCTTACAGTGCAGAGCCTGCTTGGGACTCTCTCTCTCCCTCTCCTCTACCCTTCCCTTACTCGTACTGTCTCTCTCTCTCTCAAAATAAATAAATAAACTTAAAAGTATGAGATAAAAATAAGCCATGGAAAATAAAATGTTAGTATTATAGTTCAAAATTATCTAGTCAGTTTGAGATAAGGAAAAAGAGAAGAAAGTTCTATGTTGAAATAAAAGTGCCCCGAGCAGGGAAATCCCCTCCTCCGGCATTTGCTCACCCCCAGCTCGCAGAGGGGTGTGCCAGGGATCAGACCTCCCCCCCCCCCGTCTTCTTGTTTCCTTTCAGAGGTGCTCCATTTGTAGATGGTCTTCTCTACATGTGAGGGATGGCATAGACTGCATGTTGAAAGTTTTTCATAAAGCCCCTATGTATTCTTATAGTGTATGATATAAACAGTTTGTAACTAGCAAATGTATTAAATATTTTGCAGCAATAAATTAATTTTATATAGTACACTCTTGTTTGAGGTTCAGTGGTAACACTCTATCAAATTTCTTAAAGACCTGAGACTACATGAGCTTAGAAAGCAAATGTGTGATGCATATTAACAAGTTTACATATCTGCACGGTAAAGGAAGCAACCCACAAAACTAATAGGCATCCAACGGAATGGGAAAAGATAGTTGCAAATGACATAGCAGATAAAGGGTTAATATCCAGAATCTATAAGGAACTCACCAAATTTCACACCCGAAAAATAAACAACCCAGTGAAGAAATGGGCAGAAGATGTGAACAGACACTTCTCCAAAGAGGACATCCAGATGGCCAACAGACACATGAAACGATGCTCAGCATCCCTCCTCATCAGGGAAATACAAATCAAAACCACACTGAGATACCACCTCACGCCAGTCAGAGTGGCTAAAATGAGCAAATCAGAGAACTCTAGATGCTGGCGAGGATGTGGAGAAACGGGCACCCTCCTACACTGTTGGTGGGAATGTAAACTGGTACAGCCCCTCTGGAAAACAGTGTGGAGGTTCCTCAGGAAACTAACAATAGAACTCCCCTATGACCCAGCAATAGCACTGCTAGGAATTTACCCAAGGGATACAGAAATGCTGAGGCATAGGAGCACATGTACCCCAATGTTCATAGCAGCACTCTCCACAATAGCTAAAACATGGAAAGAGCCTAAGTGTCCATCAACAGATGAATGGATCAAGAAGATGTGGTTTATCTATACCATGGAATACTACATGGCAATGAGAAACAATGAAATCTGGCCATGTGTAGCAACATGGATGGACCTTGAGGGTGTTATGCTGAGCGAAATAAGTCAGGCAGAGAAGGACAAATATCATATGTTTGCACGGATAGGAGGATTAGGAGGAACTTAACTGAGGAACAAGGGGGAGAAGAAGGGGGGAAATGGTGGGGGAAAGGGAGAGAGGCAAACCATGAGAGACTCTTGAATGCTGACAAAAACTGAGGACTGATGAATGTGGGGGGGAGGAGGGATGGGCATGGAGGAGGACACTTGTGGGGATGAGCACTGAGTGTTATGTGGAAACTAATTTGACAATAAACTATTTGTAAAAAAAAAAAAAGAAAAAAAAACGAGTTTACATATGATTATTGAGCTTTAAACCTGAGAAGTTTAAAAAACTTCACAAGTACTTTTTAATGATTTCTGTTTAGTCTGTCTTGGTTAGAAACTGAAGCTGTCATCTTATGCTATTGTTTCTGCCTCTTATTTGGTAAATATTTGGTGTGAACAGGAAAACAGTATACTATTTCAACTAGTTTAACTGGGATGTGGTTTTTCTTAGAGAGTTTTTTCCGTTCCTCAGCTACTGCCTTATCGTTAACCCCATCATGTCACATGCAGGAAAGAGCACCCAGCCCAAAGCCCATGCACTTGGTCTCCAGGATGGGTCTGTCACTTTTAGTATCGAAATGACCGTAAACTTAGAGCTTAACTTCAGTTTTTTCTATCAAATGGGAATGATGATACTTTCCCTGCTTACCTCATAGGATAGTAGTGAGAGTTAATATGCAATTAAAAGATGCTTTGAAAACCGAACCCTTATATAAATATAATTTTTGGTGGCAATATTCTAAATGAATTTAGGTTCTCTATGTAGGTCATGGGAGTGGGCTGTTAATATAGTCTGATTACAGATTTCTCTTCATCTGTTAATTACATTTAGGTTTTTCTTATTCCTAGATATGAGTATACCATGTTACCCACTGCTTCCCCCGCTTTTGTTCCAGGGTTGTGGAAACCTGAAAATAAGCTGGCAGGATATATTACTTCACTTCTCTTTAAAATTTTCTCTAGGATGATCTTGATCTGGTAGCTTCATGTCATACTAAGTCCTTCCAACTGGCAAAATCTCAGAAACGGAACTGGGTTGATTCCTGCTCTCATCAGGAGGAGACCCAGCAGCGTACAGAAGAGGCACTGAGAGAGCTGTTCCAACACGTTCACAATATGCCAGAGTCCGCGAAGAAGAAACAGCTTATTAGACAGGTACCTGAGTGCAGGGAAACCGTGACGGGCTTTAGGAATGGGATCAAGGTTGTGGAATCACTAGGGAATACTCTTATTGACCCATGCTTGGCTCAGCCAAGAAAGCAAACTTGTCAGTGGAATCTCAGTGACAATCTCTATACTACTGCCCCGCTAGAGAAAGGGTAGACGGAGGCGCTTGGATTTCTACGGTTAAACAGGAGGATCCAAGTATGGTCATGTACTAAGCACGCTGAGAGAGAACCAGCAGTTATAATATATTGTTCCAAAGTTTAAATCCTTCAGATTTTCTTGGCAAATCATTTCATCCTTTGGAACTTCAATTTTCTTGTTTGTAAAATGGTAATTGAAATGTCCATGTTTCATGACTATAAACATTACAAAGGATCCATGTAAAGTGGCTGGCATAGCAGAGGAAAAGCGGTAGCTCTTACTGATGAGTTGTTTGCAGTTAGGAAACACTCTAAATCAGGCCTAGTTTAATATTAGAAGGTAGGAATTCTGGTAGCTAAATTTGTTTATTTTGGAGCTATGGGAACAGAATTAGTGCTCTTATTTGCCATTTTGAGACTTGAAGCGTAGCAGGAGTAAATCCCAACGACTTGGTTAATTTCTAAGGAAATATATTTTGTCTCAATCCCTCCTGAATTTTAGCTGAATAGGCAAGGTTAGTCTCTTGTCTTTTTATTCAACTGGGACCTTCTTGAGGGAAGTCTGTGTTTTTATTTATTTTTTTATACCTAACCTCAAGCGTAGGGCTAGGTATAACAACCAAGTGCTCAGAAGAAGTTGAACTGAGCTGTTCTTAATAGTTGATAGAATCCTTCAAGAAAAGTTTTCTGGGGCACATGTGTGGCTCATTTGGCTAAGCATCTGACTTCACCTTAGGTCATGATCTCACAGTTTGTGGGTTCGAGTCCCACATCAGGCTCTGTGCTGACAGCTCAGAGCCTGGAGCCCGCTTCAGATTTTGTGTCTCCCTCTCTCTCTGCCCCACCCCCACTCACATTCTGTCTCTGCCTTTCAAAAGTGAATAAACGTTAAAAAATTAAAAGAAAAAGAAAAGTTTTCTGTTACACTCTTTGAAGTTACTTTGAGATCTAGCAAATTGTGTTATGACTGGAATTTTCAAGGGTATTGGCTGAGTATTTCACAAATTCAAAACACTGTAGTGATTTAATTCTTGGTAGAAACTAAGAAATTTAGGTAGGACAAGTGTAATGACTTTTGTCATCAAGAATGCAGAGGGTTAAAGATAATATGAAGGAAAAAGCTAACGTCATTTTTGATCTTTTTAGAAATATAGGAAATTGTAGAGAAGGTTAAGAAGAAAATACATCATTCATCCCACTAGTGTTTACATTTTGGATATTTATTTTTGTCTTTTTCCTATGAACAAATTTTTATATAGTTAGGAGTATACCACATACTTTCTTTTGTCTGTTTTACTAAACATCACAGCAGAAGCATTTCCTCATGCATGCTTGCAGACTCCTTGCATACATTTCAAATACTGCCTTTTGTTTTGAGGAGAGTATAATTTTACGATTTCCTGATTTTTCTTTCTGTGGTTATAAAAATAATAAATACTCACTATAGAAACACTGAAACCTCCAGAAGAGTATAAAGAAGAAAAAAAATCACCTGTAATCATCCTGAGTTGACCACCAATACAAATTTGGGAGTATTTTCTTCTAGCGTTTCTTTCCATGAATATGTATTTGACATTTTTTTCTTTTGCTTGAGATCATAATATATATTCAGTTTTTATATTCCTATCCTTTTCATTTAACATTATATCATGATCATTTTCTATGCCATTGAAAGGCTGTGAACATTTTTAACAACTGCATAATATTTCATCACATATAACCTAATATATAAACAATTTGCCTAAAATGGGACATATTTGGGAATTAAGTTGGTTTTTAGCTTATAAATTTTTGTTCATTGCTATTTTCATTGCAGATTTTTCCTAGAAGCGGCATAACCAAAGGATATGCTTTTTTTTAAATCTAACTTCCAGATATTAAGTCACTTTTTTAAAAAGTTTATTTATTTTTGATAGAGAGTGTGCAAGTGAGATGGGCAGAGAGAGAGGAATAGAGAGGATCCTAGGCAGGCTCTGCACTGTCTGTGTAGAACCCGATGTGGGGCTTGAACCCATGAACCATGAGATCATGACCTGAGCTGAGTGGGATGCCTTAACTGACTGAGCCACCAAGGTGTCCCCTTTTTTATTTTTAAAGTTTATTTATTTTGAGAGAGAGAGAAAGAGCATACGAGCAGAGGAGGGGCAGCAAGAGAAGGGGACAGAGGATCTAAAATGGGCTCTACTCTGACAGCAGAGAGCCTGACATGGGGCTTGAACCCACAAACCAGGAGATTGTGACCCGAACTGAAGGTGAATGCTTAACCAACTGAGCCATCCAGACACCCCTAGATCCCTTTTAATATATAGGTCTCTCTCTCCCCCTTTATTCCCCCTAAAAAATAGCCAAAATTTGTTTGAATAAACTTAAATTTATTTTTAATTTTTTAAAATATTTATTTACTTTTGAGAGAGAGATAGAGCATGAGCAGGGCAGCAACAGAGAGAAAGGGAGACACAGAATCTGAAGCAGGCTCTAGGCTCTGAGCTGACAACATAGAGCCTGACACGGGGCTCAAACCCATGAGCCAAAGTTGGACGCTTAACCAACTGAGCCACCCAGGTGGCTTAAATTTAAACTTAAATTTAAAATAATTTAAATTTAGAAAAAGCTTGTGAGGATAATACACAGAATTCTCACATACCCTTCACTCAGGATACCCTTTGCTCCTGATGTTAACATTGTAAAACTGGGATGCCAGGGTGGCTCAGTTAGTTAAGCATCTGACTTTTGATTTTGACTTATGCAAGTCCCACGTCTGGCTTTGCACTACTGGGGAGCCTGCTTGGGATTCTTTCCCTGTCTCTCTGCCCTGCCCCTCCCTCACTTACACTTGTGTTCTCCTCCTCTTTTATAATAAATAAATAAAATAAAATAAAAAAGCATTGTTAAAATTAAGAAATTAACATTGCTATGTTACTATTAACATGATAGATTTTATTCAGATTTTATCAGTTTATTCGCCAGTATCCTTTTTCTGTATCAGGATCTAATCCAGGTTACCACATTGCATTTAAATACACACATTCTCTCTCCTGCACTTTATTTGTGAAAGAAACCAGATTGTTTTCCACAGTCTGGATCTTGCTGATTGCACCCCTGTGGTCTTATTTAACATATTCCAGAACCCAACGTGGGGCTTGAACTCACAAGCTGTGAGATCATGATCTGAGCCGAAGTCGGATGCTTAACCGATCTGAGCCTCCCAGGTGCCCTGGTGGTGTGTTATTTTTTAATACAGTAGTTCCTGCCTCTTCAGGGGATGCATTCCAGGACCCTGGTGGATGCCTGAAAACCACAGATAATACTGAACCCTACATATACTATGTTTTTTTAAATACATACATACTTATGATAAAGTTTAATTTATAAATTAGGCACAATGAGAGATTAACAACAATAATAACCACAATAACCACAATAATAATAATATAGAACAAGTATAATAGTATAGTGTAATAAAAGTTATGCAAATGTGTTCTCCTTCAATGTATCTCACTATACTGTACTCACCCTTCTTATGATAACTTGAAGTGATACAATGTTCACTTGATTAGCTGAAGTGGGGTGAACGATGTAGATATTGTGATGTAGCGTTAGGCTCACTGCTCACCCCTGACAGCATATCAGAAAGAGGATCATCCGCTCTGGACTGTGGTTCATTACGGGTAGCTGAAACCACGGAAGGCAAAACCATGAATACAAGGGGTACTGTATGCATTTTTAAAAGACTCTGGACACATTACTAAAAAGCTTCCCAGAAAATTATTAACACTCTTACCTGCTGGATACAAGATAGCCCACCTTACTGTACCTGTCCAACATTTTCAGGAATAATAAGTTGTCACTTGTCCCAATATATCCAGGAGGGATGCTTCTTGCTAAGCTCTTTAGAAGTGACTAAATTTTCTGTCTGCTGAGATCATTAATGTTGAGAATATTTTGGTACCTATATAATATGTATGAAAATGTTGTTTTTTAAGATCTCCAGAACTGAACCTGAACTGATAAATATTTGCAAACTTATAATTCACATATTTAAAAACTATAGTTAGAAAATGCAGATAAGCAGAATTAAGTACTGTATCATTTTTTTATGTGGGAAGATGAATGGCTAATCAAAGCATTAAGACTACACAATGTCTTAGGCCTTCCATTTTTTTATGTTAGATACTATCTCCCATTCAAGTACTAACCAGGCCCGACCCTGCTTAGCTTCTGAGATCAGACAAGATAGGGCGCGTTCAGGGTGGTATGGTTGTAGACTATGTTAGATACTATCAAACAGAGAGCTGATATTGATAACATTGACAATTCTTTTGGAAGAGAGCAAGCACTAGCGAGTGGGGGAAGGACAGAGGGAGAGGGAGAGGGAGAGAGAGAATACTACACAGGCTCCATGCCCAGTGCAGAGCCTGACTCGGGGCTCGTTCTCACAACTGAGATTGTGACCTGAGCCGAAATTGGGAGTCAAGTGCTTAACCAACTGAACCACTCAGGTACCTCGTCAAATTTTTATTCTGATGTATTTCCTCTGATAGTAATGCTGGCAAGCAGTCATGATAGATGTCCATTTAAAGAGCTTTAGTCACTTTTTTATTCTGTATGCAGTTTATGTTAAATTAAGGACTCTTTTAGGTTGTGCTAGTCACTCTCTTTGTCCAAGATACTTTCTGCAAAAAAATCTTGATTACCAGCTGGAGATCTTGGACTTTTCCGGATATTTATACTTATCTATTGATTGTCACAGAATCCTGTTTTTTGATGGGGGAAATAATAGTAAAATGTTCATGTTTTCTCTTAGTTTAATAAGCAATCAGTGACCCAGACACCAGGGCGAGAATCTTCCACTCCTCAGGTACAGAAGAGAGCCCGTTCACGTTCTTTCAGTGGCCTTATTAAGGTAGGTATACTTGTGTTGTCTTCTTCAGCATTGACTTAGAGAAACTTTAACAGTCTGACTTTTCTTATGTGTAAACAGTTTTCTTCTATTCTTTGGGATCCTACAAAGGATTTGTTTGTAAGAGGTTAAGGATAGAATTTGGAAGAACTTTTAGTTTTTATAGCATTTTGCTGTTTCAAATTGGAGAAGGGGCTCTGGGATTGGAGAAGGGAAGAGTAAAAGAAAGGTCCTTCCTTCTCTTGGGGGCTGAGGACAGAGTCCCCATCCCCCCCCCCTTTTTTAATGTTTTTATTTATTTCTGAGAGAGGGAGAGAGAGTGAGCGTGAGCAGAGAGAAAGGGAGACACAGAATCAGAAGCAGTTTCCAGGCTCTGAGCTAGCTGTCAGCACAGAGCCTGATGTGGGGCTCCGAACCCATGAACCATGAGATCATGACCTGAGCTGAAATCAGACGTTTAACCGACTGAGCCACCCAGGCACCCTGAGAGTCCCCATTGCTGAGCAGTGTAGAGAGTTCTTTGCTTTGTGCCAAACACTTCACTGCACAATTTGCAAAAGCTTTTGGAGAAGTGAGGGAGTTGACAGACTTATGGAAATGGTTAAGAAATGGATTTTTTTAAAAAGTTTATTTATTTTGAGAGAGAGAAAGAGAGAGAGAGAGCACATGCATGGGTGATGTGGGACTCTAAATCATGACCTGAGCTGAAATCAAGAGTTGGCCGCCTAACAAACTGATCCACCCATGTAGCTGAAATTTTTATAAGCTTAATATTTTAATCAGTTGTATATTCCCTCTCTGTCAAATTACTTAAAAATCTTGTTTTTAAAGCAAATACAGTATCTACTTCTGTGCTGTTGCTGCCGTCTCTGTGCAGGTTGAATTTACGTCTTCACAGATGATCTCAACTTGTGGTTAAGGGATATTGCCATTAGGTGGCAGTAGATAACCCAATTATGGGGTTCATATTTTCAGGCATAAACTAAGGCAACGTTCTGGTGAACTTGGAGAGAGATTAAGCACAGTTCTGTGTTCTGCTGTTTTTATTTAAAAGTTGTTTTAACACTATTAAAATCTATAAATCCAGCAACATTAAGGAGCTCTGTTTAAAATAAACATTATTCCCTAAAAAGAAAAATACATTGTAATATATATTTTTTTCAAGCTGCAGTTGTTAGCCATTGCTGTGTCATCTAACCCTAATTTGGGCCTTAGCTATTACCATTAATAAGAGTATAGAATTCACTCTCAATCCTGATTTAGAGGGCCAGTAGCTTCTGATACATTAGTCTTGCTTAACATCAAAATTTCCTTTGTGATCAACAGAATGAAAGGTCAACTCACAGAATGTAAAATATTTGTAAAACATATGTCTGCTATGGAGTTAATGTCCAGATTATATAATGATCTCTTATAACAACAGAGAAGAAAATTAGAAAATGGGCAAAGGGCTTGGACATTTCTCCAAAGAAGATACACAAATGCCAATAAACACATGAAAAGATGCTCAATACCACTTATCTTTAGGGAAATGCAAATCAAAGCCACAGTCAGATAGCAAGTCACACACCATAAGATGGCTATTATTAAAAAAACAAATAGAGAATAACAAGTGATGGTGAGGATGTGGTGCAGCTGCCAAGGATAATAGTACGGCAGTTCCTCAAAAAATTAAATAGGATTACTATATGATTCAGCAAGTGCACTTTTTTTTTTTAATTTTTAAAATGTTTTATTTATTTCTGAGAGAGAGAGAGAGACAGACAGACAGACAACGTGAGCAGGGGAAGGTCAGAGAGAGAGGGAGACACAGAATCTGAAACAGGCTCCAGGCTCTGAGCTAGCTGTCCGCACAGAGCCCGACACGGGGCTCAAACCCATGAACTGTGAGATCATGACCTGAGCCGAAGTCAGACGCTTAACCAACTGAGCCACCGAGGCGCCCCCAAGTCCACTTCTGAGTACACACTTGAAAGAATCAAAAGTAAGGACAAGAACCAGATATTTGTACACCATGTTTGTAGCAGCATTATTCACAAAAACCAAAAGGTGGAAACCACCTAAGTATCTATTGATAGATGAATGGATAAACAGAATGTTTTTATACACACAGTGGAATACTCTTCAGCCTTAAAAAAGGAAGGAAATTCTGACAACATGGATGAGCCTTGAGGACATTATGCTAAATGAAATAATGAAATAATCCAGTCCTAAAAGAACAAGTACTATATGATGCCACTTATACGAGAGACCTAGAATAGTCAAATTCATGGGGAAAGAGAGTGGAATGGTGGTTGTCAGGAGCTAAGGGTTTGGGGGGACTTGGGGATTATTGTCTAGTGGGGACATGTTTTCTGTGCGGGAAGATGAAACAGTTCTGGAGGTGGACGGTGGTGATGGTTGCCCGACGATATGAGTGGAAGTAATGCCATCAGACTACATGCTTAACATGGTTAGATGGTAAATTTTGTGTTGTGTGTATTTTACTATAATTAAAAAGTAGTTTATTTTGCTAGAACGCTAGCATTACATTCACCTGCTTAGGTGTAATTCATAAAATGAACATCCTTTCATTTTACTTGGAATGAACAGTTCATTTTACTTGGAAGTCTGTCATTGTGTCTGACTTCCTGTCTTTGAGATGATTGATAACAAGAAAAGTTATTAGTCAGATGTTTCTCTGTGTGTCAGTCAGACAAATATTTCTTTAACTGAAGCTGGGTAGGTGTAGTTTTCCTAGTGAGTTCTCTGTGGCGGCTCTAGATGTCGTGCTAAGTGTGGCTTCAGATGTAAGAGCGGGGTATCCTCTTGGCAGTTGCCCATTTACTGAGAGACAATTTAGAACTTTAGAATTATAATAGAGCTTATAATTCTAGCAGGATAAAACATTTTAGAACAACAGCTTTAAATACAAACAAACGTTACCAAATTTTATGAAACAGAAGGATAAAGTATTTTTGTTGTAAATGAAAAGACTTTCGAGCTAATAATAGTTTCCACTCAATAGTGACGGGATACTCAAATGTCTTTTTAAAAAGTTCATTAGAAGCTTTACAGCCACTCCTATGGCTTCTAGCATCCCCATTCCAGCTTTTCTGAGGTGATATCTGATTTCAGAAAGGAAGATGTAGTAGTCTCATTTTTCCAGCAGCTCTGTGTTTTAGATATTTGATTTATATTTTGTTTATCCCTTTTTTTGGGCTAGACTTTTTCCTCCAGAATTCCTCTCGTGTAAATAACTTATTACATTGGAATATTCTTCTTTTTTAAAAAAAAATTTAATGTTCTATTTATTTCTGAGAGAGAGAGAGAGAGAGAGAGACAGTGTGAGCAAGGGAGGGTCAGAGAGAGAGGGAGATACAGAATCTGAAGCAGGCTCCAGGCTCTGAGCTGTCAGCACAGAGCCCGACGTGGGGCTCAAACCCATTAACCATGAGATCATGACCTGAGCCGAAGTTGGACGCTTAACCGACTGAGCCACCCAGGTGCCCCTATTCTTTTTTTTTTTTAAGTTTATTTATTTATTTTGAGAGAGAGAGAGCGGGGAGAGTCAGAGAGGGGAAGAGAGAATCCTCAGCAGTCTCTCCACTGCCAGGGCAGAGCCTGACATGGGGTTCAAACTCACAAACTTGAGACCATGACTTGAGCTGAAATCAAGCGTCAGATACTTAACCTTCTGGGATACCCAGGGTGCCCTACATTGGAATATTCTTAATATTGCTGCTAAAATTTATATTGTAGAGTTTAATCTTCTAGTTTTATTACATTCCTTTTTGGGATTTAAGCTTAGTCTAAGAAGAAAAAAGGGAAGATTTCCCCAAAGATGGTAGAATTGTCACTGTCAGCTGTTTCAGTAGGTTAGGTCAGCTTCTAAGCTGTTCGGAGAAGAAAGGGCTTTTTGTCCTGCTCTGAATGACAATATATTCATGTGACCCTCTTAAGAAGACCTGTGTGCTCTTGTGACTGTATTAGAAACTCTTAAAGACTCCTCCAGTTTTCTAATCCTGTGTGAGGACGTGACAGGGAAGCAGTCTTAGAGTGGGCCTAGCGGAACTGTCCTTGAGTAGGGAGGGGACTCTTAATGGCTGCCAGAGACAGCATGTCTTTGTGGAACAAATTATATTGGTAAATAACTGGTGCTTTTTTTTTTTTTTTAATGGTCTCAGAAGCACACTGTAATTGGCCTACATTAGCTAGTTTAAATCAACTATAAAATGGCTTCTTACATTTGAGCTATTTTAAATGTAGAGGAAAAGTGATCACCAAAAGGCAGTAATTTCAGGGTTTCTTTGTAACATGCTTTGGCCTCCTTTGTACAAGATGCCCTGGGAGAATTTATCAGAAAGCTGAAATTTTTTAATTTTTATTTTTGTTATTTTATTTATTTTAATTTATTTTACTTTTTTTTTTTCTTTGAAAAAATTTTGAAGCTAAGAAACTATAGTAGGATGCCTAGGTGGCTCATTCAGTAAAGCTTCTGGCTCAGGTCATGATCTCATGGTTAGTGAGTTTGAGCCCTGTGCTGGGCTCTGCACTGACAGCATGGAGCCTGCTTTGGATCCTCCCTCTCTCTCTCTCTCTCTGCCCCTCCCCTGCTTGTTCGTTCTCGCTCTCTCTCTCTCTCAAAATAAATAAATAAACTTAAAAAAAAAAGAAACTGTAGTTTTAAAGACCAGTATAGCTATAATACAGATATAGTAGACCTTTATAAATCACATATTTTCTCTTCCTAAATCAGCGGAAGGTCCTGGGAAATCAGATGATGTCAGAAAAGAAAAACAAGTACCCTACTCCGGAATCTGTAGCCATTGGTGAATTGAAGAGAGCGAGCAAAGAAAATATGAACTTAGTAAGATACTGTTCTTTGGACATTCTCTTTGTGTACATTTGTAGAAGGGAGAAATATTGCTATACTGTCATCTGTTTTATTTGCTGTTGTGTTTCTCTGGGCCATGAAAGTATGCCTTTTTCTCAACCCTTCCACTTATGTTGATGGCCAAAACAAACACGTGTGATTTAGGAGGATATAGCCAGTCATACACAGAGATGACAAATACAGTGACATAGCTCCACAGAGTGCTGGAAGAAATAGTTCTTACAGGGTGACTCTGTGGGGCAGGTAACACAGAGCAGGGCCTACTTGATGCTGCATTACCTGTTGGGTAGTCTCATGTATACTAGACATGCTGCTGCATAAAGCCAGCAGTAAAATCAGTTAAGATCAATGATATAAATACGCCTCCATAAAACTCTTCACATTGCAATTGAACAAACAAGTAATTCTACTGTTAGTAACGTCTGTATAAGAATGATATTAGCACAATTAAGCCAGTATAAAATTTTCTTGTTACAGTTATTTCCTGGCTCTCCAGCTGTCACGATGATGCCAACAAGATTGAAATGGTCTGAGGGGAAGAAAGAGGGGAAAAAAGGTACTAATTATACTTATTCTTACTGAATGTAAGTCCTTTCTGCATTTAGTCAGTCAGGAGCAGAGTTTGAATTCCCAGTGTCAGAAGCAATGTAATATAGCAAGGCTGGGTCTTTGCCCTTGAGTTCATTTAGCGGATGGTTACTGAGCGTGTACCTGGCGCTGTCCCAGGTGCTGAGGCGCAGAGCTGTGAAGACAAACCACACGGTCCCTGCATTCTTGGACAGATGGGACATGTGTGAACAAAATCTGAAGAATACTTGTTAAGCAAATGAAAAGCAAGTGTAAACTAATTTGTGAAACCAAGTACAGAAGTGCTAAGAATATGCTGATGAAACATGGAATAGTTATGTTCTCTTTCTGTGTAGACTTTGGTCTTGTTTACTCAGAGAGGCTTCCCAATGAATAAACAGCTGACGGATCCTGGAAATCGTATTGTACAACATATTTCTGAGGATACTCAGGACAAAAAAGATTTTTTGGCACTTACTGCCATTTGCCCCAGGCTTGGGGATGAAAAGTGGTGGCTGCTATGCTTTCCTCTGAAGATGCCATGTGGTCCATTGGGAGGACCAGGGGACTTGTCATTAGACCTAATTTGAGCTGTCATTCCTCTGGCCCAGAAAGACCACTCATTCTCTCTGAGCTTGTTTCCTTCTCTGTAAATAAGGATAATAGTTATATCTAGTTCACAGATTCCTTATGAAATAGTGTTTGTAAAGCACTGACTAGTAGTGCTAGAGTGATTGGGGAAAATCAGATGAGACTTGGTCTTGTTTTAAAAGACTCACGGGCACCTGGTGGCTCAGTTGGTTAAGTGTACGACTTCAGCTCAGGTCATGATCTCACGGTTCCTAGTGAGTTCCAGCCCTGCATAGGGTTCTCTGCTGTCAGTGCAGAGCCTGTTTTAGATCCTCTGTCCGCCCCCCCCGCTCCCGCACCTACCCCGTTTGTGTTCTTTCTCTCTCTCTTTCAAAAATAAACAGTTAAAAAAAAAAAAGAAGCCAGGTTCATATTTTACCAAGAAGATTTAGAACAGGGATTCTTGAGCTGTTACCTGTGGACCCCCTGAAGACTCTGATAAAGTTCCTCACATTGTTGATGTCATTTCATGTGGAGGTGCCTGTGTACGTTTTTCTGGAGGACAGAACATAAAGTTTTATTAGATTCTCAAAAATGTTAGTGATTCAATTGTCCCTGGCTGACTTGGTAGAGCATGCAACTCTCTCTCTTTTAATGTTTATTCCTTTTTGAGAAAGAGAGAGAGCTGAGAGAGCTTGAGTGGTGGAGGGACAGAGAGAGAGAGGAGGGCAGAGGATCCAAAGTAGCACTTGAGGGGCGCCTGGGTGGCTCAGTCAGTTGGGCGTCTGACTTCGGCTCAGGTCATGATCTCGCAGTTTGCGGGGGGTTTGAGCCCCGCATCGGGCTCTGTGCTGACAGCTAGCTCAGAGCCTGGAGCCTGTTTCAGATTCTGTGTCTCCTTTTCTCTCTGACCCTCCCCTGCTCATGCTGTCTGTTTCTCAGAAATAAATAAAACATTAACAAAATTAAAAAACAAAACCAAAAACAAAGTAGCACTTGATTTGGCTCAGGTCATGATCCCAGGGTCATGGGATTGAGCCCCACATTAGGCTCTGTACTGAATGTGGAACCTGTTTAAGATTATTTCTCTCTCTCTCTCTCCCTCCCCCCCTCCTCCTGCCCCTCCTCCCCCCGCCCCTCCTCCCCCCTCCCTTGTGTGCACCTGTGCTTTCTCTCTAAATTAAAAAAAAAAAAGCACAATACAAAAAGGGGTTCATTTAGCACAGGGTTTCTCAACCTGGTTCTGTGGACGTTTTGGGTCAGATAATTCTTTGCTGTAGGGAACTCCCCTGTACTTAGCAACATTCCTTGGTGTCTACCCATTAGATGCCAGTAGCACTCTTCCCCCAATTTTGACAACCAAAAATGCCTCCAAACATTGCCAAGTGTCTCCTGGGGACCCCCAGAGGAGAATTGCTGATTTAGCACCTCCTTATTAATGGGCATTATTTTCAGTAGTTAGAATCTTACCCATTCTTCAAAGCCTAACCTAAACATCATCTCTTCTTTGAAACCTTTGGCTCACCCAGCCAGATGTACGTTTTCCTTTGAAGTCTTATGGACCCTACTAAAATATTGACATTTAGTATTATAATTCATCATTATTTACTTCACATGTATCATCTGATATCTGTAGCACGTTTCACTTCTGGAAGACAAGGGCCAGACTTAAGAATATATTTGTGGTCTCCTGTTTCCTATTCTTTTTCTCCCAGTAGTGACAGTGCCTAGCATCTAGTAGGCGTTTAGTAAACATTCACTGGTGAGAGGCATAGTGGTGGTAAGAACATGAACTCTGCATTCAGTTAGGCTTTGGTTGAGTTCCCAGCTTTGCTGCTCAATAGCTGTTTATCTTGGGACAAGTTAACTTAGGTAGGTTTCAGATTTTTCACCTGTAAAGTGGAAAGAGTGTTATCTCATGCACAGATTATTGTGAAGATTAAATGAGATAATGTATATAAGGAACTCAGCAATGTCTGGAATAAAATATGCACTTAGTAAAGTGGTAGCTGTTATTGCCATTACTTTTTAAAATTTAATTAATTTTTAATCTTTATTTTTTGAGAGGGGGAGGGAGGGAGGAGAGATGGAGGGAGGGGGAGGAGTAGAGAGAGAGGGAGACACAGAATTCAAAGCAGGCTCCAGGCTCTGAGCTGTCAGCACAGAGCCCGACGCAAGGCTTGAACTCATGAACCATGAGATCATGACCTGAGCTGAAGTTGGACGCCCCAGGTTGTTTTTAATGAACTGAGATTAAGGCAAGTGGACAAAGTGATGTTTACTTGGTGGAGAGTCATAAATTCTCAATCAAGCTCTTTAACCTTCAGTTTGTAGAAAATATTAAGTGAAGATAGTCTAGCTTTTAGGTGGGATGTTTGCAAAAAGAAATATTTATAAATGTGCTTTTAATGTTCTTGTTTTTCTTTCGACCTAGGATTCCTCTGAAGGATCCAGCGTTTTCCTGTTGTCCACCTAGAATTTTCTCTGAGTGGGCCAGACATCATTACCACTCGCAGAAAAGCTTGGACTTGCAGCCTGCTTGCTGCATTTTGAATTGTGAAAGTCAACTAACCCTGTGACCTGACTGATACCTCTAACCCCACTCATTGGATAATGTCTACCGACTCTGCCTCCTGAATGAGCTGGCATCTCTCACTTTCTCTCTGTTTGAAAGTATTATGGGGAAACCACTAACCAGCCAACCAGCTCACACAGCACAGTAAATGCGCAGACCCAGGTGGGCTTCAGTGCTCATTCCGTGTATTTATTTGTTTAGGCAGATATTACTTTTACAGGTATGAAAGTTGTACTCAACTGTCCGTGATTTTTTTTTAAAAAGTACTGTCAATCCTAGTGGGTTGATATATTTTTAACTGATATTTGGGGCTTTTCTCTGTTTTGGTAATGTTGGTGATATTTTTGTTGTTTCTTGTTTGTTGTTTGTCTTTTAAAGCCATTTTTTGGATAGGTAATCTAAATTGCATCTGAGACAGATGTCTTTTCTCTCTTTTTCACCTTAACCTTTTGGAAAGCTCTTTATCTCATGAGGCTGTACTCCTCAATACCATTTGTGTCCAGAGAACTTAACAGCTTTCCTGGAAATTTAAAAATTATTTCTTGGGCCTGAGATTGCAGGTATTTGGCCTGTGGTATTGAAAAAGGAGAATTCAGAATGATAGACTATTTTAACAAATGTCAGTTATTAAACTTTTTCCCTTCTTCCCTCCCTGCACCTCTCCCTCCTTCCCTCTCTTCCCCTTTCCTCAATGATGCCAAAGTAATTGTTGTGTGGTTGCTGAACTCGTCTCCTTCATTCAGTCTCCTCTCGCCTGAAACATCTCTGGTGCCAGTACTTCTGTGCCAATCACTGTGACTCAAGGAAAGTCACTGACGGCTTAATAGAGGTTTGCTGATATATCTGCATGTAGCAGAAGCTCGGGAGTGTGACTAGGATGGGCCCAGCTGGCTTTGCGTCGGGGCTGACTCCTTCTGGGTGGGATTACATTGCATCTTTCTAAGGGATCGGGTGTGCAGGCAGACTGTCTCCTGAGAGCAAGCTGAAGCTGCAGGGAGGAAACGAGCATCACTCTGCAGGCTGGGAGGATTTAAAGTGTTCTCCTCTGGAAGCAGTTGAGGCTTATCACCAGTGCTTGAGGAGGGCTGCTGCGCCGCCCCCTCCTCAGCAGGATGGGCATAGGTGTGGGCTGGAGGTGGGGCTGGGGCTTTGACCGGGCTGGGGACGTTCACGAGTGTTGGAGGTGAGCGGTGGCATGCCTTTGAGCTGGGGTGCAGACTTACTGCCTAGAGAGCGGTGAGTGGCCGGCGAGGACGGTCAGAGTGGGCCTGCTCTGTTAGGCTGTGCAGCTGCTCTCGCCCTGTGCTGGGGTGAGTCATGCTCCATGGGGACGCAGTTGCCCAGCAAAGTATGGTTTGCTGACTCTCTTTAAACTATTGGAAATAGCTGCGTTTCTCCTGAAATGGAAGATGACTCCGGGCGGGGAGCACCAGTTGGCTTTGTGTCCAGGTGTCAGTCCTCTCTTTACACTTCGTTTCATTTGTTGCTGTAACAGCAGTAGTGAAGGGGAATGTACAATTTGGCTTTCCGGTTCGATGGATTATGAACAGTAGATGGTGAGGAGTAAAACCTGAATAGAATCCCTTTTCTCTAAAACAGTTTTATGTCATTCTTAAAAATATTTTTAGCGCATTCATTTATGTTGATTTCTATTTGGCCTTTTTCTTATTGAGAAAATAAGCATTAGCTACCAGTGAACTGCTTTTGGTGTGACCAGACTGAAGTAATGCTCTTCCTTAACTCTGTAGTTCTTTCTTGATTCGTCTAAATGTTTTCTTCCCAGAGTGGTGTGCTCTGTTAAACAGGCCTGGCCTCAGGTGCAGAGCGCAGAGCAGTGACCTGATAGCTCCCTGTCATCAAGTTTGTCCTGGTGTCCTATTTGAGGGAGGTGGCTGAGACTTAGGAGACTCTCTTTGGTTGGATGGAGCTGATAACCCAGGGTGGTGCTCTGGCACCGGGGTGGTGAGAGAGATGCTTGCCATACACGCATGCTTTTATACAGCTTGCCCCCTTGGGCAATTTATGTGTGTATTCGGGTATGTGTGTTTCCTTTACATTATTTATTAAATATACCTACCCTTGCTTAAAGGGTGTGATAGGTCGTTTTTGAATAGAAGCTGTGATCTAGTTGGAATACAAATTTGAGAAATAAACAGCATAACCTTCTGCCTTATAATATGTAAGTGTTCTAATCCTGTGGAATCTTACGGAGAACTTAAAGACAAAAGCCCTTTATCATTTGCCACAGATGGGTGCTGTCTCCCTTCTGACTTGGTGGGCGGGTTTTCTTGAGCCAGTATTTAACAGTTTTTTAATCTATAAGATGTTTTTTTAAATCTGTTATGTTTATTTTTCATGTTGGAACAGTCTCTTTGGAAATGCGTCTTCTTATGGCTTTTAAGATTTCATTTCTTTCTGGGGTCGGTTGCGATGGATTCTGATGTGTCAGTGCAGGGCAGTGTATGTGTGCCAGTGGGCGTGAATGTGGAAACACAGAGCACCGCCTTATTCAAATCACTGCGTAAATCAGTGAAGACTCTAGGCACTGGGGTGTCTAACCTTTTATGATAGACTTTTGCACTGGGCCCAGTGAGTCTGGTTTGAAAATTTCCACCGCCGCAGCAAAAGAAGATCAGAAGATAACTGATCGTACCCGAGGGCCATAAGTGCCAAAACATGTCAGAGGCGATGGTACTCAGCGGATTGAAACTGACACCGCAGTTGGTCCTCCACACACTCTTCACCCCAAATATCCTTCTTGGGTCTGGCAGGAATGACAAGGGAGCACCCTTGGGAAGTGGAGCAGTGCGGGGCTGTTGATGGCGTGGCCACTGCAGGGGCAGCTGCGCGTTGGCCTGTGAGGAAGCCAGCAGATCCCAGAGTGTGGGAGCTGAGCCTTGCCTCCCTGGGAGCAGTGTTGTGCGGCTTCTCTCAGAGGAGCATCTATTAGGAAGGATATGGTTTAAAATACTGCCCCCTAGGAGAACCCGTGGTCATTGCAGCCTCGCAGTGACCAGCTGTGTGGCCCATGTGTACCTGGGGCAGCTGTCTTCCAGAACGGGCTTCTCTAGACTCTCGCTGCTTCCTTACTTCATACAGGGCCTCATGCAAATGCTGGAAGGTCTGTTCTAAGTAGAACTCCTTTTCCCAGGGAGAGCCTCATCCCTGTTCCCTCCACCCTGAAGCTTTTGTACTGAAGACAGGACCTTGCTCTAAACCTGGACATCAGCATTTGGCAAGATTGCTCTAGAATCTAGGGAAGATTTGGGTTCCTAAGATGCACAAGCTTTTCAAACCAGTGGTAATTAACCCAATCTAAAATTCTCCATGGAAAAGCTAGCTTTCCCAGCAGCCACTGCTGCCGTCTTTCCTCTAGTGGAGAGTCAGTGCCGGGGCTAGTGAGGAGGTGGGGTGGTATGGCCCAAGCGCTTGGGTTGCCGGAAGCTGGAGTGTGCGAGGCCACAGCCTGGGGGCTGAAGAGCCCTTGAGCAGAGCACTCCCCCTCACTTGCTGGGAGCCTGCCAGAGCCTGCTGGGAAAACTGCTCCTGCCCCGGGGCCCTTCATAGCAGGGGTTGCCCTTACACTCTCCCTGAGCTCGCTCAACAAGAGAAACGACGTTTCTTAACTGTTTCACCCTTTTTTGTATATCTTTCTTACTTGACTATATATCAGATATATCTATGTAACTGTAAATAAACAATCATATGCAGTGTCTTTTTTATTCATGTGATATTCTGAAATTAAATCTTTTGTTTCATATCCATAGGCTTTGGTCTCTTAATTCCCATTTTCACTGATAGACTATCTTAAGGAGAGATTGCTTCTCAAAAAAATGTTTCCCCTTAGTTTTATTGAGATATTATTGACAAAGAGGTTGGCCTCTTATTCTGAGGAATATGAAACCAGTCTAAGAAAAGTAGCTCTTTGGCTTGGTTTCCAGCTGGGTAGGTAAGTTCACACGAGTGGGGCTTTTGGCTGGCAGGAAATGGGATTGGAACCTCTGGGATGTCTGAGCTTTCTGGTGTCCTGTGGCTGGGTCTGGAAGGTTTTGCACAGATTTAGCTTCTCACAGGATCTTATTTCCTTGTATAAAGATAAGGAGTGACGAGGTGCCTGGTCGCTCAGTTGGTGGAGCGAGTGACAGTTGATCTGGGGGTTGTGGGTTCGAGTACCATATCAGGTGAAGAGATTACTTAAAATCTTAAAAAACAAGAAAAGGGAATGACAGTTATACTAATAGTAAAAACCGATTGACATTTTCATCGAGGGCAGCAACTGAGGTGTTTAGACAACCTGGTTGAAATGTTTCTGCCACTTATGATATATATGACCTTGGGGATGCCCCCTCATCTGTAAGGTGGGGATAATGGTATCTTGTCTCAGTAGTGCTGCGCTTTCAGATGTGAGGGCTTGGCAGAAAAGTCTGTTTTTTTTTTTTTTTTTAATGTTTTATTTATTTCTAGGAGAGAGAGAGAGAGACAGCGTGAGCAGGGGAGGGTCAGAGAGAGAGGGAGTCACAGACTGAAACAGGCTCCAGGCTCTGAGCTGACAGCACAGAGCCCGACGCGGGGCTCGAACCCACGAACCAAGAGATCATGACCTAAGCGAAAGTCGGATGCTTAACCGACTAAGCCACCCAGGCACCCCCCCTTTTTTTTTTTTTTTTTAGTGTTTATGTATTTCGAGAGAGAAAAAAAGTACAAGTGGGAGGAAGGGCAGAGAAGAAGAGGGAGAATTCCAAGCAGGCTCCGTGCTGGTAGTGTGGCTCGAACCCACAAAACATGAGATCATGACCTGAGCTGAAACCAAGAGTTGGACACTTAATCGCCTGAGCCACCCAGGTGCCCCTCACAAGGGGTTTTAACCTGGGGTCTGTGATTATGCTTTGGAACATTGTCTGCCCTTGTAATTGTGTGTAAAATTTTGTGTACATTTGAATTTTTCTAAGGGAGAGATTTTTGTAGCTTCCACAAGAATCCCAGAGGAGTCCTTGACCACTAAATACTGAGGACCACTAGCCTTCCCCAGTGCCTGGCAGATGGCAAGTATTCATTAGATGTTAATTCTCTCTCTCTCTGCCAAGAATACATTTTAGAAGCAGCAGATTATTGATGCTGCCATAGTTATTTTTGATAACAAAGGAGTTACTTAAATCTGGACTGAAATAAAAACGCTGCAGTTGTCTTTACTGAATCACCTACCCATGTGCTCCTTGTTTGCCATGCTGGCCCCCCAGGTGCCACACAGAACTGTCTGTCCCTCTCCCCAGGCCCCAGGGGCCAGCTTATATATTATTTAAAGAAAGGAGCCGCATCTTTTCCTAGAGAGCAAATCACGGAGACACTCATAGATAGCACATGGGAAACCGAGCAATGCAAAAGAGAAGAAAAAGGTGCAGAGGAGACCAGAGTTATTTTGAAAAATAGGAGGAGATTCAAAATACTTAGTACGGTGCCGGGCACATAATCCATACTCAAATTGTAGAAAGGAATGAAGACGCCAGACATGTATTAAATAACAGAAAGGGAAGACGGGAAAACAGAGAACTGGGAAAGGTTTCCTTAGCCTACCCTTCCTCCCGGTCCAGTTCTCTGGCCTCTGTCCCCTGTGGTGGGATACCCACTTTTTGCTCCTACCTACATTTCTGAATTAAAAGCATATGGCAGGGGCGCCTGTGTATCTCAGTTGCTTGAGTGTCTGACTTCAGCTCAGGCCATGATCTCACAGTTGGTGAGTTGAAGCTCCGCATCTGGCTCTGTGCTGACAGTGCAGAGCCTGCTTGGGATCCTCTGTCTCCCTCCCTCTGCCCCTCCCTTGCTCACACTCTTTCAAAAAATTAAAAAGTGAAAAACAAAAGCATGTGGTGGTGGGGATGGTAAGGAGCCTGAACCCCAGGCTAGAAGGTTGTGGTGTGGAGTTCATCATGATTGTTTAGATGCTTTTAAGTCCCAGCCCCTTAATTTCTTCATAAAAAGAAAAAACAAAAACAAAAAACAAAAATTGGGGTGCAGTAGTGGCCAAGTCTTATTCCAAGTTGATCATTAATATCTTTTTATTTTTATTTATTTTTATTTATTTTTATTTATTTATTTTTTTAAATTTTTTTAAATGTTTTTATTTCTAGGAGAGAGAGAGAGAGAGAGCGTGAGCAGGGGAGGGTCAGAGAGAGAGGGAGTCACAGACTGAAACAGGCTCCAGGCTCTGAGCTGGCAGTCAGCACAGAGCCCGACGCGGGGCTCAAACCCACGAACCGCGAGATCATGACCCAAGCGAAAGTCGGACGCTTAACCGACTAAGCCACCCAGGCGCCCCAATATCTTTTTATTTTTAAAATTAAAAAAAAATCTTTATTTATTTTAGAGAGACAGAGAGTGAGCAGAGGAGGGGAAGAGAGAGAGGGAGACACAGAATCCAAAGCAGGCTCCAGGCTCTGAGCTAGCTGTGAGCACAGAGCCCGGCGTGGGACTCAAACCCACAAACTGAGATCTTGACCTGAGCTGAAGTCAGACACTCAACCAACTGAGCCACCCAGGCGCCCCAATCATTAATATCTTTTATCAGCAGCATCCAGTGCCCAGACCCCAACTTTTCTACCTTGGAACCAGGATGGAGGTTAACAGGAGTCCCTGGTGTCATTGCTAGCTTTCCCTTTCATTCCCAGAAATAAGCCTTTTAAAATTAGTAGTGCCTTGGTACCGAGGACTGCTTAATTCAGTTGAACCACAGAGGCAAGAGACAGACTGTCTAAAAACTGTTAGTGCAGAAGCCGTTCCTCAAAATCGGTGTATGCAAGTAGAGGTCACTTTTAAGAGCTCATCCTGTCCATGTGCTTCCCAATTTCCCATATTGAAATAGGACTATGGTAGTGGCTCTAAGGAGTTCAAGCCTCCTGTGAATGAAAAACTAATGCCACAATTTATCAAGTACTTACATGTACAAAACCTTGTGCTAGCCAATTAATTCTTTATCTCATTAAAGTCACACATCTCTGTAAAGTATTGTTATCTCCAATTTTATAATAGACATAGGAAGGGTTTAATGTATCCAATGTCAGCTAAGAAGTGGTAGAGTCAAGATTAGCATCCTGGGCTGCCTGACTTCAAGAGCTGTGGTCTTATACAGGAGTTATACACCCAGTGTCTAAAAGAGCCAGGAGGGAAATGCAAGGTTATGAAAGCAACAACTACTTTAAAAGATGGAAAAACAGCATGGGAGCCAAACACAACTCCTCCACAGCCTGGATTCGGCCCACGAGCTGCCCTCGGCATCCTTTGTATGACACTGTGCCGCGCATCTTCTGGCGGGGCCCTGGGTCTGCGTAGGGCGTTCTCCTGAGCTCAGTGCTGGCTCTCGGAGACAGCAGGTGTGCCTGTCGGGAGTGGCGTTTGGATGCAGGAGGGTGGTGTCCACCATAACCACCCCCTCCTCCCGACTGCTGGGAACTGCTCATTTCTTTGCTCTCTCATATGCGCTGTCGATATGGTGGCCTCTCGTCCTAAGGATACTGAGAATTTAAAATGCGGCAGTGTGAACTGAGACATGCTCTCCGCCTGAAATACACTCCAGAATTCAAAGCCTTAGAAAAAAAAGCATGTAAAAATGTCTCCATTTTTATAAGGATTACATCTTGAAATGTAATTTTGGATATACTGGGCTAATAAATTATACCATTAAGATTAACTTTACTTGCTTCTTATTACCTTTTTAACATGGTCCTTGGAAAATATTAATTTACATAAATGTCTTGTGCTATATTGCTATGTTGCAGAGCCTCTGGGGCTCTAATGCTAGGCTGTTCTTTCTCTCCCAGAACCTATTCCTCAACTCCAGTGGCACATGTGGCACGTGTTCTCTTTTCCTTTATTCATGAGACCACCCTGGAGAGGGTAGGAAAGTTTGCAGAAGAGGTGGCGGAAGGTTCAGCCATTGGCTTCCCTGGATTGGCTCCTGCCCACAATGGCTGGCTGTGGGAATGCCTCAGCCCATGGTGTGCACAGCCCCAGGGGCCGCTGGGGTTTGCTACCAAGGGACTTGGTCAGGGTGTGCACTGAGCACTGTCTGCCTCTCCCAGAGGCCAGGCCACCCTTTGGTGTGGGTCCGTGTTGTGACCCATCAAGATCTTTTTTAAGTTAATGAATTCATAATCAGGTGTGTGTGTGTGTGTGTGTGTGTGTGTGTGTGTGTGTGTGTGTCCTGTAGTTTCTATATGGATAAAAATGCAGCTGTAATGTGTAGAAACTGAAATTTGTGGACGTCAAAAGTCTTCATCTTCCCAAACGTAGGGAACTAGTGATAACTTCTCTAAAAGCAAAAGAAGAAGAAGTTGTGGCGGTCACAGCAGGAAAGAAAACGTTAAAAATGTAACCTCCTTCCTCATGATCAACTGTTTTGGGCATAAAGACCCATTAATTTTTCTGTTCAGCTTAGAGGCCTGGGGTCAGGGTCTTCTGCCTCTCCCTGATGAAAAGCCACTGGGATTTACTGGAAACTTAATACCCAGTAATCCAGGCTTTATCAAGTACTTTAATGTAACTGGAATTGCCCATTAATGAGAGATCTTGTCCTGCAGCCACTTCTTGAACACTCGCTGTGGGAATTGTGTGCAGTGAACCAGGAAGAAGAGGAGAATGGAGAGGAGAGGCATGGCCATCTTCCTTGTCTCTGCTTCCCTCTTCCATTCTTTCCAGAGGAATCTAGAAACCATCTGGTATGGAGGAAAAGGCGATATATTTAGTCTCAGGCAAATCCTCTGCAGAGACTGAATCAGCGCCTGGGAGAGCTATTTGGGACTTTGGGGCAATGGCACTCTCTCAGGGCCATTGTGAGGAGGGGAAGGGGTTGCAATCACACCACGAGATTCCCCATGCCCACTCCAGCCAGGGAGCTGGCTCCTTTGTCTCCGATTTACAGTAAGAATTCATTGAAAGTCATTGAGATAGGTCACAAATGATGTTTTACAGTTAGAAATGGAGACTTGAAAAAATAGCAACTTAGGGCTGAGGTGATACCTCCAATGAGTGGCAGTGAGTGCCCGTGTATAGAAGTGAATCCATCTTTCCTTTCATTTTATTAAATTTTTGAATTTTTATTTATTTTTTATTTTAGAGAGTATGAGTTGGGGAGAGGGGCAGAGGAAAAGAGAGAGAGAGAGAGAGAGAGAGAGAATCTCAAGCAGGCTTCATGCTTAGCACAGAGCCCCATAGGGAGCTCGATCTCATGACTCTGGGATCATGACCTGAGTCAAAAGCAAGAGTTGGACACTCAACCATCTGAGCCACCCAGGCACAGGCACCCCCATCTTTCCTTTTAAAGCAACTCTAAGCATACTGTTGGATAAGATGTGTACATCCCTGTAACCACCACCCCAGTGAAGATGTACAATATTTCCATCATTCCAGAGAGTTCTCTCATGCCACTGTACAGTGAGTCCTCATGTGCTCGCCCCAGGCTACCATCTCCTTTCTATCACTGGAGATTACTTTTGTCACTAATTCCTTTGCCTAATTTGCAGTTGGTGTGTTGACTATACCTCCTTTCACTGCCTGGCTGACTTGAAATATCTGAGTGTTCCCTTGTGGAGGAGGGAGGACCCTTGTTGCACGTTTCTTTTCCTGAGGCCAGTGGCAGGAAAGAGTGGATCTGGCTTGTGGAAACCAGAGTTCCTTGAAGGCAGGAGCTGCTCCTTACTTTCTGTTTCTGTAATACTAGGACAGCATCTGGAACATAGGAAGCTCTTCATAAACATACTTAGTAAATGTATCTATTCAATAATGGAATGATTATCCATTGGAGAAGCTGTTCTGTTCCTTCCTGGATAAAAATGTGCTGGTATTGGTGGCTCCTATGACTAATGAACACCAGTGAGTTTGAGCTTTCTGACCCCAAGTGATAGACACAGGGCAAGAGCTCTGTCCAGTCGTCTTGGCTCGGCCCCAGTGGCACAGGGCAGTGGGAGAGATGGTGGGTTCTAATATGATGTGGTAGGTGGTAGGTAGTGCTGAATGCTGTGGAAGCTGAGGGGAGCAGCACAGAATCCAACTGAGAGATTTGGGGACGCTTTTCTGGAGGGCACAGGTCATGAAGGGTGGTGAGAAGTAGCTGTGGGAAGGGATTTTGGTGCAGGAACCAGCCTAAGTAAGGGCACGGCAACTTGAGAGACCATGGTCATGTGACATAATTGCTCTGAGTGGGAAAATGGAACATATATGGCCCCCGTAGTTGCCGACATCCTAAGATTCTGTAAGTAACGGGTGTAGCTGAATGGCCACACGTGCCCCAAAATACCCACACACATTTGAGGTTTGGGTCAGAAAATGCTCTGAAAATGGCCATTTTCTCCAACAAGGTTTTGCGTCCTGGGAACAGAAATGGAAATGAATGGATGGTCAAAGGTGAAACATTGCTGGGCCCGCAGACGTGAAGAAAGGCAGAGTGGCAAGGAAGTCCGCAAGAGCCATGGAAAATGCCGAGTGCGACACCAGTGAGCACAACTGGGATTCATACGCGGCTGGTGGGAGTGTTACGTTGGTTCAATCACTTTGGAAAAAACTGGCAGCATCTACTGAAGCGGAACATCTAGCCTATAACCAGGCTGTTCTCCTGATATGTTTATACTCAACAGAAATATGCTCACCAACAGACTTGGCCAGAGCTCTCTAGCTGCCCACGAGTAGTCTAATGGATACCTGCGTGGTGGATTGTGGGAGGCAGAGCCAGGCTGCCTCCCACACGTTCACATCCTGTGAATATGTTGTGCTTATAGCAAAGGGGGATTAGGTAGCAAATGGGGTTAACAGGTCACTCAGCTGACCTTGAGATTATCCTGGATTATTAGGGTGGGCCAAATGTATCACAAATTTCCTTAAATGAGGAAGAGGGGGACAGAAGAGTCAGAACTAGAGGTGGTGGTATAAGAAAGCCTCCACCAGTTCCTCTTGGCTTTGGAGATGGAAGGAGCCATGAGCCCAGGAATGCGGGCGGTTGCTGGAAGCCTGAGAAGGTGAGGAAACACTCTTCCTGAGAGCCTCGGGGAAGGAAGGCAGCCCTGCTGATACTGGATTTTAGCCCAGGAGACCCATTTCTGACCTCTGACCTCCAGAATGTAAAATAATAGATTTGTATTGTTTTAAGCCACTAAATCTGTGTTAATTTGTTACAGCAAGAATGAGAAACTAATACATGAAATATTCATAGAGTGGAATACCACACAGCAACAAGAACAGAGGATTTGCAATTACACGTAACAATATGGCTGAGAACATACTGTATGATTTCATTTATGTAAGTATAAAGAAGGGGCAAAATGAATGCATGCTATTAGGAAATAGGAGAATGGTTACTCTGAGCTGAGGGTGGCCATGGGGTGCTAACTGACTGGAAGTGGGCGTGAGGAAGTTCTGAGATGCTGGCCATGCAGGTGTGTTCAGCTTGCGAAGATTCACTGAGCTGTACACTTAACTGTATTTGTCCTTTCCTCTATGTATGTTATACTTCATCAGAAAAGTCTGTGTGTGTGTGTGTGTGTGTGTGTGTGTGTGTGTATTTTGAGGGGCATGAAGGGGATTGATTTTTAACTGGGCACTAATTATTGAAGTATTTGGCATTGGACTTAGTAAGGGTGGAAAGTCGCCTGAGAGGACAGAGGGTGCAGAGAGAAGGTGGAAAGATGGGGGAAGGGGATGCCTAGGGAAACTTCCTGGAGGAAATGCTTAGGCAGAGTATGTAATGTTAGGGGACCTGGGTGCTGTGGAGCAGGGGTGGACATCTTGGGGGCCCAGGGTTGAGTCATTCCATGTATATTTCCTGAATTAGTGATGTTTCATGGGGAATTCTCAGGGGAATTCATTAGAGTCATGGGTGGGGCTGATGGAGGGGGATGCTAAATGGTCCAGGAAGGTATTACTGACAAAAGTGTGGAATTTAGATGAGAGGCAAGGGGACTTGGAGGCTCTGGGGGATGGACAGGGTGGGTGGAGTATGTTTTGAGAGACCCAGACTACACTTGAGGCTTGTCTCCCCAAAATAACTTTTAGGTGGTACTTTGGATGAACAGTTCACACACAGAGCATGAGCAGGGGGAGGAGCAGAGAGAAAGGGAGACACAGAATCTGAAGCAGGCTTGAGGCTCTGAGCTGTCAGCACAGAGCCCCATGTGGGGCTCGAACTCAGGAGCGGTGAGATCATGACCTAAGCTGAAGTTGGACACTTAACCGAGTGAGCCGCCTAGGCGCCCCTCTACTCCCTGGAGTTTCTGAGTCAGTTGCCCAGGAAGTTGCATTTCTAACAGGTTGCCAGGTGATGCTAATATTGTTAATCCAGAGGCCACACTGAGAACCACCAGTGTAGAGATGGCAGTGGGTAGGGGGAAGTTTGTAACCAGTTGTGGGTATGGAATACAGGGCCAGAGGGGGTCAGCTCCCTGCAGGAAGGGGAGAAGCAGGTGTAGGGGCCTGTGACACTCAGGCAGAGGCAGAGGCAGATTCAGCCTTGCCTGGCAGAGGGTGGAGCGATCCAGTGCTGGTGTGGGCACACAGTGCCAAGTGGGAGCCCCAGGATGGCCACAGCTGGGGCTGCGCCTTCGAAGTTAGGGAAGCTAATACCAGCCCCAGTGCCCACAGATCAGCAATGATGTAGGAAGAGGGAAGTAAATCCAGACCCTCTGACAGTGCCTATGGAGACTACCTACTCTAGTTTTTTTCCCCTTTTGATCAGCTCTGAAAGGAAGGAAACCGACATCTGAGCACCCACTGCCTCTCAGGAATTTTATATGCCTTATCACATTTAATCATCACAGTCTGTGATGTAGGTATCATTAATCTGTTTTAAGAATGAGGAAACTGAGGCGCTGAGAAGTGAAGAGACTTGCTCAGTGTTACCTAGGCAAACCTGTGATGTAGTCAGCCTTGGGACTGACTAATGAAATTTCCTGTTTGTTTCCCACTCCCCCAATATTATTTCAACATGCAATTCATTTTACGTTCTTTTTTTCGTATTAAGTACCTGTGCCTGTAATCACCACCTCTACCGTTAGATGGCGCAAGTGACCTTTCACCCGGTTAATGCATCAGCCGTTAGAGGCTGGGTGGATGGGGACCTTGCTTAAATCTCCCTGTCTTTAATTTATTTGTTTTAATTTTAGTCAGACGTGAGCTTGAAAGACTGCAAAGCATTATAAACTTACCCTGGAAATAAACACGTGGCTGGGTCTGTGTGTGTCTGTAGCCAATTGTATAATTGGGATTATTCCAAGTTGACAACCATGTAAAATGCCATGTTTGTCAAAAGATTGGTAGTGAAAATGTGCTTATTTATAGCTTACAGATATATTACTGGAATTTAATAGTAATTGCAGCAATTGTTTAGAACCCAGGCAAACAAAAGGCTTTTTTTGGTGAGGAGTATTCTTTCTGATGCTTTTTAGAATTGTAGGTATTTGGTCATAATAAAAAGCAGAGCAATTGCTAGTTCCTTATTGAAAAATGTCCATAGGGGTGCCTGTGTGGCTCAGTCGGTTAAGCATCTGACTTTGGGTCAGGTCATGATCTCACAGCTTGAGGGTTCAAGGCTCCTGTTGGGCTCTGTGCTGACAGCTTAAAGCCTGGAACCTGCTTTAGATTCTGTCTCTCTCTCTCTCTCTCTCTCTCTCTGCCCCTCCCCTGGTTGTTCTCTGTCTCTCAAAAATAAATGAGCATTAAAAAAAACTCCATAAACAACTGACTCCCTTGTTGCCTGCACCCAAAAAGAGCCAATCTGACCACATCACCCTTGGTACCACGGGTACCTACTATCCTGGGGCTTTCATCCTGTTTTAGGAATGAGGAAACTAAAGCCAGTGAGGCAGTGTGCCTCCATTCACATCACAGGAGACCACAGGAGGATGGCTGGTCTAGAACTCGAAGTCAGGTGCTCTGACTCCTTGTCCGGTGCTCTTTGTGCCACATCATTCTGTTTGAGAAGTGGTGGCAGTACAGCCATCTCATTTCTCATGTCTGTGTATAAAAGCCCTGAGCCCGACACCGTGGCCAAGAGCCTAGCTCCTGCTGTGCCGTTTATAGGATAAGCATAGGGGTGGGCTTGTGGCGCAGGGGGAGACTCAGAAAATTACTGCGTGAGTGAGGAAAAGAAGGAAAGAAATGCCCTCCAGATGCTTAAGAAGCTTACCATTCCTGAAGGTGGGGAGAACAGTCAGCCAGCCATCTGGTGGTAGATTGATTACATTGGACCCCTTCCATCATGGAGAGCATTGCTTTGGTCATCATTGGAATAGACACTTATTCTGGATGAGGATTTGCTACCCTTTCCTGAAATACTTCTGCCATCTGTGTGCTCACAGAATGCCTCATTCACAGACGTGGTATTCTATATAATATTGCTTCTGACCAGGGATCTCATTTCAGAGCAATGTAAGTGCAGCAACAGATTTGTGCTCGTGGGAATTCACTAGTCTTACCATATGCCCTATAACCCAAAGGCCATGAGTTGGCCTCATGGAACGTGGGATGGCCTCCTGAAGACTTGGTTATGGTACCAGTTGTCCTGGAAGGTTGAGTTCTGTCTTAACAGGATGTACTCTAAGCTTTGGATTTGTGACTGTCTCTCACAGTAATCAACCTTCTCAGTCTTCTACCTTAACTTTGGTTAAGGTCAGTTCAGTTGGTTAAATTACCTAGAGGCAAGTCACTCCTCTGACTTCCCTGCAGAAACTTTGAGCTTAGTTGGTTTGAAGGCCTTAGTTCTGGTGGAGGTATGCTTCCATCAGGGGACACAACAATGAGCCCATTGAACTGAGACTGCCCTCTGGCCGTGTGGGGCTCCTTGTGCCTCTGAACTAAAGGGAAGTTGGGTTGCTGCAACAAAGTGGGAGCAGAAGAACTATATCTGCAACTTTGGGGTACCTCTGGAAACAGTTGACCCTTGAACAACGTGGGGGTGGGTAGGGATGGTGACCCCCTTACACATACATAGTAGAAAATCCATTTACATAATACAAAGTTAGAAAAAATAAAGTCCTTTTTGACCCATCATTTCAACTCTGGTGTGATGTTGGTCCAGTCCCCATCATATCTCACCAACCTTCCCTGTTATTATTCCTACCTCCTCCCAGTCCAGAGGCTCATGCCCTGTTTGAGTCCCTTGAGTAGCTCAGTGCCCCTCCAGGTCCTCTGTGTCAGGAACAATCTTCTAACATGATACGCTAGGCTGTTCTCTGCCCACCTGCTACCAGGCTTTCAGATCCCAGAGCTTGCAGATGCCCTCTGGCCTCAGGTCTTTGTCTGGAATTCTCCCACCCCCAGACCCCCACCCAGATGCACCTTCTCTTCTTCTCATGGTGGGTTGAGTATCATCTTACGGAAGTCTTCTTGGGCTCCCAGAATCCTACATGTTTCCTTTACAGCTCTCACTACTTTTGGTAATTATAAAATCTGGTTATTCTTTGTTTTTCATTGATGTCTGCCTCTCCTACGAGACCATGGACTCCCCAAGGGCAGGGATTGTGTCTGTGTGGCTCACTGTTGCGTCCCAGAGCCAGCACAGAGGCTGGCGCATAGTAGGCATTCATTATTTGATGAACAAATTGATACAAGAGAAGGCATGTTTTAGAAAAGTCTTGGATGAAGAAAGCGTATGATGTTGTAGGAAAACCCAGCATGAGATGCTTGGTTTCCTGAGAACACACAGTTGGAAATGTTAGGAGGGGCCAGATCACGGGGGCCGGGGGTAGCTTGTTGGCCGCATTAAGTGGACTGGTTCAGATTGTTCAGATCCAGAGAACCATGGAAAGCGGCAGGTGGAGGAGCGGTGTGTGTGCCAGGCAGCCCCTTTGGCTGTCTCCACGGTGGTAAAGGGAAAACTGGGGGCCAGGAGACCCCAAGATGGGCTGGCATCACAGTCCTGATTAGGG
This sequence comes from Hyaena hyaena, assembly GCF_003009895.1. NCBI lineage: Eukaryota > Metazoa > Chordata > Mammalia > Carnivora > Hyaenidae > Hyaena > Hyaena hyaena. The sequence continues at coordinate 4,720,912 of NW_024080676.1, read as the reverse complement.
TCTTGCTGCTTTGAGCTGGGGCCATGGCGATAGTGATGGGATTTAGGAATGGAGTCAGCATTTGTGGCAATTAATCCAACGGCAGCTCTGGGCTCTTCTTCCCTGGGAAAAAAACAAACAATCAACCAGTATGTCTGTAGAAGAGAGATGGGAATGGAACCCCGGAGGGGACTGGTGTGGACTGAATGTGTTCTACAGATACATCCTTTGATCACAAAGAGGGTTTGCAAATGGTCCCTCCAGAGGCAGTCACCAGGACATGATTATATGGCCCAGGGGCCTGGGGCAGAGACAGGGGCAGGGCCCTCATCCCTACGGCCAGGAGCTGTGGGGACAGCAGCAGAGCCTGGCAGTGGGGAATGGAAAGTTGGCTTGTTATGCAGTAAATCTCCCTCCAGCACTTCTTCATTTAGGGCTTGACACGGAGCCAGCGGAAGGAGCCTGGGAGACCCTGGGGCCCGAGAAGCCCCTGGAGCCCGAGCCGGAGCCAGGGAGGGGCTGCTGCTCTGGATAGGTGGGGATGGCAAGAGCTGGGTGTGTGCCACCAGGAGCAGGCTGCCGGGGGACTTGCCGCACTTGAGCTGCCCAACACGTGCGTCACACTTTCTCTCCATCCCTTAGGAGTCTTGTAATTGGTCGCAGAGTTGGAGAGCGGGCCCATCAGGTCACCTAGCTATTCTCCTCAAGGTAAGTCATGTGGGTGTGAGGTGACTGTGAAGATGCCAGGGCAAAACCTATATAATAGCTACCACAGACCAATTGCTTACGCCATGCCTGGAGTCAAGCTTTCTAAGGTTACTCGTTCAATCTGAGCTAGGTGCCTTTCATTCTCTCCCATCGTGCTCTGTACTTCTCCTTTACGACACTCATCAGAGGTGTAGTAGCAGAGATATCCATTCACACGTCTATTTAGTTAATATCTGTCTCTCTTGCTAGACTGTAAACTCCATGAAGGCAGGGACTGGGTCTCATCCTTTACGGTGGCTCCTGAACCTCCTGTGGCACCTGCCGCATTGTTAGTGTGCACCGAGTGTTGGACAGATGAAGCTGGCACAGTTATTCTCGTTTCAGGATAGAGAGGTTGGGGCGGTCAAGCTGCAGAGCCTGAGGGTGGCACTCAGGATCCAGACTTAAAATGCCAAGGAGTGGGCAAGGGGCCCAAGTAGGGCTGACACAACTCAAACTGGGCAAAGTGAGACCCTTGTTCTTTTTGGCCCTTGCCTGTTGGGATGTGAGACCAAGGCTGCTGGTGGCTGCAATTCCAAGATTGCAGGGAATCTTGGACTAGGGAGCTGGTCCCAAGGCATGGTGTCAGAGAGAAGCAAAGATGAGCGAGACACACAGCCACCCCTTTGCCCTGTCTGCAGCTGGGAATGGATCGTACATGGAGATACATGCCTCTGAAGCTTAGGCTGGCCTGGCTCACACCCCTTATGTTTGTAATGGAGAGTTCTGATGAACATGGTATCAAACCCATCCCTTCTGCCAGTGTAGCCGAAAGAGAGCCAACGACCTGGGTTTTGGTTCCCAGTCCACCGGCACTCAGTACATGACAGAGCAAGTTCTTATCTACCTCTGAGTCTTAGCTCCCTCAGCTGTAAAATAGGCATGGTCATCTCCAGCTCGCAGGCAGGAGTGGGAAATGCCGAGAGAGGAATAGGGAGAGCAGAATGGTCAGTGCCTGGTATCCAGCAACTTCTCAGGAAGCGTTAGCTCCCTGCACCACCCCCGTGGGTGGCTTTTGGCTGCAAGGGTCAGAGAACTCATCCGAGACTAGTTTAAACAATGAGGGCTGCGTGCCACGGAACACCAGGCGCAGGGCAGTTCTAGGGTGGTGAGTTCAGAAGCTCCACAGTGTCCTCAAGGATCTGGTTCTTTCTGTCTTGCAGCCTGCCATTCTCAGAGTCCCACCCATTGTCCTCAGGGCCCTGAGACGGCTACTCCAGCTCTAGGCCTGAGGAGGAGGTGTTTCTTATTTCTCTCCCTCTAGAAGAGTGAGGGAAACTTTCCTCCCAGCTCCGGCAGACTTCCCCTGGGTTTAATCTGCTGATATTGCCACACGCCCTTTGTTAAACCAGCATCTACAGGAGGCATAAAGTACTGTGATTGGTTTAGAGGGACTGGTTTAGAGGACAGAATAAAATTGGTTTTGTCAGCAAGGAGGAGGGAAGAATGGCTGTTCGCTGTGTCTGCCATGTTTGTCACTGAGGTGCCCCAACCATCTCCCCTGGTGCTCAATAAGTACTCATTGTACAAGTGACTCTGTGTGCCCTCTGCTCTAACCGTCAGAGTAGAACAGAAGGAGGAGGTTCTGGGATGGAGCAAGGTTCTTCAGATGACCGTGGCTCCATGTCTTTCCTCCAAGCTTTGGGGGAAGTAATAAACTCACTGGCGTAACAGGGACTACAGTGGAGATCTCAGCTCGGGGCCAGAGGGGCCAGGTTTCTATGGCCACCTCAGTTCAAGGAAACAGTCTAGGTCCACCCCATTTGGTCTGGAGGCTCTAAGGGGCAGGCAAGGCAGGTGACATGGAGGGGAGTGGGTGGAGAGGGGTGATGTGCTCCTCTAGGGAGGGGCTGTAAAAGGTGGCAGGCTTCCTTGGTCCACTGCATGGAAATGGGAGAAACATGCTCTTTTAAAATCTAGTATTTAGCTAATTCTGTGTACATTCACTGAGCACCTGCGATATGCCAGCCGTGTGCTCAAAGCAGCAGATACGATGGTAGGAAGACCAGCATGGCCCCTGCTCTCTTGGAGCTTATAGTCTTGTGGGGGAGGCAGATACTAATCAAACAGTCAAAGAAGTCAATTTAAATGATGGTGGTGATGAAAAGGAGAGGCATGTAGCACGAGCCCACAGGGAGAGCCATTCCCACAGCAATCCAGGCAGAAGATGGCAAGGAGAGGGAGACAGGGCAAGGACTTTGTGATGTGATTAGGAGGTGAAGTCCATGTGTCACGGAGATGGGTCAGTGGTCAGCAGAGAGGTGAGGAAGAGGGAAGAGTCCAGGATGCCCCTCAGGTTTCTGGCTCATCCAACTGGATAGCCACTGCTGCTGTTCAGAGACAGAAAATACTGGAGAAGGATCAGGCTGGAGGAGGGGCACAGGGGAGCTCGTGAACTGGGTTCACAGTCATGCTGAGTTTGAGGTATGAACTTGCCCAGGCAGCTGGAGGAAGAGGTCCGGAAGCTGCAGGACTTCTCAAGCTCTCCCATTCCCACGACACAGGAAAGATCCATGGATTCCCCTCCTCCCTGTTTTCCCTCTGTGGCCATTGTGAGCCTGGGGCTGTGTCCTTCAGTGAAAATAGGATAAGCATCGATTACTTACCCTGAGCGAGGCTCTCTTTTTCAAGACTTGACATATTTCAGCTTATATTATATTTCAGCCTATAACAACCCAATAGAATAAACACTGTTACACCCCCACTTTACCTATGGGAACGCAGAGGCCCAGAGATCGTTAAGGAGCCTGTTGTGTGAGGTCAGTGGCAGAGCCTAGGTCTGAACCCAGGCCGGCTGAACAAGAGCTGCATTCTTAACCACTGCCCCTCAGCACCCTCCTGGGCACGCCACAGGGGCTGTGTTTTGTGAGCATCAGGGACTCCCTGTTGGGACACGCATCACCACAGGCTGACAGAAAGCTGTTGCGATCCTGACCCTGTGACAGCACAGTATGGTGGCACGAAGACTTTTAGCAGAATTTGCATTAGAGAATTTGGGAACCAGAAAATGAAATTTGACAGCTGACAACACAGGTGTCTGAGCCTTACTTTCTGCACTCACGTGGGTGAGACCCTGGCTTGTCGTCACGCTGCTGAGCCCTGTTTCCCTGTGACCCCCCCGTGGAGCTCAGCGGGTTTTAGCTCTCTGAGTATGTCCCTAGGCGTAGAGGTGGGCTGTGCGCACAGGACCTGGGGTTCAAATGCAGGCAGGAGATGTGGTACAGACAGGGGTTTGCAAAAGTATTCGGCGAGGGAGAGCTGTGGAGGGAGAGCCGCCGAGGGAGAGCCGGGTAGGCCCCTCTTCAGGCTGCCTCATTCCCAGCTTCTCCTCTGTTAATTCAGACGAGGTGGTTGTTTTACTGGAATAGGTTGGCTGACAGTCAGGACTGTAGCAACTTTCTTTCTTCTCAGGCCTTTTCCCCCTTAACTTTTAAATTATACTTGAAACAGATACAGAAAGCCACAGAAGACGAATGTATAGCATAATGAATTCTTATCAGGTGACCATTCTGGTAAATCAGCACTCCGGTCAAGAAATGGCATAGTTCCTTTCTTCTCCTCATCCCGACTTTTATGGTAATCACTTCCACACATTTCTGTGTAACTTTACCACCCAAGAGCACCTTCTTAAACTCTACCATTTACTCTTACCCACTTTTGAAAATTAAACAAAAATTTTTAGGGCATCTGGGCAATTAGTCGGTTGAGCGTCTGATTTTGGTTCAGGTCATGATCTCTCTGCTTGTGGGTTTGAACCCTGCGTCGGGCTCTGTGCTGACAGCTCAGAGCCTGGAGCCTGCTTCAGATTCTGTGTCTCCGTCGCTCCTTCCCCCTCTCCCACTCATGCTCTGTTTCTCTCTCTCTCAAAAATAAATAAACATTGAAAAAATTTTTAAACATTTATTGTAGTAAAAAAATACAAATTTTTATTTGTACACATCAATTTTTACACAGCATAAAATTCAGCATCTTAACCATTTTGAGCGTACACTTCAGTGGTGTTAGGTATGTTCTCACTGTTGAGTGTACCACACCACCATCCATCTCCAGAACTTTTTCCTTTTTACAGACTGAAACTCTGGACCCATTGAACAGCTCCCCATTCTGTTGGCCCTCACCCCTGGTAACTTCCATTCCATTTTCTGTCTCTATGAATTTGACCATTCTAGGCACCTCATATAAGTGGAATCACATAGTATTTATCTTCCTGTGACTGGCTTATTTCACTTAGCCTTAATGTCCTCAAGCTTCATCCACAGTGCTGAAGCATGTGACAGGATTTCCTTACTTTTTAAGTCTGAATTATATTCCAATGTATGTGTACACCACATTTTGTTTATCCTTTCATCTGTGGATGGATACTTGCTCGTGGCTATTGTGAACAATGCTGCTATGAACATGGGTGTGTACTTACCACAGTTTTATTTGTAATGTCTTTAAGGTCTCTTTTAATCCAAAGATTCCCCCTCCATCCCTTTTGCCCGCTCTTTTAATTATTTATTGAAGATCCCAGGGGCATGGACCAGTAGACCTTCCCTAATCTGCATGTTGCTGAATGCATATTGGTGCTGCATACAGTTCGGCATCTGTTTTTTCCAATAAATTGGTAGTTGGATACAGAGGCTTGATCCATTCAGGTTGTGATTCTTTCACAACTATAGGCAATGATGTGTTTTTTCATCACAAGGTGCACATAATATTGTGTTGTTATTTTGTGTGTGTGCATGTAAGGGGTGATGCTAACAGCAGCTGATACTCAATACTTAGATCCATTAATTAATTTATGGGTGCAAAATGGTGTTGTTCTAATTTGCCCAATTCCTTTTTCATTAATTAGCAGCAGCAACTTTCTTTATTTTTTCTTTTTTTAAAAATTTAATTTATTTCTGAAATTTACATCCAAGTTAGTTAGCATATATGCAACACTGATTTCAGGAGTAGATTCCTTAATGTCCCTTACCCATGTAGCCCATCCCCCCTCCCACAAGCCCTCTGGCAACTCTCTTTTTGTTCTCCATGTTTAAGAGTCTCCTATGTTTTTGTCCCCCTCCCTGTTTTTATGTTATTTCTGTTTCCCTTCCCTTATGTTCATCTGTTTTGTATCTTAAAGTCCTCATATGAGTGAAGTCATAAGATATTTGTCTTTTCTGACTAATTTTGCTTAGCATAATATCCTCTAGTTCCATCCACGTAGTTGCAAATGGCAAGATTTCATTCTTTTGGATGCGACAGTGACTTTCTTAACAGAGAGCCAGTGGAGAGAAACCATACCACACCCAGTGCAACATTGCTTTGGTGTGTTTTAGATATTTGTCTTTTGCATAAGATTTTGTTTCGAGAAAGGGTCCATTGCCTTAACAACAGTGAATAAAAAAAAGAGCAGAGAACATCTGGGTAATGATAACTAGTGAATAGGTCCATTTTCTGTCTCTGAAAATTCTACTGAATTGGCTCAACCTGCAGGATCTACAAAGTCAGAGGAAGGAGAAGAGGGATAGCAGCAACACAATGGTGGTTCGGTTGTGAAGGGGTTGGCATCTCTGAGAGCATCTTGAGAAAAAGGTACATGAGAATTCAATATTTTGAAACTTTTAGTAAATGAAGATGTCTTTATTTCACCCTCACATTTGATTGATAGTTTGACTGTGTATAGAAATCTAAGTTGGGAATCCTTTTCCTTCAGAATCTCGAAGATGTTTTTCCACTGCTTTTTGTGCTCCAGTGTCGCTGCTGCCGAGAGCACACTAATTCCTAGCTTTTTGTAGGTGATGTTATTTTTATTCTTTCTGGGAGCTTGTGGGAACTTCTTTGCGTTCCCAGTATGCTGAAATTCCACAGTGACTTAACTTGGTGGCTGTATTGTCATGTATCGTGGAGAGAAATTTCAAAATGATCAGTTGTAGGAGGTACAAGCTGGTAGTTCTCAGGAGGGGAAATGGTGGTGGTTATGGAGATTGACTGCCATTTTCATAACTGATCTTACAGAATCATTTGACTATTTTTGTGCATGTATAGGTTTGATGTAAAAATAAAAACCGAAAGGAAAAGACAAAGAAAAGAGTGTGAGCTTAGGAGTAAAGCAGACCAGGGTTTGAATCCTGGATCCCTTTCTTGGTTAACGGGGTGTTTGTGAGTCGCACAACATTTCTGAGCCTCAGTTTCCTTACTTAAAATAAGTAAGAGGGATGGGCATTCCCTCTCTGTTCAGATCACATAGTTTGTGTGGTAGATCATGTAGGGGTTTTTGTAAGCTGTGAAGAGTGAACCCACAGGAGGTTAGCATTCCTGATAAGACATGACACAGAGCCTATGTTTCCAGCCAGAGGACCTTGTACAAATCAAGAAGGTGTCATTTCCTGCGGTCCAGCCTTTTCTTCTCTCCTCTTCCCTCTCTGTTCCCTGCTACTAGAGAAAAGCCAGTTTGTTCTACATGGTAGAAAGTAGGTCCCAGTTGGGGCACCTGGGTGGCTTAGTCAGTTAAGCATCCGATTTCGGCTCAGGTCATGGTCTTGCGGTTCATGGGTTCAGGCCCCACATTGGGCTCTGTGCTGACAGCTCAGAGCCTGGAACTTGCTTCAGATTCTGTGTCTCCTTCTCTCTCTGCCCTGTCCCTCCCCCACTCGTGCTCTGTTTCTTTCTCTCTCAAAAATAAATGTTAAAAAAAAAAAAAGTGGGTCCTAGTCAAATGTTAGCCTTTGCTGGGCCCTATTGTTACCTGTGGTGCTGAGTTTATCACCTAGCCCTGGGACAGTCCTGTGTCTCTTACACTCTCATTCTCCAGCTTCCAAGCCTGCTCTTCTAAAGACATTTTCTCCTGGGAACTGAACCTGGGATTTAGGGGAGTCACCAGCAGTCAGCCAGTAGAAGCCAGACTTCCCCAAAGCATGGCCAATGAGTGGAAGATGATATCGTATCATAATTAAGATACTTGTGTGTGTGTACATGAGGAGATGCTAACAGTTTTCAATTCAAAGCTACTTGGCTGGAGTGTTGGGTTGAGAGTGATTCTGAAGCTGAGTTCAGTGGAAAGGAGTCTGGTGATTAATCAGTGTTAATGGACAAGGGAGGGGATAATGGTAACCCGCCCACCATCTACTTGTCCTCCCTGATAGAAATGCTTTTGCTTTTTTAAATCAGGGCTTAACCTTGACATAATATCTTAAATTTGAGTGCACAACTAGGTGTATTTTTACACACACACACACACACACACTACTACCACCATCTAGATCAAAATAAAGAATATTTCTAAAAGCCCAGAAGAATTTCCTTGTGTCCCTTTCAGTCACTGTTCTCTCAAAGACGACCATTATTTTGATCTCTATTACCATAGATTAGTTTTGCTTGTGTTTTACTTCATAGAAATGGAATTAAACAATATGTACTCTAGTGTCAAGCGTCTTTCACTCAGCATAATGCCTGTGTGATTTATTCATGTTCTTGCTCATTATTCCATTGTATGGATACACCGTAATCTGTTTATCCATTTCCCTATTGATGAACAGCAGACTCCTTTCCAAGTTTGGGCTGTTATGAATGAGGCTGTTATAAATATTTTTATCCATGTCTTTTGGTGGACTAAACGCTTCATTTCTGTTGAGTATATATCCCCCCAAATTCATATACTGAAGCCCTAACCCCTAACGTGATGATATTAGTAGGTGGAGCCTTTCTGGGGTGATTAGGTTAAGATGAGGCCATGAGGGTGGGGCCCTCATGATGGGATTAGTGTCTCTCTAAGAAGGGAGGGGGCGCCTGGGTGGCTCAGCTGGTTAAGTGTCCAACTTCCGCTCAGGTCATGATCTCACAGTTTGTGGGTTCGAGCCCTACATCGGGCTCTGTGCTGGCAGCTTAGAGCCTGGAACCTGCTTCAGATTCTGTCTCCCTCTCTCGCTGCCCTGCTTGCTCTCTCTCTCTGTCTCTCTCTTTCAAAAAAAAAAAAAAACACTTAAAAAAAAAAGAGAAAGAGGGGAGCCTCAGTGGCTCAGCTGATTGAGCTCTTGACTTTGACTCAGGTCACATTCTCACGATTCCTGAGTTTGAGCTCCACATTTGAGTGCAGAGCCTGATTGAGATTTGCTCTCTCTCAAAAATACATACGTAAATATTAAAGAAAAAAGAAGAGGAAGAACTCAAGACCCTCCTCTTTGCCGTGTGGGGAGACAGCAAGAAGGCAGTTCTCTGCAAGCCAGGAAGAGGGACCTGATCTTGCCGGCACCCTGATCTTGGACTTCCAAGCCTCCAAAACTATGAAAAATAAATGTCTGTTTTCAAGCCACCCAGTCTACCCAGTCTGTGGTATTTTATTACAGCAGCCAGAGCTAAGACAGTAATTTGTGTCTCCCTCTATCCATATGTCTATCTGTAGTTATATCCATATAGTTCTATCTAGGAGAGAACTAGCCGGTTCCTAGGGTAGGTGAATGGATTTCTACTCACAAAGCACTGAATTGCATCAAATGTGAATTGAGTCTCTGTTCACATCAAATACGCTGCTGGGCTCCTGGTCTGTGTGAGGCTGTTGAACTCAGACTCTGACTCTGAGGTAGGACATCAGTCAGCACAAGACTTTAAAGCAAACACTTATACAACCAGGCAGCTCGTTCTCTAACCTTTCACTATTTTAATCTTCGTATCATATTTCATATTTTCAATGATGTAATTGATGTTTGGTTTTCTACAGGCTTGAGTAAGTCTTGAATTCCCTCTAATTCTTTCTTGACTTTTCAGGGCCTTGTCTAGGTTTGTTTTCTCAGATGTCAAATCTTCAGCTCTCTTTAGTTGTCCTAGAGTGGAATCTTGTCTGTGTCTGCTGGAAAGAGCCTTGGGATACTTCCCTAGTCCACTAATGAGTTTTCTATGCCTGGAAATTATTATTTTTTTTCCAGCCAGAAGGCAACAATTTCTCCAAAAAATGACTTCTTTTACCCTAGCTCTTTGCTTTTTGAAATAATAGCTCCTGCATATACCATTTGTATTGAAAGCTTATTATGTTTGCCCAATAAATACCTCTGGCTGTAGAAAATTCCTGACTTATAAAGTTGCTTCTAATTTTAACAAGGATCCCACTTCTTATTTTAGCAATAAAGAGCCTTGTTCATAGTGGATGCACAATAAGTATTTATTGATTCAACTTAATGAAAATCATTTAAGAAAACATTACATAGAACTATAACTAGAGGCTGTGCGAGGTTCCTTCCAGCTCCAAGGTCTTAAAGCAAAGCCCTCAGGTGATTTCCTCACTCTAAGTCCTGGGACTGGACAGCTGGGGAAAGGAGTAAGCAATGGATTTTCACAGCAGAAAGGAGTGGGTCTGCCTTTGCAGCAGTCCGGGGTCCCTGGTTGGGCACATTTATCCAGACACCAGCTGCTCTGGCTCTGGACTGTTGTGATAACTGGATTTCTAAATTCTGTCTTTTCCTCAAGAATTGAGGACCTGGGTTTTCTTCTCCCATTACAGTTCATTTTGATTTCATAAACATTTTTTGAGCATCTACTAGGTTCCAGATATTGGGCTAGGTGCTAGACAGCAAGCATGAACATTATGGAAGCTTCTCGATAGCCAGTTGGCTCTGTGACCCTGAGTCAGTTATTTCTCCTCTAGGGGTTCTATTTCCTTATCTGTAAAATGGGGCTGTAGCTTGGGGATTGCACTATTTATCTCTGGAGAAGCATTCAGCTGTGCTATGCTGGGGCGCTATGCATCTGTTCTCGCAGAGGGAAACTGAGGTCTGGGTGGGTGGGCACACTGGACTGGCCTCAGAGCTGGACCAGTTCTGTGCTTTCCTGGGTATAGTCTGCCCTCACTCCTTGCAGGTGGTGCCTGAAACCTGCAAGAGGGCCTCTGTGCTGTGTCCATGCCCATTTGTCCAGAGGCCCGGTCCTGATTGATCCAACAGAAGTGCGTGGTTTCTGTTTGGTGGGAGCCCCCCTTAGCAGGTGCCCTCCACCCCCAGGCAGCTGGTCCAGATGGCCCTCCCCCCACCCTCACACATCCACACTGTCCTCACCGGCCTCTCCCTCTCCTGGGAACCCGCAGTGGCACCCCATCTGTGTTCTGCCAGGCGGAGCCCACAGGGAGCAAATGTCTACAAACCTGCCCAGGACCTTAGGTTCTGGACCGCTGCCCTGGCTGCCCAGGGCCAGCTGATGAATGTTCATTGAAGATGAAAGACCCTCCAAGTACACAAACTGGCTTGGCAGAAGCCCAAAGCAACCTAATAGTTGATTTTAAAAATTTTCCCTGCCCTGCCTGAAAACCCTCCAAACCTCCCCCAAACTCAATTTAAATACTGCTTCAGTTGTTTCCAATCTGCAATCAGTCATTTACACCGCTGTCAGGCCTTTGCAGGCACCAGCCTGGGTCTAAGAATGGAACCCTATCCCCACCAGCTGGATAAGCTGGCAAGCAGTTCACTCCGAGCCTCAGATTTCTGTCTGTAAGTAGGAAGAGGTACCTTCCTTGCAGGGTTACCTACAGACGGTTTATGTCACATGAAATCTACAGCAGACGGTTTTGCCATTGTAGAGTGCAGTAAAATGGTTAAAGGTGTGGCATCTGGAGTCTGGTTGCCTGTATTCAAATTCCCTGTCCCTGTTAGTGGGTTATGAAGAGTAGCTTATTTACCTTTGGGCAGTAGTTGCTTATTGTTAGTGATAACTACTGCTTTCATAATTTGTTGGGCCCATGTTGGGCAGCTGAAGACAAACCAGTGATTGGATGGGCATTCTGTAACACATAGCCTCTCCCTTAATGGAGCCATCATTTATTATTATTACTTTTTATTGTGGTATATATATATATATATATATATCCACTTTAACCATTTTTAAGTGTACAATTCAGTGGCATTAATTATTTTTGCAGTGTGGTGCAACATCACCCATTATTAATGATTTTCAAACAAACAAACTCTGTGCCCATTAAGCAGTAACTCCCCATTCCTTCCTCCTTCTGGTCCCTGATAACTTCTAATCTACTCTCTGTCTCTCTGAGTTTACCTGTTCTAGATATTTCATACAAGGCATCACTCATTTTTAAGCATACTTTGCAGATTTATAACAGCTCTTCAGTGCAGGAATATAAAATGTAGTAGTTATTTAGTAGTTAGTTTGCTCCTAAAATAATTAAATTTGGAATGCTAAGTTTAATGGTAATTTTATTCAGGCAATAATTATAGATTTAGTAATTATATTTTTATTTCTAAGACAATGTGGGGTTTTTTTTGGTAGAAAATATGGAAAACAGAGAAGAGTATAAAAGAAGAAGCTAAAAATCACCCATAATCCCAATAATGTTAATGTTTGGTATGTTTTTTAAATAATTAGATTTACTGTTACTCAACATAGTACTAGAAACCCTAGGCACAGCAATCAGACAGGAAAGGGAAATAAAAGGGCTCCAAATTGGTAAGGAAGAAGTAAAACTGTCATTATTTGCAGATGACATGATACTATATATAGAAAACTCTAAAGACTTCACCAAAAAAACTGCTAGAACTAATAAATGAATTCAGTAAAGTGGCAGGATACAAAACCAATACACAGACATCTGTTGCATTTCTTCTATACACTAACAATGAACTAGTGGAAAGAGAAATTAAGAAAACAATCTCTTTTACAATTTAATTGAAAAGAATAAAATACCTAGTAATAAATTTAACCAAGGAGGTGAAAAACCTGTACTCTGAAAACTGTAAGACATTAATGAAAGAAACGAAGATAATACAAATAAATGGAAAGATATACCACACTCATGGATTGGAAGAATTAATATTATTAAAAAGTCCATACTACACAAAGCAATCTATGGAGTCAATGCAACTTCTATCAAAATACCAATAGCATTTTTAAGGACTAGAACAAAATAATCCCAAAATTTGTATGAAACAAAAGACTGAATAGCCAAGGTGATCTTTAGAAAGAACAGAGGTGGAAGTATCACAATCCCAGATTTCAAGATACACTACATAGCTACAGTAATCAAAACAGTATGGTATTGGCATGAAAACAGACACATAGACCAATGGAACAGAGTAGAGAATAAACCCACATTTATATGGCCAATTAATCTATGACAAAGGAAGCAAGAATATGCAGTGGGAAAAAGTTTTTTCGACAAATGGTTCTGGGAAAACTGGACAGCTACATGCAAAAGAATGAACTGGACCATTATCTTACACCATACACAAAAATAAACTCAAAATGAATTAAAGACATGAATGTAAGACCTGAAACCATAAAATTAAAGAAAACATAGGCAGTAAACTCTTAAACATCAGGCTTAGCAATGTCTTTCTGGATTTGTCTTCCCAGACTAGGAAAACTAAAGCAAAAATAAATAATTGAAAATATATCAGTCAATAATATTGTAATAGCTTTGTATGGTGACAGGCAACTATACTTATCATGGTGAGCATTTCATAATATATATAATTGTCAAATAACTAAGTTCTACATCCGAAACTAAAATAAGACAATATTAGGTCAACTATACTTCAATTAATTAATTTGATGTTTTCAGGCTATAACCTGCTGACCTTGGCATTTTGCCAGTTTGAGCAGGACTACTACATTTGAGGTTAGAAGGCCCCTGTACTCTCTGAGAGAATATCTGGTCTTTGTGTGGGTTACTTACCAAGCAGACCTAGAAGGCATTCACTTGTAGAAAGAGCTAATGCAAAAGGAGATGAGGGATTCCTCCAAAATTATCCATATAATGTTTATCAAAAGGAACTTTCTCTAGATAGACTTTTTCTCTAAGCTATCATTATTACCAGTTTTGGCTTAAAAAAAATGAATATGCTAACGATGTGTCAGCACAGCATAAAGTAGTTTCATATGTACTTTTCATTCAATTCCACTCCCTCTCCAAGATGTAGATCTTATTATCCCTATGTTACATCCTGCCTCTGCCACCCAAATGCTGTGTGACCTTGGGCAAGTTGCTAAACCTCTCTGTGCTTCCAGCTCCTTGTTTGTAAAAATAGTACTTACCTCATAAGTTTGTTGGGAGGACTAAATGATTTAATATATAAAACTCTTAGAAGGTATAGGCATAACGGAAGTTTTTGATTAGCTGTTAACAAATGAGGCCCCTAAAGCTGTGGGGATTAGTGAGCAACTGGATGACAGTTTGTGTCATCTTCTTGGATTTTGGAGAACTGCAGGCTGGTTCAGTTAGAGAATACCTCCTCCTTTTCTCCTCTGGATTTGGGTGCAGGATGTGTATCCAACCAGGGCTCTTTCTCTCCTGCATGCCAAAGGAGGCTGAGGGGCTGAATCAGAGGATGAGGAGAGCAGAGAAATGGATCACATCTCACTTCTCAGCTTAAACCCCTCAGAGGGCTTCCCATTCCCCTCAGGATTTAACCCAGCTCTTGACAGATCTACTCAGCTCTTCAAGATTTGCCTCTCCCTGACCACCACTCCAGTCTCATTTCCCTCCTAAAAAGCTATTCCCAATCATACCAAAGGTTCTGTGCTTATTTTTACCTCTTGGCTGTCTCCGACTCTGTTCCCTCTGTCTGGAACACTCATTTCTGATTTTTGCTCAATTGGCTAATTCCTAATCATCTTTCCAATCTTAGCTTATACTCATTACTGAAAGCCTTTCCCAGTTCGCTGGGTTAGCTGTTTTCCTGTGGGCTCTCCTGGCCCCCCATGCTACCCTCTAAATGCTACTTGTACATGTGGTGTGGTGGATGCTGTGATGCAATGCCCAGATCTACCTTCAGGAATGAAGGACTTGTCCGTGCTGGAAGAGCTGGCTGGGGATGGCCCTTAGCTGTCAGCCCTCTGTGGGGATGGCCTTTAGCTGAAAAGCTGCTTCACACAAGGTTATACCTCCTTTCAGGGGCAGCCTTGGTCCAATGACTGGTCAATGCCATGGGATAAAGGCCCAGCACTCTTGCCATAACTTGGGACAGCTCCAAAGGTCCCCTTCTCTTCAGAACTTTCTGTAGAGCTTATCAGCTTTGCCACTGAAATGACTCTGTTCTAGAGTATTTTTTTTTTAAAAAAGAAAAAAACAAGAATATCCAGCACCCAATAAGGTAAAATCCACAATGTCTGGCATCCAATCTACAATTACTAGGATACAAAGTTGTAGGAAAATATGACCCATAATGAAAAAAAAAAAAAGCAACCAATCAAAACTGACCCAGAAATGATGCAGACAATAGGATTCATAGATGTAGTTATTACAACTATATTCCATATGCATGAGAAGGCAGAGAGAAACGTAAGCACATTAAGAAGGTACATGGGAGAGAAAAAAACACGCAAATAGATCTTCTAGACATGAAGACCACAATGTCTGGGATAAAACTGCACTGGATGGCTTAACAGCAGATTAGTCACTACAGAAGAAAAGGTAATGAATGTGAAAACACAACAGTAGAAACTCATCACGATGAAACACACAGAAGACTAAAATGAACAGAGCTTCAGTGAGCTTTGGGACAACTTCAAGTTGCCCAATATATGTGTACGTGGGGTCCCCAGAGGTGAAGAAAGGAGGGGATATAAAAGACATTTGAAGAAATAATGATTGAAAACATCGAATTTGATGGAAACCATGAGCAAGATACAAGAAGCCCAATGAACCCCAAGCAAAAAATCTCTTCTATTTCAATGTCTGGCTCACAGTCAGCATGCAATCAATGTCTGATAAATGAATGAGCAAATTGCTACCGGCACAGACTCTCCCCCCTGCTTTCTCTCTTCATCACCTCTCCTTTCTTCCCTCTCCCCTTTGCATCTCTCTGCTTCTTATCTGTCAGAGTTGTCCTGGATGCATATGGTAGCCTCTAGAAAAGCCACTGATCTTAAGTCTAGGAACTTGTTCCTGCTTCAGGCTTTGTGAGTGAAAGCCTCAAGCAGTCCAGCCTCCTTCAAATTTGAGTACATCAAGGAGTTTAGAGATTAAAGCTAAAATATCCTGAGTCCTGCTGGCACTACTTCCCCAGGGACTTCTAGTTTTTCAGTCCCTGTGGGGGTTGTAGGGTCAGGAGGAGGGCCCAGGATAGACCAGATGCTGTGTTCTTCCCCTAGCAGAGCAAGATCCAGCCTCATTCATGGCCCACCTCTGCAATTCCTTTGCCCTGTGAGGTTAGGCTTGCTGCTTCACTTCTCTGAGCTGCCAACTGTACAGTGGTGTTTGGATTTGATCATTTTTTATCCCCTTCCAGCTGTGACACCTTGTGATTGAAGCTACTACGCAGCAGGTTGCCACATGGCTCCATCCCCTCTCTGCCAGTCCCCCATGGCCATTTTTCTCTTTGTTGTGTCTCATCTTTACTAACAGTGTGTGGAAACTGGAGACGAGGGAGGCAGACATGCCTTAGACCCTTTGTCTTCGCTGGGTCCCTGCCTTCAATGGCTCCCAGAGTTTTCAGGTCCAAGTTCAAACTCATCAACTCAGCACTCCAGGCCTTGATTCTAGAGCGTGGTCTCTGGAACCATCTGCATCAGAATCATACTTTCTCACTCCCCAGTGTGCTGACAGTAAAGATTCTGATTAAGAAGGTCAGGGGTGGGTCTTGGGAATTGGCATTTTTAATAAGCATACAAAGGGATTTAAAAATGTTTTGGTGGTGATGGGGAGGTTAAGTCATACTATACAGCTTTAAAAAAATCCTAACAGAAAAAAAAACTCATATGCTGAAACTGTCCCTTGCCATCATCCTGTCCTCCCTGTCATTGGTTGCAGGGATAGGGCATTGCAGGCACATACATACATGGGCTTGTGCTTGAGCACAGGGACAGGCCAGGGACTTCTGCAAGCCCAGTAAAGCCAGAATGGCTGCACCAGGGCCTCTGAGATGTCCTCCCCCCCAACCCCCGCCACCTCTATGACCTCTACCTGCACTTCCCACCCAAACACTTGCACTTTTTTAGATGTGATGAACTTGCCCCAGCTCAGCCCCTGAGATGCTGCCACTCTCTGCACGCCTTTCCTCTGTACTTCTCTTTGCCCAGAAAGCCTTCCTTCCTGTTTTGCTGCCCAGCCACTGCCTATTTATCCTTCAAGATTCAGCTCAAGTGCCTCCTCTTCCAGGGAGCCTTCTGGCCCTACCCTGAGCACCACACTTTGGGTTCTCTGCACTTCCACACTCCCTCTTGCCAAAATAACCATGCTGAGTGGGCTTTCCTCTTTCTGTTCCCCACTGGACTGTGAGCTCAGTGCAGGCCAGGGCAGGTCTTATTCTCTGTTGAACTGCCAAGTCCCAGTACAGTGTATGTAGTGCATAGATACTTAATAGATGGTGTTGTACAAATGCCCAGATAGCAGGCATTTTGTCTCATTCTTGCGTTTTGCAGTCCAGAAATCCAAACCACAGAGCTCTGCAGCCTCACCCAGGCTCTCTGCTTCTTGGTACCTCAGAAGGGCTGGTGGAGGTGGAGGAGACGGCTTTGTGCAGAAAGCTGGAAGGAGGCACTCCCCAGAGGTTTCCCCTAGTCACAGGCAGGAGGTGGTCCTCAACTCCTGAGCATGCATGGCTGAGGGGGCCGGAGGATATTCCCACCTCCACCACTGGGATGGGGAGACCCAGCCCCAAGTTGTCCCCCCAACCCGGGTTGCCACGCGGTGGCCAGTGGGCTCTGGCAGAGCGTTCCTGGCAGAAGCAATGCCGGGGCTGCCTCCTCCCTACCCGTGTAGAGGGAGCAGGTGGCCCTGCTGTAGGGAGGGGGTAGGGAGATCCAACAGAGGGAGGGGCCTGGGAGAGGAAACTGAACCAGCAAAGCAGAGTGGGGGTGGGGGGCAAGCGGCTGGCCGGCGGTTGTTTCGGGAGTAAATGTGCTAGGAACACTAATGAGCTGCGTTCATTCATGGCTAGCTGTCTCCCAAACTGGGGACCCAGCCAGGTTCTGGGGTGGAGGAACTGGGGATAGGAGCCAAGTTGGGGAGCTGCTTGGCTGCTGGGGCAGGGCCTCCCATGACTAGGCTGGCATGGGGAGTCTTTGTCCTGGGTTGAGGGGGCCCCCTTCCTTCCCTCCCCTTTATAGGAAACGCCAGGCTTTGCCAGGTGGTGACAATTTGGGATTCACTGTCCAGGCTGGTCTAGAAGCTTCTAGGGCACTGACTGGCTCTTTGGGAGACACGGGCAGGGCCGACCTTGCAGCTCCCTCCATCCTGGCACCCTACCACTCTGGAGCCCCCAGGGCATGTGGCCCAGTTAATCAACACCCTCCCTCTACCCCACATGGGTCCTGGCTTCTGAGGAGGTCATGGGGCTGGGGAGGAACCACTGGAGCAGAAGGCTGGAGACTGGACATCATCAACAGGCTGGGCATCGTCTGTGACAGGCCTACTAAGTGCCAGGTGCTGGGGTAAGTGCCAAAGTGAAGAAATGAGTAAGCTGTGGGGGAAGGGGCAGGCTCTGCCCCAGGAGGAGTGTCAGGGAAGGAGCCACATGTGTAAACAGCTCCAGCTAAGAGGGTGTAAACAAAGCAGCAGGCTCAGTGGAATGAGGATTTAACTCTGCCCGAGGCAGCTGGGAGGGCCTGTGAGAGGAGGGGGCTGAGCGCCCTGCGGAGAAGCAGTAGCAATTGGTGAGGGAGAGAGTGAGGAGGCCCTTGTAAGCTAGAGTTCTGGCGTCATTTTTAGGAAGCTTCTCTAAGATCATTCCCCCTGGGGACCCCCAAGAAGGCCCCTTCCCCTTAAGTTGTCATTTAATTGATACTGAAGAACCCACGGCCTTGGATGGAGGTCATGGAGAGGAGTGTGTAAAAACCCGGAAAAGAACTGTCAAAAGCCCATAATACCGGTCACATTAGTTGTGATGTACTGGCCACAGTCCTCTCTCTGCTATGACGGTGGAGGTACTGTAAAATTTTCATCAAGATGGGAAAGAAAAACAAAGAAAACCCCCAAGTCTTTGGAGACCTGGAGGATAAGGCTCTAATCTCATGGAGATGATCCACATCCCCCCACGCCCCCCCACCCCCACTGTACGCATGCTGTGCCTACCCCCTGGCACCTCCTGGCCCAGCTACCTTTCTTTCTGGTTTCTCCCAAGGGGAAACCCAGGTAGCCAACTCCTGGGAAGGGTGGTGCTTCCAGAGCTGCTCAACTGTTTCTTCTTGCCAGCCTGCAGGTTGCCGGGAATCAGGGGACTGTGGACAAAAGACGTCTGAGTCCTACAGAGCACAAGCAAACCACAGCTGTTCTTGACTTTCCGGGGGTCCTTCGTCTTTTCTGGGCTTGAGGATAATTCTCTCCCTATCTGGATTTCCTGTTCACACCCATGCCCACGCCTGTGTCTCCACCTGCCTTAGAGTAAGAAAAGTCCCTGCCCAAAGGAGGGTGACAGGCTTGGGGGTCTGACCTGGGTGGCCCCTGGAGCTTCTCTCCCAAGTGGTCTCCCCAGCCCTCTTCCAGCCCTGAGTGCAGTCCTCTGATGGCAGGACTGAATATTCGTTTTCATCTGTCAGAAATGGAAGAATGAGGGTGCGAGTGTGGGAAGACACTTGCTGGACTTCAACCCCCACTGATACTCTGCCAAAACACTGCACCCCCACCTGGGAAGCCAGCGTAGCTGATTGGGCAGAAATAACATCCTTCTTCGCCCCCGCCCCGCTGGCCCGTGCAAATGTCCACATCAGGGCCGTTTTCATGGGGAGCAGTTAGCTGCTGTCTTCGCCTCGGACTAGTGGGTTGCTGCCATCATGGTGGAGGAGGGGAGAGGACTGTACTGAGCCTAGGGCTGTGTACATTCTCCCCCGCCCAAGGCTCTGTCCTCAAAGTCCCAGGCTAAGTAAGGCAGGTGGCTTGGAGAGCTGGGGTGCTGGGCTTCCTTTCACCAAGTATTCACAAAGCAAGTCTGGTGGGGCCTGCGACGCGTTTCTGACGTCGGGGAAAGCATGTCTGCGGCCCGGGGGAAGGGGTTCAGGGGGCAAAACAAGCTCTCCCTCCCCGCTCTGGCCCAGCTGCCGGGGCTGCTGGTTCTGAGTGCATGCTTCTAAGTGTGCACATACTCGCGGTGTGTGTGTCTCTGTGTGTGTGTGTGTGTGTGTGCGCGCGCGCGCGTGTGTGTGTGTGTGTGTAGTCGGCCAGGGCCAGGACTGGCAGGTTGAGCGGTGGCCATCCTCCCGTCCCCTCCCCCGTAGCCCCCTGCCCGCTCGCGGCGCCTCGGAGGTTCCACCTTTGAAACTGCACGCTGCTCGCAGCAGCCGCCGAGTGGTCGTGGGGAGGCGGGGGAAGGGGGTGCTGGGGGAGGGCGGGGAGGAGTCTGGCCCTGGATGTGTGCTTTTCGATTGATGGATGACTGCCGGGTGGGAGCGAGCGTGAGGGTGTGAGTGTGTGATTGTGTGTGTGTGTGTGTGTGTGTGTGTGCGCGCGCAGGGTGCGTGCGCGCGCGGGGCCTGCCCATTTTCCTCCTCGCAGCAGTCAGTTGGGAGCTGGAGGGAGGGAGAGAGGGAGACAGACGCAGTCTGCGAGAAACCAGAGAGGAGCAGAGCGCCCTCCGCCCAAGGCGCCCTCCCTCGGTCCGCACATAGGCGCCGTCGCTTGGAGGAGCAAGGTGCCTCCCAGCCCTCAAGGGCGTCGCGCCCGAGCCCGCGGTCTCCTCGGGGGGCGCTGCCCCGGGACTGCACCTGGAGGCCGCCCCGGACGGGGATGGTAAGCTGCCGCCGCCGTCTGGCACACCAGCGGGACGCGGTGAGGGCACCATGGCGCTGACGCCCGGGAGGGGGCCCTCGGCGGGGCTCGTCCGACCCGAGCTCTGGCTGCTGCTGTGGGCGGCCGCGTGGCACCTGGGTGCCACCGCGTGCCCCGCCCTCTGCACCTGCACCGGCACCACGGTGGACTGCCACGGCACGGGGCTGCAGGCTATCCCAAAGAACATCCCACGGAACACGGAGCGCCTGTGAGTACGGCCCCCCGTCCCTAGCGCGCAGGGAGCCCCAAGGTTACCCTCCCACCCAGACAAGCCCGGGGCTGGGGCGGGGGCGGGACCGTTGCGCCCGGGCTCTGTGGCCAATAGACGGGTCAGTGCCTGCCAGGGCCCTTCTCGAGCTGGGAGCCAGGAGCCGCAGCACCCCTGTTTCCCTTTCCCGGGATTCAAAGGGCCCTGGTGGGGCTGTCAGCGCCCATCCTCACACCTGCACTCAGCTCAGGCAGGCCATTCCCACTGCGCCAGCACTTTATTCCTCCAGGGTGCCTGTGAATTGGTGCCAGCAAGCCTTCCTGGCACTCAGGGGGGAAGCTCCTCGCACTGCCAGGCACCACGTCTCCTTTTGGGCACATGGGGCTTGGGCTGTGTTCTCAGTTGCATGTGTGGACTGGGCTCTGGGCTAGCAGGCAGGTGATGGGCAGCAAGGTGGGATGGAGTTGAAGTTTCTAGTCTTCTCCATTCTCCCTATTGTTCGCCCTAGAGCTTTAAGAATTCTTCTCTTGCAGGTGTCAGGCATTGGTCCCCCACCTCACATCCAGCCAGCCCTACGCCAGGCAGACAATGGGACCTGAGGGATTTGGGTTTGGGGCCTAGGGTATGTTACATTGACACCCAGAAAAGGGGTAGGTGTGACCCTGACTGGGGCCCCATGAATAATGTTGAGAGGTGGGGATCTTGGAGTGGAAACATTGAAGATGAAAAGTCATTTAAAAATAATTTCTCTTCCCCTGTTCTCTCTTACTTCTAAATTCTTGAGGAAACTCAGCCCTTTCTAGACAGGCTGAGCTTTGTACGGTGTGTGTGTGTGTGTGTGTGTGTGTGTGTGTGATGGTTAGCATGTGTGCATGTCTATGGATCTATATAATTTGTTTTCCCAGATTCTCCTGCAGAATGTGTGTCTGTGTGAATTCCTAGTATCTGTGGTGTCACCTGAGTAGTGGGAGGTTGTGAGAGTCCCTGTACATGGGCCATGTGTGTAGGTTTTTGGTCACTTGCAGGGCCTTTGTGCTGCCTGCAGAGGTGACTGTCTTGGGAGATTTTTGAACTGGACTTTGGAGAAGGCTGCTGGCTCGTTTGAAAACTGCCTGCTCCTTCTTCCCGCACTCCTAGGCAAATGCAGTGGCTCTCAGGAAAGGCGTAGATATCTCGATAACTTGAACATATTTTCATGGCTCCCAGCCGGCCAAAGGCAGAAATCTGACCCTGGGGAGAGCTGTCTCCTGGATCAAACTCTGTACCAAGGTCAGCAATTAGTGAACACACGTTTGCCCCAGACTCTTCTTGGCTGAGTCTGAAAAATTCCCATGGAGGTTTCAGAAAATTTGCAATCTAGATGCAATCTAGATGGGAATTGGTGTGTGTGTGTGTGTGTGTGTGTGTGTGTGTGTGTGTGTACATGTGTGTTGTGGGGCTGCAGAGAGATGCTGGCATGGGGAGAGGTTGGAACGAATCAAGTTTCCTTGGGGGCAGCCTGTGCATTATCCTATGTGGCTATGGAGAGGGACGGAAGGTCAGAAATCTGTCCAGAGGACCCCTGAGGTTGCAGGGTCGCCCTCCACACCTGTTTGCTCTGGACTTATCTCTGTTCCTTGGCCGCATCCACAGGGCATTTCTATTGCAGCTGTTATCCCGGTGACAGCCTAGGTCTGTGACACAGTAGCCCCTTGCCTCAGCGTTTGGGCCTCATCACATTCCTTGCTCTTTTTCTCCACCTTTAGTGGAGGACAGTGTCTGTTTTGGTGTTCAGGAACTCTTGAGGTCTTTTGCGATCAGAGTGGTACAGAAGTGAAATTTCCTAGTGTAAAAGAAAGAGTTGGGGTTTCAACTGCTGAGGTTGTTGTGTGACCTTGGGCAAGTTACTTAACTTCTCTGCGCCTTCTTTACTTTCCATCCAGAAAATGGGGCTACTGATGGTTTTTGTGAGGACCAAAGATAATATATGGAAAACAGCCTGGTTCATTATGATGTTTGCCAAGTGAGAGGTATTATTATGATAGGATCAGGAGAAAAGTCTCTTTATTTAATTCAGCAAATGTTTCACAGAGCCAGGAACTACCCTCGGTGCTGAGCCTCCAGCAGGGAGTGAGCAAGTCCCTGCCTTCGAGAGGTATACAGGTGAGAGGACCAGGCAGGGGACATGTAACTGCAAACTCTTAGGAGAGGGCCAGGCTGGCAGTGTGATGGGGCTGTGGTGGGTACCACTGGGGAGGGAAGCACTTTTCTGGAGGGAAGGGGCTTCTCAGAGGATGGGCCATTTTATTAGCATACTTTGGGACCCATCAGTGGCCACTCAGTGGCTGGGTCGGAGTATGCCAAGCAGAGATGGCAGGCAGCCCAAATAGAGGGAGCACATGGGCACAAGGCCCACAAGTGTGCGTGTGCCAGCCTGATGGGCAAGTGGACCAGCTTTGTCCCAGGGCTGCAGCATTTCATGTCCACTGGGATGTGGCAAGGCTTGAGGCTGGGAAGGAGAGGAAGAGTCAGGAAGTCCTCTCTCTTTTTCTCTCTCTCTCCCTCTTTGGATTTTTCCTTTGGGGACTTCAGGGATGGAATCCAGGGGTGACTTCTCAGGAGGAAGTGGGGGGAGGTCTGGTCTTTGCTGCGTGCAGAACTTCTCAGGTGGGGAAAGGCTGCAGAAAGCAGAGGGAGCCTGCCTGTGCAGTGGGCAGGCCCCCTAAGGGCCATTTGACGAGGACTAGAACACCCCAAAAAGAGGGCTTGGTGAGAGCCCAGGCAGACTCAAAACAGCTGTAGCAAACGCCCTCTCTAATCGATAGGGGTGTCATGCGGTATGAGAGCCCGAGACAGCAGCTTCTGCGGCTGGGAGATTGGGAAAGATTGCAGCTGTGCTTTTGCCTTTTGTCTTCTGGGCAGTTTCTATGGCAGCCCGCGAGGCCCGGCGACTTTATGATCAAATATCCCTAACTCTGGGTCCAGGCCTGTCCCCCCAAGTGGGAAGAGATTGGTTTGCTGTGGGGACTTCTGGGAAAGGGCCGGGCAGGCTTCAGAGCTGTTGAGGAAATCGCTTCAGCCAGAGGGGCTGTGGGGCTGGTGGGCTGGGTGAGGAGGGGATGCTGAATAATTCACTGCAATGGAACAATTAAAATACGGAGTGAGGGTTAGGTGTGTGGTGGAGGAGGCCTGGAAGCTTCATCTCTTCGTAGACCGCAGGCTCAGAGGGACCCGGCCATGGCCACTATTAATTGTCTTTTCTTCTACTCAACGACTTTGATTTTCAGTTGGATTTTTTTTTTTTTAATTAAAAAAGTCTTTTAGACTAGAGCATCCCAGAGAGTGTGATAAGTTACTTCTCCCATCCACCCCCGGCACTTGTATTCTAGACTTGCCACAGATTGCCCTCGTGGGTGCAGGGGATGGGAAGGCGCTGGGGAAGGCCTGCTGATCTCCGTTGGCACCTCTGGCCCCGCATGGTCTGCTGTTCATTAGGTTTTGGGGGCCTGTTCTCTTGCATCCTGGTCAGTGTGTCCACTGCCCTGGCTCCCTGCCTGCTGCAGAGGCCTGGACAGCCCTTGCCTCTTCCTGGTCTGGCCCCCTGAATCTGGAGGCTCCATTCAACAGGGCTGGGTGGCCATACCCAAGGAAGACTTCCCAGGACAGCCCTCAGGAGGCCGTTTGGAATCCCAAAGAACGACTGGGTGGTGGTTGTGGAGAGGGGTCGGGGCTCGGACTGCAGCCATGTCTGCACCGTGGCCCCCTGAGAGGAGGCTGCCTCTGAGCGGAGCTTGCAGCTCCAGTAGCAGGCGCTCTGGGCTCATCGCTGGACTCGGCGTGACCCCTGGCAGGCCCCTGGTGCTGTCACTCCATCTGCTCTGAGACCCAGTTTCCCCATCGGTAAAATGGGATGGCCACAGCTTTGCAAGTTGATGGTGAGGGTTAAGTGAGTGAATGCATGGAGAGGGCCTGGTGGCATGCTTGGCACTGGGCTGTGTGAAAATGCTTTGTGATTTAACTGGGTGATGTTCTTATTATTACCCGAAAAGCTCAAGCAAAGGTTTGAGGGTTCCAGTGGGGCAGGAGAGGGCTTGGGAGGGAAGCGTGTGAGTGTTGGCAGCTCTGCAAAGTGCTCTTCTGGAGTCTGGCTGCCCAGAGTGCTCCTTCCTAGGACCTGGACGGCTTGGTCTCCTGCAGTTCGGAGGAGGGGGCAGGGTGGTGGCCTGCAGGGATTCTCTGCAGGGTAGATGGTGGGCGGGCATGGCTCTGGAGCCAGACTGCCAGGATTTTAGCCCCATTCTGCCACTTGGGAGCTGGGGGGGGCCTTGGGCAAGTTATTGGGCTTCATTCATTCATTCAACAGATAGCTGTCTATTGAATGTCTGCATCATGCTGAGTGAGTAGTGTCCAACAGAAACCCAAACCGCCTGTCTCTCCCTGAGTTTTAGTCCATTAAGGGAGGTAGAGATGAATGGCGCAGTATGAAAATAAACACGTCGTTGCAAACTGGGGTAAGTGCTCCGGAGGAAGGTGTGACTTCTCAGCACCGCATTTCCTTGCCTGTAAAGTGGGGACGATGGCAGACCTGCTTGGCGAGGCTGGGTGTGAGGATTTGAATGCGGTAGTGCTGGGAGTGGCACTTTGCATGGGGCCTGGCACACAGCAAGTGCCCCATAAATGGTAGTATTCTTTTTGTTATTAAGGTGACAGAATTGCAAAGACATGAAAGGAACCGGGCACCACTCAGTGCTGGGTCCCAGCACGCCCCCGCTCCCTCATCCCTCACCGCGGAGCCACCGGAGCTCTGGATGCCCCTCAGAACACTGCTGCTGCCTCGGTGCCCCTCTTGGAGACAGGGGGTTGGCCTTCGGGGGTCCTGGCTGCCTGGGGCTGTGAACAGAGGACAGCGTGCTCTCTGGGGCCCGGCGGAAGGGTGGTGGGGACGGGAGGCTCCTGCATTATTGGGAGCAGACGGGAGCTTGGCCGAGTTGCCGCCTCCAGTTCTGTGCCGGCATTAGCAGCTCGGCAGGGCTCTTGCTTAATGGGATTTTCTCCCCAAATGCTGTAATTATCGCCACACAAATACTTATTACCCCGAGCAGATGACGGCCGGGCCTTGGGCAGTAGCCAGGGAGCTGGGCTGTGCTGAGGGTGGGGGGGTGGAGGGGGGTGGGGGGGTGGAGAACTGGCTCCTCTTTTTGATGGAGTTTGAGACCCCCTCCTCTTCTTTCTGGAAGCCAGCCTGTGGCGGACAAACAGCTGTTGGGCACCTGCCGTGTGCATAGTGTTGAGAGAGGTCCAGAGTGTGGACCCACTCCCCAGGGAGCTTGTGGGCTGGTGGGCGAGAAAGGTCTGTCTGCCGAAGAACAGATGTGCAAAGATGTCTATAGGGACATAAAGCACAGTGGCCATCGGCACCGGCTTTGGTGTGAGGATGGCCCAGTTTGAATCCCAGCTCCATCAACTACTACCTGAGAGATCCCAGCCGACTCACTAGTAACTCAGTCTCTTCATCTGTAAAGTGGAGCCAGTGATAGCACTTACCTCGCAGGGTTGTGTTTGAATGAGATGCTCTGTGTTGAGTGTTTAGAATGATGCTGGCACATAGAAAGCAGGCCGTCAATGTCCGAGATGAAGAGATGGGAGTTGGGGGTGGGCAGGACCTAGGTAAGGGCTGGCTGCAGCGAGGGCAGGGGAGCCTGGGGCATGAGGCAGTGAGTACCTTACATTTGGGAGGAGAGTAAGGAGCAGATCTGGCCATGGGGCACATTTGTGCTGGTGAGTTCTGAGATAGGAGGTTAAGGTAGTGGATGGGCACCAGGCCATGGGGCCTGGAAATAGGGAGCCATCAGAGGGAGTGTATGTGTGTGTATTACATTTTTTTTCTAAACCTATTTTTTTTTTTTTACTATTTAGTGATTTTTTAATCCCCAGAGTTGTGCAAACATCACTACAATCCAATTTTAGAATATTTTCATCACCCAAAAAGACTCTTTTGTGCTCCATGTAATTTTTTATTTTGTTATAATTTCAATTTTGTAGGAGAGTTGCAACAAAAGTATAAGGAGCTGTAATATACCTGTCATCCACATTCAGTTGTTCCTAGTTCCCTGTTTGCTGTATCGTACACTATATACAGGCACAGTTTTGTTTTTTAGGGACTGTTTAAGATTAGGTTGGGGGGCCGCCTGGCTGGCTTGGTCGGTGGAGCATGTGACTCTTGGTCACAGGGTTGTGTGTTCAAACCCCATGTTGAGCATGAAGCCTACTTAAAAAAATTAAAAAAAAAAAAGATTACATTGAAGACGTACATTTTTCTGTCTAAATAGTTCGGTGTGTATTTTCTGAGAATAAGGCTCTCAAGATCAGAAAACTGAACCTTGCTGCAGTGCTAGTGTCTCCTCCACAGCTCCTGTCCGCACGTCATCTGTTGCCTCAGCAAAGTCCGTGGCTCTCAGAAGGTGTTGCCGGTTACACATGACATTCACTTGTTACAGCGCTTTAGTCTCCTTTAATTTGGACCAGTTACTCGGCCTTTCTTTGTTTTGTTTTGTTTTTTTTTTTTTTTTTTGATCTTTACATTTTGTTTTTTGGAATTTATTTATTTATTTTATGCTTTCTATTTATTTTTGAGAGTCAGAGAGAGACAGTGTGAGCAGGGGACGGTCAGAGAGAGAGAGGGAGACACAGAATCCGAAGATGGGCTTCAGGCTCTGAGCTGTCAGCACAGAGCCTGACGTGGGGCTCAAACCCACAAACTGTGAGATCATGACCTGAGCCAAAGTCGGACGCTTAACCTACTGAGCCACCTAGGCGCCCCATTGACCTTTACATTTTTGGAGAATACAGGCAGTTATTCTGTAGAATGTCCCTCCGTCTGGCTTCATCTGCTCCAGCCTTATTATATTCAGGTTATGTACTTCTGCCAGGTTATGCTAACTAAGTGACTATGTGTCCTTCTCAGTGGGTCATGGGGCGGGAGGGGGGGGTATGTTAGTTTGTCCCAGTATTAGTGGTTTTCATTTCGATCGCTTGGTAAATTAGTGTCTTCCAGGCTTCTCTGATGAAACGTTACTAATTTCCCCTTTATTATTAGTCAGTAATTTGTGGGGAGGTACTTTGAGGCTATGTGGTAGTCTATGCTTCACCTCCACTGGCTTTAGCACCCCTTGCTGAGACACTTCTAACATCCTCATTTCTTCTCTATTGGTTGGCATTCTACCGTAAGAAAGAACTTTCCCTTCTCCTCCATCTATTTGTCTGTTTATAACAGGATGGATGCATGGATTGTTGTTTTATTCCTTGGGTTGTTACTATCATTATTTTGACGTTCAGAGCGTCCCACATTTGGCTCACGGGAGCCCCTTCAGGTTGCCCCTGGGTCCTTTTGCAAAGATCCTTTGAGCATTTATCCTCAGGGGTTTTGAGTGGAGGTGACAAGTGTAAAGTAGTATTTTACGACATCCTATTCTTGCCTGGCTCTGGTGTGGAGAACAAATGGAGGGGGAGACCAGCCTGCGGTGGGAGGCCACTTGGTTACAGCCACTGTTGTTTCTGGCTTCTTGGTGACAGTAGTTTCGCTGCCATTGCTGTAATTTTATTCTTTTAAAAAAAGTAACAACTTGTATCTTAAAATAATTTTAGACTTCCAGGAAAGTTGCAAAAATAGTACAAATACCCTACACCCAGCTTCCCCTAATGTTTTTTCCTTCTTTTAAAGATTTTATTATTTATTTTTATTTGAGAGAGAGAGAGGGAGAGAGAGAGGGGGAGAGAGAGAGAGAGAGAGAGAGAGAGAGAGAGAGAGAATCTCAAAAAGGCTCCATGCTCTGTGGAAAGACCCTGGGATCATGACCTAAGCCGAAATCAAGATTCAGGCACTCTACCGACTGAGCCACCCAGGTGCCTCAGATTTTATTTTTAAGTAATCTCTACACCCAATGTGTGGCTCGAACTCACAACCCCAAGATCAAGAGCCGCATGCTCTACTGAGTCAACCAGGCACCCCATCTTCCCCTAATGTTAACACCTTTCTTACCCATAGTGCAATGATCTAAATTAAGAGATTAACATTGGTACAAGGCTAGGAAGTAAGCTGCATAATTTATTTGGATTTCACCAGCTTTTTCTCTATTGTCCTTTTAATTAAAACAATTTGTTTTCATGTTTATTTATTTTGGGGTGGGGGAAGAGAGAGAGAAAGAGAGAGAGAGAGAAAACAAGTAGGGAAGGGGCAGAGAGAGAATCCCAAGCAGGCTCTGCGCTGTGTCAGGACAGAGCCTCATGTGGGGCTCGATCCCAAGAACCATGAGATGGTGACCTTAGCCGAAATCAGGAGACAGATGCTTAACCGCCTGATCCCCCATGTTCCCCAAGTGTCCTTCCTCTATTCCAAGATCCAGTCTGGATTCCACATGGCATTTAGTTGTCCTTTCCCCATAGTCTCCTTCCATCTATGACAATTCCTTAGTCTTTTCTTGCTTTTCAGGACATGGATACTTTTGAAAAGTACTGGTCAGTTCTTTTGCAGAAGACTCTTCAGTTTGGCTTTGTCTGATGTTTCTCCCTAATTGGATTGAGGTGATGGATTTTTGGCAGGAATGATGCAGGGAGTGCCTGCCCAGTGCATCCTATCAGCGGTAGGTGACATGATCAGTCTCATTGCTGGTGATGTTGACCTTTTCACAGTGAAGATGGTGTCTGCCAGTTTTCTTCCCTGTGACATTACTGAATTCGCATTTGCAGTTAATAAATATTTGGGGGAGATATGTCAAGATTGCCATAGGCTTTTTGTCCTCAAATTCTCACCTACTAATTTTAGCATCCATTAACGGATCTTGCCTGCAACCATTATTATCCAATTTGATTTTCTATTTCCCTCATTCCTTCTACACTTATTAATTGGAATTCTTCTGGAAGGAAGAGCACTTTATTGCTTTTGAAGAAGCTGGTTTGTCTGATGGGCATCTTGGGTTTTGAGTTTCCTGAGGGCAGGGCTGTGTCTCTGTATCTTCATACTCCCATTGTCTGGTACGTGGTAGGCACTCAAAAAGGTGTGTTCAATGAGTTTGGCTTTTTAAAAGCATTTAGCAAGACTTGGGGTGCCTGGCTGGCTCAATCAGAAGAACATGGGGCTCTTGGTTGAGGGGTCGTGAGTTCGAGCCCCATCTTGGGTGTTACAGATTACTTAAATTACTAAAACTTTAAAAAAAGTTGAACAAAATAAAAACATTTGGCAAGACGTTTTATGGATCTGATCTTTGCTTTAGAAAATATGGTCATCATGGTGGGGTGAATAACGGTCCCCAAAGATGTCCCTGTGCCAATCCCTGGAACCCATGAATATGTCGCCTTACATGCCACAGGGGGGTTACGGACACAGTGAAGGATCCTGGGGTGAGATGACCTGAAGTACCAGGGCACCCAGACGCCCTCACAGGAGGCAGGAGGGACAGCCTCTGGAGGAGGAGATCTAACAGTGGAAGCAGGTGGGAGGGGTGGGGGGAGGAGCCATGAGCCCAAAGCGGCCTCCTGAGCTGTAAGGTAACGGTGTTGTGTCAAGCCCCCAGGGGGGTGGTAATTCCTACAGCAGCAGTGGGCAACAGCCAGCCACAGTCCTCATGGAGTTAAGCCACAGAGGCCGAGCCACAGGAGGAAGCAGGTCTAGACCGATGCAGAAAGTACAGAGAAAGCAAATGAGAAGGGTCGTGGGGCCCTAAGCTTCTGTGTGGGGGAATGACTTTATGAATGGGGTGAACTTTGGGGAGGGTGGCTGATCCCCAAGAAGAGAACCTGGCTTCTACTTCTTTTGTTTGAATTGCCAATAATCAGCTACATGAAAAAGGCGACCTTAAGAGAAGGGCTAGGGGACGGTGACTCTGGAGAGTATGTGGACTGGAGAGACACTTGGGACGGCCTCCTGGGGAAGAGTAGGAACAGAAGCTTCAGCAGGAATAAGGATTTCCTGGGTTGGGGGCTGTGGTTGTGCCTGGCTGCTTAGTTGGTAGAGTGTGCAACTCTCTATCTTGGGGTTGAGAGTTTGAGCCCCACATTGGATGTAGAGATTTCTTAAAGAAATAAAATCTTAAAAAAAAAAAAATTTCCTGGAAAGCTGGTATAAAATACAAATTCTCAGACCTATCCCAGAGATGCTGATTCAGCAGGTTTTGGGCAAAGGTGATTCAGGTGATTCAGGCGATTCAGGCGATTCAGATGCAGGAGGTTCCCAGAGAGAAAAACTGTGTGGTGCTGGGGTTTCCTGGTAAGGAAAGTACCTCCTTTGAAGACTCGTGAGGTTTGCCTTTAGCTTCCGCCCACATTAAGATGGCAGGAGGTGAAATGGGTGAAGGTGGTTTAGGGTACTGACTTCCAGTTATAAAATAAGTAAGTCTTGGGATGTCATGTACAGCCTGGTGACCGCAGTTATTAATACTGTATTCTAGGGGCACCTGGGGGGCTCTGTCGGTTGAGTGTCTGACTCTTGATTTCAGCTCAGGTCATGATCTCATTGAGCCTTACATCAGACTCTGCACTCACAGCACAGAGCCTACTTAGGATTCTCTCTCTCCCCTGCCTCTCTCCCCCAACTGACTCTCTCTCTGAAAATAAATAAATAAACTTTCAAAAAAAAAAGGGGGTGGACAGGAGTTAGGGAAGGCAACAGGGGAGGAGAAGGTGGAGAGCGAGAAGAGCTCCTGGCTAGCTTGGATCTGAATCTGGCCCAGTAGTTCCTGCCCATGCCAGAGAAGGAGTTTGGAGATGGGGAGGGAGCTTCCCCTGGGAAGAGCAGGCAGGCTGTCTGAGGACAGCTTCTGGACCTGTGGCACGGGTCGCTGGCCAAGCTGGGCAGCCGGTTTCCTGGGAGAAGTGGGAGGTAAAGGCAGATGGTTGGGAGCGAGTCGGCGGTGAGGAAGTCTGTGGGAGGAGCGGGCTCCGGAGCCAGTAGTTGGCGGTGTAGGGGCAGATGGACCAGAGCATGGAGGGGTGGGGAGCACTTTGGAAATGAGGAGCCAGACACTTGGGGATGTGGAGACATGTCAGAGAAGGAGAGCAGGAGAGCAGGAGAGAAATAGTGGAGAATTGTGATGGCGTCAGCGGTCACCACGTAGAGCCCCCAGCCCGGGACAGGCTCAGAGCTGTGCTTTGCCCTTCTCTGCCCTTTTCCACTTGCAACCATCCCTGGAGGAAGGTATTATCACCGCTCTGCTGAGGAGTAGGTTGGAGAGGCGTACCATGTGCCTGGGGGCACAGACAGCTGGTGAGAGGGGTGCCCAGGGTCCCTGAGCCCTGAGGCTCTGAGCTATATTTGTGTTTAGTCTTTAAAATCTGACTACCATACCATGTATCTTAATAAAGCCTGTCTTATTTCATTCATTCATTCATTCATTCATTCATTCGTTCATCAGATGTTCATTCAGCACCTATAAAACCCCTGTTAGGGCTTAGCACTGGAGCGTAAAGGAAGACTGGTCATGACAGAGTCCTGCCTGCACATGTTTACAGGGTGGACCCAAGTGCAGGCTGGCTTAGGGAGGGTGTCCAGCCTCAGGATGGGGGTTCAGTGAGCAGAGTCGGGGTGGGGGAGATGCGGGGAGGTGGTGGTGTGGGTGGAGTCAGTGTCTGGAGTTAGCCGGTGGATAGCCTCAGGGGCCTGAGTGGGCAGTGAGTGGAGAAAGCGCTGGCAGGCAGTGGAGGCCTGGTGGCGGGCGGCGGGCCCCTGGTCGCAGGGCTGCGGGTTAGGGGTAGGCCCCAGACCTGGGAAGGGGATTGGGAAGAGGAAGTCCAGGCCTCGATAATGAAGAGACTGGGGTGCAGTTTGCCCCTCAGAACAGAACACTCCATGGGATTGGGGTTAACAGTTGTGGTCTGACCACCTCACACCCATTAGGATGGCTGCTATCAAAAAACAGCACATACCAGGGGCGCCTGGGTGGCTTAGTCGGTTAAGCGTCCGACTTTCGCTTGGGTCATGATCTTGCGGTTCGTGGGTTCGAGCCCCGCGTCGGGCTCTGTGTGGACTGCCAGCTCAGAGCCTGGAGCCTGTTTCAGAGTCTGTGACTCCCTCTCTCTCTGACCCTCCCCTGCTCACGCTGTCTCTCTCTCTCTCTCTCTCTCCTAGAAATAAATAAATAAAACATTTAAAAAAACAAAACAAAACAAAACAAAAAAACAGCACATACCAATTGGTGAGGATGTGGGGACACCGGAACCTTGGTGTGTTATTGCTGGGAATGTAAAATGGTGCAGCCCCTTTGGAAAGCATTCTGATGATCCTTCAAAACATTAAGCAGAATTACCATATGATCCAGCAAGTCCACTGGGTATACGGCTAGAAGACTGAAAACAGGGTCTGAAAGATAGTTGTACACACATGTTCACAGCAGCATTATTCACCATAGCTAAGGGGCGGAGGCAGCCCAAGCGTGTATCTACAGATGAATGGATAAACACAATGTGGTGCACACACAGTGGCATATAAGTCAGCCTTAAAAAAGGAAGGGAATTCTGACCCATGTTGCAACATGCATGAACTCTGAGGACGTCAATGCTAAATGAAATAAGCCAGTCACAAAAAGACAAATACTACTATGATTCCACTCGTATGAGGTGCCTGAAGTAGTGAAGTTCATAGAGACAAAAGCGGGATGGTGGTTGCCAAGGTCAAGGGCGAGGGGGGATGGAGAGTTTTTGTTTAATGGGAACAGAGTTTCAGTTTTCCAAGATGAAAAATCTCTGGAGATCTGTTTTACAACAAGGTGAGTACACTTAATATTACTGAACTGTGCACTTAAAATGGTTAAAGTGGTCAATTTTGTTAGGTGTATTGTATTGCAATTAAAAAAAGAAAAAGAGCTGGGCTCTGGAATCAGACATGCTAGGGCTTACCTCCTCAACCTACTTACCAGCTAGCTGATCCTGAACAAGTTGCTTAAATGCTTTATGCCTCAGTCTCCTCATAATGTGAGTCAGAACTGATAATAAACCTTTGAGCCAGGTGCTCTCGTGAGGCTTACATGAGTTGGCTTGGTTGCAATATATAGATATTGCTAGTATTCAAGCCAAGGAAGCAAGATGGATCCCCAGGAGCCTGGGGCAGAGTAGGACCAGTGGCAACTTGGCCCTGGTGTGGGGCCCCTGACTACTCATCCCTGGGGCTTCCCGACTCCTTGCCTGCTGGAGGGCCCCCGCACTTGGTACCCGGCCTGTGGGCTCTGCTGTGGCAGGAGGTGTTGGGGGAGACTCCTGATCATGACCCACTGATGCCCGAGGATTGGGGGTGAGGCTCAGCTAGCTGATGGGAGTGTGCTGTGCTTTGGCGGAGTTATGCCAGCAGCAGCAGGGCTTGATGGGAGGGATTGCTTATCAGTCTATTTTCACTCTATTCAGTGAGCACCTACTGTGTGGAGGGTGCTGGACGTACAGCAGGGAGCAAACCAGATGTGGCTTCTACTTCTCCTAGCCTGGTGGAAGAGACTGGCCTTTAACGAAGGACCTCATACTGCACACAACTCCAAATTCCAGTGCTAGCTCTGGAGGAGGAGCTGAGTGAACACATAAAGGAGGCTGGTCTACAGCAGATGTTTCAGTTGAAGCCCCAAAGTACGTTAGGTATCTGTTAGATGTGTGTTGGTGAGAAGCTGAGGAGGAAAGGACTGTTCTGGGCAGTTCTGGGCTGAGAGAGCAGCACAGGCAAAGGCCCTGAGGCAGAAGTGCTGGTGCGTTGAAGGAAGTAGAGGAGCAGAACAACTGAGCAAAAATCAGTCTTTTAACCTGTGGGCTCTGGGAGGTTGTTGGTAACACAGCAGGGTCCTCAGTGTGTGAAGCTTTTCTTGGCTGATGTCCATTTGGGGAGGGCATTTTTTTTTTAAGTTTTAAATTTTTTTAATTTTAAAAATTTGGTTATTTATTAAAAAATTTTTAACATTTATTCATTTTTTGAGAGACAGAGAGAGACAGAGTGTGAGTTAGGGAGGGGCAGAGAGAGAGGGAGACACAATCTGAAGCAGGCTCCAGGCTCTGAGCTGACAGCACAGAGCCTGATGCGGGGCTCGAAGTCACGGACCCTGAGATCATGACCTGAGTTGAAGTTGGACACTTACCCAACTGAGCCAACAAGCTGTCCAAAATTTATTTATTTTTAAATTGAAGTATAACTGACACAGCGTTAGATTAGTTTTAGGTTTACAACATAATGATTGGATAGGGAGAGCTTTTCTTTTCTTTTTTTTAGAGAGAGAGAGAGAGAGAATTGAGAATCTCAAGCAGTCTCCATGCTCAGTGCAGAGCCAGACCAGGGCTCAGTCCCACAACCCTGGGATCATGAACTGAGCCAAAATCAAGAGTCAGACGCTCAACTGACTGAGCCACCCAGGCACCCCCGGAGAGCAATTCTTAATTAGTATAGTTTTTTTTTTTCCCCCCTCTGGTGGGGGAAGCAGGGAGACTTTGGAAAACCCAGTCAACCCATTGCTGTTTGAAATGTCCATTTTAATGCAAGTCTATTCATGCGTTCAAAGAATAACTCACTGCAGCATCTATAAGGTGCCATGTACTGTGTTACAAGAGTGAGAAAAAACAGACACAGTTTGTGTCCTCAGGGAGCTCGTGCGGTCAGCTAAGGGCAGAGATATCAGTCAAGGAAGCCCCCAAATCCATCTGTTTTGTGCTGCAGAGGAGGAGGTTGGGGTGTTCTGCAGGCCTGTGTTAGGAAGCTTGACCGGACGGATGGAGAAGTTGGAATCAGGCAAAGAGGAGGGAGTATTCTAGGCAGAAGGGTGGCAGTTCAAAGGCCCTGCCACAGGAGGGAGCGAGTCAGAATGGGGAGTGTGGGGCAGGCCGGGTGGGTCTTGTACTTCTTGGTAGAGATTTTTGTCTCTATTCCAAGAGCAATGGGGATTCATTGAAGGGCTTAAGTGGGGAGTGACACGGTCAGATCTGCATCTTGAAAGGATCCCTCTGGCTGTGGCTAGGCGAACAGATTGGAGGGGAGCCAGGCGGAACGTGGGGCGCCCTGTTAGGTGGCTCTGCGGGGCCCCAGGACTTCGGGCGCAGCGGCATGGGTGTGCAGCTGCGCGGCCTGCAGGCTGGGGTGTCCAGCCTGTCATCTGTGGGCCCTGGCTGGGTAGGGAAGTTCTTCCTTCCCTCAGTTCTCCCTCTGACTCTGCAGGCGCTCAGTGCCGTGGATTTGGCCAGGGTAAGATTTCAAAGGACGGAGCCAAGGGATACATTTCCGCCCCGCCCAGTGGCCTGTCTCAGCTATGGTCAGGGCTGGGTGTTTATTTTTTGGAGATCCAGCAGGAAGGGGTTTGGAGGGTGGCCTGAGCCTCCCCATTGCCGTTGCAGGTTTGGGGCGCCGTGAGACTGTTCTGGTCCCTAGGGAGCCAGCTCTAGGAGTGGTGGAGCTTTAGGGTAAGACAGGCTCGTGAGGCATGGGGGGGACCCCCAGAACACCCCGGGAGGGACCCAGGCTGTTTGTCCCTGCAGCTCTAGGAAATCCCAGGGGTTCTTTCAGTTTGTCACCAAACACCCAGGTGCTGGGGATCAGATTTTTGTTTCCTGAGAGGATTCAAGAAATCCTTGTGTGTTTTTGTTTTTACCTTGGTAACTTTGCTTCAGAGGATTTTCTTCAAAATCGTTTACCCCTGAGGTTTCTCCTTCAGGTGAGGACCACACAGGAGCTGATGGAAATCAGTCTTGCCCCCAGGGTGTATTTCCTCCTGGGGGAGAAGGGCGGATGCGCACTCATCACTTTTGGAAGAGAGAGAACTGTCTTAGGGCATCTCCCCCGGGCTCTAACGTCTTGGGGCCTGCAGGGCCTGGGTGGCTGCAGGCTCCTCCCTGCTCGGTGGGGCCCTGCCAGTCCTGCCCCAGCCTGAGCCGAGCCTGGGGCGCCGCCCTCCTGGGGGAGCCATGGTCCTTGTTACTACACAACAACGATAGTAGTAATAGTAAAATAAGCGCGGCAGGTGATACTGATGCCGAGGGCACTTGTGTGTGCCAGGCACTGCTCTCGGCCTCTTAGAAATATTAAGTCATGTACACCTCACTACACCTCTAGGTGGTGGGTACTATCATTATCCTCATTGTACAAATGGGGAAACTGAGGCACAGGGAATTTAAGCTACATGTCCAGGGTTACACAGCTAGCGATGGTAGAACGGGAATTTGAAGCCGGACAGTTTGGCTCCAAAGGTCATGCTCTTAGCTGCTAAGAACACTCATGGCTCAACTGGCTGGGGGCCCCCTGATACGGCTGCTTAGGCAGAGCACACGGTCTTATTACAGGGCCGCTGCGTTTCCTCTCCAAAGCCTCCAAGTTGTTTCTCATGAGCACTTCGGGTGAGGGGTGGGCTTGACAGCGTCTCTTGGCCAGAGGCGTCATGATGCGTTGCGGGGTGGGGCGGGGCGGTGCGGAAGAGGATGGAATCACATCGGCCTGGGTTTGGTCCCCACCCCTAATTAGCTGTGTGGCACCAGGCAATTGCTTCACCAGTCTGTGCCTCAGTTTCCTTATCAGCAAGGGAGAGAGGACACGCCTTGTGTCACCGTGATGGTGAGGGTGAGGGTGAGTGAGATGAAGGGTGCTAGGAGTTAGGTTCAAAGCCGCACTCAGTGCATGCCCAGCAGGCAGGAGGGGTGGACCTGGGATGTGGCGGCAAGAACCTCAGGGTTCTTCCTGGAAAGCAGGCTGGGAAGCCCCCTGGAGGCGCCCCCCACCTGGCTGCAGAGATCTGAAGGTCACAGCAGCCTCTCCCAGCTTCCTTTCCCAGGGGGCTTGCTGGGGAGGGAGTCTCCATGGCAACACCGAGGGACCACCTGTTGGAGGAGTCAGGCACTGGAGAAAAACGACCTCCTTCCCTCATTCCAGCAGCCTCTGCCGAGGGTTTGAGGGGAAGCGGTTGGCCCACGTTGGAAACTTAATCCCCGCTGCTGCCCTGAGCTACCCCGTGGAGGTCATTCTCTCAGCCTGAAAGGCCTAAGTGGTGATAATGCCTCGTTAAGCAGCAGCCCTCAGACCCGGGTGCCTGATGAGAGCCGCCTCTGCCTCCCAGGCTGCCTGTAGAGGGCTCTCCCCTGAGAGGAGGCACTTAGCTCCCGGGTCAGAGAGCTGGAGCCGGAGGCAGGGGGCCGGGTGGCTTGAGTGTCCATGCCAATCTTGTCCGGAAGCCACCGGCAGGGCCTCCTGAGAGGCTGTATTTGCCTCGTTGTCTGCACTGCTGTTTCCTCCGCCTGCCTGTCCCAGGTCTTTACTCGCCTGGGGGTGGAGCGGGGAACAGGAAGTGAGGAGGAGGGGTGGAGTCGCCTCATGGTGGGCTGAGGAATGGGTCCCCAGGTCTGCGCAGGGGCTGGTGCGAGAACGGTAAAAAGAGAGGCATGTGAGTATGCTATGTCACCCGAAGTCCCCGTGAACTCTTTGCCTGTCCCACTCCCCCCCACCCCCCACCCCCTGCCAAGGTCCCACCTTGTGGGAATTCCGTCCTCAGGGGTTCCTGACTTCCATGTTGGGCCTTAACATTTTTCTTTGCCTCAGCTTTGCTGTCTGTGAAATGAACAATTTGTTGAAGTCGAATTGCCTTATAAACCATGGTTGCAACGAGAAAGAACTAGCCAGTTACTCGTAACATTCATCAGCTTTTTCATGACTTTTGACTGAGTGATATTGTCTAAAGGAATGTATTCCTCCTAAATGCCCATGAGCTTTATACAATGTTGTTTCTAATTGAACAATATCAGTAACTGGGATCAGGGGATACCCCAGTAACTTGATATATCCAGATGCAGGGATAAGTGATGGCCACTCAGAAACCATCAGTGGGAAGTGGACAGGGGGTAACATGCCAGAAAAGGAGTGCAGACCACTTATGTGTCCCTCCTCCCATATCTTCAGAACTTTGTAAAATGCTTTGCAAACAGTAAATCTTCAATAAATATGTGTTGAATTATTTCAACTATATAAAAATTGTATCCAAAGAAAACAAGCATGGGAGAAACTATTTTAGAATGTTAACAGAGGTTAATTCTGGATGAATTTATGTGTGATTAAAAAAAATTTTTTTTAATGTTTATTTATATTTGAGAGAGATAGAGACAAAGAGAGAGCAAGTGCTCGGCAGAGAGAGAGAGTAGACACAGAATCTGAAGCAGGCTCCAGGCTCTGAGCTGTCAGCACAGAGCTTGATGGAGGGCTCAAACCCACAAACTGTGAGATCATAACCTGAGCCAAAGTTGGAAGCTTAACCAACTGAGCCACCCAGGTGCCCCTGTGTGATTTTAATTTTTTTCTTTATTCTTCTGAAAATTGAAAAAATTCAACATGTGCATGTATTACTCTTATTATTATTAAATTTATAATGTTTTATTTGTTTTTGATAGAAAGAGAGAGAAGGACAAAGACAAAGCATAAGTGGGGAAGGGGCAGAGAGAGAGGAGACACAGAATCTGAAGCAGGCTCCAGGCTCTGAGCTGTCAGCACAAAGCCTGATGTGGGGCTTGAATTCACGGACCGTGAGATTGTGATCTGAGCTGAAGTCAGATGCTCAACCGACTGAGCCAACCAGGTGTCCCCTATTATTATTTTTAAAGGTTATTTTTATTTATTTTGAGAGAGAGAGAGAGAGAGAGCAAGCAGGTGAGGGACAGAGGGAGAGGGAGACAGAATCCCAAGCAGGCTCTGCACCATCAGTGCAGAGCCCAACGTGGGGCTCAAACTCATGAATAGTGAGATAATGACCTGAGCCGAAATCAAGAGTCAGGGGCTTAACCAACTGAGCCAGCCAGGAACCCCTGAACTACTCTTATTTTTAAGTGCAATAACTTGAATATTATGTTGGCTTATAAAAATATCGATGTACTTTAAAAATCCAAACAGTGCAGAAAAGTATAAAAAAGAGACTAAAGTCACCACAGGTCCCACATTCGAGCAGTTATAGGTATTAATATGGGCAGATAGGCCCCAGTGAGCTCACTCTCCCCATATACTGGGGTGACACGTGTGTGGTTTTACAGTGTGTGGTTTTACATGAGCAGCTCAGAGAGTACAAGCTGTCTTGTAACCCTTTTACCCATCCTGTATCCTGGGCTCCTTTCCCTGTCAGTACAGACTGATCTGTACCCTTTTAAATGCCTACATAGTACTTGGTTTCACAGATGTGAAGGAAAGTCAACTAAATGCTGCTTTGTGGGGGCGCCTGGGTAGCTTAGTTGGTTAAGTGACCAGCTTCAGCTCAGGTCATGATCTCATGATTCGTGAGTTCTAGCCCTGCTTCGGGCTCTGTGCTGACAGCCTGGAACCTGCTTTGGATTCTGTGTCTCCCCCTCTCTGCCCCTCCCCTGTTCGCATTCTGTCTCTCTCAAAAATAGATAAACATTAAAAAAATTCAAATGTTGCTTTGTTGTGTTCTCTTTTTTTTTTAAACATTTTTGCTCTTGTAATCAGTACTGACATTTCTTTATAATACAAAAATTAGAGCAATTAAAACTTTTTGGCTTGGAGTTTAGGTTGAAGGTTTCAGCAGGATGGACCAAAGGAAACTAGCCACACTTGCCAAGGGAAGCAGTTTTCAGGGCTTGTTGACGAGGTTCTTGACGCTTGAAGCATGACTGTGCACAGAAGGAGCAGGCTGGGGGGCTGGGGTGCACAGGGGAGGCTCCAAGGTGTCAGGGAAGACACTTAGTTCAATAAAAAAGACCCTCTCATCACAAAGAGCCTATCTCACGTGGAGAGGGCCCCCTTGTAGCATCTAGGCCAGGATGTGGCTCCGTCTGGGGCTCTCATCAGTGGCCCTGTTATCTTGGAGAGGCCTCAAGCCCCTCTGAGAGATCCTGTTAGAGGAGAGTAGAGCAGGGGGTGAGCCTTTCCAGCTGCTTCACAGGCTCAGGAGCCGGGCTCAGGGGAAGGGCGGAGAGAGTGATGGGCTGAATGAGTTATCAGCTTGGTGCAGGCCTGGCTTGGTGGGAGAAGCCTGAGTCAGACGGCTGTGTCCAGATCTCTGCTCTGTCATTTACCAGCTGGTGACCTCCGGGAGACACCTGACCTCTTGGAGCCGCAATTGGATCTCCTGGTCTGTAAGATAAACACCGTAACTACTTTCCAGCCCTGGCTGTGCATAGAGCCCTGTTTCTGGAGTGTGTGGAAGCTGAGAACATATGCTGTTCTTAGTGGATGCAACTCTAGAACGTCATCTAGGCCAAACACACTTCCTAACTGCTTAGAGGAGAGGGAACTTGCTGATTTGCAAAGTAGCTTGGATTGGGGCTCACCCGTGCTGGTAGGCGAGGAGGTTGGGCTGCAGACGACTATGGTGTGTGTGTACGTGTGCGTTGGGATGGGGGTAGTCAGCTTGTTGCCAAGCACGTGAGTGACTATGACGTGGTGAGAAAGAGGAGGAGGTGGCGTGGCTGTGGACACAGGCTGCCACAGAGAGACAGATTAGATGTGGAGGTGATTTGAGGCTAGGCCTGACTGAGAATCTGCCATGTATGGCTCAGCGGAAGAACTTTCTGGGGAGTGCGGTAGCTGCCTCCTGGAGGGACCTGCTTTTCTGAGGCTGCACTAGCTCCCTGTGAAGAGAAGTGGCCTGGCAGAGGCCAGTGAGTTTCCCTGGGAGGCTCAGCAGGGACCAGATGGCCTTGAAGGTGGGGTTCATGGCCAAGGTGCCCTAGTCATGGTTGTGGGGGGGGGGAGGGTGCTGAGGAGAAACACATGTAGCCTTGGAAGGGAAGAAAGGGGCCAGAGGCCGGGATGGTGTGGGGAGAGGAGCCACTGGAGTTCAGGCCTGGCCCTGAGATCCAGACAGTGGGCCTCCTGCCCTCCTTCCCTTCTATGCAAGACTGACCTTGTGGCCGGCTCCTGCCTGTGGGCCTCCCTGGCTCCCTGTCTTCCTCGGCTTGTTTTCTCAGGCCCTCTGTGATCTGGACTCCCATCCCCCAACCCCCGTTTCTCACAGCTCCTGACTCCCAGCCTGTCTCTTCCATCAGCCCCCAGACACTCTGGGCTGTTCTCTTTTCCCGGAATGTCCATTC
This sequence comes from Hyaena hyaena, assembly GCF_003009895.1. NCBI lineage: Eukaryota > Metazoa > Chordata > Mammalia > Carnivora > Hyaenidae > Hyaena > Hyaena hyaena. The sequence continues at coordinate 4,679,315 of NW_024080676.1, read as the reverse complement.
CGTCCCACTCACTCTGCACACCTGCCTTGTCTTTTAGGCCTCAGCTTGGGGCCCATGTCTTTAGTCCTCCTTAAAATGCACGGCCCACCTGCTGTCTCCTGCTCACAATATGGACAGCTTGTAGGAGCCAGAGACACCAGATAATGGCAGTGGTGTCTGCAAGGGGGCCTTTTTCAAGCACAGGGCATGCTCTTTACTTGTTTATGCCCCATGCTAACCTTATGAGATAGTCAGTTATTATCCCCATTTTATAGGTGAGGAAAATGAGGCTCAGCAAGGATTCTACCTGAATAGCCTCCAGTTGGCTAGTCTCTGCGTGAATGTCTTGTCTCTCCAATTAGCCTGGGCAAAAGCCATGACTTTGGCTTCCATAGCTCTCTCAGCAGTGAGCCTGTGCCCTGTGCATTTCCCTGGCTACACATTAGCTGCAAAGATGGGCCTTAGCTTGTTGGACCTCAGAATAGACTTGGGGGTCCCGCGGCTTGGCTGGGTGGCACCACCCAGCCCTGTTGATGAGATGACAGGCTGGAGGCAGTGGAGAGGGAGCATGGAGCTGAGCCCTGGCCTGGGGGCCACCCTGGGTATCTCACCATTTCGTTCTTTCCTTGCCTCCACCAGGGAACTCAACGGCAACAACATCACTCGGATCCATAAAAACGACTTTGTGGGGCTCAAGCAGCTGCGGGTGCTGTGAGTAACCTCCCTCCTGCCCTTACCCTTGGCAATGGCCCTGTGGCTCCCTGGCAGAGCCCTGGTTGTGGGCTGTAGAGGCGTAAGCCAGCACAGCCTATCCCTGTGGAGTCAGTCTTTGGATGCCCTGAGGGGGATGGGGCAGAAGTGCTGGGGAGTCCTGCCGCCGAGCAGCCACCGCCTTGCACACGGCTGAGCACTTGGACGTGGCATAGGCACCAGTGGTCGCTGCCTGGCAGGGTCTGGGCCGGACAGATGGGGTGTCTTGTCTATCGGTCGTATCCTGGAATGCGGGAAGACCGGCTAACCATGAGGAATCTTTAGGTCTCTGGCTTAGCTTGCTGGGGCTGCCATAACAAATCCTCCCAGACGGGGCAGCTTAAACAACAGGGATTTACTTTCTCCCAGTCCTTGAGGCTGGAAGTCCATGATCAAGGTCCCATCAAAGTTTTTTGTAGTGAGGCCTCTCTTCTTGGCCACCTTCTTGTGCCCTACCCTTATGACCTCATTTAACTTTAATTACCTCACTAAAGACTCCATCTCCAAATCACACTGGGGTTTAAGGCTTCAGTGTATGAATTTTGGAGGATGCGTTTTAGTCTATAACATTCTCCATAGTTCTTTTGACTCTGTGCCTCAGAAAGACTTCCCAGCAAGGCTACAGCTCCCCTGACTTGAGAGGGTAGGTGAGTAGGGGCAGTTGAGGATACAGGTGACCTGCTTGGGTGCCTGATAGTGGCAGATATTGGAGGTGGTGGGTGTGGCTCTATTGGTGGTGACCACTAGCCACCAAAGGAGCCATGTGCAGCATTTCCCTTGTTGGGCTGGGCAGGGGTGAGGAGTGAGGACTGAGGAGTGAGATGGGGAAGGGGTGGGTCCCTTCATCTCTTCCTGCTCTACTCCTCTTAGACACATGCATGCATTCTGACACATTCAACATCAGACATTCATAGGGTCTTCATCCCCTGCTCTCAGGGTAGTGCAAGGGTCCTGGGGCCTCAGTTCTTTCAGAACTGCTTTGTAGCCCTGAGGGTCTTTGGTGGGGCTAGGGACCTTTTGGTCTCCACCTTCTCTGGGGTCATAACTGTCAGTTGCTGGACAGGGGTCTTTGCTGCTCCAGAACCAGCTGATCTTTGACTCCTTCCCAGGCTCCAGGAATCTTTGCTGAGTGTGGGAAAACCCTCCCTCCCTCCTGGCATCCCCCACCCACCCAGGCCTCCAGCACGAGCTTCTCAATAGCTCAGGCTTTTGGAAACAGGAGAAAGCCTGTGGTGGCAGCTTCCACCCCTGTCCTACCCTCAAACCTCCTCTGAGGTCCCTGTCGGACCTCAAGCCACCTGCTTGAGAGTGGACAGGAGAAAACCACAGGGAGAGACATATACTCGATTGTCTCCAAAATTACCACACAACAAGCAGACTGCCTGGCAGCCAGACGCTCTGGGCTGTAGGTGCGTTGGTGGTGAGGAGGTGCTGTCTCCCGGAGCCAGGCAGTCGAGTGGGCAGCCAGGCGGCGTGGGAGTGCGGACCGAGGTGCTGTCTGCCAACTGCAGTGTGTTTGCTGCACGTGTGGGCTTTGCCCAGTTGGCACAGGCCCCCGCCCTCTGCCCCCGGCCCATCTTCCTGCTCTGCCCCTTGGACATGTGCCCTCTGGGCTGAAGGAGGGCACGTGTGCCAACAGCCTGGCATTGACCCCTGCTGCCTGGGGCCCAGCTTCCCAAGACGAGGATGTCTTTGGAGCCGTGGCCTGGTGCTCTGGCATCCTGTGGCCATGGTGGCCGCTTCAGAGGGATCGGCATGGGCTCGTGAGCTGGCCGTACATCTTGCTGTCAGGGCTGAGTGGGCCGCCGAGCCCTGCCGGGAATCTGTGAGGCTGGGAGGCAGTTTTGTAAGCTCGGCACAGGACGCGGGTCTGCGTGGATCTTGGGCCCTGCTCCTGTTTCGCTCCCTTATGCCATCTGTTGCTGAAGTCCTTGTCCAACACCCTGCAGCTGTCCCGTCTCTTTGCCTCCCCAGGCAGCTGATGGAGAACCAGATTGGCGTGGTGGAGCGGGGGGCTTTTGACGACATGAAGGAGCTGGAGCGGCTGTAAGTATCCTCGGGCACGGGCGCGGGGCGGCCCTGAGGGCACATGGCAGCCGAGCCTGGCAGCGAGGGCAGTGTGCGGGGAGAGGACCGCATGCCCCGCCTGCCTTCCACCTGCTGATGGGAGCCCAGGGCGGCTGCAGCCCTGGAAGCCATCACAGTGTCGTCGTGAGATGACAGCAGGGACAAAGCTGGAGGGTGTCCGCACCCCAAACCCTAAATGCAACTCTGTTGGTTTTCCGTGAGAAAACATCATGGCAGAAAACCCACGCAGTACTGAGGAAGTGACATCACTTCCTGTCATCCAATACTCACTGATTCGTGTAGGAAGAAATGGTGTGCCAAGGAGACCGTCTGGGAAGGTGCAGTGGCTGGCCACCTGAGGGTTTGTGTCTTGGGTGTTCAAGGCCATGGCATAGAAACTAGAAGGTGGAAGTGTTTCTGATTTATGTGGTTTGCTCCATATGGGGCTTTTGCATTTGAAAACGGGTCTTGATCGATTTTTGCATTTCAGGTTGGCAATAATGAAAAGGGAATGTGGTACGAGTGAGGTGGGGGATGGACTCTCAACTTCACGGTGGTCACTGGTCTCATTTTTTTGCTTTTGTTTGGCTTTCAAGAGGTATGCAGAGTGCTGAAGTTCATGCCCTTTGAACCAGAGACTCCCATTTTATTTTAGGGAAATAATCAGAGACGTGGCTAAATATTTGTATATCAGGGGATATTCTTGGCACATCATTTAAACACACCAGCAGCAAGAAAATGGAAAACCATTCTGGTGGAGACATAAGATATCAGATCACATTTTTCAAGAACAGTTAAGACCATTGGAATGTGCTTACAATATAATAGTAAATGGAAAAGGCAGGAAGTGACATTTATGTAATTTAATCAGCTTGTATGTACATAGAATACAGGAAGAGGAAAATTATTGGGAATATTAACTCTCATTACACTGTGTGGTGGGATAATTTTATTCTTTGTGCTCATCTTTTTTTTATGAATTTTCTTACAATGAGTTTATAATTATAATTATAGCTACTGTTGATTGCCTTACTCTGTGCCAGGCACCAAGATGAGCTCTTTGCCCTACGATATCTCATTTAATCCTTAAAACAACACAGTGGTCAGTGGTATTTTACAGATGAGAAACCGAGGTGCACTGCAGTTAAGGCTCTTGTGTTATTAAGTGATTATTCAGTGATTAAGTGCAGAGGAGGGGATTAGAACCCGGATCATTTTGCCTCCAAAGCCTGAGATCTTAATGACTATGACCTCATACCTCACTCTTCTCTTTTACTTCAAAGAAAGTGAGGTATTAAATAAAGGGAGAAGAATATGGTTGTCTCCTTGCCTTCCTGCCGCCTGGAAGACATTCAAGGCGATCTTTCTTCTGTGTTCCTCATCCAGGCCTAGAACTGAGCGACAAACTGAGCCTGCAGCTAGGACAGATGATTAGTCCTGTGTTTGTTTTCTTGAAAAGGCTCAGAACAAAATAGGTCCTCGTGACCTGGCTGGGAGGGCCCGGTTGGGACCTAACCCTCTGTGGCTCCAGCTGGGGGCTGCCCTGCCCTGCAAGAGGAGAAGAGGTGGGTGGGGGTCTACCCACGGTGGGGGTGACCCAGGTCATGCCACCGCTGCTGCTGCCAGGACAGCAGCAGAGCCCTCCTTTTTGAGTCATGACTTGTCATCGCAGACTTTGTCTCCTCTGTCCTTTCCTAGTTCCTTTCTAACAGGGAGGTGGCGGGGGGGCAGGGAGGGTCACCAGCAACTTCATAGTTCTTGGTGGGTGTGGCTTCTGCATTCCTGGGGGTGCCTGGTGCTCCCTGTGGACGGCTGGCACCCTCTCCTCCGACTTGTTGGAGCCCAGTGGTGATCCGTTAGTCATAAGAGTTGGTTAAAGTGGGCCACACGCAAACACCACACAGGCTCGAAACATTCCATTTTAAGCTAAAATATGTAAGCATGCATATATTGACCCTCTCTTCCCTCCCGCCCCCCCCTTTTTTTTTTGCCAAGGCTTTTCTTCTTAGTATGAGATTAGAATTCCGTACTGTTTTACTCATCTCTACTCCACACAAATTACTTGCTTATGACTTTTGGTTTTGGTTTCTTTAAGGTGCAGTGAGATGTTTAAAAGGGCCTTTAACAACAATCTGGGTGAAGAGTGAAGAGTTTGGAGTTTCTTTCGTGACCCTCCTGCCCCCTGGTCCAGTCTTTTACTTAATTCAACAGCCCTTTAACTGGCAGCTTTGGGTTTATTGACTTTTTCCAAAGCATACAATTTTGTTTTCAACGAGTTGACTCTTTCTTTTCACACTAGTATTTTGTTCACTTGTATGATAGTTAATTATGTTTTATAATTATAAGTACCCCCGGCATAGATAGGTTTGGGAGCAGACATAACTGGTTCTTGTAAGCAGTTACTCCAGGCTCGAGGGCAGAAGCGGAAGTGTGCAGTCCTGTTGGCCATGAGGACCGGAGTGCCATGGGCACAGAGGGCGCTCAGTCACCCTGACCCTGAGCTGGCTGAGTGGGGGTCGGTGCGTAATGTGGGGAAAGGTGCTCTTCAGAACCCGGCTCTACTGCTCGGTGGTCACTTGGGTGAGTCACTCACCTCTGGGCATCCCAGTTTCCTCAACTATCACAGAGACAACTCAACAGTCAAGAAACATCCTGAGCACATAATTAAGAGCCAAGCTGTGTGACAAGTGGTGAAACTTTCCCTTGGGGTTGTTGCAAGGAGGCGGGGGGGGGGGGGGGTGTCGGTGAATCAATGTAAGCCCTTGTGGTCATACTCAAAAGGAAGAATCCCATCTGTGCGTTCTGCTTCCCTCTGTTGGTGAGGTAGTGCTTCCAAAACATTTAGTCTGGTGCCCGGCACATGGCGAGGGCCAATCAGGACCAGTAACCACTACTGTGTTACTATTCTCCGCTACCTACAGGTCCCTCGCCATGCTGGGTCCCCCCTTTCGTGTCTTTTGATTTTCTATTTTAAACTGGCTGTTGAATTTTTTTCCCCCTCTTAAGTGTTTTCAGAAATTGAAACCAGAAAGATGAGAAAGTCCTGGGGGAAAACAAAACAAAACAAAACCAATGATCACCAGACACTGTAAATACAGGATTAATTTACTGGACAAGGTGAAGGAACTTGAGGTGATCTGATGTCTACTCCTGTTGCTTTAAGGATTATATTGGTGGTCCCCCCCTTTTTTTCCCCAAGGCAGTGATGTGTTCCCCCGGGAGCCCTCCCTTTTGAGTAAACCTCCTCCAGCTCGTCTCATTGCACCGTGCTGGAAAATGATGCCTTTCTCACATATCAGACGAAAGGTGACCTCTTAGGAGGTTCCACAGGCCAGTTACTATTGGCCGCAGAGAATTACATTTCTCCCTCCCTCCCAGTGAAAGAAAGCGCTTACAGAGCGGGGTTTCTCATGTCCAGCACTGTTGAAGGAGATGGTTGTGTAAGGCCCAAACTGTGCTATAGTCTGGAGGGCGGAGGCTGCCTTGTACACCTGTGCTCCAGCCTTGGTGTGCACGCAGGTCACCTGGGGATCTTGTTAACACACAGACTCTGACTCAACAGGTCTGGGGTAGAGCCTGGGACATTGCAGCTCTTACCAGCTCCCAGGTGAAGCCCCTGCAGGTCTGTGTGAGTACCAAGCTTCTACATTTGCAGGTATCACAGCCCCGGTGGGCTGGCGCCTGGTGCTCTGGTGTCAGAGAACTAGGTGCTAAAGGTGGCCAGATGCATCTGGTTAGGCGTTGCTGCCTTCTGGGAGGAGTCCGGGTCCTTTCTGCATTATGTCTTCTCGTCCAGGCCACGTTCCAGGACCAGACTTCTCACTTCTGCCCTGTGTTTACAAAACTGGAAAGTTGTCTGTCCACCCCTAGAGCAATCAGAAATGACGGGCATTCTAGTCAGTCATTAAAAATAAAGGAGTCGCTCTGTATTGTCTGGCATGGAAAGACATCCACAAATTGTTGAGTGAGGAAAATGCAGATGGCTGAATACTTTTTCTTCTATTACTTGAAGTTTTTTAAAGAATTAAGCATGTGTTTTCTTTTAAAAATTTTTAAAAATATTTTATATATTTCTGAGAGAGAGAGATATAGCATGAGAAGGGGAGGGTCAGAGAGAGAGGGAGATACAGAATCTGAAACAGTCTCCAGGCTCCGAGCTGGCAGCCCAGAGCCCAACGCGGGGCTTGAACCCATGAACTGAAATCATGACCTGAGCTGAAGTCGGACGCTTAACCGACTGAGCCACCCAGGCGCCCCAAGCATGTGTTTTCATAAATAATTTAAAAAATCAATAAAACTATGATCATTTTGAAAAAAGACCTAAAGCAAACAAACAAAAAAGTTAAGTTGCCATGGAGTCAAATGTGGATGAAAGCAAAAGCAATAAAAAATCAGGACCTCGTGGCTGGTCCTACCCCATTAGGGTATATCTCACATTTGAAGTGTACATGGGTATTTAGCTCAGAAAACAAGATCATATTTGAATCAGTGCCTTCTAAGTTACCAGGAGTCTTGTAAATCCAACTGTGCTGATGATGAGCAACGGAGGAAATCATGGAAGGGGTTGTCTGCCTGCTGTACTTCAGGTTCTTGGTGGGGAGCTTTCACACGTGCTCTGTGCTCCTCCTCCCCCAGTGTCAGATGGCAAACTCCCACTTTATAGATGAAGAAACTGAGGTCCAGAGGGGCGCCTAGGTGGCTTAGTTGGTTAAGCGACTGACTTTCGCTTAGGTCATGATCTCACGGTTCGTGGGTTCGAGCCCCGTGTGGGGCTCTGTGCTGACTGCCAGCTCAGAGCCTGGAGCCTGTTTCAGAGTCTGTGACTCCCTCTCTCTCTGACCCTCCCCTGCTCACGCTGTCTCTCTCTCTCCTAGAAATAAATAAAACATTAAAAAAAAAAAAAAAAAGAAACTGAGGCCCAGAGGTCATTTCCCTGGGGTTCCACAGTGACCCTGTCAGAATTGGAACCCTGTGCCTTCTCACTCTGAATCCAGTGCTTTCTGGAAAGTCTTTGGACTTCTGGAACACCGAGGCACCTTCCAACTCATCCTTTCTTCTCTCTTTCAGACGACTAAACCGGAACCAGCTGCAAAGTTTGCCAGAGCTGCTGTTCCAGAACAACCAGGCTCTGTCGAGGCTGTGAGTGACAGTGTGGCCAAAGCGCTGTCTGTGTCTGGTCTGTCGCCCTGTGGGAGGGCAGTGTGTGGTCAGGGGGGCCCAGAATTTCCCGTGACAGTGACCCCCTGGTCCTCACCTGTCAGGAACTGCGTGGGGCATCAAAAGCCAGGCCCTTTCTGGAGGGAGGTGCTGCAGGGGGGCATCTCTCTCTGGCGAGCTCTTGGCGGAATCCCCTGCCTCTGACAGTGTGGCAGTGAGAATGTTGTGGGAGTGGGCGTTCTCCTCAGCTGCGATGCCGGGCCTTACACGGAGCACTGTCTTTGCACTGTCTCAGCCTTCGGTAACCTGCCCTGGGTTGAATATTTATTCATTCAACTAAGCCCTTCTTGGATCTATTTCTATTTTCAGGTTGGAGTAAGGAGGTCTGGAAGCTTATTAACCGTGGCATAGAGTTGTACTTTTACTTGCTATAAACGTACTTCTTCCAAGTTTAAAGCGTAGTGGCTAATTCTGCTACTCTGTGATGTGCTAGATGTGTCTGTAATTGTTCTAGCATTTGTTTCATTTTGTGGGATCTTGGGTTGGAGAGGACTTTAGAGATTATCTAAGGAATCTCTTCTGCAATTCCTTAGCCTGTGCTCCGTCAGTCTCTGCTTCGCTACCTCTCATCACAGGGAGTTAACCAGCTCCCCACCCCCCAAGTCAGTTGCTTTATTGGACAGATCTGCATATTAGTAACATTTTGTTAACTTTGAGCCCCAAATCTGCTTTCCAACAATTTATGTTTTCCTTCGTTTTGCTTTCTGTAAGTATCTAGAACAACTGTGTACTCTTGTTAGATTTTTAAAAATGTTTACTTATTTTTTTAATGTTTTTTTTTTTTTAAATTTCTGAGAGAGAGAGAGAGAGAGAGAGACAGCGTGAGCAGGGGACAGTCAGAGAAAGAGGGAGACAAAGAATCTGAAACAGGCTCTAGGTTCTGAGCTGGCTGTCAGCACAGAGCCCGACGCGGGGCTCGAACTCACAAACTGTGAGATCATGACCTGAGCTGAAGTCGGACGCTTAATGGACTGAGCCACCCAGGCACCCTGTTTACTTATTTTTTGAGGGAAGGAGGGAGAGTGAGAGAGAGAGAGTGCATGTGAGCAGGGGAGGGGAAGAGAGAGAGAGAGTATCCCAAGCAGGCTCTCCTCTGTCAGTGTAGAGCCCAACTCGGGACTCAAACTCATGAACCAGTGGGATCACAACCTGAGCCGAAACCAAGAGCTGAACCCTCAACCGACTGAGCCACCCAGGTGCCCCTCTTGTTAGATTTAGGAATGGCTGTCAGGATTTTGAATTTTAAGTTGGGAGGTTTTTGAGTTCTATCAGTTGTTGCCGTTGACAACCTGGTTGGGACCCTCTGTATGCCAGCAGAGTGCTGTGTGGGGGAGCGAGGCTGCTGGTCTCCCCTGGAGAACCCTGTAGGCAGCACCGGCATGGAGGAAGAGGCAGCAAGTGACTTAGACAAGACTGAGGGTCAGGGGCTGGGTGGGAGATGGCAGCCCAGGGCTGCCTGGGTGCCGGTGGGGGATGGGGGGGGCGGCGTGTGACTGGGCTTCTGGAGTTTAGATTAAGCACAGCCAATTCTTTCCACATCTGTCATGATTTCTAGAACTCCTGATTAGCCTAGTGGTCTCCAGGCAGCCCCTGGGTCATTGAACCTGCCTTCAAGTTTTTGTCTTAAACTGTCCAAAAGATGTCTATGGTCATTTCCTGTTTCTTCCTCCTTCTGGCCTGGAGGATCTCCATAGTGACCCTCAGTGATGACCCCTTCTGCTGGCCTTCACCACCCCTGGGCTTGAGCTGGATCTTCTCAGTCCCCCATCGCTTGGTGGGTTGGTGCTTTCATTCTGGACCCGTACACCGTGTGCACCTTACTTAGCTGCTGAAGTTACAAGATCCTTCCCAGCAGGTGCACCTGCCCTAACATCGCCTTACTCCATGCTTTAACCTGAGGTCTGTGCCATTACTGGTCATGTGCGGGCGCTGGCTTTGCCCTGCCCTGGCTCCAGCAGCTCCTGTTTTCTCCGCACTGTCCTTTCTGGAAGCTGGTTCTGGTAGGCCTTATCACAGCCCCGCCTCTGTAAAAATTCATCCTGAACATCTTTTCCCGTGGTGTCCTCCTGTGCTTTTATTCCCCCTTTCCCCGAGCCCTGTCTGCCTTTCAGAGGTCTGCCCCCACGCTCCCAGAGGCATCTGTCTGCCGGGCTTCCCTCCCCTCGGCCATCCCGATCCACTGTCTTCCGCTGTCCAGGGTTCAGAGTATGTGTGTAGTGCGTGCTCGCCATTGAGCTCTGGGTGCCGCTTTGACCCTCTCCCATTTATATTATGAAACATTTTATTTATTTATTTAGAGAGCGAGTGGGGGAGAGGCGGCAGGGGCGGGGGAGAGAGAATCCCAAGCAGACTCCTCACTGACAGCACAGAGTCCGACGTGGGGCTCAAACCCATGAACATGACCTGATCATGACCTGAGCAGAAATCAAGAGTCAGGCACTCAACCCACTGAGCCACCCAGGTGCCTCATGAAACATTTTAAAAAATTTATTTTGAAATTTCAGCTTTACTGAGGGAGAATTGACATATAAAGTTGAAATATACTTAAATGTACACTGAAATGATTTGCTACCTGTATATGTGGTAAAAGGATCCCCAGGGTAGTTAATTAACACATCCATCATTTCACATGTTTATCTTTTTATTTATTTCTTTGTTTATTTTTGGTGAGAACATGTAACTTCTACTCTCATAGCAGATTTCAATTATACAAGATGGTGTTGTTAACTGGAGCCATCATGTTACACATTGGATCCTCACATCTTATTTAATATATATATATATTTTAAATCTTACTAATGTTTTTTTAAATGTTTATTTATTTATTCGTAATGTTTTAAAATGTTTATTTTTGAGAGAGAGAGAGAGAGACAGAGTGTGAGGAGGGGAGGGGCAGAGAGAGAGGAAGACACAGAATCTGAAGCAGACTCGAGGCTCCAAACTGTCAGCACAGAGCCTGATGTGGGGCTTGAATTCATGAACATGAGATCATGACCTGAGCCGAAGTCGGACGCTTAACTGACTGAACCACCCAGGCACCCAGGACCTTGTTCATTTTATAGCTATAACTTTGTACCCTATTATCTACCTCTTTCTATTCTTTCCCGCCCCCAGCAACCACTTTGCTATTTTCTGTTCTATGAAATTGACTTTTTAAAAATTTTTTTTATTTTTATTTTTATTTTTTTTAAACTTTTATTTTTAATTTTTTTAATGTTTTATTTATTTCTAGGAGAGAGAGAGAGAGACAGCATGAGCAGGGGAGGGTCAGAGAGAGAGGGAGTCACAGACTGAAACAGGCTCCAGGCTCTGAGCTGGCCGTCAGCACAGAGCCCGACGCGGGGCTCGAACCCACGAACCGCGAGATCATGACCTAAGCGAAAGTCGGACGCTTAACCGACTAAGCCACCCAGGTGCCCCGACTTTTTTTTTTTTTTTTTTTAGATTCAACATATAAGTGATACCATGGAGTACTTGTCTTTCTCTTTCTGGTTTATCTCACTTGAGCAAAATCCCTCAAGGTCGATCCGTGTTATTACAAATGGCAGGATTTTCTTCTTTTTCATGGCTGAATACTATTCCATTTAATATATATTATATATATTATATATATAATATATATCTCACATCTTTATCATTTATCCATTGATGGACACTTAGGTTGTTTCCATCTCTCATTTATCTAAAAATATCCAAGACCCCCTCATGTGAATCTAAATTCACAAACTTCCAGCCTTTTGCTTGAGGTTACTTCTAACCCTATTCATGTTTTGAGAGGCTGACAGCTTTGACCGTATCCTTCCACCCACTCTTGGGGATGAAGGGGAGAGGACAGCTCCACAGGGGTCTGTCTTTCTACAGCTCTTGGGTCTACCATTTACCAGGGGTATTGGTGCCCTGCATGGCCGTGGGCTCCCCTCCTGACAGTGGTGACACAGTGTGGTCCATGTAGCTGCCTTCTTGGCCTGTGTCTGGAGAGCTTGGACCCTTGGTAGAATGCGAAGGTAGCCTGGAGGAGTAGAAAATCAAGGGTAAGGTGGTCCTGGGTTTCTCAAGGCATAACCCCGGTGGTCTAACTTCCTGGGGCCTGCTTTTCTTTCCTGTACGCTGTTGGGCTTTCATGAGGCTGAGCTGAGATCATGCACATAAAGCATCCCGGCCTGCAGCGGATGGCCATTGTGCTCTGGACAGCGCTGGAGAGCGGATGGCCCTGCAGAAGCCGGTGCTCCTGTGTTCCTGTTTTGTCTGACACCTGTGACCGTGTAAGGCGAACAGTGTCTCATGGTTTTATTGCTGTCAAAAGTCAGGACGAAAGTCAAGGTTGGAGAGGCAAAGTGACTCCTCAGGGTCGGTACTGAAGCCCCTTTGGACTCCCCACCCAGTGTCTTCATGGCTTCATATTTTGCTGGAGAAAAGTACTTCTATGCTTTAACAAGTATTACATAACTGGATTTTATATCCAAAGGCTGGCACAAGGAACTCTATTCAAGGAGTGGAAAATCCATGGAAGGGGACAGGAGTCTGCCCGACTCCTGCTCTTGGCACCCTATAGGACTGGGGGCTGGAGGCATTGGATGTTCTTCCCCCGGTGGCCTGGGGCTGGCTGTCTTGGGGAGGGGGCCAGTCAGCAGTGAATAGAGGGCCCTTCTGATCCAAGGCTTGGTGGATCTTTGGGGAATATTTCCAGGCTCTAGAGGCAGAACCTTTCCTCAGTGCCTACTGCTTTTTTAGGCAGTGGCCCTTAACTCTTGGGAAGAGCGTAGCCAGACCTGGGGGGAGGGAGACTGCTTTCTCTAGCTCTCCTTGAATATTTCTTTTTTTTTTTTTTTATGTTTTTTATTTATTTCTAGGAGAGAGAGAGAGACAGACAGACAGCGTGAGCAGGGGAGGGTCAGAGAGAGAGGGAGTCACAGACTGAAACAGGCTCCAGGCTCTGAGCTGGCAGTCAGCACAGAGCCTGACGCGGGGCTCGAACCCACGAACCGCGAGATCATGACCTAAGTGAAAGTCAGACGCTTAACCGACTAAGCCACCCAGGCGCCCCGACTCCTTGAATATTTCTTAAGCTCATCTGGAAGCACAGGTGTGCCTGCCAGCAGGACCTTGAGGAGGAATCCCGTGCGGTGTCCCCACTTAGGTCAGCAAAGGACTGGAGTTCACGACTGGGCCCCCCTTGGTTTAGTGTAGCATGGCGCCCTTCCAATTCAGGCCATCTCAAAAGTGCACCTTCTGGGGAAGATAGTTAAACAAACCCTTTTATTGATCTGGTTGTTTGTCTGTGGTGTTGTGGCCTCACTGAGTTTTTTTTACCTTTGTTGTGGTTCTAGGAAACAGTGACGAGCAAGTGCTTAAAGATTTATTTGCTAATATTCTTTGTCCCACCTCCCCCCTCAGTCTATTGACTTGAACACCTCTTATTCCAAAACCCCTCTGTTAACTCTCTCAGCCCACTTGGCCTGTCCAAGCAGCATGTGGGCACTCTTGGCTCCAGAACAGAAACTCCTGCAGGCTGGTGACGGTAAGGATGCGGTGGGGTGCTGTAGGGGCACAACCAGTGGACTTAGTTTCCCCAGGACAGGAAGTAGAGTGTAGCTGGGACCAGGACTGAGATGTGAGCGTGTTTCCAGTTCTTTCGGAATATTTGCTTATTATGGGCTTATGGACGACATCTCAGTTCCAACATGACTTTGGTTAGCCATAGTGCCAACTCCTCTCCTGCTTCCTCTGACTTTGGAGTTAATCCCCAGGTCTCGGGTCCTAACTCTAGATTTCTGAGGAGAGAATCTGGTTGGCTCACCTTTGGTCATGAGGTCTTTCCCAGGCCACAGAGCTGTGTTGGGGGTTTGTGGATCACCCAGTGCTGTCTTACCAAGGAGCCTGCTCCTCCTCCAGGACCTGGGGAGGGGGGATCACATCCCCTTAAGAGGCAGGGTAAGAGGGGAGGCAGGGCCTGGTGTTTCTGGTCTCTCACTTGTTGGCCTCCCCTCTGCTTTAAGGGATCCGTTGCTAATCCTTTCCACCTGGAGCAAATCATGGGCTTTCGGCAGAGGCCATTATGCTAACTCAGCATGAAGTAGGCTTGAGAGAGACCGAATGTACAGATAAGGTGTGATCCCAAAGTGTCTAGCACCCTTTGATGATACAGTCCACATTTGTGTTGATTTTGTGTGGCTGCCAGGTGTTAATGTCCTCTTACTGGCTATTTTTTGGTGGTATTTCCCCCTGAGCTGGGTTGGTCTGTCCATCTCATTCCGCACGTGGGACCTGAGGCCCAGAGAGGTGACTTGCCTTGGACCACAGAGCAGTGATAGGGCGATAGGGTTGGAATTAGACACCATGCCTTTGAAGGTCCTAAATCTCACATTTGGGGATCGATCCCAAGGAAGTAATAATACCTGGGCACAAACATGTTCACTGCAGCATTAACTAGAATTTTGAAAGAATATTCCTCTATCAAAATATAGAATATTGAATATAGAAATAACCTAAGTGTCCAATGTTGAGGGAACACTTAAGTAAATTCTGGAAAGCTACTTGATGAGATATTTATATCATCATCAGAAGTGGTCTTTATGGAGGATGTAAAGCAATGCAGATAAATGTTTGTGTTATCAAAAGCCAGGATGCAAAATTGTGCTGACAATATAATCATGAAAGAAATCACTCTAAAGAATGCACGGAAAAAGACTGTAAACTGGCAACAGGGGTTGCCTCTGGGTGACTTTTTTCTTTTCTGTATTCCTCAGATATTTTGAAAAGAAGCATGTGTAATTTTTATGGTAAGAGACCTCCCAGCTTTTATAAGCAATGGCAAGCTTCTGTGGTCTGAGTTAAAGCGAGTGTTAGGTATGTGATGTTGGAAGACTTCCTCTAACCCCATCGAGCACCGAGCACCATTTTGCTCTTTTATCAGATAAAGACAATACCGTCTACCTCACAAGCTATTGCAGATTGGAGAAAGGGGTAACCCACTCTCATGTCAGCTGTAAACTTGGTGGCCCATAGTACATGCTCAGGAAATGTTAGGTGAATCCATGTGGAATTGCTTTGGAGGCAGCAATGCAGCCTCTAAGTTGACCTTGCACTTGAGCCTTTGTCCGCTGCTGGTGATTCATCCTCACCTGTCTTAACGCAGAGCCATCTGCTTGTTTGAAGGGACCTCCCCCAACAGGTTTAACATTTTTTTTTTCACGAGAGGCTGTTTTTCATGAGGTGCACCCACGGAGGCACCTCTAGGGGCCACGGAGAGAGGCTGGTGTGCCAGCTAGCAGAAGGGCCCCACAGGCAGTGGCTGGGATGTGACCTGGGACAGTCACTGCGCAGGCTCTCAGGAGTTGACAAGGGAATCTGGCTTTTGTGCTCATGGGTACTGTCCTGAACAAGCACAGAGCAAGTAGTTGATGTTGCCCCAGAAATGTTTCTTTTTTCTTTTTTTTTAATGTTTATTTATTTTTGAGAGACAGAGGGACAGAGCGTGAGTAAGGGAGGAGCAGAGAGAGAGGGAGACACAGAATCCAAAGCAGGCTCCAGGCTCTGAGCTATCAGCACAGAGCCTGATGCGGGGCTCGAACTCACAAACCGTGAGATCATGACCTGAGGTGAAGTTGGACGCTTAACCGACTGGGCCACCTAGGTGCCCCCAGAAATGTTTCTTAGTACCCTGGAGTCACCTGTGCGTTCTCTGCTTCCTTGGGGATGCCCCCACTGAGGGTGGGCCCCGAGTTCCTGCTCAGCACCCCCACCCCCTCACCTCTTTAGAGGAGAGCGCTGCCCACACTCCT
The DNA here is from genome assembly GCF_003009895.1 of Hyaena hyaena. Classification (NCBI taxonomy): domain Eukaryota; kingdom Metazoa; phylum Chordata; class Mammalia; order Carnivora; family Hyaenidae; genus Hyaena; species Hyaena hyaena. Next base: position 4,663,521 of record NW_024080676.1, on the reverse strand, counting down.
TGTCCACAGTTAGAGGGAGTCAGCGTCTCTGCAGAAGAGTGCCCATCCTGTGACGTCCTGTCACCACCTGGGGCTGCCAGGACAGTCACGAGAGGTCTCAGGACCGCAGTTGTTACAGCAATTGTTAGAACAAATGCAAGGCTATTCTGGGCCAGGCTCAGGCTCAAACATTATCTGATTTCATCATCAGAACATCTCTGATGTCAGCATTTCCCCCATTTTACAGATGAAGGAATGCAAGCTCAGAGGGCTGAGCCCTGGTCTCTCTGATGCTACAGCTCATCCTTCTATATTATCCATCCAATCCCTCTTACATCCACCTCCTACTAACCACACATTCACCCCCTGCACCTATCTACCTACTCATCTTCCCACCACCTACCTATCCCCTCAGCCCCATCAACCTGTCATATACCCACCCCCTATCCACCTCTGACTTGATGCACTGCTGCTTACCTATCTACCAACTTACCAGTCAACTTACCCATCTGCCATCTGTCTCTGTACCCTGTACCATCGCTCCACCCCCCATCTCCTCCCACCAAACACACTGCCGCCCACCTAATCCATCTGCCTGCCTATCCACTCTCCCACTCATTTAGCCATCAATCCTGCCCATCCAGCCCCCCATTCATTCACCTTCTACTTCCCCATTTTCCAGTCCACCCATAAACCTGCCCATCCACCTGCCCGCCCATTCATCCAGCAGTTACCCAGGGCCTCCCGTGGGCCAAGTGCTGTTCTCAGCCCTGAGAATACTCGCAGCGGGCTGTGTGAGACCGACAGGTAGGCACGGTCTGTCCGGGAGGGGAGCATTTATCATCACTGCTTTTTGAGAGCCATCTGCCAGTCTCTGACCACAGCAGGACGGAGTGGGTAGAGGCAGATGCTTCACTAGCTGGAGCTCTGTCTCCCACCACGATGGTTATACCCTGGTGATGGGTTACCAGGATTTGGGGTTAGCTTCCTTCCCTGACAGTCAGTCCCTAGAGGATGTGGAGATGCTTCATGGACTCACACAGGGGTCAGACATGTTTGAACCTGACGGCTCCTTTTACATCAGCAAAACCCAGTCTCCATTCATGTTTGGGTGTGCAGCACAGAGGGTGTCAGCCTCTTTGCCTCTGTCCTCCCAGATTTGGGGAGGGGCCTGCTCTGCTGCCTCACAACACCCCGTCTCGCTGCTTGCTTTCCCTTCTTCATCCAGAAGCCACTTCTGGAAACCGAGTTACTCTGGGCTTCGTTTTAGCCTTGCAACCAATATGTCTCTGGACAAGATCAACCTTTTGTGTCTCTGCTGGACGTGGAAGGGGTGGGGGTGGGTGATTAAGGGCGGCCCAGGGCATTTATTTCCCCTTATTTATATCCCTGCTGTAAGGACCAGGATAGCTCATTAACAGAGCCCTGGTGGCTGGAGAGGCGTGGATGTGATATTCCGCAGGAGCCCTGTTGAAGAATGCCTGACCCTGCCGACCCCGTCTGGAGCTGGGTTTAATTAAACTGTCAGCACTGGTCAGAAGAACAAAGCCTCCCTTCCAGTTCTGGTCCCCAGCCCCCATCAGAGGCGGGAGGGCATTCTCTGCTGAAATGAAGAGCTGTTAAAAATGGATCTGTCTTGCCTCCAAGGGAAATTACCCGAAGCAGGAAGGTGACCTCGCTATTGTGACACGTCCACTCTGGGCGGCAGATCTGTGGGGCTGAACCAGCTGTGCCTCTGAGGACCCTGGTGCATGAGGAATGGGTCTCCTGTGGCCGCCCCTCACTGGCCAGGGCTTGCTTCCTGCCAGACCGCTCGCTGCCTTAAGATTCCGTCCCTTACTCCCTAGACTTCACTTTTCCCGGGAAGGACCTTCATGAGCTTTGTCTCATGACACATTAAGTCTGTGAGATGTTTCTGGCAGTAATGATGCAAAGAAGCTTCCTCGACCACTTGGGAAGTACTAGATCAGCCCCTTTAATCTGCTTCTGTGCGTTATAAAGCCCCCCAGGGGACATGCAGCGTGTTGCATTGGCCAAACTGATTTGACCTTGAAACTCTTCAAAATCTTTTTCTTTTTTTTCTTTTTCTTTTTGGGAATACCTAGATCTTGTGGGTCTGGTGTCAGGCAACTTGCTGAGCTCTGGCAATAGGGATCATGGTTGACTCAAACCCAGGTCCTTCGGATTCAAACCATTAGTGCTCTGTCTCTGTACCATTAGTACTCTAACTGGTGTGAGTGAGGGTTGTCTAGGGGAGTTTACTAAAATGCAGAGATTATCAACCAAGATCCCGAGATTGTAGATGTGCAGGGGCCCAAGAATCTGCATTATCAGCAAGCCCCGCTTCATCTGGTTCTTACTTTGAGAAGCCTTCCTTCCCAACACATTTTGATGGGCCTTAGCTGGGGCCTCCCTTTGCCTCTGCCTGGCCTGGTTAGGGTGTGGGAGCTACACTAACGGAGACACCCCCCCCCCCTGCCCAGGGCAGACGCTTTACCTCCTGCAGTCACACAGAGAACAATTTGGGGATTATGAGCTAGCAATTACAGAGCACTCTGAATTCTCAAAGTGCTTTCCAATCATTGAATCTGTGCCTGCTGTCAAGGCTTGAGTGAAAAAGGCAAGCGTCCCACTGGGCTGGCCAGGAGCGTCTGCGGCAGAGGGCGGCTAGCCCGAGACTGATGTGCTGAGTGCCAGAGAGGGCCGATGCTCCCCGCATGGTTTAATGTCCTCAACGCAGCGCTGGCCCCGGCTCCCACCTCGACCTTGCTGCCTCAGAACCACACGGGCCTCCCCAGTGCAGCTGGCCCGTGCCTGGGGGAAGGCTGGAGGGGAGAGCAGTGGATGGGTCACCGCCCAGGAGAAAGCCCAGCAAAGGCAGAGTGCTCTGCTGGAGGTGTTTCACAGGGGCTCAAAGGACTGAAAAGTCCTCTCCTACAGCATTACAAAAATCAGCATGGAACAAACTGACTTCGTGAGCATTGAGAAGATTCTGAACAGAGCGCAGTGCACATAGGAGGGAAGCTGTTATGAATAACTTTTAGGGGAGTGAAGGTTTTTTTAAAAGCCATTTCAGAAATTATATAAATAATTTTGTGTTGCCATTAAAGAAAGGTTAGAGATAAGGTTATTAATTTTTTAAATCAAGTAAGGTATTTAAAAATGCTTGAGCTGTCATTCAAATATTTTTTAAAAATGGAGTTTAATAGCAAAGCTATATATAATGGTTAGAATAATTGTAATTACCATTTGTTAAGCACCTGTGCACTAAACACTTCATGCGGATTTTCTCATTTTAATTGTGCAGTGCTATGCAATTAGTATCCTGTTTTACAGTTGGGAGATTGAGACATGGAGGGGTGAATCCATTGGTCACATAGGTATTTGTTGGCAGAGCCAGGCTTTGAATGCAGGGTGGGCTCTAACCCTCCCTGCTGTACCGCCTTTCATGATAGAAAATAGAGAAACAGGAAGGGGAAAGACTGCTCAGGAGTCTTCTGGGAAGGTGAGGAGTTCTGAGTCAGGTGTTGAAGAGTGTGTGAGATAGGGGTGGATGGAGAGGATGCAGGTGCCCTATGAGCAGGGGCCCCACAATTCTAGAGTGTTGTGTGGACCTCGGCCCAGAAGGAGGTGTAGACAGTCTTTATTTCCTAGAATGAGGAGCCTGGAATGGATGACGGGCAGAGGGGGCCACAGAGGGTACTGACAGGCAGAGTGACCGAGCAGAGAGTAAAAGTCGTCTTTCCTCAACACCCTATTCCCTCAATGAGGTCCCCCTCACCTCCTTTGGGTCTCCGTCCGCAAGACATGACGGACAGATAGACATACATCTGTTCCTCAGCTGGCCTGAAATGCCACCTCCCGCTCACAGTTTTTCGATTCTTCCCTCCCCAGGCCTCTTCAGTGCCTTCTTTTTGTTTTCCTTTATAACCTTGTGTGTGTGTGTGTTAAAATAAACTCAACCCAATACTTACCACTAACCACTTGTAAGTGTGCAGTTCAGTGGCATTAACTGCACTCACATGTCGGGCAGCCGTCACCATTGTCAGTGCCCCAAACTCCTCCTCATGCCCAGCAGAAGCTCTGCACCCATTAAACATTAACCCCCCATTCCTGCCTCTCTCTCTGCCCTGGTGGCCTCTCTTTTACTTTCCGTCCTAGGAATTTGCCGATCTTCAGTGCATCATACATGTGGAGTCATACAATATTTGGCCTCTGGGACTGGCTCACTTTACTTAGCATGGTGTTTTCAAGGTCTGTCTGAGTCTCATTCTTTCTTGCAACTGAGTCATATTCCCGTGTGGGGCTATACTGCATTTTGCTTCCATCAGGTATAGTTGCCTGCACCTCTGTCCATACCCCTGAGATTCCTCACAACTCCTTTTCCTGCTTCCCCTGCCAGACAAGGCAGCGACGCAGGCTGCCCGTCCTCATTGCCCCAGCATGAGTAGGTTCAGCAGGGCCGACAAGCCGTGTCTCTCAGGTGGCAGACATTGTCCGGAAGGCTGTGGGAGGACAGTGAATAGCTTCTGCTCTTCGTGAGGAGCCCAGGACTTCTCCCTACCTCCTGTGATTTCTGGGTTTGAGGCTTTGAGCTTGTGGGTTGGGGCCCAGCTTCGTGGATGTGATGGACTCAGCACTTGCCAAAGGACCCCTGTTCTACTTGGCCTGTGGTTGACTTTGACTTGTGGCCCAGAAATATGAAGCTAGTTGTTGAAGGGCTGATGGTTTGTAGGAGTGAAATCTGTTGAGGGTGGGCTAGATGGAGTTTCTGGAGAAGCAGGCAGGGGTACCCATCTGCTTGAAATGGGCTGTGGAAGGTAGTTCTAGGGAGCCTCTCCTGCATCTCATGCCTGGGAGGCCATGAAAACTTGAGAGAGGAGGGAATCAGAGAGGAAACATGGACCTGTGGCTGGTGGAGACAGGCATGAGTCAGCAAGAGGCTGAACCCAGGTGATGCATGGCAGGGTTTGACTGACTCCATTTTTTCTGAGGATGGGCCAGGACCCTGCATCTCCTGATGAGACCCTCCTCCATATTTAATTCTGTGGCTCAAGTGGTTCTCTTTCCTACTTGGGATTCTGGCCAGGTGTCCACAGGGCTTGAGAAACTCAAAGAAGAAACCATGGGGTTCCTTAAGCTCTTCGCAGTGTGGGCAGTCAGGTCGAATGAGCTACCTCAAATGTATTTGCTTTGGTTTTTGGCTGGAATCATATATCAGTTTGGTGTAACACTGGCCATCTTCTGCTAAAGAGAAGCCCTGACTGGCAGTTGATTAATTGGCTCTTAAATAATAATAAAAATTTGGAAAGATAGGGGCACCTGGGTGGCTTAGTCGGTTGAGTATCTGACTCTTGATTTCAGCTCAGGTCGTGATCTCAGGGTCATGGGATTAAGCCCTGGGTTTGGCTCACATTGAGTGTGGAGCCAGCTTGGGATTCTCCTCTCTCTCCCTCTGTCTCTCTCCCCGACTTGTGCTCTCTCTCTCTCTCAAATAAAATTTAAGAAAATACGGAAAGATATATTATTAATATAGCTACTTTAGTGGCCCATACGTTTCAAATGTTTGGGGGGTGTGATGCGGAGGTATCAAAGGGCAGCCTTTTGGTGGAATGGCTGGGAGCCATTGCCTTATACATTTGGACCTGTTCTTGCACCTGACTCCCATCCCCATGCTGTAGGGCAAGGAGCCCCTGGCTGTTCTTCTCCATGGTCAGTCTGGCTTTGGACCCAGTAGCAATATGGATGGAGCTTCTTGGCAGAAGCCCAGTCTTTGTCCCAGGACAGATCTGGTCTCCTCCTGCTGGAACCTTGGAGTAGAGTAGGTAAAGAAGAGGTAGGGAGCTGATAAACCCATCCCAAGTCTTTCCCAAATCTGGCTCTTTTTTCCCATAATTCTGTGGGGTCCAGACCTCTGCTAAAGAGATTCAGGTCTCTACCTGGCCAGCTGTTGGCACTGACAAGTGACCTGGCATGAGCCAACCCTCATGTGGACTCTGGGCAAGAGAGTGGACTCTGATTAGAGAGGGAGGGGTTGGCTTTCTTGGGTCAGAACAGTTCCTGAGCAGCCCTGGTAAAGGTGGTTTACTAACCTGAAAGCAAATGCTTGTCTTTTATGAAAAATAGGCACCATATAATTAACACTGTATATTCTTAGACCACTTAGCATTCTGCAAAAAACGTCTTAGGAAAACTCTTGGAGTTGGCATATGGTATATTTTTTCACATCTTAAAGAGGCAACTTGAGATTGGCTAAAGTTTGCTGACTCCCTGAGCTGGTAAAGAATATGTACCCCATCTCCCCATACTGCCTAGTCAGTTTTTAAAATATGTTTTAAAAATATGTTTATTTATTTTGAGAGAGAGAGAACGAGCAAGCGAGAGAAGGGGCAGAGAGAGAGAGGGAGACAGAGAATCCCAAGCAGGCTCTGCGTTGTCAGTGCTGAGCCAGACTTGAGGCTCGATCCCACGAATCATGAGATCATGACCTGAGCCAAAATCAAGAGCCTGATGCTTAAATGACTGAAACACCCAGGCGCCCCTGCCTGTCAGTTTGATGGGCCTGGAAGCATCTTTGTCTTTAAGGCCACTGACTGTTCGGAGTTTCCTCACCTGGCCGAAACCCCTGCGGGGACGTGGACACAGCTGTTGGCAGCTCTAGTCTTACTGTCTGTATCTGCTTCCCACCGCTGCTGGGACAAACGATCACAAACGCAGTGGCTTAAAACAACACAGATGTGCTACCATGCAGCTCTGGAGGTCAGAAGTCTGAAATGGGTCTCACGAGGCTAAAATCCAGGTATTGGCAGACTTGTGTTTCTTCTGGAGGCTCAGGGGAGAATCTGTTACTTTTCTTCTTTTTTTAAGTTTATTTATTTTGAGAGAGCACATGCAAGAAGGGGAGGGGCAGAGAGAGAGTCCCAAGCAGGCTTTACACTGTCAGTATGGAGCCCAATGAGGGGCTCGAATTTCTGAATCATGAGGTCATGACCTGAGCCAAAACCAGGAGTTGGATGCTCAACTGACTGAGCCACCCAGCTGCGCCTCTCCAACTTCTATGTGAGCTGCCAAATCTCCTTCTGTCTCTCCCGCCGCCTCCTTTCCTTTGTAAGGCCTCCTGTGATCCCATCTGGATAATGCAGAAGAGCCTCCCCATGTCAAGATTTGTAGCCTAACCATGTGTGGTCACACCCCTTTCTCCATGTAACATTCACAGGTCCCAGGGGATTAGGACAAGGGCATCTTTGAGGAACATTGTTCTGTGTGCTGCATTGTGTCTTCCCTTTGGAGGACAGTAGCTCTCAGTGTCCAGAGCATGGCCTGGGTCCTCCCTGCCCGGGCGTGGAGCCATGGGCACGTACCGTCGTTCCTCCAGGAACCCCCAAAGAAGCGCACTTCCGGGCAGCATGAAACTCAGGCTGTAGTGAGTATTGAGTCCTCGCTTGCTCCCATGATCATTGGTAGTGATTAGCTGTAGGACTCTGGGCGAGTGACTTAACCTCTCTGAGTCTGTTTCATCATCTGTAAAATGGTGTTGGGGGGGATGTTGTGAGAATTAGGGGTGATTTGTACAGACCACAGTTCAAGTGCTGTGAATACCATCATCCCCCAAACCATCGTCCTGAAAACCGTGGGGAGGGTGGGCAGCAGACATGTTCCGTCCAGCCATATTATTTGGACGTAGAGGACAAGCTGCCATTCTAGAAGTCTTTGTGGGTTGCCCCAGGCTTGTGGGCGTCTCTGGCTCCCCTTTCCCTGTGGTCCCAGCTGGAGGTTCCAGGCCAGGCCCGCTGTGACAGTCCTGAGGGCCTGCTTTCGGAGCTGCTGCCTGGCTTCTCTGTGTGGCCAGAGCTTCTCCCCTCCCGCGGCCTCTTGCTGCCGCACACCCTGCATTTGGCAGGCAGCTTAGCCTGTTGCCTGAGACTTGTACTTATGCAGCCTCTTCTTTTCTTGGCTTTATAGACTGAAAATGAGATAGTGACTTCATACAAATGGAAGAAGGATTTCTACAGCCGCTTTCTCTGAATGCATTCCCCGGAAGTTGACTATAATGTAGAGCTCTTTAGTAGTTTAACTTGGTGTGACTATTAACATGAATTATAACTCATTGTGTTTAAATTTGTGACCTATATTAGCACAAGATTTAAGGAAATAAACAACTGGACACTGTGCATTACCTTTTTTGTTAATTCTTGACCGGTATTGATCTCTGCTTAATCTGATCTTAACTTTAATAACGTTGAGCCTCTTGGCATCAGAAGGTTTCCTAACACACACACACATGGTTCTATGACTTTGGGACTTGAGGCCATCTTGGCACCAGAAGTCCACGAAGGCGGTAGAGGTTGTCACGTGAGTAGAGGATTGGTATCAACATTCCAAAAGACGCCTCAGCTCTCAGGGATGTGTCTGTAGCTCGGTTCCGCTTCATCGAAATCCAGGCTCCGTTTGCCCTTCCCGGTTCCACATGGTCCTGCCTCCCATCAGACACGGCTTTTAAGCAAAGACTGTGACTGAAAACACATAACATAAGGTTTGCCATCTTTTTCACGTGCACAGTTCAGCAGTGTTAAGGATGTTTATATTGTTGTGAAACAGAGCTCCAGAACTTTTTCATCTTGCAAATCTGAAACTCTATACCCATTAAACAACTCCTCATTGCTCCTTCCCCCAGCCCCTGCTAACTGCTACTCTATGTTCCGTGTTTATGAACTTGACTATCCTAGGGACCTTGTGGAAGTGGCGTCCTATAGTCTGTATTTGTGTTTTTGCGACTGGCTTATTTCACTTGGCACGATGTCCTCGAGGTTCATCCATGTCGCAGCATGTGACAGGATTTCCTAACTTTTTAAGGCTGAATAATATTCCATCGCATGGATATATCACATCTTGTTTATCCACTCGTGTGCTGATGGGCACTGGGACTGCTTCCACTCTTAGCTGTTGTTTATAGTGCAGCTATGGACATGGGGGCACAAACACATCTTTGAGAGCCTGCTTTCAATTATTTTGAGTATATCCCAGAAGTGGGATCCCTGGATCACAGGGTAGTTCTATTTTCACTTTTTTGAGAACTGCCATACTGTTTTCCGTAGTGGCTACACCAGTGTGCCAACACTTGTTATTTTCTGGGTGGGTTTTTTTTAAAAATATTTTTATTTATTTCTAGGAGAGAGAGAGAGACAGCGTGAGCAGGGGAGGGTCAGAGAGAGAGAGAGACACAGACTCCAAAATAGGCTCCAGGCTCTGAGCTGGCAGTCAGCACAGAGCCCGACGCGGGGCTCGAACCCACGAACCGTGAGATCATGACCCAAGTGAAAGTCGGACGCTTAACTGACTAAGCCACCCAGGCGCTCCTGGGTTTTTTTGTTTGTTTGTTTGTTTTTTGTTTTTGATAGTTGCTATTCTAATGGGTGTAAGATGATATATCATTGTGGGTTTGATTTGCATTTTGCTGATGACTAATGATGTTGGTTATCTTTCCATATGCTCTCTGGCCATTTGTGTGTCACTGCTGGAGAAACATATTCTGGGCATTTCACCTTTTATCAGATATATGATTTGCAAATATTTTCTCCCATCCCACAGGTTGCTTCTTCTCACATTTGTTTGTGTCCTTACACACAAGTTTTAAGTTTGATGTAGTCCCACTTGTCTATTTTTGCTTTTGTTGCCTGTGCTTTTGGTGTCAAAATGAAGAAATCATTTTCACGTTTAATCTCAGGAAGTTTTTCCCTGTTTTTTTCTTTTTCCCTAGGACTTTTATAGTTTTAGATCTTACATTTAGGTCTTTGATCCATTGTGAGTTAATTTTTATATGTGGGGAAAGATAAGTGCCTGACTTCACTCTTTTGCATGTGGCTGTCCAGTTTTCTGAATATCATTTGATGAAGGGACTGTCCTTTCCCCATTGGATGGTCTTGGCCCCCTTGTTGAAGATCATTTGACCATACAGATGGGGGTTTATTTCTGGACTCTCCATTCTATTCCTTTGGTCTGTGTGCCTGTCTTAATGTTAATATCACACTGTTTTGATTACTGTGGCTATATAATATGTTTTGAAATCAAGAAGCATGAGTCTTTCAACTTTGTTCTTTTTCAAAATTACTTTGGCTCTTTGGGGTCTGGTGATGACTTTTTACTTGGTAGCACAAGGGATCTGTCACAGCAGGAAAGAGGCTACAGAAACTTAGACCTTTGGATTCAAATAGGACAAAAGTCATTTGCTCCAGCATCTGCTTAAACACTTTGGTGATGGAGAGCTCAAAGACAGCTGGTCTTGTGGTGAGTAGCTCTGATCATTAGGGATTCTCAAGCTAACCTTGACCTGTTTTCCTGGCATGTTCACCCAGTGATCTTGGTGTTACTCTTTAGAATTCTACTCAGAGCAAGAATGTATGTCTAGGTCAATTCTTTAACTCGTCATTATCTTCAAGGGACCATGTAAGACTGGTTTGTAAGAGGCTGTAGGGCTGAAGCTATCTTTAAGTGACTGTTGATTATATAGATTCTTTCTAAAGTTCAGGGTTATCCTCAGAATCTTTGTAGGCTTCCTTGTCTAACCCATTTATCTGAGGCATCTTTTATCCCAGGACTTCCCCATCTTCCCAGTCCTGTTTCTACTGCTCTTTTGGGTGGGCTACTTAGAGGCTCCCTTGAGAAGCACAGAGCTATAGCTGCAGGAAGCTGATATTATTTAACAAACTAGGATCCTTTAGGTAGGGGGCAATTTCCCCATCTTCCTCCCACAAAGCCAGTCCTTACCAGACCTTCCTGTCTATAATAGGGGTCTCCTGGGATGGACCAGTAAGGAGGTGGGGGTAATAGAGGGCTGAAGAGAGCAGTCTGAGGGGGGTCCTGGGGACTTTTTGGCAGAGTGTGATAGACATGAGCACTGGACTGAGAGCCAGGACACTTGTGTTCTAGATCTGGCTCTGTCCCCATCTGGCCGTGACACCTTGGACAGATAAGTCATTAGCATCTCTGGACCCTGCTGTGTTCATTATTTTTATTAATGAAATGGATGAGCATACAGAAGGGATGCTTAGCAGACTCGCAGGTGGCACAAAACTGGGAGGAGATGGCCGTTGTACCCACGGTGATGGAAGATTGAAAAAGAATTCCATGTACATACAAAGGTGACTTTGAAAGCACTGACTGGGGCAGAGCTGTTCTGGGACCACTTGTTAGGAAAAAGGTCTGCGATTTCAAGCTGAGGATGAATTGAGGGTGGTAAGGTGGCCAACAGAGGAAGATAGTCATAGGCTGAATTAATGCAGGCAAGGCGTGCTGTCCAGGGGAGGGGATAGGGCTGTTCCTGCCTGTGCTGATGTGAGCACATACAGAGAACAGTGTTCAGTACCCAAATCTGTGTTTTGCTGTGGCAGCCGTGGTGAGAACACTACACGTGCTCCAGAGGAGGGTGGCTAACATTGAGAGCGTCTGGAAAACATTTCACGTGAGGTATCATCAAGGGGCCTGGGGCTGTTTGGTATAATGAGAACAAATGTAGAGGAGCTCTGAGAGCAATTTTCAAATCTATGTGAAGGGCTATCATGAGAACAAGGGAGCTGATTTGTTCCAGAAGCAGAACTGGGTATAGCGGGTGGAAGGTGGGAAGTGGATTTTGTTCTGGACAAGGCAGGCTTCCCGAAGAGCTGGCTGCAGGGGCTGGGTTGCTCTCCTTTTGGCCTCATCCGTGGAAGAGTTCAAGGGGGCACTGACCATCATCTATTTGGACTCTGAGCCCAAGAAGCCGCCAGGGAGCCTGGTTCTGATGGCCTCTGGGGCGTTTTGGTATGGGGCTGTCTAACCACAGCGAGCAGGGGAGAGGCCTGCTCTGAGTGCTGTTTGGGTGGGCAATCGGCATGCAGACACACGAAACTGGCCAACGGTGGGAACCTGGAAGGCCCCCCTAGCCCGAGCCTGTGTGCTGTAAGCCATCCTTTACAGCAAAGTGCTTCCAGCGAATTGTGTCACAAAATATCCACCAGATCTGGGGATCTGGCCCACGTTTTGTAGTCAGAGTTGGAACAATAACAACCAACAAATAGCTCTGGAAATGGTGTTAGTCTGTAAGAAGACATGGAAGGTTTGTCCTCAGGAAGAGTCTGGTCCTGGCGGTGCTTCGGGGAGCCGCCTTCCCTGGCCCCCCACCCAGCCTGATGAGCAGTGACTCATTTCCCCCTTTGAAGTCCATGCGTTGTCTTCAGAGCCCTGGTGTTTGCACCCTCGTCTCCTCCAACAAAGGCCCTTCTGTCAGCAGATCTCAGGGGCCAAGCAGGGAAGGGTCAGGAAAGGAAGGTATTGACTGAATACCAATAAGGAGGGGAAGTGTGTTCATGGAGGACGAGGGGCGCCAGGCAACTCGGGGGCCCACTCGTGCTGTGCAAACAGAGCAAGAATGCCCTTTGGTGGGTTTGTTTTACTAAAGGCTGTGGGGCGGAGGAGGCAGGGGAGGGGCCGGGAGGAGGGAGGGGCTATTTCGCAGTGGGAGTGTGAGCGGCCCCTGGCTGGGGAGGGGCTGGCCTGAGAGCCCCCGGGCTAACAAAGAGGCAGTGTGGGCTGGTGGCAGTGAGGGGAAAGCACATGGCAACTAATGGGGTAGTAATGGGTGGGGAGGTAACCTGGGAAAAGCTGGTACAAGGAAAGCTGGCACATAAATTCTGGTGGCGTGACATCCCCCTTGGCAGGGAGACAGGGGCCACTCTTTCACCCTCCCCAGTGCCAATGGCAGAGCCGTTCCCGCTCCCAGGGATGAGGCCAGGGTGAGGGACAGCGGCAAGGGGAAAAGGCGGCTGGGGTTTCATGGCCCGCAGGGGCTCCGGGAAGGATGGGCCAGGAAGTGGAGAACATTCTCTCCAGAAGCCAGAGCCCCGGACTGAGTGCCAAGGATGAGCGGCCTCTCCACGCCTGGTAGAGGGGTGATGCGGCCCTGCTGAGTCCCTGCTCATGAGGCTTTGCAGCCCAGGCTGACCCTCAGAAGTCTCCAGCTGGCTGGGGGGCCAAAGGCTGTGTCCCGGGCCCGCCCCTGCTGTCCAGGAGACAGATGTCAGGGCTCTCATTCACCGCCCCCATAACTCTGTCCTCGTTTCTAGGACACTAATTTGGACATGTCAGCTCTACGGGGATGGTAGTTATTACCTGGGGTCTTTTGGAGGAAGCCATTTTAGAGCTGGTATTTGGACTTCTATGGCATTCCCCAAACACCAGGGGCAACCCGGAATCCAGAATCATGGCTCATCAATGGAGGTTTTAGTTCTGTGTCCGTCACAGAGCAACCATATTTTTGGTCACGTTCATATTCTTTTATTAGGAAACAAAACAGCAAAACAATTTTTTAAATCTATTAATTTATGTTGTATGACCAGCTCCACTCTTCATAATGTTTAGGAAAGAAGAGAAGGGGGGGCATCTGCCCCAGGTGTGGGTCTAGAGCCTTGTTAAAGGGTCATCACACTGGGAGCCCTCCATGGCGCTCTGCTGTGGGTGGGCATCCTTGCTGCGGTTGCTGGGTGGTATTGACCAGCCACAGCTGGTCTTGGGTTCCTGAGATGCAGGATCCCAGGGTGGGGGTCCTTCCGCAGACATGAGATCTGGAGGTACCCCATAGCCTGCAGCCCTCCTTCAGAGGGTCACTTTCCCCAGCGTAGCAGCGGGGACTCAGGGCCCAGCGTCTCTCGATGGATGGACGGACAGATTCATTCACCCAGCAAACTTATTACAAGTGTGCTGTGTGCAGTGATTTGTCGGGCTCGAGGGATATCAGGAGGAATTAGGGTCGGGGGCTTGGCTGAAGCTTGACTGGTGGTTCTGTGATGACTGATCCCTCACGATCCCTCAAGGGGGTGGTGGGCTTAAGCTGTGAGAATTTGATGGTCTGTTTGAATTCTGGCTCCTTCTCTCTCAGTGCTCATGAAGTGGAGGAAAAAGAAAAACAAAAACAAAAACAAAAAAAGAAAGCAAAAGAAAAACTGGAAAAGAAAAGGAATGTGAAAGAAAACTAATAGAAGTGAGCAATCATATTTCATGGGAACAAATGCCCACATATCAACTATACTGTTATTCAAACATAAATCCCCCACACTTCATCTCCTGTCTCAGACATATTGAAATGTGACTATACCTGGGCCTTACTTCTCTACAGGCAGCTGGAAAAAACAAACCCATTTCCTACAGTCATCAACTCCATTGACAGAAAACAAAGGATAAGAAATCAGTGTCGATAGGTCCTTACAGTAAACTGTGTAAGCAAAGGCTGGAACTCATTTATCAGTGATTTTTAATAGCCTCTTTCACAGCCAGCTGGACGTGGTATGAGACCTCCATTGTCCCTGGGGGCAAGCTGTGGTCATTTGAACATTGACCACAGACTGCAAATGGCCCTGTCCCCTGGGCTCCCTGTAGGAGTTCAGCCCTTGCTGGTGAGCGCCATCTGTTGATGGCAGGGGTGCGTGCAGGCGTCAATCGTGCCTTTGGGAAGGCACAGGTGACCCAGAGGCCCTTGCGTGGAGAAGCCCTTGGGCAACTTCTCTTTGGACTTCTAGGTGCTGATGCTGCTGACATCACCAGAGCTGGGGACCAGGCACAGCGTGGAAGTTAAGAGTTTGGACCCTGGAATCCAACAGCCTCGCTGTTACTGCCTACCTGTACTGGGCAGAGTGCTTCATCTTGCATGGACTCAGTTTTCTCATCTGGGAAAAGGGCATGATGAAGACTTACCTCAAATTGCTGAGCAGCAATTAAATAAGATGATGCCAGTGATGGGGGCTGGGATTCTGGCCCACATTCTGTGTGTGGTGAACCATCAAGAAACATGGAGCTTATATATATATATTTTTTGGTTAAGCCCTCTTTTCTCTAACAGTAGGAGATGCAGAAAACAAAAGAAAATAGTTACATTTCCATTACCCAGTAATCACATCTTATTATCATTCTATACTTAGAATTTGTCAGAGCAAAATTTTCCATAAGTGGTATTTTGATGATTTGTAATTTGATTTTTTTTTCTCCAAACAAGGATAATTGGGCAATCAAAGATGGCTGACATTCTGGAAAGACGCTCTGGAAACTCACTCTGGATAGTAAACATGTTGGAGTCCTTTCAAGCAAGAGGGAAGTGAGCCATGAAAACAATGCCTCTCTCCAAAGTGGTTCTGTTAGTATCTAATGTTTGCTGACTGAGAGGTGCTGTAAAGAATTCCCTTTATTATTTAGGAGGAGAAAAACATCATTATTTTAAAAAATTCTTTTAAATGTTTATTTACTTTTGAGAGAGAGAGAGAGAGACAGAGCAACGGGGATAGGGACAGAGAGAGAGGAGGAGACACAGAATCTGAAGCCGACTCCAGGCTCTGAGCTGTCAGCACAGAGCCTGACAGCAGGGTCAAACTCATGAACCGTGAGATCATGACCTGAGCTGAAGTCAGATGCTTAACTGACTGAGCCATCCAGGTGCCCTGAAACATTATTTTTAAAGAAAGAAAATAAAAATGTGATATTTTTTTATGCTGGCCATGGGAACTGGAGCTTAACTAGCAGAAAGGTTCCTTTCTCTCTTATGTGCCTTTTCTGGGCATCCATTTGGTCCAGGTTAATGGAGGCTGATCTTTATAGCTCATTTAACCCAGAGAGCATCAGGCTCGGTTGAGGTGTGTAGGCCATGACACTTATCCGTTTTGACTCTAACAGGGATGACTTGGCCCTGTTCAATCTGTTCCAATCTCAGTCCCCACCTTGAACATCAGCTAATACCCAGAAGGGACTGGGGTGACATGTCTCCTGTGTGCCCCAAGGCATGTCACATTGTGCCCCGAGGATGCAGTGTTGCCTCTTACACACCAAGAATGTGCCTCCAAACCTTGAAATTAGGGGCTCTCTTAACATGGGAACATCAGTCCTTTCTGTTCATTTGGCAGCCTTGGCAGCCCTTGAGGGGGAACAAATCATGCCTATCAGCCCTTTACAAAAAGCCCAGCAGAGATGGTTTGTTTTTATTTTCATCTAAGAAGGAGACAGACTGTTTCTCAGAGTGTGGTTTTATTAGTGTGGCCCCATTCCTTATCACCAATGCCAAGTGCAGATGCTGAAGCCCTAGAATCCCATCCAACATTAAGTTCCATTGTCACTCCAGGGACTCCAGAAATTCAGGAGCCCACTCGGGTCTGGAGTGCCTGTCCAGCCACTGTCCCTTCTGGAACCCAGGCATTCTGTGTCCATTCATGAGATGCTTTTCTTAAGGGCAGACAAAGTAGGACTGACTAAAAGGAATGTTTTTAGAGGAAGACCCAGCCCCCACCGGAAACAGGAGGCAGGACTCCTTGGTGGTGCACGCTTTGGAACACAGGGTCCAGGGAGAGCTGGAGAGAGGCTGGAGGTGCTTCTCAGCTAGGGCACCTCCCAGCACCCCTCCTGGGTTTGCCTCTGCTCAGGTGTCTAGTCTGGGCCCTTTGCCACCCAGGACCTCAGTGCTGCCCAGCAGGAAGCCACTGCCACCTGCACGTCTTCACTGTTGCTCTAGTTCCCATCAAACTCACCCCCCCTTCCCCCCCTTGCTGATTCCAGTTTTTCCTGGGATCTCTGCTTCTCACTCTGTGCCTCCTAAGGGAATCCTATGTTTAGGCCCAAGGCGTGGGGGTGCCAGGGAGGGCTTTGGAGTCAAGCCCTCTGGCTGCCAGTTCTAGCCATGTGGTTGTGGACCAGCAATGTAATGCCCCAGCCCATTTCCTCATCTGTGAGGTGGAGATCATAACAGACCTCCATCGTGGGGTGAAGTAAGGATTGGGGTCGGTGCCTGCATCTCTGTCAATGCCAGCTCTAGGATTAGCAGTGGCTATTCTGTTGCCCTGGCCTTTCAGGTCCACTGCTGTCTTTAAGGGGCTTCCCTTCTAGGGAGGAGGATGGAATTGGTTGTCTCTTCTGTACTATCCCAGGGGGAAGCTGATGGGGTCCTAACAGTGCGTGGCCATCAGTCATCACTCAGTATGTGGGAACACCGTGCTAACTGGCTGACTTGTTATCATCAAATGAAAACATAGGTGCACATGGAAGGGATGGGGAAGGGAACAAATCCAGAGCAAGTTATTTGGAAAACATGCTCCCAGGATGCCTCACCATCTGTAGTAGGTGCCATTCATGAGGTCTGTGCCTGGGAGTCTGCACGCACAGGGCCCTGACTCATGCTGGCTTTTTTTGGGCCTGGTCTTTAATCTTTCATTTGTAACACTGAGCAAATATTTCTCTGCCTGCTTCCTTCCAGTCTCTGGGGAGTAGAGCAGTGAGGAAGAAAAAGGACGTGGTGTCTGTTCTCCAGAGCTGATAGGTCCTGCCAGGGATGGGAGTCAATGGAAGTTAGAGAAAAAGAATTTTATTCAAAACTTGAGTTGCTGAAGGTGCAGGACTTAACTGCACCGCGAAGGGGAGAGACAGCCATTAGTCTAGCACTCTAATCAATAATGATGCAATGCGGCAGTGAGTGGGATGGAGCCAAGGGTCTCTGGGAGCTAAAGCAGGGGGGCTGGACCTGCGGGTGGGCAGGGATGCTTGAGTCCAGCCCTCTGCTGTCCTGCTCACTTGAGCTGCCCTGTCTGACTCTATTGCCTGCCCATCCAGCCTGGGGAGGTCAGATCCGTGACACCTGAGATCTTGTCCCACCTTCACCAGCACCTGGGGTAGCCCAGAGCCCTCCTGCTTCACTACGTCCTTGGCCTTGGCATCTTCTGACTATAGCACTTTTGCCACTGCCCATCTTTCCCCTGTGTCTGTGGTTTGGAGTTAGGCTTGCTCCTCTGGCCCTGGTGTCACTGTTTTACCCTCTAACCTGTGCTCAGGGCTCCTGTCCTTGCTCCTGGCACTCTCTGCCAACAGGATGGCTGGGCTGTGTGTGTATGGCTGCTGCCTGGTCTCAGCTGTGACATTACCTGGCTGAGACACCGCTGGCCTTGAATGTCCTGCACTCCAGCATCCCGTGTGTAAGAGAGGAGCTATGCCCTTCCTTCCTTCCTGCCCTCTTGGGGATGAAGGGCTCTGTTGCTACACAGAGGCCCGAAAGCTGAGACTAAAAGCCTAGAGAGAAAAGACATTACTTAAAAGGTCAGTTAGTTGATGTTACAGAAATTGCCTTGTGGGTTTCATTCAGAAGGAAGTTTTTAGATGAGCAGGCCTTGAGTGGGTTTAAAAAAGTGAGATCTTCTTTTCTTAGCATATAGGCAAGAGTTATTTCACAAATAGCAGCCTTTATGACACATTAGAATTCACAAGAGAGTTCCTGGTTGGTTTGTTTGTTTGTTTTTAATTTTTAAAAGTTTATTTATTTTGTGTGTGTGAGAGAGAGACAGAGAGATAGAGAGTGAGCGGGAAAGAGGCAGAGAGAGAGGAAGACAGAATCCGAAGCAGGTTCCAGGCTCTGAGTTGTCAGCATAGAGCCTGACGCACCCTGAGAGTTCCTGGTTTTGAAAGGAGATTTCTGAGACTCTCCTCAGAGTCCCTTTTGTCTGTGGGGAGTCTGTAAGCTATGATTCCACTCCTAGAAGTTCAGCCCCACCCCAAATGCCTGCAGTTTGAGGGGCCATGGTGAAGGGCACAGGTCAGCTTGGGGATCTCCTCAGTCTCTTTCAGTTCACTCAGTTCTGTTTCCACTGGGAAAGAAGTGCTGCTCCAGAACCCAGAGAGTGGTCTTTTTTTGTTTTTAATGTTTATTTATTTTTAAGAAAGAGAGAGCAAGAGAGGAGGAGAGGCAGAGAGAGAAGGAGACAGAGATTCCCAGGGAGGCTCTGTTCCATCAGTGCAGAGCCTGATATGGGGCTCGAACTCACAAACCATGAGATCATGACTTGAGCCAAGATCAAGAGTCAGATGTTTAACTGACTGAGCCACCCAGGCACCCCTGGAACCCAGAAAATGATCTTGACAATAGCTGCTATGTAATGAGCACCTACAGTGCACCTGAGCTGTTGTTAATCCTCCTAACACTCTTTGAAGGTATTCAAAGGGAAAAGGGAAGGTCACTTCTGCAGGCAAAAGGTGACACTGGAGGTCACCATAACAGAAGTCTGAATGCCTTGAGTCAGCTCCGGGAACCAAGTACAACTGGGGACTGGCAAGGAGGACTGCCCTGGGGAGGTGGGGGGGCACAGAGCCTGCTCAAAGAGGCTTTTGTCCCATCAAGAGGCAGCCCCAGGTGGGTGAGCTCCTGCTTGCCTGGGAGACTTCCTGCAGCTCAGGGTTAGGGTGGGGAGGTGGGGACGGGAGGCCCAAATACCCTCATGGCTTGACTTTCCCTCCAGACTCTGCCTGCAGAAGTGGGGAGTTCCCTGTCCTACCCAGGGGCGCCGAGAAAAAAGGCTGCCCTTTCCCAAACTGTGTGTGCTTTTCCCAGGGGCCATTGTTCCCAGTTGCCAGGAAACTGGGGCCTTCAGGTGTCACCCGGGAGACTGGGGCCTGGGTATTTGGGTTTAGGTCAGGCACAATAACGCCTGCAGAATGAAATGGCGTCCCCAGGACCTCCTCAATCATTTGTCACGCAATTGCAGTTCCCAATGACAGTGGAGACATGGGGGTTTGGGGGAGGAGGTGGGTGGAGGCAGGATGGGGTGAGGGGCACGAGATGGGACAGGCTAATGATCCCCCCCAGAGCAGAGCAAACACATCCCTTTGAGGAGAGGAAGTGAGGCCGCCCCAGCCTCTCAGGCACTTCAGAAGGGCCGTGAAGGGTCTGAAGAAGGTCCAGGACTGCCTGCTGGGAGCTGGGAGCTCGCCAGACCTCAGTCCTGATGACGCTCCCAGAAATACTCAACAACTGAATAGGACCTCTGCTCCCGGCCAGATAGTGCAAGGGCATGGTTAGAGCAAGAGGCTGTCCAAAGCTAATAGTGAGGATGCTAGGCTGTCCAAAAATAGTAGCAAATCAGAGACCCAGCAGTGTGCAGTGGCCAGGGGAAACCTGGGGGTAGAATGGTAATGTCAGATCCTTCTCTCTCCAAGTCCTTACTCACAACTTCTCATAAATGCGACTTAGAGCGCACAGAGAAGAAATAGGTTATGTGTAATCGGCTTGCAAAACAGCCCTCTCCCCAAGTTGATTTTATTGTATTTTAGATTTTTAATTGTGTCAAATACATATAACATAAAACTTACCATCTTAGCCATTTTTAAGCATACAGTTCAGTAGGGTTCAGTACACTCGCACTGATGTGTGCCCAGTCTCCAGAACTTTTTCATCTTGCAAACTGACATCCTGTACCCGTTAAACAACAAGTCCCCATTTTGCCTGCCCACCCCGCACCCCCGCCTCTGGCAACCGCCATCATACATTCGGTTGCTATGAATCTGACTACTCTATGTGCCTGCTAGAAGGGGAGTCACACAGCACGTCTTTTTGTGACTGGCTTAGTTCAGTTAGCATAGTGTCCTTAAGGTTCACCCATGTTGTTGCCTGTGTCAGAATATGCACCTTAAAAAAAGTGGAAAAATATCCCATTATATATATACACCACAGTATATTTATCCATTCATCTGTTGATGGGTTGCTTCTGTGTTTTGGCTATCGTGAATAATACTACTATGAAATTGCCTCTTCCTGATGTGGAGGCTTATCTGACTTCCTTTATGACCTAGGGGCGTGAGCCGGTGACTGTGTTCGCTGCCCCTTATCCAGACACTCAAAGCTTCCCAAAAGCGGGACTGTCCGTGATTCCTTTCATGCCTACCAAAGACACTCATCTTTGGTTGTTTCATTCTGTTTGCCAACTTTCCTGTCTTGTGAAGGTCTTACTGCAGGCCGGGAAGGCGAGGGGCTGGGAGCCCGTGCGCTGGCCCAGCCTATGCTGGGGGTGTTGACAGATAGACAAGGCACAGCATCTCAGGCAAGGACTCCCCAGCGTGTCTGGCAGGTACTGGTGAGCCTGGTAATAACTGAGTCCCCTTTAGGTAGGGGACTACACAAGGAACAGTTGGGGGGGTGTCCCTTGGACATACAGTGAGGGGGCGTTTGGTATTTTAGGGTTTTGTCCAATGATATATAGTTAGGAGTTTAAAGATAGCGATGGGGGTGGGGATGGACTGGTCCCTGGACTGGCAGCCTGGGTCAGAGGTAAGGTGGAGCTCACATGGACAGTTCTGGTACAAGGTCTTGGTCATGGGACTGGGGCCCAGGAACCTGTTATATATATGACAGCAGCTCTGGAGGTGACCTGAAGCTTAGGGAACCTACTCTCAGGGTCCAGGCTGGGATGGGGTATCCTGTGAAATGAAGGGATCACCTTTTACTTTACCCTAAGAGAGCAGCCAGTGAAGGCATGCTACACTTCTAAATTCTTTCACCACGGTGGAGAGGGGAGGGACAGAGACTGCAGGGGCACCCCAAGTTGGCTCTCTGGGAACTGGGGCTACCTGAGCCTGCACACAGGCCGGACTGGAGTCTGCAGATGGCAGGGAAGCCAGAACCTCAGTTCACAGTGCCTAGAACCGGAACTTTGAAGAGTTTGGATGCCCTGGGGGCCAGGCCAGTGAGCCAGTCTAGGCGTGCGACCGTAGGCCTAAATGGGACAATCATCCTGGAGCTTCCATTTTACTTAAAAATTTGGAATGGGAATTTAGGTGATTAAAAACAGTTTTGCCTATTATATTAAAGAGTGGTGAAAGGAGCACCCTTAGGAGCCAGGCTGGGTTCCCTGGTCCTGCTCTGCCATTGGCAAGATGTGTGGCCCTGGGCATGATCCTTCGCCTCTTTTTGCCTCAGTGTCTTCATCTGAACATGACGGTGCTAACAGTGCCTACTTGTAGGCTTGTCAGAGCAAATGAAGTGATACATGTAAAGAGGTCAGAACAGCCCCTGAAACAAGGCAAGTTCACGATAGAGATTGGTGGCTGTTATTGCCATGACTATTGGTAAAACCAAACCTGAGTCATTAAGGAGAATGCAAAATGGACTAGAATGTTTACAGTAAACAAAAGAGTTCCTAGAAATTCTGTGCCTGGGGCAGCTGTCCTTGGCCCCTTGGGTATTTTGGCGGAGCTGTTGGAGAAATACCACCGGCTCTGGCTCCGAAGGGCTGGCCTCACATCCCTTGTTTGCAGGGGCTCTCCGGTGCCGCCTCAGAGTGGGGCCCCATAAATGTTGGCTGTGTGTGATGAACGCATCATTGGCCCGTGTCTGCAGAGATGTGGGTCTGCACGCCCCATGCTGCCCCATCTAGGGCTGGGTGGGCGGCCAGAAGTGAGGCCTTGCTTGTGTTTTCCCGGCCACCAGAGGCAGTCAGCACCCAGGCAGAATTTGTGTGGATTAGCTGCCTGAGCGGGCCCGCTTGGAGGAGACTGTGTGGTGAGAGATGTCAGCAGAATCTGACAGGGACATTAGGAGGTGCCCCATGGGCCCTGGACGGACAGCTGCACAGAAAATGAAAGGCTTTTTCTGGCTCAGTGGCCTGTTAGGGCAGAAGAAAATGCCCTGCCCGTGGTGCTGACTGACAGGGAAGGTCATGATCGTCCGTGATGCCCTCACTTAGCCTGTTTCATGCTTCGATCCCCACCTGTCATGGTCTGCTCCGGCTCCCCAGGCTCCTTTCAGTGTCCTGGCCACCCACCCACAGTTTGGTGGCCAAGGCTGAATTTGTCCTCATGGCCGAGGGCCGGCTCACTCAGGGAACTTGGGTTCCTTGGGGGTTGGCACCAAAGGACAGGTTCTCTGAGCAAATCCAGGTGAGAAAGAAGGAAAACAAAAATGTCCGTAGAGACCCAGGCTCTGGGTAGAAGGACACCACTGTCACCACCAGCCATAATAACAGCACTAATGCCGGCTTGCCAGTGCTCCACACTGTTCTAAATGCTTGACATACATCAACTCATTTAATCCTCCTGATCACCCTCCAAAGTAAGTACAGTCATCCTTGTTTTACAGGTGGAGAAACTGAGGCACAGAGCCATTAAGTAACTTGCCCAAGGTCATACAGCTGGAAAGTAGAAGAGCCAGGATTTGAACCCAAGCAGTCTGGCACCAGTGTTCATGCTTTTTACCATTACTTTATGTCTTCTCTCATTAATTAATTAATTAATTGATTTTATTCTGAGACAGAGAGAGCATGAGCAGAGGGGGCAGAGAGAGAGAGAGAGAGGGTGAGGGGGGAGAGAGAGAGAATCTTAAGCAGACTCTGCATGGAGCCTGACTCAGGGCCCAAACCCACAAACTGTCAGACCGTGACCTGAGCTGAAACCAAGAATCAGACGCATAACCAACTGAGGCAGCCAGGTGCCCTGCTCTCATTATTTCTTTACTTTTCTTAACGCTTCTCCAGAGTTGGAGTCATTTCCCCTGGTTTTTGTAATGAGAACTGTAAGCCCACAGAGGAGCTGGGCTGGGAGGTCTCCCAGCTGGGTGGGATTTGGGCGCCAGCATGGGCTCTTTCTGCAGAACATTCAGAGTCCTGAGTGCACTGGACCCCCTGGGGGCCCCCAGGCCCTAGCTCCCACTCCTCTCCTTCCTCCCTTGTCGCACCAGCAGTGGCCAAAGATGCTTCCTGGTTCCAGCTACCCTGGAGGATGTGGGACTTGGGAGTTGGGCACTCTGTGAGCTTTATTCAGGGGATATTTTCTGGAAGTTTCCATCTCACAGGTGATAGCTCCCCCTCTTGTATTTTCTGTGCTGTTCCTAAATGGCCTATTATTTCAGTCTTTTCAAGAAGGGTACTGTGTTAAATGTGCAGCTAAATGTGACTTTCTTGGGGACGTTTGCCAGCCTGGTTTTGTACGTACGTTAAAATATATACCACATAAAATTTACCATCTTCACTATGTTAAGTGTACAGTCCAGTGATGTGAAGTGTATTCACACTGGCGTAACCAGTATCACCATCCACCTCCAGGACTTTTTTCACCTTTCCCAGTTGACTTTGTGTCTCCATTAAACACTAACTCCCCATCCCCCCTACCGCCATTCCACTTTCTGTCTCCATGAATTTGACATCTCTAGGTACCTCCAGAAGGGGACTCCCACAGTGTGTAGTTGTGTTTTTGTGACTGGCTTAGTTCACTTAGCATAATGTCCTCAGGGTTCATCCTGTGGCAGCATGTGACAGTATCTCCTTCCCTTTTAGGGCTGAACAATATCCCATTGTATATACGCCTTGTGCTTCTCCACTTGTTTGATGAGCACCCTGGGCTTGCTTCTACCTGGCCTCTGGGAATCGTGCTCCTGGGAACATGGGCGCACAAATCTGTGTGGTTCCCGCTTTTGGTTCTGCTGTGTATATACCCAGAAATGGAACTGCTGGGTCAAATTGTAATTCTATGTTTAGTTTTTTTGAGGACCTGCCAGATTTTTTACATGCAAATAAACCATGCATCAGAGCACGTGCCTGATCTAGGATTTAGAGACTTCACTCTGGCCCCCTCAGGTGCTGTCCCAATCCTCTCCATTTTCCCCAGTGTCCCCCTCTACTGGATCTGTGACCTTGCCCTGGCGGCTGAGAGACTGCCCTGCCTGGAGTGTGTTCCCTACTGATTTCCCTCTTCCCGTTGCCTTCACCTCTTTTGGGATCTAGGGGCCAGGCAGGTGTGCGCTTGGCCACAGGGTAAGTGGAGAAGGGGTCTCAGTCCTTGCCAAGGGTCTGGCCGGGAGACTGGTGGTGCCCGGGGCTGCATCTGGCTGTGAAGGGACATGTGCGGGCTTTGTCAGTATAAGCTTGGGAGCGGGGAGCAGGGCTGGGCCACATTCATCTTGTGCCACCTCCAGGGCCTGATGTGGCGCCAGCCGGGCAGAGATGAGGAAACAATGAGAGCAGAGCAGGCTCCAGTGGCAGAGTGGCTCAGGGTTACCTTGGTGGGAGGCTCAGGTGACAGGCTGCTGCCCTCCCAGGGAAGGGGAGAGAAGGGATGGTGGAGTGGCATGGAGGCGGCCCCCTCTTCCCTAGCCCAGATTGAATCAGTCACAGGACTTGTGTTTTGTACCATTCCGCAGCTCAGATTCCTCAGAATAAGGGGCCCTGAAGATCTAGCTTTGATGGTCCATGTTCAATAAACGCAAGCATCTGGGGGTCTTAACTGAGAACCAGGGGCTGTGCTAAGTACTTTACATGGGTCACTGGACTTAATCCTCATAACACTTATGTTAGTTCCATTTTGCATTCATGACAGCTGGGGCACAGATGGGTTAAGCAATTTCCCAAAAGGCACACAGCGGTAAGCAGAGAAGCTAGGATGGAGACTGAATGGAGACCATCCAGTCCATTGATCCGGACTTGAAGCTCCTTTTCTACAGTGCAGGACCTTGCCTAATAGAATTGCTAGCTTTTATCCTTTCCTAGGATTTTTTTTTTTTTTTTTTTTTTGGAGGAGAGGGGGGCTTCGTTTTTCAAGTCATATATTTAAGGAATAGGGAAAGAATGGGGTTTATAGCTTTTTCTGCTGCCAGGAAGACTGAACATCGTTGGGTATAATTCCAAGTGAGATCTTTTCTTCCTCTGGCAGGATCTGGTGGAGGCTGAAATTCATCACAGCAAACGCGCCCTCTCCTTTCCTCTTCATCTTGCTCTTGCACAAACAAGCAACCCCAGTCACGATTCCAGCTGGGCATCCTCTGTCTCTTAGCAACCGCCATCAGCCCTAGGCTTCGGGCTCTGGCTCCAGGCGTGCCTTTCTTTGCTGTAATACTTTCTGTGCATCCTACACACACAATGCAGGTTGTGGGCTCCCTCTTGGCCTCAGAGAGCGGAGGAGGGGGCTTGCTGGGAAGTGAGGAGGAAGACTTTTGGGGGAAGTGAGCTGCTGGGCACTCACTCCCAGCTTTTTGCTGAGGAGGGGCAGGATTGGGGCAGTGTGTGCATGCGTGTGTGTGTGTGTGCGTGTGTGTGTGTGTGTGTGTGTGTGTGTGTGTGTGTGGTGTGTGCTGAGCCAGAGCAGCCTGGGCTGCCTAAGGCAGGCATTGTGCCAGGTGAGAGGCAAACACTCCTGTTCCTGCTGGGCCCATCTTTACGATTACACATGTCTGTTCACAGGCTTGTTTCTTAAATGCAATGAAGAGCCCCTTGGGACTCTGGCTCAGGCTTTGCATGGAGGGGAGGGCTGGGGCCTGGGACCGTAGAGGTCTGCTGAGAGAGGGAAGTGAGGATGGAGGATGGAGGGGACCAGGGCCAGGGCTGAGGCAGGCTTCGCTCACAGGAGGTGGTGGGCCACAGGGTCTGATCTCGTGCAGGGTGGACAGCACCCGGTTGTTCCTGACACCCTGTGGTGCTTCCCAGGGACTTCTTTGTTTGGATTGTTTAGGAGGCCAGGGTGGAGCTGGGTCTGTCCAAGGCTATGCTTGGTGATTCATTGCCAATCTTTGCCTTTCGGGTTTCCCTCTCTCATCCTTGAGGAATCGTTGCTTTAGTCTTACATGTAAGAACTGGAACTGGACTGGAAAGAAGCTGAGAGAGGTTCTAAGGCACATTCTGACTTTATAGGTGAAGAAACAGAGGCCCAGAGAGGTGGCATGAGTTACCCAGAGTCTCCGAGCTGGGTGGGAGCAGAGCTGGGAGCTGTACCCCAGACTCCAATTTCTACCTTGGTGCATGGTTCTTTGTGAAGTGCAACTTGCATGCATGAAAGTCAGCCAGGAGAGCCCGTTGGGCTCATCTTTGTACCCACAGGACACAGTTTCTGATGCGGCCCTTGCAGGATTGTTTCCGCACATTCGGAGTGACCTGACCCCACTGGGGAAGAGACCTTGAGTCCCTCTCTTAAGGAGACCGTGAGCTGCACACTCCTGGTATCTTGTAGGGACTGGAAAGACATGGCCTCATGAATGTACTGCACATGGCAGCGATAGGATTTTTCTTTCCTTTGCTGTTTTTTTACTTTAAAAAATGTTTTAAGTTTATTTATTTATTTATTTTGAGAGAGAGAGAGAGAGAGAGAGAGAGCGCACAAGTCAGGTAGGGGCAGAGAGAGAGGGAGAGAGAATCCCAAGCAGGCTCCACAATGTCAGTGCAGAGCCTGACATGAGATCATGGTCTGAGATCTGACCTGTGTCAAGGTCAGGAGTCCGACCTTAACTGACTGAGTCACCCAGGTGCCCCTCCTTTGTTTTTTTAAATTACAAGGCTGGGTCAATGGCTCTCATGGGTCTGGATGCTTTACAAAAATCTCGGACTGGAGACCAGCTTAAAAACCTCTAAAGCCTGAGGATGGTGTAGATGGAAGGAGCACCTGGCAGCTCGTGGGATCTGGAACTATGTGACTTCTGTGGACACTCAGGGAATAAGCAGGGCAGGAAGCTTTGGGGAGGGCCACGGATCTTGGGTTTTGGTCTGGCCTCCGTCCCGTCTTGGCATGGGCCTTGAGCAAGTCATATTTGCACATAGGGCTCAGGGGCTTCCAGAAAGTCCTTCCAGATCCAACTGTCTGTGAGCTCCTGGGCATTTTGCCCATTCACAGCCACTCATTCGTCCATTCAGCCACTGTTGGCTGGGCGGGTCCCTGTGCCTGGCACTGAGCTGGGTGTTAGGGGGACCAGGGAATAATACCCGCTCCATCCGAAGGTGGCATGCACAGAGAGCCTGGTGGTGTTGGCATTTGTCGGTCGGCAAGACAAAGCCCTCAGGCGTCCCTTAGCCCTGTTCTTTGAGAGCCAGCCTCGGGCCTTAAAGTGGGTTCATCAGATGAAATATATCCATCCTCATCTCTACCCAAACCTCTTAGGTAAAGGCCAGTTCAGACCCTGTCATTTTCAACGGCTCCTGAGACCTCTCTGTGGACGAATGAGGTGTAAACGTTAGGAAGCAAGGAGCCGCTCCATCCTAATTCATTGTTCACCCAGATATTCAAGTGGTTTTCTTCCCTAAGAAACACCCACATCGCATGTGGGAATTTATATGTGTGTGCAAACTACTAGCACTTTGCGTGTGCATGGTCCTTTACAGTTTATGAAACACTTTCACATCAACTGCACTTAATTTTCACACAGGCAACATACTCCTCGTCGAAGCAGAACACAACCCTCATGTCTTAAAGTTCCTGAAAATTTAATACCTGGTTTAAAATACTAGTTAGGACAGAAGCATATAAAATGAAAAGAAATTGGTCTCACTCCAGATCTCCTGTTCCCCTTCCCAGATACAGCTACTGAAACAGCTTCCTGTGGAGACTTCCAGAAATATTCTGTGCATGTAGAAACAGATGTACTTCTCTCCCATTTCTGTCTCTCTCTTCCCCCGCTCCCAGATATGGGAGCGTGCCCTCTTCTTTTCATTCCAGTAGAGCTCGGAGGTTGCTGCGTATCAGCACATTTAGGGCTGCTGATCTTTTCCTGGCACTATAAACTCTCATCGTGTGTTCGCCAAGGATCCCTAAATTGTTTTTAGCCTTTTTTGCTCCTGTAAACAAAACAAAAAGAAATATCCTTGTCTGTTGCCCTTATACTGAAAGGACAGATTCCTAGCATGGAAGGGCTAAGTCAAAATGCACTTTACTTTATGGTGGCTGTTGTCAAATTGCTGTCCAGAAAGGCTATCCCACCTCCACAATATATGAAGATTTCTGTTTTTCCATACCCTTTGGGAATTATTAATGTTTTTTTATTTTTGCAAATTTGGTGGACTAAAAAAATACCTTGTTTTAACTTGTATTTCTTTCATTATGAGTGTGGTTGGACACCCCTTTTTAATGTTTTTAAGGCCGTTTGTGTTCCTTTTTTGTTAAACTTCCTGTTTGAGTCCTTTGCCCATTTTTCTATTCCTGCTGCATTTTATATAGGAGTACACGGAAGTTCAGAGAGGTTAATTCAGGTGTTGTGTTAATTCAGATCACACAGCAGGCACATGGCAAAGCTGGGATCAGAGCTCACTCTTCTGATTTCTGGTCTACTGGTTCTTCTAGTGCCCGGGCTGCCTTCCTGTACGAGAGCTGGACTGGCCGTGCCTCATGTTCCTGGGAGGGGAGGGGTCTCATACTGGGCATGCCCAGGAATATCTTTTGCCCTGAGAGGAATTTGGAGGTCTTTCAGAGTGTTTCCAAAGTTTAAGGCCTCTCAGGCTGGACCTTCACTCTTAATGTCTGCTAGGTCCTCTGCCTCTCTGGTAGGCAGAGTGGGTGCATATGTGGCTGTTTGTTTCTAGTTGGTTAAAGGTTTGTCCTGCCAGCCTCCTCAGAGGCCCCTCCCCCACCCAAAGAGAACATCCAGCTGGCACTATTGTTCGTGCCCGTGAATTATTGATAAGGCATGAAATGGCCTCAGGCTTGGAGTAGCGGGACTCGAGGGAAGGCGACTGCTGCGCTCAGGAGGGGCACCAGGCCGAAAAGCCCTGTCCCTGGGGCCCAACCTTCCCCAGGCCAGGGGTCCCTTCTGAATGACAAGAGACTCCATAGATCTCCTTTCCACCGCCCTGCCTGGTCATAAGTGGACCTGAAGCACATACCATTTCAGAAAATACAGGGACAAAGCCACTAAGCGTTTAATACCCTTTTTATTTGGATTGTTTAAAAATTTAGGAAGATCGTACATACTCACGATCCCAGAACTGTCCCAGGGAGAAAGGGGAGCCCTGTGCCGTCTCATCCCCGAGGTGCCCACTGCAGAAATGCTTTCCAGTGTTTGCTTTTTACTCATTCCCCCAAGTCTGTGCACATGTGGAGGGCGTACTTGTTATGGAGGCAGTGCCGTTGGATGGGGGCTTCAGGACTCTCTGAATGTGTCCTATGCTGCCTGAGGGTTGGTGAACATCTGGTTGAGAATAAGGCTTTAGGGCTTTTCTTTGAGGCACATAAGCATTTCTGGTGTTTACTTGACAGTGGACCCTCTACTAGGTTTCTTCTCTGTCTCCACATGTGCCTGGAACTGGGCTTGGCACATAGAGGGAGAGGCTGCTTGACATTTATGACTTCTCTACGGTCCCTTAAAGGAGGACAGAATGTTGGCTTCTAAGGGCCGTTTCTCTGGGGAAAAGGGTTAAGGAATGCTGGGAAGAGCACAGCAAGCTCTGCGAGGCGGTGTAGATGCTACCCAGTTGCCCGAGTCTCATTTCTCCATCTGTAAATGGAGATGACAGGCCTCATAGGGATGTTGTGTGGGTTCCCTGAAGACTGTCAGAAGGCCCCTGGTACAGGGCTGGCTTCAGTGCATTCGCTCGGTTCCCTCCCTGGACTAAGTGGCTGTAGCATCTGCTGACAAGGACCAGAGTTAAAGCTTGGGAGGTGCTGGAGAGGGTGACTCTTGAAACAGAGACAGATGAAATAGACTTCAGGGAGAGCTGTGAGTGGGCGAGACATAGACCCAGACACTGTTTCAGGAACCCAGAAGGTAAGGCAGCTGCAGGACTGAGGAGCCAGGCTGAGTTTGCTGGCCTGTGAAGCAGCTGTCAGATAAGGAAGTCCCAGGCGGTGTGTCTGGCACTCCGTAAACGTTTGTTGAATGAATGAATGGGCTCCTCTGCTGCTTTGAGGTGGTATCAGCCTCTCTGAGTGCCTCAGATGTACCATCCGCGTGCTTCTCTGGGCTTGTTCATGCTCTTCTCTTGGCTTGGAACGTGTGCCTCCTTGCAGAGATGCACGCCACACTCTCACAGACACACACACACACACATCATCTGCACAGTTTCTGCCATCCCCTGGGTCTCAGCTGAGACACTGCTTACTCAGCAAAGTCTTCTGTCATCACTTCGTGGGCTAGGTGTGGTTCCTCTGCCCTGTGTTCCCCCAACCCCCTTGACTTCATCTCCCTGTAACGTGCATCAGGCCTTGGATACTTGTAATTATCTGTCCAGAGTCTGTGGCTCCTGAAAGATGGCCTGCACATCTACTGCCCCCATTGTCCCCGGCACCCAGTGTGGTCCTTGCTCCCTAGTGGCTATTCAGTAGATGTTTGTTGAATGAATGCTCTAAGAATCATCTTCCCTATCAATTACTGTTCACTTGAAAGCAGGGTTTCACTTGCTCACAGTGGAGTTGTGGCAATCTGTCTACACTCCCCTCATGACATGCTAGACTGTCTTCCTTATTTTTAAAATTTTTAATGTTTATTTATTCTTGACACACAGAGAGTATGTGTGCTAGCAGGGTAGGGTTAGAGAGAGAGAGAGGGAGACACAGAATTGGGAGCAGGCTCTAGTCTCTGAGCTGTCAGCTCAGAGCCTGATGTGGGGCTCAAACTCATGAACCATGAGATCGTGCCCTGAGCTGAAGTTGGATGCTTAATCGACTGAGCCACCCAGGTGCCCCTCTTCCTTACTGATCAGGATCCTTATGTGTGTAACAGCCTCTCAGAAGTATCGCTGGCTCTTTCCTTCCAAGGGAGGATGGCTTACTAGGCTCTGGAGCTGAAGCACCTGGGTTCAAATCTTGGTTCTGTAAGTTACTATGGGGTGACCAAGGCCAGTGCTTAATCTCACTGTCTCTGTAAAGTGGGTATGATAATGCCCATGGTCACCTGCCTTTATAAGAGGTGTTGTGTGGGTAAATGAGATAATCCAGGCATTTAGCAATTATCATGTAGCAAGTGCTCAATAAATAGAATTCATTCTCCATATTATTGCATGTGCATCTGCCCTGCTGAGAATCTGGTATTTGCAAAACAGTGGAGTGGAGTTGGGCTCTAGCTGATCAGGCAGCAGTGGGTGAACAAAATGGAACTCGGGTAAGGACTGTGTGCCGAACAGGTCCTGTGCTGGAAGGCAGGAGGGAACGTGGACTTAGTGGAAAAACAAGGGTGGCCCTGAAGGACCATACTACCTTCAGCCTGAGGTTTTTCTGGTGTAGGCCTAGGGCTTGGATTCAAATCTCAGCTCCACTAGTTGAAAATTAGACATTATTTGGGAGAATTACTTCATCATCTGAGCTTCAGTTTCCTCATCTGCAAATGGGTCAATGATAGTAACCTCAGAGAATTACAGGTGCAGATAAGAGAATGCCTAAACAGTGCCTCCACCAGCTCTGGCACTAGTGTGGGTTCAGTGAATGTTTAAGAAAAGCAAGCAGGCGGGGGCATCTGTGAGCAGGGCGGATCAATCCC
This sequence comes from Hyaena hyaena, assembly GCF_003009895.1. Classification (NCBI taxonomy): domain Eukaryota; kingdom Metazoa; phylum Chordata; class Mammalia; order Carnivora; family Hyaenidae; genus Hyaena; species Hyaena hyaena. Next base: position 4,631,570 of record NW_024080676.1, on the reverse strand, counting down.
CTCATCCTGGAGAGAGACCGTGTGAGTCTGAAGAAAGGTGGGGCCAGCCGTGTGCGTTCGGCGTGGCTGCGCGCGGGTGACACCCTTATTGTGTAATTATGGAACAACTTGCATGAAAATGAAAATACGGGTCCAGATGGCAGGCCCTCCATGCTGTTGAGAGGCATAGCTAATGAACTTAACAAATCACTGATAATTAATTTTCAAAAGCCAAAGGAAACGGGGGAGCCATGAATAGGTCTACAGAAGGAGAGAATGCAGAGTAGTGCCAACTGTCAGCCGGGAGGAAGGTGTGAGATGCTGGCACTTCCAGGCCGGTGAGACAGATCTTGATGTCTTACAGACGCGGAGGGAAGGAGGGGAGACAAGTCCTGCAGGTACTATGATAATAGTCACGACAGTATCAGCCAACCTTGCCTGAGCGCTTCTGCAAGTCAGGGACTGTGCTGAGCGTTTTATCTGGATCAGTCCCATGTCAGACAAGAAGCTTCTCCCTGTTGGGTGGGGATGGGAAGTCGGGAGGGAGGGCCAGAGTCGGGGGGCTGATGGGAGCCTTTATTTTAGCACCAGGGAGTGGTGAAATGAAGCAGCGATAATAGTTACCATTTCCAGAGCATGTGCTGTGTGCCAAGCACCCTGCCGAGCTCTTCCATAGGTGTCGTCCACTCGGCATCACAATCATCCCCCGTAGGAGGCCCGGCCTGTGAAAATGCAACACCGGAGAAGGCGTGCACCTCTGTCCAGAGCTTCCCCCTGGACACAGCATGATGCTGGAAGGATCGGAAAACCTGGGTTTTGGCCCTCGTCCCCCAAGATGAGCCATCGCACTCTCCTGGAGTTTTGTACCGCTCACTCTGAAACGCGAGCCGTGGATTTGAATCAGCAGGGCATAGCGTTTATAGGCAGTAGCCTGTCCGCTCAGATCCACGGGGAAGCCCGTGATATAGAACAGACACTGGTGGGGGGAGGCAGGGTCCTGTTCACTCCTTCACTGCCCCTCAGCCTCAGGCCTGCCTTCCAAGCTGTGTGGGACACACTAGCATGGTCCCCAGTGATCTCTAGGGCGTCCTCAGCTCTAACTGGCAGAGGTCCTTGACTCTGACACCCCCACCCCCTGGCGGCCACATTGAAATGGCTTATAGGCTATGTGGAGCCTGCTTGGGATTTTCTGTCTCCCTCTCTCTCTGCCCCTCCCCGACATGTGCACTCGTGCTCTCTCTCTCTCTCTCTCAAAATAAATAAATAAAAACTTAAAAAAAAATAATAAAAAAGAAATGGTTGTAGGGAGAGGGATTGTAAGGGAGCTACCTGTGTTAACAAGGCCTGGTACACTGTCCTTTTTCGCCCAATCCTGGGCTGGAGTCTGGCTCTGCATTTGTTAGCTGTGCAATCCTAGGCAACTAGCTTAACCCTCTGGACCTCATTTGGTTCAACTATAAAATGGAGATAAAACTTCATCCGTGCTGGCTATGAGGATAAAATGTCATAGCCCTGTGCCTGGTGCTTCGTCAGGGATCGACTATCAAAGTGGCTTACTGATAAATGATTGTTAAACAGATGAGTACTTTTGTATATATATGAGATTCTTTTGTTTCCTTCCTTCCTTCCTTCCTTCCTTCCTTCCTTCCTTCCTTCCTTCCTTCCTTCCTTCCTTCCTTCCTTCCTTCCCTTTAAGACTATGTGCGAAAGAATGAGAAGTAGGGAAGATGTAACAATGTGCCGGCGTCAGGCCAGGCGGGAACAAAGCTACTGATCTGGCTGATGAGACTGAAATGTTTGGGTCCCTTTGTCTGCCTAGCTGGCTGCCAACACAGAGCAGGCGGGTGTCAGCCGGGTCCCTCCCAGCTGCTGCTGGGCCACCTCCTGCCTGTCCTCTGGGGGGTCAGATGACAAAGCCAGGCGCCATCTCAGAGTCCTCCTGGACACTCCCGGTGACCTCTGCACCCACCCGCCACACACCACCTTCTGTTCACGGCCCGTCAGCCGGCTTTCTCCCTGACTGCGCTTGGATTTGAGCCTTTGTCAATTCATGTTTCCAGATTAATTAGCGAGGCCCCATGTCAGATGCTAACTGAAACCCAGATGTCGGCTTGGTTCCTCTCATCAAATCATTTTGTACCAGTAATTGAAGAACACAGAGGCAGTAGTTAGGTTGGCCAGGAGCGCCTCACTTTCCCCCTCCCGTTTCAATTAAAAGATAAATAGACCCACCCCGATCCCTTGGAGGACCACGGAAAGGGACTTGGCCTGCTGTCTCTGGTAATAATAAAGATGGTGAAGAGCTGATGCCCTGACCTTCACGTTGAAGGTGGGGTTCCCCAGAGAAGTGTCCTGTGGGTTTATAAGAAGGTGGGACGGGCACCTCTTTCTAATGTTAACTTTAGCCAGAAATCCTTTTCCCAGCCTAGGAAACTGGCCCTCTAGCAGAGCAGATGTGAGTCTAACACAGGGCCTGCTCAGCAAACTTTGTTGTTGTTGTGTGTGTGTCCTTCCAACTTCTGGGTGACTGTGTGTGTGTCCGGGTGAAATGGACAGGGCAGAGCAGGGATTTGTTTCCATTTCTCTCTAAGCCACATGTTGTGAATGTGTGTGGATATTGCTTTTAAGCTACTATTTACTGAGCACTTAACTATATACTAGTCATCACAGTAGCGCCTTATGTATATTATCTCACTGAATCTGTGTAGCAACCCTGTGACATAGGATTTTTTAATCCCCATTTTTCCAATGAGGAAACTCTGGCTTACAGCAATCAAGTTGCCCAAGGTCACATAGCTAGTGTGCAACAGAGTGGGAGTTTGAATCACTGAGCACATTGCTTCTATCTGTCAAGTGGATATAGCTACGATAGGAAAGACTAGCCACCATTTCTTCCTTCTTAAGAAATATGTGTTCTTCTGGGCAGAGAAGACGAGCTCAGTCGAATGTCAAAACCCACAGTGACCACTTTGGAACTAGAGGAGCGCTTTGAAGGATGACACAGGAAAACATGAGATGCTGAGCTTCTGTTGGCTTAGGCTGGAGTCTGAAGTATGTCCCAGAGGGCTGAAGGAAGCTCTTGAGAGCTGGGAGTAGGCCCTGAACTCCACTGCTGGGAACACCAGCCCCACTGCACTGAGAAATGGAGCATGGAGTCAAGAAGGCTTCAGGGTCTTTGGGAAGTTGATGGATATTTGAAAAATGAAGTTTCAGACCCAACTCATTCAGCTTGTGCTCTCGGGCTGTTGTTCACGGTGCCTCTTGGAGCCTCAGTTTCTCTATCAGCAAAATGGGCCTAAACCTGTCTTACACTATGGAGTCCTTGTGAAGCTGCACTGAATATTGTGTGATATTCAGGCCTTCAGGAAATGTTAGGGTGCCATGATGTGCCCAGACACCTCAAAACTTCTAGAGTTAATAAAGCAGCATCTTTTTCTTCTTAAATAGTTTATTGTCAATTTAAAGCAGCATCTTAAATATTACCTGCAAGGCTATGGGGTAGCCATTCTCAAACATTAAAGAGATAAGAACCTGCTTGGTTAAAAGTGTGGATTTTAGAGCCTTTCCCCATATTATAATTTAGAATCTGAGGCTGGAACCAGAAAGCTGCATTTTGACAGACACGTCTAGAGGTTCTGAAATACTTTCATGTAACTTCCAAATGTCAGAGCCAGCAGAGATCGCTTACATCCTTTCCTTCATCTTGCAGACAAGGAAAAGGTTAGCTTGCAACTCAGAAATGACTTGCCTTCAGGGAAGGCTGGGAATGGCCCTCAGTTCACTGATTGTTCAGAAGAGTTGCTGGCAACTGAAGAGTGACCAGCAGGTGGGTGATATGACCACAGCCTCGTGGCTTTTTCAGATTCAGCAACCAAAGAGATTTATATCCTTCTCCAGTTCTGTGCCTCCAATTGAGGTACGCCGTCACAAGGTGGCAGTAGTGTGCCCCAGACTCTCAAGGGTTAAAATACTGGAGATCCACAGTCCCTTGGGCTTATACCTTGCAGAGTCACATCTGTTTTGTTTTTTTTTTGTTGTTGTTAAACGCAAAGATAAACAACCTTATTAAAGTAGCTAAATGCAAGCAAACATCAATCAAATATTGGAGAGTATGTTTATAAGCAAATTATTAGAGGCAAGAAGCTGTCTCTGATTTTTCATAGATGTTGTTTCCAATCTTCCTTCTCCCTGTATTTGGTTCCTGTTTTTACCTGCATAAGTTTTTGCAGACTCCATTCATACATTTTATTCTCAGACCTTCATGTGTAGGTCCCTTGGTTTCAGAGTCTCTTTTACTTTTCTTCATGCTGAGAGGTTTTCTTTCAAGCCCATGTCTTGGAAACAGAGGTAAAGTTGCTTTTGTGTGTGTCTCTGAGCCCATAGTCTCTCCCTACAAAGCAAGGCCCTGGCATATTTCTGCCAACCATTCTAAATAGGAGTGGGAAGGGGAGACAGGAAACCAGCAAGTCATTGGGTACTAACTGTGGACAGAGTTCCAAGCCACGTGCCTTAAGGTTACCTGGTGACAACACGGGGCAGAGTGTGCTATCATTTCACAGACCGGTAGTAAGCGGGGGCCAGCAGTGAGTCCCAGGCCCTCTCCTTCCAGAGGCCACATGTTCTCTTGTCACACTGTGTGCATGTCATAGAGGGGACACGGGCTGCCAGATGCTCTCCTACAGAGGGAGCCCGGAAACTCTGAGGTGGGCCCTGGGCCTGGGGCGGGTCCTTGGCAGGCACCCTGCCTCCCCCTCTCCTTGGCAGCACTGCCCCCGCCCCCGCTCCAATCTGCAGGGACACCTTGGCCCCTCTCCCTGGAGAGTCCAACTGCCCCCGCAGCTGCTCCACTGGCATTCTTGGGAGTGTTAATTGGGCAGGGTGCCCAGCCCCTGGCCCCAGTGTCTCCAGAAATGAGCTAGCCAGGGAGATAGCCTCATTGCCACCATGTGTGAGGGACCCAGGACAGGCTCCTGGTCAGCAACCCTGGGGACGAGGATCCAGGAGGCCAGGCTGGGCCTGTGGGCGGTGGGCACCCACTTGCCAGGGGTCTCCACTCTTCCGGCCTCTGCAAGGTGGGGAAGGGGTACTGGCTAACCGGAGGCCGTAGGACAGCTCGCAGGGAGGAGGAACCTGGAATGTTCTCAGTGGCTTCCAACAGCCCAGGAAGCAGTTCTATCTAGTAGGGGAGAGGACTGGTGTCGAAAGATGATTTCTCCCCCTTCTCCTCCTTCTGGCTCTTCATCCTCTTCACAATTGAAGACTGTTACTCAGTACCGGCCCTAATCCAGGCCAGCTAGTGATCCTTCATACATTATTTCATTGTTTTCTTACAACAGCCCTGTGAAGTATGTTTTGTTGAGTCTCCTTTCACACTAAAGCTCAGAGAGGTCAGGCAACTTGCCTGGGGTCACACAGCAAGCAAGTTGACACAGTCAAGGCTTGGATGCAGGTTTATCTCCAAAGCCTGTGCTATGTCCACTCACCCGTGACTCCCACACTCTACTGACAAAGACAGAGCCTGCTGCCTTTATGGGAAAGCAGCTTTCCCTAACTGCCCCGTGGTCTTCCTGAGAGGAGTATATGTTTTCAAAAGACTTGGAATCCGATACAGGCTTCCTCTCTGAGCCTTGGCTCCTTCGAAGGAAGGGCAGAGAAATACTATTTCCATAGTGCCATGGGAGATCGGGGCCGTTCATAGGTGGGGATTGGATTTCTAGGGCAGAAGGACCCAGCACACTGGTGCCCTGTGATGGGTCTCACTTATTGGCCCTCCCCTCATCAGTGACCTTAGTCATTGACACGACATTGACACTGACATGATATTGATATGACAATGAGTGATGGAAGACCCCTATGTCCCAGAAGGATGGGAGAGACTCAGGGGACATTCCAGGCCTGGGACTGGAGGTCAGGGAGACCAGCAGGGTAGCCGAGGACTGCCAAGAAAGCCTCCTTCCTTAGCATGTGTTGCCAGGCTCTATGCTTTCACCTGGAAGGTTTGCCACACCGACAGGCACCCAGCATCCACCTGGAGGGGTCAGTGAAGAAACAGGAAAGATGGCAGTCAGTGACTAGCAGGCTAGGGGGTGGTCCCCAGAGCTGCTGAGAGTGGCTGAAGGAATGACACAGGCGCAAGAGGGCATGGCTTATTCTACCCTCTCCAGAAGTAGGGTCAGCACTAGCAGGTAGGCTTAGGTCAAGTGTGAGGAAGAGCGGCCTGAGAGGGGATGCAGGGCCTCTGTTAAGAGTCAGAGCTCTGACCCTGGGCGTGTTCACACATATGCCAGGGCAGGCAGCCTGTCTGCCAGGAAGGGGCTCCTGGGCTAGGCCATCCCCCACACTCTGCGATCCAAATATTCCCTCCCAGCACGAATGAGGTCTGATGGCCTGATGGCTTAGTCACTTGCTGTTTGCTGAGCACCTAGTCTGTGGCCAGGCGTTCGGTGTGACAAGGGAGACATGGTCCTTGCTCTGCTGCAGCACATGGCTGAGAATCCTGCGGAGAAGAGCAGAACCTTCTAACAGTAGGAGACGCTGTGTATCTGGGGCCTTCTATGTGCTATGGGGTTTATGTACCTTGTCTTATTTAATCTTCTCAAAAGCCTTGTGAGGTTGGCTCACAATAATAATAATTGTTATTATCTTCATTTTATAGAGGAGAAAACTGAGGCTTGGAGTAGGCAGGGGTTTTCATAAGATCCCACAGCCAATCAGGGCTCAGAGGAGGAGGCTGGGTGGACGAGCCTCCTTGAGGCTCTTTCTCAGCTAAGACATGACTCCGAGTATCCGGGTGTAATACTCCCAAGGCCTTTGCTGTCCTTATGGAAGATTTGGGACTGTGCAGTAATGATTCTCTCTCTGCTTCTGGGCTCACTTGGGCCCCCTTCAGGCTGGGTAGCCTCCCTTGGGCAGGCCCCAGAGTGGTGCTTCTGAGGTGGACACACCACCATTGCCATGACCCTCATGCACCCTGTGTCCAACCCCATTCATCCTATGGGGGACCTGGGACCTTGATTGCCCCCTAGTTGGCCCTGAAGATTGTGGTGAATTACTCTTCTTACCGGTCTCATTGGTCCCTGGCTTATAAGGTTGCTGCCATGGACAGTCGTCCTGTGAGGTGGTCAAGAATTGGGCAGATGGTGCTCCTCTTCTGGGTCACTCATCTCCATTTCCTGCCTTGCTGGGAAGGTCCCTGGTGTCCTGAAGGCCCGGGAGGGGTGGGCATGGCCTCAGGCTTAGAGGACCTAGAATGCTCAGTGGTGTTGGGGGCTGTCCACTCCCCACTGCCTCACTGCCGTCCTCTGCCTTGCTTGGGGGGCTAGTGAGAATCTTCATGTGTCTGTGGGTCGGTCTTTGTACTAGCTCATGCCACCCTTGGGACAACCCAAAAAGCCCACCTTAAAAGTCCTCAAAGGCAAATTTTCAGAAAAGCTGATTAAGACAGAAAATCTTTTGAAACTGCAAGGTGCTGTACAAAATCTAAGGTGTTGTCATTAGTGCATCTTTTTTCCTGATTAAGACATTAAAAAACTCCCAGGGACATGACAGTGACCACTAACAGTTATTATTGCGTCCGAAGATACTTTTCAGGGCTTACACCCTCTGACTTCCAGAGGGCATTCAATTGTTTATTCAAAAAATTAATCACAGATATTTGAGTCTGACAGGCCTGGGTGGCTGGCTGTGTGATTTTGTTCCAGCTGCTGGACTTTTCTTTCCCTTTCTTTTCCTTTCCTTTCCTTTTCTTTCTTTTAAGATTTTTTTAAATATTTTTTAAAAATTTATTTCTAGGAGAGAGAGAGAGACAGCGTGAGCCGGGGAGGGTCAGAGAGAGGGGGAGACACAGACTCTGAACTAGGCTCCAGGCTCTGAGCTGGCAGTCAGCACAGAGCCCAACGCGGGGCTCAAACCCACGAACTGTGAGATCATGACCTAAGCGAAAGTCGGACGCTTAACCAATTAAGCCACCCAGGCGCCCCACTTTCTTTTAAATTTTTAAAAAATGTTTATTTATTTTGAGAAAGAGATAGAGAGCATGAGAGAGAAAGCATAAGCAGGGGAGGGGAAGAGAGAGAGAGGGAGAGAGAGAATCCCAAACAGGCTCTGCACTGTCAATGCAGAGTCCGATGCAGGGCTCAAACTCATAAACCGTGAGATCATGACGTGAGCTGAAATGAAGAGTCAGATGCTTAACTGACTGAGCCCTGACACTGGACTTTTCTAGAGCTCAGTTTCCTTGTTGGTGAAATGGGGGTGGTATTGCCCCGTGGTGTAGTTATGAGGATTAAGTCCGCTAAGGCTGTCAAGGCTCAACCCAGGCTGGCACGCGCACATTACCATGGATCACCTGTCCTGACCCACTGTTGTTTTATGTGCCCTGGGGCAGGAGGCTCAGGCAACAGCATGAATTTATTTATAGTGAGCTCCGAATTCATGTTGGCCCAGCCTAGAGGCTGGGGATGCAGAAAGAGGGTCTGTGCGGGAGGATAGACAAGCAAACAGAGCTGGTGCCGAGGTATGAGGTATGAGTGTGTGCAGGGGGTGGTGTGTGCCCGTGGTGGCAGCCCAGCCCTGAGGCTTAGCAAGGCCCCCTGCTGGAGGAGGCACCACAGCTAGGCTCCGAGCCAGCAGTGGGCATCAGCCAGGCTAGGAGAAGTAGGGAGAGGGGAAGGGTAGATGGAATGGCCAGAGCCAGAGCAAGAGCAGGTGGCCAGAAGGAGCACGATGCATCTTGCTCGAGAACCTGCCTCTGGAGCCCAGCCTTCCATTCAGGGTGCAGGTGTGAGCTGCGAGCAGGAAGATGCGAGCTCAGCCAGGACGTGCCATTCTGCGGAGGGGCTTGGATTTCATTCCGAAAGCAGTGGGGAGCCTCTGGCAGATTTTAGGCAGCAGAGAGGCATGAATTCCCTCACAAACAAAGCATCCTGTGGTCCCCAAGCACCCAAGTCTTATTTTCATGGTGTGTTAAATTGATGACGAGGGGTAACAGGGCAGAGGGCCATCTGTGAAGGAGGCGAGTGCAGACACAAGTGTGCGTTCATGGAAATGAGTTAATGCTCCCAGGTGAGCCGCAGCCTGCTCCCACAGAAAAAGCCCCGTTTGTCTGACGCCAGGCACTTCAGAGAATAGGCCTTATCAAAGCAAAACATTTGGTTATAAATATTTATAAATATGTGTTGGATTGAATTGCGCTTTGGTTCATTCACCATTTATGTCTATAAATATTTGAGAGGCTGCTTGGCATTGCGGGAAGACGCGGTCTTTGCAGGCACGGACAGATGGGGGGCGTTTGCTTTCTCACTCAGCGGCAGCACCAGCTTGATGACCCTGGCCTTGTCTCTTCACCTCTCAGAGCCATGTTTTCCATGGCAGTAATGGCACCCATCTTCCACAAATGGGAACTGAAATAATCTCTGTATGAGAGATGAGCACGTGCTGATGACACGCTGGGCACCAGGAAAAGCCACTTTGTTAACTGCTCATTCGTGTCTGTGGTGGTTGTAACCTGAACATGTGGCTGGCAGGAGGTTAGCGGGCACCTGGTTCAGCTTCAGCAGTTCCTGGGAGTTCCAGTCCTTTCTTGCCTTCAGATGCCCTCCCCATATTATCGCCAGCCCTCTTTTCAAAAATGACATTTAAGTGAATTTTTCATAATACAAAAGAATATTCATAACGTGTTATAAATAATGTATATGTTAGTGGCAAAGCATAATAATAAAATGAATATCCATGAATTTGCCAGCTTATTTAAGCAACAGAGCATCATGGTGCTGTTGGAAGGTCCTTGCCCTTCCTGTCCCCTCCGTGCCCACCCCAGCCTCCCAGCGACAGAAGGATACACACACTGAGTTTTGGGTTCATAATTTTCTTGATTTTCTCTGTAGTATTACTACATGTGTATGTATGTAAGCGTTATTTTAAGTTTTACCTACTCTTTCACTTTTTATAAAAGGAATGAAATGGTGTACATTCTTCTACAATATGTTTTTTTTTTAAACTTAGCTTTATGTTTCTGAAATTCACCCATGGGAGCATGGGGGACTGTGGCTCATGCATTTTCACCACTGTAGAAATTCCCACGATGTACATATGGTGTATGTTTGACTGGTTTCCAGAAACAGTGCCGCTGAGAACATCCTCACGTGTGCTTCCTGGTGCATATTTGGGAGAGTTTCTTAGGTGAGTTCCTGGGAGCGGGGTTGCTAGGACGCGGGCCATGAGCATTGTCAACTTTACTGGCTCTTAGCAAATTGTTTTACAAAATGGTTGTAAAGTTTGTCCGCTTTCCCCCTGTGTCGTTCTCAGGGCTCTCAGGAGAGTCTCCGTCACTGTGACTGTTCTGACGACGACTGAGGGGCTGAAGGACACCCTTGCATGGGTGTGGGCCAGAGAGCAGTCTCTGTGCCTTCCCCCCAGGCATGATTCTCAGAGGGGCAGAGGATGAGCTAACAAATACTTTACAGGTGAAATCTAATTATAGTGGTTTTTGAATAGACAGTGGATCAATGAACAAGTGATGGATGCCTTTCTGTGCTTCCTTTGGCCAGTCTCGGAGGTCCGTAGCTGTCTGACTGAATGGCTGCTTAGATGGGTGTCTGAGCAGACTGGGCTGAATGCACTGTTCCCTTCCTCCCCAGTTCTGGCCTGTCTGGTCTGACAGAGGTCTGCAGGAGGAGAGGAGACCAAAGTTTTCTCCATCCCTTCCTTAGCAGAGAGGGCAGGGCTGCGTTTGAGTGTGGGCTTAGCTTGGCTAGGGCAGGTTTGTCAGTGATGTTTCTCTTTAATGTGCTGCAGAAGAAAGATGAGAGATGGCTGATCAGGCACAAAAGCTGTGGGGATTGCACACGCCAGATCCGCCCCGCAACCCTCCTCTGTGCTGGGGCTCCCGCACATGCTGCTCAGGAAGCGGGAGGCAGCACATATCCAACGTTGACTTTGAAATGTTAATTTCTAGACTCCAACCTTTCACGCCTTCCTCTCTGTGTGTGACAGGCTGAGGGTGTAAGGAGGGAAGATAGGCAGAGTTAAGAGAAGAGATGCAGAGAGTGGCAGGGGCCCACAGCTTCTCCCTGGAAAGGGTCCCTGCCAGGATGTTTCCAGAACTTTCTTCTGATCTGGGCCCCGAGTGGGAAGGCAGTTCTCCTCCCCCAGCATCTCAGAGGCAGTCCTTCTGTCCTGCTTTTTTCCTTTAAGTTCCTCTTGCGAAAGTAGCTGTGGCTGCAGATGACCTCAGGGTACCCACTGCTCATTATTGATAGTAATCCAGCGTTACCATTACGAGAAGTGACAGAACCCATTACCTTTATTGAGACTTACTGTGGGCCAGGTACTGTGCTACGTTCTTTAGAAACACCCTCTCATTTAGTCCTTGGAGTGACCCTGTGAGGTTGTCATTAAAAAAGGTTTTTTTTAGTGTTTATTCATTTTTGAGAGAGAGAGAGACAGAGAGACAGAGAGAATGTGAGTGGGGGAGGGGCAGCAGAGAGAGAGGGAGACACAGACTCCAAAGCAGGCTCCAGGCTCTGAGCTGTCAGCACAGAGCCCGACGCGGGGCTCGAACCCACGAACTGGGAGATCATGACCTGAGCTGAGGTTGGACACTTAACTGACTGAGCCACCCAGGTGCCCTGAGGTTGTCATTTTTAACTCGGGTTTAAAGGTGAGGAAACTGAGGCTCAGAGAAGTAAAGGCACCTGTTCGTGTCACTGCTCCCTGACCCTGGACCCACACTGGAAACAGGACCACTGAGCCCCAAATGTGGCTCTTAGTTGTGACCTGTGTCCCTTGCTCCATTTCTGACCATTCCTATTGGCCCTGAAGAGTTGTCATTCTGTGCTGCTACTGGGGAAGTGGAATTGGCTGCGTGCTGGGGACACAGATGGGGGTGACAACCAGCCTGTGTCCCCGAGGAGCTCTCCATTCCATGGAAGAAAAGGGCAAGTTAAAGATACAAAAGCTCACATTTATTGCACGAGCCGGGAGCTGATCAGTCATCTCTCATTTTCCTTCTGTGGCTCTTTAAAGAGAAACATCAGTGAAATCCATGAATGATTTCTTTCATCTGTCAATGTCATTCTCCCCCATTTTACAGATGATGAGAGTGAGGTACAAGGAGGCCAAGTGACTTAGTTTAAATGACAAAAGTGGCAGAGCTGCAGTGTAAACCCAGGTAGCTGAGGAGAGGGAGCCTACCCCCTACTCCTATTTCCTCTGCTTATCTTCCAGAAAGTGCTTCATGCAGGGACCTAGCAGGTGCTCATGTAGCCCTAGGGGAGGGCACAGCCTCTGTTTGTGGAGAGGGATTGGGTAGAGAGAGGAGAAGGATGGAAGTCACAGAGGACTTCCCAAAGGAGGCATCTCCTGGACAGAGGGGGGAGGAGGGCAGTGCTCGAGACAGGAACGACCCAGGCACAACTGTGCCTCATTTAGGATTCCTGCTTTCTCCCAGACTCGTGCCCCACCCTTTGATTTCTCTTCAAGCAGCGGCCTCTGTCTCTGCCCTCATGTCAGAGGGTGGAATGTGGGTGGGGTGCTCGAGGCCCCCTCTGCTGTGGGTGGGGGTCTCCCCGCCCCAGCACGGCTCCTGCTTTATCCTGAGTGCCGGCCCCACTGGTGGGCTCCCTCTCCTCCACCAGCTCATGCCCCTCTTAGCTGGGATGGCAGCATGGCGGATAGGCAGGGGCCTCCAGCTGTTGGCGGGGGGGCTGCCAGCAGGGTGGGGGTGCCAAGCTTGCCCAGCCAGACCTTGGAGGAGGGCACTAGTGTGCTTCCTTCTTTTCCCTTTGTTTTCTTTAGGATTTCCTGTGGTTCTCAATTATTCCTCTTCAGGCAGTGAAGAGCTGCGTCCTAGAGAACGGGAACTGGCCCATGACCAAATGGGCTCGGATGTCAAGGGCAATCAGCAGACCTCTGGGGGCTTGTGTGGTATAGTTAGGTGTGAGGTACCCAGCGACAAGGGAGACCCAGGGACCAGAGGTGGCATCCTTGGCAGGCTGCCCTGCCCTCCCTGGGGAAAGACAGCCGCATCCTTTTAACAAAGGAGGCTGAGTCTTCACAGACCAAGAATAGAGTTAAAATAATGCCACGGTTTCACGTCTTATAACACATTGCTGTCTTGCTGTTGTTGTGACACATTGCCAGTGGCATGTCATCCTCCCTCACGGTGGCGGCGGTGTGAGCCGATAGTGCCGTAGGCGCATCTCCAGGAGCGGTGGGGTCCTTTCTCCCTGATATAACATGCTTTGTCTTTCGTTTCTGACACCTTCCTGATGGTGTTTACCGCACTGTGACTTTCCTGGCTTGGGCCTGTACCCTTGGCAATCACCTCGGAGGACTGTGGGGGCTCCCTCTTGTACAACGGAAGGGTGAGAATCGCTGCTGTTCAGAAAGTTTAGATGAGTGCGCATGTTTGCCGGCTGGTTTCTGCAGCCCTGTGAGGCGTTCATCTCCCAAAGAACATCATGCCCGGTAGTGCCTCACAAAGATGTTTCCCTGGAAGCCCTCCTCTAGCTCAGTAATCAAAAGGTGAACTCCCCTGGGCCCACTGCCCTCTAAGGGTGTGCTCCAGAGCTCTGGCCTGGGGCTCTGGCCTGTTTGCCCAGGGTGGAGTGGACAGCAGGAAGATCACAGCCTTGGAGGTGTCCCTTGGGCGTGGTTTTGCTGCTAGTGAATCGGCTGAGCTGGGACAGTTACAAAACCTCCTTAACCTTAGCTTCCTTATCTACAAATAAAATAAGGTGGGGTGTGGGGCACAGGAGAAAGCCTACCTTACAGGGTTATTGTGAATATTAAATGCAATAATCTTTGCACTGTGTCCAGCAATACTCAGTACCCATTAACTTTCTTCCCTCCTTTGGAATCAGGCAGACCTGAGTTTAAATTAGATGAGGCCTGATCAAGGGCTCAGATGATGTTACCAGGGTGTTTCATTCATCAGGTGATGATTCATTCATTCATTCATTTATTCAATCACCAATCTATCCATCCACCCATCCATCCATCCTTCCTTCCATCCATCCATCCATCCAGTCTTTTTGTCTCTGTCCCTCCCTCCTCTAAAGTCTTCCACGCTGGCTCCATTCTCAGTACTTTCTCCATTCATGCTCTGAGGGGGCTGCAGAAACTCCAGCCTTTAACTCCAAGTCCACAGGAAAGAGTGTTAGCCTATGTCCCCAGAGTCTCATATCATTATATCGGTTTTGATGAATTCTGTGGCCATCTTGAACCAGCCACTATGGCCAGGTGATGGGGCCTGGAGTTGGGAGTGGATTCCTATCTACCTGACCATGACAGCAGAGCTGGGGAGGGATGGATCCCAAGAGAAAAAAATTGGGGTTATGACTATGAAGTAGAGTGTGCAGTTGCTGCAGATAAAAACAAAGAGAACAAAACCCACTGGATGTCCATTATAGGTGCCATTTATGAGACCCAGGATCCAGCTAATTGTCCTTTGGCAGAGGCCTTTTGACCAGATTCTCGGTACCAGTTGCTTCTCTGGCTTGTTGCTTTGTCTGTTGTGTTCTTGGCCCTGGGCAGGGGCTAACCTGGTGAAATGGCTTGAGAGAGAGAGAAGCCAGAGCCTCCCCGAGAGACCTGGGTAACTACAGTTCGTGAGTCCTGCCCCCATTTTCACCTTGAGCTCCTTAATTCAGACCCTCTGGAGGCTGCTCTGTGATCCAGTGATTTATCTGCATCTGGTTAAGCAGTCACCTAGAGGATTCTGACCCCTGTCTGATCTGGCATATCATCTGTCTGCTTCAGAAAACCATGCGGGAGTTCAGAGCTCTTTAATATGTCTTCTGTAAAGACAGGTGGTGAGTTATGTTTCCCACCCTCATTACTCCATGGTCATCGGAGGCTCCTATGATGTAGCTGAAGTGCTCCCCACCGCTGACTTTGTGAGGATGGCCTCAGTTCCTTTTCATCTGGCTCTTGCCTTGTGGGTGCTTCAGAACTTCCTCTATGTGTGAGGGGTGTCCTTTCTCTAGACACAAGTGCTTGAACGTGGCCACACAGCTATGCTAGGTGCGCGTGTGTGGGGTGTGCGTGCATGCGTGTGTGTGTGTATATGTGCGTGTGCATGTTTGGTGTTGAGCATGATTTTGAACCTCCCCCTCTTTTATTGTGGCTGGTTTGTGTGTGTGTGTGAAATACCTCTATCTGTGCTCACAGAGACGCCAAAGCCTTTGGGCTTAACTGGTGATCAGAACAGTTCTGATCTGATCTGAGCAGTTGCTAGATTTATTTTTGTCCGTTGAGTTTTTATACTTTAAGGAAGAGGACGTTTTTTACCCCCTCTGACCTTTTTTATTTATAATTAGCTGGCCCCTTGGAGAGCCTGCGAGAGCAGGTACCCCTTCACTGCTCAGCTGAGTCTTGGCTAGGTCTTTATCAAGTGGGTGGGGGTAAACAGAGGCTGTGCATTTATTGTGTTATCCCGTGGATAGTCATAATGGCTTTGTTCAGTGCTTTGGCTGAGCCCTGTGGAGGAGTTGGCAGGTAGCTTCCTCATGGGTGGTGGCAGGGGCTGCGGGTGGGCTTCCATGGGGGAACATGCCCAGCACCAAGGATAAGAAGGTCTGTGAGTGGCACAGCTTAGCTAATAGTACAGTCATGACTCCTATCTGCTGATGCATGAGGGAAGCCTTAATGAAGGAGGTAGCCTTTGAGATGGATGTGACCTTGGGTAGGATGTTAGGAGGTTCCTTTCAGGAGGAAAGGAATTGTACAGGAAAGCAAAGAAGAGAGGAAGTGTGCAGATCCAGGGAGAGCGAGTCTGTAGCTGGGCATGTTCTGGGCTGGTAGCTGGAAGTGTGCATTAGGCCTTATCATAGAGGGGCTTGAATCCCAGATGGAAGGACCTGGGACACCTCTGTAGGTAGAGAGGGGTTACTGAAGGGCTTTGAGTGGTGTGTGTATTTGCATATGTGGGGTGAGTAAATGGAAATTTAGGGGGTAAAGTATAACAATAGCTAATATTAATTGAAATTGTACTCTGCGCAGGCACTGTTCTTAGCAACTTAAGGGTATCATCTTATGAATCAAAGTTGCTCCTCTATTCAGCCGACGATGAAGCCTCTGATGGCTTCCTGCTTCCTTCCATCTGATATCCAAAATCCTTAACACCCCTCTTCTTAATCCGGACTTCCTGACAATCCCAGCTTTTCCCAGAACACTATGCATACTCTTGCCTCAGGACATTTACATTGGCTGTTGCCTCTGCCTAGAACACAATTACAGATACCCACTTGTCTTGCTCTCTCCCTTCTTTCAGCAGCAAGGAATGGTCCAAGCTATCTGCATGACCTGCACCACGCCCCTCCTCTTGTTTGTTCGTTGTAACTGGATGATAAATACTTAGGGGCTGTGCAAGGTTTTTTTCGGTTTTGTTTTTAACAGCGTCTTTGTTAAAAGGAACTTTGTTCCTGGCGGGTTCATCAATCCATGGCGTTGCACTCTGAAGAAATCGCTGTCAAACTTGGTTTGGGATTTCCACTGTGTTCTGTTCAGTTGGGCTAAAATGAACACTTAGAGGAGAGAGAGAGAGAGAGAGAGAGTATGGCTGTTGTAAAAATTAAGCCGTTTGTGGGGAGAACTGGACGCGTGTTAAAAGCGTCACCGAGGGCCCTGGGATGTGCTTAGGAAGGAGGCCGGTGGCGCCATCCTTCTTGGTTGCATGGTGAGAGATGCGTGGTAGCTGCTGCTGGTGAAAGAGCGCCGGGCTCGCCGCCAGCTGTAGCATCCGCCCCAGAGCAGCTCTGTCCATGTCTGTTCTGCTGCTGGGAGATAGGAAGTGGGAGATGCCTATTTGCATCTTGGGGGAGGCTGTGCCCTACCTGGAGCAGCAGGAATGAGGAGGTGAAAGGGTGTCTCTCCGTCTTCTCTCGGCTCCTGCACAGCCACCGCGGTCCCTCTTCTAAACTCCGGCGTGCGCGTGCGCCACGCTTGCACCAGCCCTTCTGGGCGCTTGTAGGAGAGCCCGCTGCTGGTGGTTTTCCCACGCACTATGCCCAAACTGCTGTCCTGGGACTTGTACCCACGGCTCGCTGGCCCAGGTCTGCTCTCTTATGATATTTGGAGAAGCAGTCAGTCTCCCCACCCCCAGATGACAATCAGAGCGGTTACTACTCGAGCACCCATCAGGGACCAGGCCAGGGCCAGCTTTTCACACCTAGGCTCTCCTGGTATCTGTATGTCACAATGGAGACATGGAAACAAGTACTAGAGACCTTAGCTGACATGCAGCTGTCCAGGCTGGGGAATAACGAGTGGGCATGCAGAGCTGGGTCTGGGAGCCCAGGACCTGTGTCCCCCAGATACTGTGTAAAGGTTCCCCAACTCGGCGGCTGGCTGCGTCATGACAGCGTGGGGGAGCACGCTATGTTTACCCTCCTTGGAAACTCAGAACCTTTCCAGCTGAGCTTTTGCCGAGCTGAGCCTCCCCCATCCTCCTGTCTGAGCGCAGAGGGATAGTGGCACCATGTCACACATGTTCTGTGATGGTTTCTGATGGTGTGCGGGGTGCTGGCTAGTCTCCAGGGCCATCACCTATGAATGTCCCCACGGTGCCTTAAACCAGTGCCTCCTAAGCTTGAAGATGCATCCGAGTCACCTGAGGGTCTTGTGTCAATGCAGATCTGGACCCAGCAGGTCCAGGAGGGGTCTTTCCAGCCAGCTCTGGGATGATTGGTCCCTCCTGGTCTGCGGACCGCATGCTGAGAGGTAGGAGTTGAACCCACAGTAAATCAACAGTTGAACCCAATAGAATGGAGAGCACCTTGAGGGCAGGATGACAGCTGTGTCAGGTACAGTTAGTGTTTTCTGAGACCCTTGACATTCCCAAATTTAATGATAGTCCAGGCCAGTTCCGATGGTTATCAGACAGCAAGAAGTACTTGGTCTTATTGGATGTGACTCAGGCGTCCCAGATATGCAAAGTTGTATCCAACCCCAAAGCCAGGACTGTGCCGTCTGGGACTGGGGCACTGCTTAGCCACTTACGGTCAGTCCAGCCACCAGTCCAGGCTGCTCCCCAAGGCCAGAAAGCACTGGTGGTATATCCCACATCACACAGCTGTAAGAGGAGAGCCCATCTGGACCCAAACTCGCTGACTGCAAAGCCCCTCTGATACCATAATGCTTCTCAGCAGCATAGCAGGCATGGGTGTGGAAAGAGCACTAGCTATCCAGCTGGGTGACATTGGAGAAGTCACTTGACCTCTCTGGGCTTTTTACATTGGTTAGGAGAGAGTTGAACTAGGGCATGTTTAAATTCCCTTCTAGGTCTTATTCCTTTGAATGTGCACTCTCTGCTGGGGGTTCATTGGCTCCTCTGCATGGCAAGAGAAAGTTCCAGAAGGGGAGACAGAATTGCAGCCTTGTGCTTTCTGAGACCTATCCTGGGGTCAAGGGGAAGGCAGTGTTTTGGGTTGTCCCAGGAGGGGAGCTCCAACCAAACAGCGGGAGGATCTAAGCCTCCCTCCCTGTTACTTTCCCCAAGTGCTCCTCCTGTGTCCCAGCTGGGACCATCCCTGACCCCCTTCCATGTGAAGCTGGTCTCCTTGCAGGGGCTTCCATGTGTCCCTTTGGTGTTTACCCTCCTGCCACAGCTCTGCATGGCTCTTGCAGCCCACCTAGGGCTGCTGGTGACATTACGGCCCCTGTTGCCAGCAGGATGGGATACAGCTTTGACAGACCATGCAGCGGTCTCTTCCCTTATTGTTTCCTGCTTCCGCAGGGTGGGTGGAGCGTGCTCATGGGGCCCAACCCA
The DNA here is from genome assembly GCF_003009895.1 of Hyaena hyaena. Taxonomy (NCBI): domain Eukaryota; kingdom Metazoa; phylum Chordata; class Mammalia; order Carnivora; family Hyaenidae; genus Hyaena; species Hyaena hyaena. The sequence continues at coordinate 4,612,822 of NW_024080676.1, read as the reverse complement.
GCCCCTCTCTGTCTGGCCATCCCTGTATACTGGCAGAGCACCTGTCTTTTCTTCCCTCTGAACCAGTTTCTCCTCTGCGGCTTCCCTCCCCCCCCTCCCCCGCCCCCCTCAGGAGGCCAGGGAGCCCTGGGGCTTTCAGGCCATTTGTGGTCATGGTTACTAAGTAAGGCTGAGGTGGTGGTGTGCCGAGGGGATGGCCGTGGGAGCCTCCTTCTAAGTGGGGAGCAGCATTTTATCAATGATATTCTTTAGGACTACTTGTACATGGAGTTACTGGAAATCAGGCCAACTTTCATCATCATCATCATCATCATCATCATCATCATCATCATCATTAAAATACGTGTTTTATTATTATTTTAAGAATTTTATTCTTACTCTGCAGACAGTTCACCTCTTTTAGCTGCACTCAGGCCAGCTGATCGCTCTGCCCTCCTCACACCCCACCAGGCTGCGGGCCCCTCACCCATTCCCTGCCTCCTGGCTTGGTGACTTGTGAAGGGACATATTCATGTCAAGCCTGTTTCTGAGGCTGAGTCTCTCTGTGCCACATCGATCCAAGAACCAGGTCGAAGAGTCCCCTGATGCTGAAATGCTCTTGGTACAAGTCATGTGACATAATGTCACTTATTGTCAGTGGGAGAGATGCTTGGATTCAAATATTGTGTCTTGTGGGGCAATGGAAGTGAGAACATTCATTCTCTGGCCACACTCTAAGTACATATTGTCAGAGGAATTTTAATACAGATAAGACATTTAATTATTAAATGGCTTGTCCACATGAAGCTCAAATGGAACTTTCTAATTAGCTGTCAGCTCCGTCAGAGCCCTGCTTGGGGTGCCCCGGGCCTCTTCTCTCCTGATTTTCATGTATAAATTCCATTTCATGGCAACCAGCTGCTGCAGGTACACTGCCCGGGCGCTCCTGCTTCTTCCAGGCAGGAGGTTGCCAGAGTTTCCTTCTCCTTCTGGGACCGCCTTTTCCCCTTCGGGGTCAGAGCAGCTATGCAAGGACCATCAAACCAGATTTGCTTCAAAAGGAAAAGCGTAAGGAAAGACTGGAAGCGGCCCCTCCCCGGATACCTCTCATCTATATGCGTGTGTGTGCAGAGTGAGGGCCAGGGCCCGGCAAGGGGCGCAGGTGGGAAGCCAGCAGCTGGTGGGAATGGGGGACAGACAGACAGACAGACACCTGACCAGATGTGCAGCAGGTCCAGCAGCGTGTGGCCTCTGCCCCGCGAGTGTCACGACCTTTGTGCCATTTCTGCTTTTGGAGACTCTCAGGCAGCGTGGCCCCGTCCCGCTGTTGCGGGCGGCCGTGTGCGGCTGACTGCCTCCTGCCTTGGGCCGGGGCGCCCTGCCTCCGCTGTCAGTCCTTCCGTAGCCCCACGGGAGGGGCCAGGCCCGTCCTGGTTTGCCTGCTCAGGAAAGATGGCCCCGAGGGGCTAGGTGTCCTGTCCAGGGCCACGTGGCTGCAGAGCTCATGCTCACAGCCGCGTTGATCTGCTGTCCAGGGCAGTTTCCCGGCTGGGGGACGCCAGGTCCTCCGGGTCAGGAGCCCCATCGGTAGTGCTGGAAAGACCAGTGTGGCTTTCCAAGGGGCCCCACGCCCTCCTGGCCCCACAGCCACCCTGTGAGGGCACCCGAGGTCACCTTCTTGGACGTCACTGTGGTCTGTTTGCTCTTGTTTTTGAGGCCAGAGTGGTCCTCGTCGCGCTGGCTTGGGCCCCCTTCCTCTTGCTGCTCTCAAGGGCCCCTGGCTCCAGGCCCCTTCCAGGCTGGCTTCTCCCGGGATGCTCCCGGCACACAGGCGTCTCAGCTCTGTCCCAGCACTAGGAGGGTGCGTCACCGTCTGCCTGTCCCAGTCCTTGCTTTCCCCTGGGACTCTTGCCTCACCTCTGGACACCCTCCCGGGCCTCTCCAGCCTGGGGCCTTTCTTCCATGTGACTTTCCTCCGTGGTCTGTTCCTTTGTGTGACCCTGTCTGTGGGCTGGGTGGCTGTTACATGCTTATCCAATCTGTTCAGGGTTCTCTTTCTCTCTCTCTCTCTCTCTCTCTCTGCCAGGGTCCTGTCCCTGTCAGGGTCCCCTCCCCCCTTCTCTCTCTCTGCCAGGGTCCTGTCTCTCCCACTCAGGGTCCTGTCTCTCTCTCTTAGGTTCCTGTCTCTCTCACTCAGGGTTCTCTCTCTCTCTTGCTGTCTCTCTCTCTCTCTCCTATCTTTCTCTCTGTCAGGGTCCTGTCTCTCTCTGTCAGGGTTCTCTCTCTGTCTCCCTCCTGGGTTCCTGTCTTTCTCACTCCGGGTTCATTCTCTCTCTCTCTGTCTCTCTCTCTTTCTCCCTGTTTCTCTCTCCTCTCTTCTCTCTCTCTGTCAGGGTTCTCTCTCTGTCTCTCTCTTGGTCCTGTCTCTATCACTCAGGGTCCTGTCTTTGTCAGGGTCTGTCTCTCTCTCTTAGGTTCCTATCTCTCTCAGGGTTCTCTGTCTCTCTCTCTCTGTCTCTCTCTCTCCATCTCTCCATCTTTCTCCTATCTCTCTCTGTCAGGGTTCTCTCTTTATCTCTCTTGGTCCTGTCTCTCTCACTCAGGGTCCTGTCTCTCTCTCTGTCTCATTCTCTTCTCCCCCTGTCTCTCTGGGTTCTTTGTCTCTCAGAGTCCTATGTCAGTCCAGGTCTGAGGAGGTAGAAGTGACGTCACAGTCACTACTTAGGTTCTGGAGCAGGGATATCAGAGTCAGAAACGCAGCCCCGCTTCCTAGCGGAGTGGCTCCCTGGCAGTTACCACCCTCTAAGCCTCATTCCCTGGCTCTGCACTGGGGAGGGCAATAGCCTTGGACAGTGGGGCTTTCGTGAAGGTGAAGTGAGCACAGTGAGAGTTCCAGAACTCTCTGCTCTCAGGATCACTGCTGTTTTCTCTGCGAGCTCCATGATGGCTGGGCCTGTGGCCCCATGGCCATGTGTGCCCCTCATGCTTCCCAGCCACGGTATTTTATGCGGAAGGCCTTCCGAGAATATGGTTATTTGTTCCACCTGTGATAGTTCAAGACGATTGGTTTTGCCAGACATTTGCTAGCTGCCAATGTGATCAGAATTTTGCAAATTGGACTATAAACTGGGCTTCCTGGTTCACTTGAAGTGGTGATATCAGAGCGGTAATGTAACAGAATTGTCATGCTGGTGATTGTAGATGTGTGTGTGGTAGTGGAGGGCAGTGCTGTGAACAAGCCAAACACAACGTGCCACCTCTCTTCACAGGGAGTGGCAGAGAAGGACGAGGCCCGGGGCTGCCCATGGACAGTGTACGGCTGGGGAAGGCCTGCCTCGGATGCTGGGGACAGTGAGGGATTTCATGTTTTCCTGAGGTGCACTGGATTACAGACCAGACCATACAGCCAAGTGCTGTAAGACTGTAATGTAATCCTAATAATCTGAATGATCAGACTGGGGTGAATCAGGGAAGACTTCCTGGGGGGGACTCCTTGAGACAGACAGGTTTTGTTGTTGTTTTTATAATTAATTTTTTTTAATGTTCATTTATTTTTTAGAGAGAGAGAGACAGAGTGTGAGCAGGGGAGGGACAGAGAGAGAGAGAGGGAGACACAGAATCCGAAGCAGGCTTCAGGCTCTGAGCTGTCAGCACAGAGCCTGACATGGGGCTTGAACCCATGAACGTGAGATCATGACCTGAGCTGAAGTCAGATGCTTAACAGACTGAGCCACCCAGGCTCCCCTGTTTGTTTTAAGACACCCACTGTCATACATTTTGGACTGTTTGCTTTTATATTCGTATCTGTATATTTTGCCCTCCACGGTGTCAGTTCCCCATGGTCAGCTGTGGTCCAGAAGCAGATGACCCTCCCAAGGTGTGGCCACAGGTCACTGGTAGCCTGACGCTACGTCACAGTGCCTCTATGGTTCACCTCACTCCATCTTGTCATGTAGGCATTTTATCATCTCACGTCATAAATGGTGGGTGTCCTTTCTGTGCCTTTAACAGCTCATTTCTCCTTCTAACAGAAGAATCGCTTAGATCCTAATTCTCACCTCTAAACCCCACCCTACCCCCACTCCCCTAATGAACTGACATGTTAGTGCATTGAGTCGGAAATGCTTTCTCTGTAAAAAGTATTGCCTCTGTGACCCAGGAGTAAATTATTTAGTGGTGAGTCAGACACATTGCTGTGAACCTTGCCCTGGCCGACACATAAACACATAAAACACAAGCATGAATTTCTTCAGAGACAGCGGAGCATTGAGGCATTCTCACGTCTCTCACGTCTCTTCTTTCTGAGGCTCGACAGTTCAGCTGCCTGAAGGATCAGATGTGGTTGTAGCATTTGATGTCTGAGGTGTAGGGTGAGGGCGGTGCCGGGGGAGAAGGCGGCACTGGTGGAGCCCAACTGCAGGCACCTGCCTCTCTTCTCATTTCACCTTCCCCTGGTGACCCGATGGGCAGGGACGAGCCTCCCCTTTTAGAGAGGAGAAAATGGAGCTTTGGGTATTCTAGAAGGCAAGAGAGGAGCAAGCAAGCTGTAGGTTCAGCAGAGCGATGGTTGGGTGTACATCTGTCTGATGTCTAAATGGGGATAAAGCTGCCCAGGAGGGGCCCGTCCGTGGCTCTGATTAAATACACCACTAAATGGGATTTAATTTTTCTGCCTCTATGAGTCTTTTCACATCTGTGCATTTCTAAATCACACCCTGCGTCCTGATTGTTGACAGAGACAATGTGGTCACGAGACAGAAGGGGCTGGCCGCTCGGGCCTGGGCTGGTGGGGGGCAGGTGGGATGTGCCGGGAGAAGGTGCTAGGGCAGCTCCGTGAGAGGCAGGAGTGTGGAGCTGCTGACATTTCGTTCCTGGCCCCTCCCACTCTGTGAAGCCTTTTTAGCTTGGCTGCTGGAAGCTTGGAGCTGATAATGATGAGGGAGTGTAAATGTCAGCGGGATCCCAGCTTCAATCAGAGCTGTTAAAAATAAGCCTGGCAAGCCTCTGCCAGAGGTGAGCTCAGAGAGCGGAGGGGGGAGGGCCTGCGGAGTTGGGGGGACCCTGTCAGACAAGGGTGCTGGTGTGGGGGCTGGGGGAAGAGGAAAGGAGGACACCAAGGCTGGTTTCCTGGCCAAGTGGCAGGTGGGGGTAGGAAGCAGAGATGGATGTGGAGGAAACGCTTGTTTTCTTTTCTCAGCTGTTCTGTGACATCTCAAATTTTGTTTGGAAAGGGAAAGCAGAAGGCAGCTGGCTAGGTCCCTGGGCTCGACCCACAGCTGGCTGTTTTGTCTCCTGGGCTGAAATGGTAGCGGCAGGAGAGGGGCCAGCTGCCGGGCTCACTCAGTGAGGCTTGCTTCCTCCTCCTGGCTGCTGAGAATGAGGCCCAGGGCCAGTCTCGTCAGAAATGCAGACTTTCAGGCCCTCCCCGGGGTGTGAACGAGACCCCAGAGGACTTCTGTGCACGCTGCCGCTTGAGAAGCACTGCCTTAGAAATAGTCAGGACCCTCATTTTGTAGGTCTGGACGCTGAGGCCCAGAGGGTCAGAGGGACTTGTCCAAGGTCGCACAGTTAGCACAAGAAAGAAAGCCTCTGAATCAGGGTCTGGAGTGTTCTTCCCTGTGAGCTTTGTGCCAGCTTCACATCCATTATGGTGCCTGGCACGAATGTAGGTTCAACAAGTGCCGTTGTCATTTCTCTTCCCGCCGCGGTGGGATGGCTTGTCTCTGCCCCAGGGACCAGTTTCAGGAACGGTTTGGCATTGATAGGTGAACTCCAGCTCTTCTCATTAACAATCTCTCTGGCACTGATTCAGTCCCACCCCTTCCGTCATCTGAGACATGCTCACTTCTCTCTCCACAGAGCAGAGTTGGTATGGGAAGGTGTGAAGGGCAGCAGGGGTGTGGAGGGTCTGGAGAGCCGCCAGCAGAAGGCCCTTCCCTGGGAAAGCTGTTTGGTCTGCAAGACTAGCATGAAGAAGTGGTGAGGTCAGCAGCTGGGCCCTGTCTGGAAAGCATAGATGCAGTTTAATTCGTTTTTTGTGGGTTTTGTTTTGTTTTTTAGTTTTGGAGGCTTTTTTGATAGTTGGGACAGGGCCAGAGAATTAAGGTTGAACTAATTTATTTATTGAGATCTATCATTGCTTTTATTTATTAAAAATTTTTTAATGTTTATTTTGAGAGAGAACAAGAGAGTGTGAGCAGGGGAGGGGCAGAGAGAGAGAGGGAGACACAGAATCTGAAGAGGCTCCAGGCTCTGAGCTGTCAGCACAGAGCCTGATGTGAGGCTCAAACTCACAAGTCAGATCATGACCCAAGCCGAAGTCAGATGCTTAACCAACTGAGCCACCCAGGCACCCCTGCTTTTCTTTATTTAAAATAATTCCATAAATTGTAAAAGTGCTTCCTTCCCTCCAAGAGTAAAAAAATAGACCAATAAAATGATGTAAAGAAGCTTTCATTAAGTAAAATAAAGTTCAGAGGTATCCATGTCTCCTTTCATTTGTCATAGATTGTTGCCATCCACAGATTGTTACTAGGCTGTGATTTCTAGTTAGGTGCCATGCCTGGTCTTTATCAGACCCATGGACAAGAGCTACAGTAACTTCTCATCTTAGTGATAGCTGTTACCTGCCCCACATAGCTGCATTTTCTTTATGAATGACATTTAACTAGGTGCTTGAATTTGACATTGCATCTTTTTTTTTAGGGTGGAAACGTCTCCTGTCTTTTTAACCAGGGTGCACATGGCCTTGTGTAATCATCACTTAATAAGGCTGAGACATCCTTAGGAGTATAGCATTCAGCCAGTTTTGGAGCCATGCAGTTGATGCAGGTGTGATGGGACCAGACAGATATGCAAAGTCACCCTCTACAGTTGTGCAGGCTGTGCACTGTCCAAGGGCACCATTTCTTTTCTTTTTTTTTAATTAAAAAAAAATTTTTTTTTACAAATAGTTTATTGTCAAGTTGGTTTCCATATAACACCCAGTGCTCATGCCCACAAGTGCCCTCCTCCATGCCTATCTCCCCCCTCCCCCCCAAAACCCATCAGTCAAGGGCGCCATTTCTAAGGGACACCATTTATATCACAGGGGTAGATTTGTATACTTATTATAACAGTTCCCAAGTAAATGAAAGTGTTTTGAAGAAGGGGTACCATTCTCCAATTCCCACAAATGTCCCCTATGGCTTGCCAGTGGTCCTGGAGGTTCTGGCTCCGAAGCTAGCTCTGAAACTTGCTGCCTACAATTCTCCCACAGATTAACATGCTTTTGGAGCTTCTGAAAGTTCTCATCTTTGCAGTCATCATCTTCTCTGGCACTTCCTCTCATTTTCACATCACTGTGCCCTTTCACGGTCAGGACTCTGCTTGTCTGCTGTGGTCAGGCCTGCAGAGGCTCCGTCCAGTGTTTCTGGAGATACAGTGCTGGGTTCTGCATGGCTCTGCTGGTCTTCTCCCTAAAGATGATTGATTTCTGTGCCAGCTGGGAAGATTGGGTTTGGCTTTATATAACAAAAAACAAAACAAAAAAGTATTTAAAATATTTAAAAGGTGGCTTAAATGAAGTATAGGGGTTTTTCTCTCACATCAAAGTACAGCGGCTCCAGTGTCAGCTAGGAGTCAAAGTCCCACAATCCTTCGGTCTTTTGCTCTAACATTCTTAAGCTTTGTCTTCCATCCTTAAGGTCACCTCATGGCTTGAGATGGCTCATGGAGCTACATTTATTTCCTATGGGTTCTAGGTCAGAAAAAGGAGGAAAGAGGGGAAGAAAGGATAAAGAGGAACCTCCACCAACTGAGACAGCCTGCTTTACAGATTTTCTAAAGGCTTTTTCATTTACAACTTCTGCTTACCTCTTCTTGGCCATGCCTACATGCAAGGGAAGTGGAAAATGTACTCTTTTATTGGGGCACACTGCTGGCCAGATAAAGTCACAGTTCCAATAGAAGGGAAAAGGGGAGAACGAATTTTGGCCTCTGCCACATCTAGCAGCTTCTCCCCTTTTCCTTCCCGTGACCTTCCCAGTGCCTCGTAAATGCTGTCCCACCAGAGCCTCACAGCACAGGTCATGTCTTCTGACGGCCACAGTGCCCTCTCCTCACCAAAGGAGAGGTTACTCTGGTTCCTCTCTCCCTGCTGTGGTTCTCGCCTCTGCCACTCTCCCCATGCGTCCAGGGAGGTGGGGTGGTGTGGTTAAGATCCGGACTAAGATAGACCTGAGCTAGGTTGTGGACTGGGCTCCTCAGCTGGGTGACCTTGGGCAGGTCACTGAGCCTCTTTGAACCACACTTTCCGCATGTATGAAATGGAGCTGGCAATAGCACGCTGACGGGGGTTGCTGTGAGGAGTGAATGAGGGGTGAGGGTAGAGCTTATTAGCACAGAGCCTGGCACACAGGACAGGCTGGGTAAGTGCTCATTACTATTAATCTTATTCTTATTTTGGGGTCTTGCCCTTGGCATGGCTCTTACCATCAGTCAGTGACATGTCTCATTCCTCCCGGACAATTCTCTTTCATCAGCATGTATTTATGGAGCATCTATGATGTACCAGGCTGTCTAGGTCCTGAGGTAATTGGCCAACAAAGCAGAGAAGAATCCCTACCCCAGGGAACTGACATCTCCTTTTTAGGGGTGAGACCTTGTGGCCCTTGGCTGCTTTTATGCTACTGGAAGTGGCATCCATGTGAGTATATGTGTCTCTGGGCCTGAGCCTCTCACATGCAGTTTTATAGATCCTGAGTCTTTCAGGTACTTGATCAGGAAATGACCCACTTTTTAAAAAATGACTTTGGGATTGCTTTGTTCTCATAGTCACAAATGGGCCCATCTGGGCAGGCTGACCTATGCAACTGCTCGGGAGATTAATGTGTTTTCCTTCTCGGGCAGCTCATTTGCTTCTAATGAGCGCCCTTCTGCAGACAAGGCAGGATATGTAATCTTTTTGGAGTTGCATCCCTTTGAGAATCTGATGCACTGTGCACGTAGGACAAAATTTGCATACAGTTCTGGGAGACGCACAGACTTCGGGCAGCCCCTCTTTGGTCCTCTAGGGCCCCCACGGACTCTGGGTCAGAGCATCAGAGCCCTGCTTGACACTCTAAGGAGTGACTCTCTGCTGGAGATGCCTCGCCCCTCCAGCAAGCAGGTGAGATTCCGCTGTATGGCAGGCACTAAAGCTCCTTGTGAGTGGCCTTGATTGAGCAAAGACCTGAGCTAAATGTAAGAAGATGAGACAGTAGTTAAAAGAGAAACAACTTTTCAGCTGCCGTTGCCCTTTGTCCTTTACCAGCGTGTGACGGTGTGCAAGGCTTCGAGTTCCTCTTGGTCTCAAGGTCCCCTCCTGTGACATAAAGAAGTTTGGTCAGGCCATTCCAAGGCCCCATGTCAACTCAGATGACCTGTGAGACCTTCAGGGGCAGTTGGACTGGGGGGCTCTGGCACCAGGCTGAGGGGCATCCAGATCCTGCCCCTATCCCTGCTGGCTCTGTGCCCTTCAGCCAGTTCAATGGCTTCCCTCAGTCCCAGTCGTCCCATCTGCAAGATGAAGATAAACTACTGCCGAAGCATAACTGGAAAAAGTTAGAAATATGACCCTCACACAAATATAAAGTGATTGTGTGCCAAAGGTTTATTTAAGTTATTAATGAGGAAACCAGCAGGTTGGTAAAGTTGTCTCAAGGAGAGTTTGAGACTCTTGTAAGCAACGAAAGAGAACGCGGAAGTAAAATTACAAAGTTGGATGCAATGCTGGTTAATGTCCTACAGGGCAGTAACTCCACTTTGTGATCTTTGCTGCCAGGCAGTAGTAGTTTACTGCTCTACCACACAAAACTCTCCAAGTTCATGTGTAACTTCACAGAGGATAGGCCCTAACTGGTAGGAGTGAGATGAACAAAGGTTAAGTTCCCTGGGGGCTCCTGGCGGACTTCATGGAAAGACATCGGGAGAAGCTCCTTTCCAGGGAGAGGGTGGTAGAAATGATGCAGGGAACGTGTCTGAACAGGCCCACCCTGATTGGTTTTCTGATGCAGCTGCGAAGTTAGTGTTAAGTGAAGAGAGTATATATCAAAAGAAATCTGTGCTTTGAAGCATTTGGCTTTTGCAAGAGACAGATTCTGAGGTCTTAGGGATGGATCATAGAGTCTCATCAAACCAGAGTGCACTTTGGGGAGGACCAAAATTTGGTCAGGTAAATAAGTGTCTTCTCAGACTTAGGTAAATGACCTCAAATGCACCAGAGAGGGTTTTTTGCCCCCTGCACCACCTCTGACATTGAATGGCCCTCCTCCCAGCCCAGCAGGTTGTTTGCATCTGTGATGTGGGCAGGTGTGCCGAGACTAGAGCAGAGAAGAATTCTGTGTGCAGACCAGGGTCCCGGGCTTTGTCTCCCCTCACCCAGCACCAGCAGATGGCCAGCCTCAGGCAGTAAGGGCAGGGGCTTTGGAGCCAGCCAGGCTCAGGGCCTAGCTGGACTCCAGGACAGGCTGGATGACTCTGGATTCCTGACTGAACCTCTTAGGTGGTGACAGTGAAAGTACCCAGCCATGGGAGACGTAAGCACTCCGTGAATGCTAGCTGCTGTGGGTCCTGTACTCCTTCCATCCTGCAGCGGCTGCAGAGCCTCAGCTTCCTTATCCTGAAAACCTGCCTCTCTGGTTATTAAGAGGGCTCAATGCTTGCTTTCACTACCCCCTGCTTCCCCCACATTCATAATGCAATCATCTCCCAGCAGCCAGCTCTCCTTGAAAATGCCAATCAGGTCCTGCGTCTCTCCTGCTTAACACCCTCTAACTCATGTAGAGTCCGCCTTGTGTCTTGGCCGTGCTCATAAAGCCCTTGTTGCCGGATCCCTGCCTCCATTCCTGGCTGTGTCTCCTCCCTTCCTCATGGCACGCTGGTCATGCGGGCCTCCTTGCTGTCCCCCGACACTTAACTCCTGCCTCTTTGTCTCTCCCTTGTTGCTTCCTCTGCCTGGAATGCTCTTCCCCAGGACTCCGCATGGCTCCTTGCTTCTCACCACTTGGCTTCCCCTTGGACAAACTGGCCAGCCCTCCCTGACTGCCCTGGCCACTGACGCCTCCTCCTTCCCAGTCACTCTTTAGGACGACGCCCTCTTCCAGTTCCGGTACGGCACCCATCCATCTTGGAAATCAGTTTGAAGGTTTTTGGTTATGCTGTTTAGTGTCTCTCTCTCTCCAACCCGAATGGAAAGCCAAACCCATGGAAGCACGGACCTCTTTGTCTTGGTTACTGCTCTGACAGAGCCCCCACCCCAGTGCCCAGCACTTACAAGGGCTGAATGACCCTTGTAGGAAGGATGATGATAACTAAGACACAAAGCATTTATCATGTGCCAGCAGGAACTGATCTGAACACTTTATGCGTATTTGCTCATTAAATCCTCACAACAGTCCATGAGTTAGATATTATTTATTATTCCCGTTCCATGGAGGAAGACAGTGAGGCACAGAAAGGTTAGGCAACAAGCTCAAGGTCACCCAGCTAGTAAGAAGCAGAGCCAAGATTCAGACCCAGACAGTCTGGCTCCAGAGTCTATATTCTTAACTTACATGCAAAGTATTTGTTGGGTTTGTGGTGTGCAAGAGAGAAAATGAACCATGCACCCAACACACCACCAGTCCCCAGTTTCTCCTACCCTTCCATGATGATAGCCTGTCCCCACTGGCTCTGTTCCCCAGCTTACTGCTAGCCTTCAGGGCCCTTCTCATGCAAAAGCCTTCCCTCTCCAGGCACAAGTGAGGACAGGGCTCCCCACGCCATGCACACACAGGGGATTTGATACTGCTGGGAAGAGGCCCCGGTAGCTGGAACTCCATTCCCACCTCTGCCCAGTGATTAGTCACACAGGATGTGTCCCCGAGGGCAGGTCTCCTGCAGGCTTCACACTCATCATCAGAGCCTGACACCTCCAGCCATGGGCAAATTATCCCCCAGCCACACAGCCTGCAAAAGAGAGAGGCCAGGGGATGTTAGAGCCCATCGCCCAGAGCAGAAAGCCCCCGCAGGCTCACATGCTGCTTCTTTTCATTTGCACCTCAGCTGGCTGTCCACGGTGACACTGACTTGCGTCTGGCTGCTGTGAAAAACCAGGTGTCTCCAGTCCCTGCCTCAGAGCCTCATCTTCAGTCAAGGGTCTTGGCTCCTCTGCCTGCCTCTCTTTGTCTTTTCCGCTCATTTAGCTTCTCTCTTCTTGATTCTCTTTTGCCCATTTCTCTTTATTGGTCTCTCGTCTCCATCTCTCTTTCTGTTTCTGAGCTCCTTGCTTTCCATGAGGTGGCTTTCCCACGTACCCTGAGTCTGGGGTTTGGGTGCTGCTCCCTTGGGATCTCAGCCCATGGCTTCTCTGCTTGTTCTCCCTCCACGGTACTTCCCAAGGGGGTGCCGCTGGGCTCAGAGTGTGTTGTCTGGAATTCTGGCTTCTGTTCAAGTCTGCGGTGCTCATCCGATAAATGAACTTGGTCTGGCCTCTACCCTCCCTTGGTCTCTGGACCCTCCCCATGGCAGCTTGTGAGTCTGAGGGTAGTGTATTTGTGTGCAGAGACATCTGCACACCAGAGTCACCACAAAGGTCTGATAGGTGTGGGACTTCTGATCCTGCCACCCATGGTGTTGGCCCCCAGCCTCTGCTCCTGACTTTTGAAAGTACCCTCTGACTCTCTCCTCTTTCTTTCTTTCTTTCTTTCTTTCTTTCTTTCTTTCTTTCTTTCTTTCTTTCTTTCTTTCTTTCTTTCTTTCTTTCTTTCTTCCTTCCTTCCTTCCTTCCTTCCTTCCTTCCTTCCTTCCTTCCTTCCTTCCTTCCTTCCTCCCTCCCTCCCTCCCTCCCTCCCTCCCTCCCTCCCTCCCTCCCACCAAAAATGTCCTGGGACAGCCCACCATCTGTAGGAGACAGAAAGGAGCACATACACACAGGTAAACGTGCAAGTGTCTTTGCTTGACCGTCTGAATTTAGTAGTAAACTTTTACCCATGCTATAAATAGCTCTTTTCTTGGATAGTAAGTTTAGCTGAATAGAAAAGGCCTACTCTGCTTAAAGTATTTCCTTTACATTGTTCAGACTGATGAGATGTCACCATGATAAAGACTGAGTCAGGAATCTTCCTCTCTTAAAAATGCACATACTCTTGGGAATCAAGGCTATCAGTCATTCACCGTCTAGTGTGAACTACTTTCCTCAACACTTGATTAGCATCAGTAATCCTGGGGGATTGGAAATACTGAGAAAGAAAGGATTGGAGAAGCACATAGCACTGGAAGGGGAGGTACACTGAGTTAGGGAGGTTAAGACAAGTGCCGGAGGGGCAGAGAGGACAGAAGAATAAGGATTTTCCATCCTGGCTACACATTGGAATGGGTAAAATGGGCATTAAAAAGTCCTGGTGCCCAGGTTCCACCAATGAAATCTGAAACTCTGGGGTGACGTCCAAGCATCAGTAGCTCTTTTTAAAGTTTATTTATTTTTGAGAGAGCAAAAGCAACATAGAGAGAGTGAGTGCATGTGCATGCACAAGTGGGGGAGGGGCAGAGAGAGGGGGACAGAGGATCTGAAGCGGGTTCTGCACTGACAGCACCCAGCCCAATGTGGGGCTCGAATTCATGACCTGCAAGATCATGACCTGAGTCAAAGTCAGGTGCTCAACAGACTGAGCCACCCAGGCACCCCCAAGCACCAGTAGTTTTTAAAGCTCCCCAGACTGTTGTGCAGCCAAGTTTGAGGACTGCTGTTCCGTCTAGTGCTTCACAACTTAAATGGACACAAGTCACCTTATTCAATGCAGATTCTGATTCTGTAGGTCTGGATCATGTCTGAGATTCTCCATTTCTACCAAAGCCAATACTGCACATCCCTGATCACACTGTGAGTAGTAAGGCTGTAGTTTTTACTACTTATTCTCCAAACTGGCTTGTTCTCAGACAATGACAGATGAAAAATAGGAAACATTGGGTGCGCTGATCCACATGAGCCCTCCAGTACAGAGCTCTGGTAAACCTGAGCTGGAGCACAAGGCTAAGCTGGAGGCCTCGGGCTCTCCAAGCTGGAGTTGGATCTGGGGTGCCCCTGGCTTCTGGCTAGGTGCTCAGTACAGGAACTGAAAGCAGCAATCAGCAAGCTCAAGCGGGTAAATGGTACATTTGTGTGGCTGGCATTCCGTGGTGGCATGGCTGTGCCCACATGTGGTCCTGGTGCTGGCTGCTCTCCTCACATTGGCATGCCTTTCTCCAGGAGGCAGGCAGAGGACAGGTATATCCTTCCTTTTTTTTTTTTAATATTTTTTAAAATATTTTTATTTATTTCTAGGAGAGAGAGAGAGAGAGAGAGACAGCGTGAGCAGGGGAGGGTCAGAGAGAGAGGGAGATACAGACTCTGAAATAGGCTCCAGGCTCTGAGCTGGCAGTCAGCACAGAGCCCGACGCAGGACTCGAACCCACAAACCGCGAGATCATGACCTAAGCGAAAGTCGGACGCTTAACCGACTAAGCCACCCAGGCGCCCCCAGGTATATCCTTCCTAACAGCTGTGTTGTTATGGTCAGGAGGCTGGAGACTCACAGACATGCAATGTGACAGGTGCAGGGATGGAAACAGCAGAGGGTTTGTGAGACATGGAGGAGAGGGTAGGTGGTGAGAGCGGAAACGGGCATCGTGAGAGGGAGTCTGCAGACGACATTCGGCTTTTCTTCCCAGGGCCCTTGGCCCTTCCCACCCAACACTGACACAAAGATAGTCTGGACCCAGTTCAGGGCCTTTTCTTTTTGCTGTAGAACAGGATCCTCAGAGGAATGACAGCTGTGTGGGTGGAGTGGGGGGCGGGGGGAGGCAGGAGTCACCTGCAGGAGCCTTATACCCTTATCCTTACAGTCCCTGAGAGGGACCTGTTTTTTAATATCAGAATGTCATAGACCCCTCCCAAATGCTGGTTTGACATTTTGAATAGCCCAAATGATCATCAAATGTTTACTGAATCCCACCTCTTTGTTAGGCATACAAAGAAACAGACACTGGCCTTGCCTCATAGAATGCATAATTTAATTCAGTAGATAAACATTAAATCATTAAATAATTGGACAACTATTTAATCGATTGATTAAAACTTAAGTGCTGTGGTGCCTGGGTGGCTCAGTTGGTTAAGCATCCAACTTCTGCTTAGGCCATGATTTCGTGGTTCATGAATTTGAGCTCCACGTCAGGCTCTGGTGCTGACAGTGTGGAGCCTGCATGAGATTCTCTCTCTCCCTTCTCTCTCTGCCATTCCCCTGCTTGCACTCTCTCTTTTTTTCCTTCTCTCTCTCTCTCAAAATAAATAAATAAACTTAAAAAAAAGCATGAGTACAGTTATGTGGTAGCTGAGAAAACATATCCTGTTATGAATCCAGCAACACTTTTAATTGCAACTCTATCTTATTTATCACAACAGCATCTACACCCATGTGGGAGAGATAAGAAGAAGTGCAATCAGTAGGAGTAGTGCCCACTCATTAGGCCTTAAACTGCCAACCCATCTATCCAATCTTCATGGCACTTTGCTGAGATAATGACTCTTAACTGCCCATTTTCTAGTTATGAAAAAGAAGCCACAGAGAGGTGAAACCCAAGGTCTTACATAACTCTCAGTCAGGCTACAGACAGTGCTAGGGGTGCACGAGCATGCCCAGATGTTGCAACAGGGCTCTGTGTGGGGGACCCCTGGTCTGGAGTGTTAAAGGGATGAGGCAGGACAGCAGAGTTTCTGGCAGCACCAGCCATTCCCTGGGGGAGCAGGGCTGTTGGGGCTGCTTCCCAGAAGCTGGACAATATTTCCATCTCTTCTGTAGAATCAGGAATTGGACCAACTTGGGGCCTAAAATGAAAGCTCCTCAACCTAATATCAATTTCTAGTTTTCACATATGGTCAGAGCCCCCTGGCCTCTGTCTCTCCCAGAAGCTGGCCACAAGAGGATAGGGTGCCCTCTCTTCAGGCTTTGCAGTTTAGCCTCATTTCCACACCTAGGTGAAGACTGGAAGCAGGAGTCCGAGAAGTCACTCATTCTGCTGGGGGATCTTGGGTGGTGGTCCTGGGGGGGCGGGGGGGAGGGCGGGGCAGATACCAGAGACTCTGAAAAGCCAGTGGCTGATGGCCTTGGATTCTCCCTCCAGCCTGTCCCCACCAAGACCACTTTATTCTCAGAGGCTCAGGGACACTCCTATCTGGACTGACTTGTGGCTGAAGCCTCTTGCCACAGGATTCTAAGGCTCACCTCTTTGTCTTTCAGATATAAGGGGGTTTGGAAGAAGTGACAGTTTTTGAGATACTTGTAGGAATCAGGTGCAAGCAGTCCCTGGACAATGCTCATCAGAGTCAGGGGCCGACATTCTGTTCTTCCCACAGAATGTCAGCTCAAAGGAAATACTTGAACCTGATGCCATTTTTTTTAATGAAATGTGTCTAAAACTTACTGTAGAATCATCTCAGTTCTAAAACAGAGGGCTCTGAACGTAATTTAACCTTTTTTTGATGACTCAGTGTCAACATTATGAATGTTCGTTACCATACTCTGCTTTTTAGCTTTTCACCTCCTTCCCCCAAGTTCATCTATCAAATGTCAGTGCTGACATGTATATACTTCTAGATGCCTCCCCACCCACCTGCCCATCACTTTGATGATTCTAATGTGCTAAGCCAGTGTAGCATAGTGGGCTACCTGCAGTTGGAAAGCCTGGGAAAGCTGCTATGTCTCAATTACATTTTCTGGAAAATAGGTATGGTGAGAATTTTTTAAATTTAAATTTTTTAATTTTTTTAATGGTGAGAATTTTTAATTGACTATTTTTATGTATAAAAATTTTTAAGTTTATTTATTTATTTTGAGAGAGACAGAGACAGTACAAGTGGGGGAGAGGCAGAGTGAGAGGGAAAGAGAGAATCCCAAGCCTAATGCAGGGTTTGCACCCATGAAACCATGAGATCATGACCTGTGCTAAAACCAAGAGTCAGACACTTAACCAATGAGCCACCCAGGTGCCCATAATTGACTTTATTTTTTAAGAGCAGTTTTAGGTTTACAGAGAAATTTAATGGAAAACACAGACAGTTCCCATATACTTCCTTCCTTCTGTACATGCACAAAGTCCCCCTCTGTCAACACCTCCACCAGAGTGATGGGACTATTTATCTTAGAAGGTTGTTTTAAGGATTAAATGAGATAATGTATATAAAACATATAAAATGCCTAGCACAGAACGAGGAGCATAATAAATGTGTTTCAAATATATAGTTATCATCACCATCATCATCAATTATAATTGTATATTATACAAGAGTCAGTGATGATCATAAAGGTCCTAAGGATTAAAGTAAGTGGCTTTGGTGGGAGGATCTGGGGGAAGGTAATTGAGGAATAAGCAGTTTTCAGCACCTCTCTGTGCTTGGATCTGTGTCCAGGCAATGGGAGGTTTGAATGGAGAAAAGGGGCAGGATCAAACTTCACTGCTATCTGGAAGTAGCTTAGTGGTGTGGATTGTGCTCAGTACATGCCTCTTCTAAAAGTCTAAGAATGGGTCCTTTGCAACTCATAATGGTGCTCACCTTACCCTCTGTGTGCATGCTATGAGCTGGACTCCCTGTGGGCTTTTGGGAAATAAAACTCAATAGACAAGTTCTGCTGTGTGTGTCAGATGGGTAAGGCTGAAGGTGGGTAGGATCCAAAATGTGTCTTTAACCTTGACCAGAAGAGCTGCTAAGATGGTTCAGGACCATGGACGGCTCCTTCAGACAAGGGCTTTCTCACTATGTCCACTTGCACATCACCTCAGCCAATTAGACACCATCCTTGCCCTATAACTTGGCAGGGTCTGTTTTTCTGCCTCCTTGGGACGTGGTTAGGGGTCTCATGCCCTTTGGGCATCCCTGTGTATTTATGTGGAGGGAACGTTACGGGTGGCAGATGTGCCAGGGAGGCTGACCTCTCTCTTGCCATTCCAATCCTTTAAGCTCCTCTTTTCTTCTGAGCAACTCTAGAGACCAAGATTTACAGTGCCTGGACTGCAGTGCAAGACATGGGGAGAAAATAGGTGTTGTCTTTGATTAAAAAAAAAAAAAAAAGCCCTATTTTCCCTTGGAGGTCAGGAAATAGAGGACTGGCAATGCCCCAGGGGCTCATTGATGCTCTCTTGGCTTCCTTGGTAGACTGGTGGATGGCTTCTGACACAGGCTTCAATTAGATATCTTTTCTGGCATTAGCTGCCCTCACATTGGTTAGGGCCCCCATCTTCTCCTGGGGAAGCTCACACTGGCAAGTTGGTCATTTGCACTGAGTGGAACCCCCTCGCTGAGCATACTCTGGATTCTACTTGCCCAGCCTTGTTGCCTCATTCTTGGCTCTCTCCCTTTCCAAACCACATTGAACCCTGCCCATCCCACTCCCAGGTGTTTATCAGGGAGAACCCAAGGAGTCTGCCCCTTAGAGTTTTGGGGAGCTTAACTGAGGGAAACAACACAGATGAAGGATGGCCTGCATGCTGTGCAATGCATGTATCCCTCAAAAAATTCTAAATTCCAGCTTGGGTTAGGCCAGTTTAGTGGAGAGCAGTGTATTAGATAGAGTGGGGTTGATCTGTTTGTAGAATAGCTTCTCCTGAGCTCTGGTACCCGGCCATGAGTGTGAGTAATTGCCCTGTGAAACACATTGCTATGTCAGAAGCAGACCAATTTAAACTAAATGTCATTTTGCTAAAAGCCAATTTGCCAAAAGTCAATTCACTGAATGGCCAATTTGTCAAATGACCAATTCATCACATTGACTTACTTCCTTTAACTATTTAGTGTGAGTCAACTGGTTTGCATTTTGTCTTTATTAGAGTAGTTGAAGGGCTGTTCCATTTGTCTCTGCCCCTGCTCCTGGTATTTGAACTATGGTGAAACCACCCCTAGTCTCTTCCTGTGACTACAGAGCAGGGAGCTGGGGCAGAGACAACCGAACCGATTCTAAAGGGCCATTGTGAAGACAAATGGGGAACCACCCAAATAAAACCAAATTGGTAATGAAAACAGTGAAATTGACCCTTTGGGGAGTTGGCTGATCTGTGACTTGGCTTCTGGGAAAGTGACTCAGAAGGGAGTGACCTAGCATAGTTGGGCTGCCTTTGGAGATGCTGATGAGGGTCTTGCTTTTCCATCTTTTGGTCACCTCTTTATGGGGGCTGGTGGGAGGCTTCCTTGTTTGGTTTTAGAACCAGGAAAGACCATGCCTCTCCCAAGCTTGTTTTCATCTGTGGACTTCGTAAATTGCATAGCACATCGGTGTCCACATTCCCCTAGGTTGGGAGAAGCCAGGGCACATTTGTAAGCAGACACAAAGGCTTTTGCAGAGTGTGTTTCTCTTTCTTATTTTATTTTTCTTCCTTCCTTCCTTCCTTCCTTCCTTCCTTCCTTCCTTCCTTCCTTCCTTCCTTCTTTCTCTTTCCTTCCCTTTCCTTTCCTACCTCTTCTGGTTTCTGTTACCTTACTCCATTTAATAATGTGTCCTTAAAACTGCGTTAATAATCCCTTCTTGAAACAGGCAGAAAAAGAATGCCGACCTGTTCTGAAGGCTGTTCTGTTGGCCCATTTCCCCCACTCATGCCCTGGAATCCCCCAGATCCTTGCCACCTCCCCCCTCCCCAGCATCAGCATCTCAGCTCACCCACTTGACCCTGAGGTGTCATCTGGAGCAGGGCACAGCCCCCTCTCTCCAGGAAGATATGGAACTGAGACAAGCATTGCTGCATTAGAGACAGATATCATCTTTCCCTGGGAGATGCAGCATCTTAACCCAGCACAAACTTCTCACATGCCCACGGTGCCTGCTTTCCAACCTCCTTACTTGTTTGAAGTTGGTCTCTGATCCCTCATCACTTTGGGGTGGGCATTCTTCCTGCCACACCATCCTCTGTGCAGTTTCTCTTCAGCCCACGCATTTCCCCACCACTTAGAATTGTGAGCCCCAATTCTTCTGTAATTTGTCACTTTGGAAGATTTTCTTCCCCATTTGCCTCCTCCAGTGAGGGCTCAGGGAGGCAGGGGACTGGCATATGTTGCATGTCTACGAAGCACCAGGCATGGGAATCAGTGCTTCATGTGCTATTTTACAGTCTTTTCACTGAAGGATAACATACATACAGAAGAGTGCAACTATCAGTATATGTGTTACGTATATTCATATATATTACTCGCTGAATTTTCGCAAAGCAAGCACACCTGTGCCCAGCATGATGGGCCACCAGACCAAGAAGTAAACATATCATGAGCACCCAGAAACTTCCTGTACCTCCTTCTGGTCATTAATTTTCCCCAATCCCTCCAGGATAACCATGATACTGGCTTTATTTTTTCTTTTCTTTTCTTTTTTTTAATGTTTATTTATCTTTGAGAGAGAGACAGAGAGACAAAGAGACAGAGACAGAGTGCAAGCAGGGGAGGGGCAGAGAGAGAGAGGGAGAGACAGAATCTGAAGCAGGCTCCATGCTCTGAGCTGTCAGCATAGAGCTTGATGTGGGGCTCAAACCCACAAACCGTGAACTGCGAGATCATGACCTGAGCCGAAGTCGGTTGCTCAACTGACTGAGCCACCCAGGGTCCCCCACAATCCTGCCTTCTAATAGCAAAGATTAGTTCTGCCTGTTTTGTGTTTTGTATAAAAGGCACGTATGGCTTGTCATCCTCACCACAACTCAACAACAGGGAGCTGTGATCAGTCCCCTTTCACACATGAGCGACTAGACTCAGATAGGTTGAGGGACTTGCCTAGGAGCACATGGGCTATAAACGGTGGTGGAACTTGGAGTCAAACTTAGGCTCCAAAGCTCATGTTCTTTCTTCTATATCTTGATTTTTCCTCCTGATGCACCACTCCCCCTCTGCCCCCACCACTGTGTGTCAGGTCTGGGCATGTCTGAAGCTGTAGGTCCTAACAACCCGTGAGTGTCCAGGACAAGATCAGTAGAAATGTCAGGCACTTCCTTGGGGTCCTGTATGTAGTGGTTGAGTATAGGGAAGGACTTGCCCTGGCACCCAAGTTAAGAGAGGCCTGCATTCTCCCCCCCCCCCCCCCCCCCCCCCCCCCTTGCCATGGTAGCTGGGACCGGTGCCTGCAGGTTCNGTAGAAATGTCAGGCACTTCCTTGGGGTCCTGTATGTAGTGGTTGAGTATAGGGAAGGACTTGCCCTGGCACCCAAGTTAAGAGAGGCCTGCATTCCCCCCCCCCCCCCCCCATTACTGTGTTCTTGCCATGGTAGCTGGGACCGGTGCCTGCAGGTTCTGTTTCTTGTCACCTCTCCCTCCCTCCCCTGCCTCCTGAGCTGTTCCCTCTTGAATGGGACTCCAGCCTCTCAGCAGTTTTTCCTTGTCAGGGCTCTGAGGTTGCTTTGTGGGGTGTGTGCCTCGCATCTGATATCACTATTGTGGAAATCGATTACAGTGATGTTCAGTAGCTGCATAACAAACAGCCCAGTTTGAGGAAATGTTACCCAGGCTGGTTTTATGGTGCAGCTATCCAGGGCTGCATAATGGCTCTTCCTAATAAGGTTTCTGCAGCATTAACTCTGCAGGGCTGAAGGAGAGGGGCGGCCACAGGAGGGTGTGTGGCTTCAGGGCAGCATGGTGGGCAGGGGAGAGAGGGCATCTCTCCAGCTGACAGCATCTGGCATGCCCTGTTCAGACCAGCCCCTCTCTCCTGCAAAGCTCAAACCCGCCATCCGTGGTGTCAGCCTCTAAAACCACCTACAAGAGTTTGGATGTCAGGAGTTTCCTGGGAAAAGCCTAGGTATACGCAGCACTTTTTAAAATCTCAGGAGCTCCCAGAGCATGTGTGAGATTGAATTCTATGAATCTTATAACCACCTTAGGATGGGGAGAAGGAGTAAGGGAGACGGGACAGAGCTGAATCGCCAAGTAATAATTACCAGGGGTAGTTTGAAGCCTTATCAGCAGTAGATTGTCACCAACTGTGTCCCAGACACTCCTCTGGATACTTTCACATTTGATTACTTACCCTTCTTACAAGCTTATGTTCCAGATGAGGAAACTGAGGTGCAAAGAGGCTTGCTTCTGAGCCCAGGTCTCTTGGCTCTGCTCTCAGACTGGCTGTTGGCTGGCCAGCTCCTCGCTATCACTGAGGCCCCCTTTGGGGATACTGGCTTATCTGCCAGCCCTGCCATTTGCTGGCTTGATTCTGCTGATCGGGAGAGCAGAGGAGAGGGGGTGAGGGCACAGATATTAGCAAGGGGAACTGGCCACTTAGAGGGCAGTCCAGCCACATGAGGAGGCAGCTCGCTCAGTCTTTCCTGTGTTCTGACAACATGCGGGGGAGGAGGGGGCGGATGGCCCAGGCCAGAGGAAACCAGCTCCCTGCCCCACCCCCAACCAGTGTGCCCTTTTGACATTATACTCTGGTCACTTCTGCACTGTCCTCTTTCCTCCTATCCAAACTTGACTCCTGGAGACAATGAAACAAGTTCATCCACACCAAGATCAGCCCCTGATAACACAGGTTGCATCTCCTGGAAGTGCCTGGGAGATCTCCTGGGAGATCTATGAGCGGGCAAAGCCCTGGGCCCTGCATTGAGGTCAGGGCCTGAGGCGGCATGGTTCAGGTCCTTGCCACCAAATGCCTCTAAAGGACCCCCCTTGAAGGTCACCCAAAGACAGGGGCACACACATGCAGCCCACCTGCAAGGTGAATCTGGGGCACCTGAATATTGTCCCATGGGCTTGGGAGAGCAAACAGAGAGGGGTAATTGCAGAATTAATTTCCCTCCTGGGTGGGAGGGGTAGAGGGTGAGGCAGGATTGAAGGACAGACAGAGGCAGGAGAGAGATGGTCCTTCCAGATCCCGGGAGCACCTCAGAGCAGGTGGACACCTGGTATCCCACCCAGGAGGCACTGCCAACCTCTTCCCTGAGGGTGCTCCTGCAGCGGGGACCTGGGGTGCAGAGCCTCCCTGGGGCAGCGACCCCTGGCCTCCTCGCAGCCTCATGTGCTGATCACCACCACAGCCTGGATCTCAGCAAAGCCCTCAGGCAAATCCCCCTCCTGCCCCTAAGACCCATCAAGAAAGCAAGGAGGACAGTGGGGCAAACGTAGTGGTCGCTGCCCCTCCCCCTCGCCCCATCCTGCGAGTGCCTCCTCTGGTCCCCGTGCAGGTTGGCAGTGGCATACTGCAGGCGACAGTCTGCTGCTTTTCCCTGTCTCCACCCACTGTGCGGTCCCTGTCCAAGTCCCCAGCCCTCAGCCTCAAAGGAATAGGACCTGATGCCTAGCATTGAAATGCTGGCTGGCAGCAGGGAATACAACCCTATTTAGCCCTAGCTGGGGCCAGGGAAACATTTTTAAATTCCCTCTGTCAGATGCAGGGCTTCTTAAATTTTAATATGCATACGAGTCAACTGGGTGTCTTGCTAAAAGGCAGATTCTGATTCAGTAAGTGAGGCCGGAAAGTCCACACTTCTGACAAACTCCCAGGTGGCTCCGTTTTTGCTGGCCCAGGGGCCAGAGCATGGGTGCTGAGTCACCCACTGTGGGATTGGGAGGGACTCCCTGGCGGCAGCAGTGTGAGCCACCTCATCCTCCATGCTGGGCCACCACTCACTGTGATTGAACCCCTGGATCTCGACCTTTCTGGGAAGGCAGTGTTGGAAAGGAGACTGAGGAGCTTGGAACCAACTGCAGGTCTCACCCCAGGTCACCAGGCGGGCTGGGGACAGAGGTGGCCTCGAGTCTCACCCTCCTGATTCCCAGTCCCGGATTTCCCAGCACTGACCACCCACCCCCACCCAGCCCTCCCTACAGGGCCTCGTGAGGACCATTAAAGAGTGCAAGCAGTGGGAGCTGACACAGCCTCAGCGCGGCCCCGCAAGCCCACGGTCATTCCCACCACCTCACAGACAGGGAGGCTGCAGGGGCCTTGTGGTGGGTTCATGGCGGCTTTGCTTCTGGGCATGAGTCCTCATCGGGCCGTCTCACAACAAGGAAGATCTGGTGAGGGGGCCTGAAACAGGATGCCCTATTCCCTCTCACCGGGCCCGTATTGGGTTGGCTCAGGGTAACCAGCCAGGCTGCTAGCAGAAGGGGACATGCCTGACTGCCCCGAGCCTCCCTCCCTCCCTCCGTGTGGCCTGAGAGGCAGACAGAGCAGGCCCCGGTGGGGCCCGCGGTGGGGGTGGCGAGCTGGCGGCAGGAGCCGAGTCTGCCTTGGCTGGTGCCCAGCAGTCCCCGGCTGGGCCCCCCACTGATGCCCTCAGAGGCCAGTCTGCCAGCAGGGCCCAATCTGGTTAGAGCGTGAAGGGGGATTAGCAGCGAGAACATGGGGTCCCGACCTCGGCTTCCCAGGCCCTGCTATCCCCAGCCCTGGCAGAGGCTGCAGGGGCAGGGGCCCCGGGATCGTGCCCAAGCCAGGGGGTGGGCCTGGCTGCCCTCTTCTTGTCATGGAAAGGGGCCTGACTTGGATCTTTGGGGGTGTTCGCAGACCTGGGGGTGCTGCAATTGGCGGTGGCTTGCCTCTCAAGGCCCTTGATCTTGGGTGGTGGGGTTCAGACCGTGAGGATCTTCGCCCCAGGGACCCTTAACGGGAGCTCCCTGGGGTGGACTCTTAGGGGCTCCAGCTCTCTCTCTTCCTCATGGGGTCCCAGGAGAGTCACCTTCCTCCAGCAACACCCACACCTCCCTGCTCATGCTGCTGTCTCACCTGAGCACCAGGTGAGTTTTCTTAGTTACTGAGGTTCTGTGTGGATGGGCGAGGAGAGGGGCAAGGCTGATGATAAAACAAGGGCAACAGGGCTTCTCCAGTGCTTCTCTTGCCTTTCGGAGCCTCATCTGATGGCGTCTGCCGCTGCCCAGTTAGGGTAGGTATGGGGGTGCCCAGTGCACGAGTAAGGGCCTCTCAAAGACAGGCGGGGCCCGCCTGTGCAGCTCTGAGCGGCTGCCCCTCTCAGCCTCACAGCCGGCCTCACTCCTTGTTTGGTCAGGGACATGCAGAGGGCTTGGAGCAAAAGAATGATGTGGATCCACATTAGTTCAATTCAGTTAAAAATTACTGAGTCCCGCAATGTGCTGGGTCTGGGACACCATAGGGAGCAAAAGAGATGGTCCTCTGTTGTTTGTTCATTTGTTTTTAAGAATCAGGAACATTTATGTATTTTTTAAAATGTTTTATTTATTTCTGAGAGAGAGAGACAGCATGAGCAGGGGAGGGGCAGAGAGAGAGGGAGACACAGAATCTGAAACAGGCTCCAGGCTCTGAGCTAGCTGTCAGCACAGAGCCTGATGCGGGGCTCGAACCCACAAACCATGAGATCATGACCTGAGCTGAAGTCGGACACTTAACCGACTGAGCCGCCCAGGCGCCCCTTATGTATTTATTTTTAAAGTTTATTTATTTTTGAGATGGAGGGGGGAAGGAGGCAGAGAATCCCAAGTAGGATCTGAGCTACCAGCACAGAACCCAATGCAGGGCTCAAACTCACAAACTGCGAGATCATGACCTGAGCTAAAATCAAGAGTCAGATGCTGAACTGACTGAGCTACCCAGGCAACCTTAAAAGAGACCCTTTTAAAAGAGTATGGTCAGGGGAGGGGGGAAGAGAGAGGGAAATTATGGTCTAGAGGGGGAGATGGATGTTAACCAAAAATCAGTATTAATTACATTCAGTATAGCAACATTTCATTATAAACCTGGATTGGTGCTAAGAAGGAAAAGCATGGGGTCCTGAGAGCCGGGAACAAAGGGAACAGTCAAGGGAAGTATCTGTGGACTAAGATGTGAAGGACAAATAGGAGTTTACTGGCTGAAGACTAGTGGAAGAATATTCTAGGCAGCAGTTACAACAAGTGCAAAGGTCCTGTGGCAGGAGGTTCTGAAGAACTGAAGGAATGGCAACATAAGTGCAGTAATAGGCAGGGCTGAGAACATACAGCACCTGTTACATCCGTCCTGCAAAGTAGGTGCCACTTCTCACACCCAATTTTGCATATGAGAAAACAGGCCAGAGAATTTAAGTGACTTGCCTAAGACCACGTGATTTAAGTGGGTAAGCCAGGGTTTATTGAACCCATCTATCTTATGACACTCTGCTGTGGGCTTTCTCCTCTATGCCCTGGCCTCTCAGTGTGCACTTCCGGGACCAGCAGCATCTGTATTCCCTGGGGAGCTTGTCAAAGTCCAAGACCTCATCCTCACCCTTAGGACTTGTCCCCCGGCCTGTATTTATCTCCCCAGTCTGTCCCTTGTCTGGCTGCTGCATCCTTACTCTGGGAATTTGCTTTTCACTGTCCTGCCTGGGACTTGTGGCCCATCTGTGCCCTCCGCTCCCCATGGCCAGGCTCAGGCCACCAGCTGCTCCCAGTTTGGGTTCGTCTTTCCAGCTCCAGCACCCTCCCTCTTCCAGGATGGCCTCTGTCAGTGTATCTCGTTTTGCCCTGACACACCCAGGCCCCACCCACTTCAGGGCCTGAGACAAGGTAGGTCACCGCAGGATGATGGAGCCAAAATGGAAGATGTAGGTGGTGACTTTTGGGATTGCATGCCAACCTAGTGAAAATGGAGATGAGAAACATCACTTCAAAGAGATTTGGGAAAGGCAAGACAATTGTTGACCAGATAGGAGGTCAACTGGAGCCAAAAAAAAAAAAAAAAAAAGCTTTGGGTTTGTGCTGTGGCTGAGAAGGCATCCGAGTCCAGGGAAGGCTTTTTGTGCCCCCTAGTGAGCAAACTGGAAACTACAGTCAGAGCCTTAGGAAAGGGACTGGCCAACTGCGTTTGAGGGACAAAAGCCAGCTTTCTTACATGCTGCCAAATGGAGGTACTAGGACAGAAGCTTAAATACACAAACTCACTTCTTCATGGACTCAGAAGCTTAAATACATGAGCTCCTCTTCTCCAAACCTGTGTGGTAGGTATTTTTATCTCCATTTTACAAACAGAGACAGTGAAGCCGTCAGGTCCGTAACTTCCGGGATCCCTGTCTGATAAATGGTAGAAGCAGGAATTGAATCTGGGTCTTTCTCCTTGAACAGTTCAAGCTCTTTCTACCCCCTCCTGTGCTGCCAGCATACTGCATTTTCCTTGGAAGCCCAGCTTCCAAAGCTCACCCATTTTCCTCTGGTCTAGAGGCTGGCTTCTTCCTGGGTCTTACTTAAGTTCAGGTTCCTTTATTCATTTTAACAGCGTGGGCTGCTTGGTCCTGTGGGCTGGCCCTGGATGGCTCCACCCCCACCCCTGGACCCTCACCTCATGGATGGGCTCTTGATGTCAAATCTCCTGCCTGCCTGGGGGCAGCATCTTTCCTCTGGAAGCTTTGGGGCCCCTGAGCAATGCCTAAAAGGCCGTTGGACCAGACGCCTCTCTGGTCTAAACTGTCACCTCAGGCCTGCAAAGCCTTCTTCCTGCAGACACATTCCCAGTGCCTTCTCCTCCAGGCAAACCTAACTACCCCTGATTGCACCAGGCTCTAGTCCATCTCCTGCCTTTGCACACACTCTTTCTGCCCCTTCCTTCCCCACTTAGCTCCTGCTGTTGAGTCCTTATAGAATTGCATTTCCTGAACTGTACTTTGATGCAATGCCATTATAAGAAACAGACACTTGAAACCCATTTATTATAAGGATCTAGTGTTATTGATTAGGCCACACTGTCATTTTTCATAAGGATCCCTGGAGAATTCTTGTCTCAATTCCCCAAACAGCTGTCCTCCTGAGAAACTGGTCCTTTTAAATGTACACATATATTCAGGATGCTGTTAATGGACCAGTCTCCCCCTTTTGCATCAGCTCTCGGAAAGCCTAGAGCCCATGCTTTGCCCTGGACCTGACATGTGTGGGGATGACATCGTGCTGCATTCTTGGCACCCGCCATTGATTTTTCTTCTCTTCGCCCCACTTTTCACTCTTGCTCTCTTGCTGTTTTGTAAAGCCCTATAAGCCACCTTAAAGCCTTTCTGGAACAAGATTGGCTTAAATCAATAAACGAATCAATACAAATAAAAAAACCTTTCCTTGCAGGGTTGTGGACAAGATTAAAGGGAATAATGGATGTGAGGGGCTGGCCCAGAGTTCCCTCCCTGGCCTGGCTGAAGGGTGGACTGCCAGCTGGGGCCAAAGGGGCCGCCCTGCTGGAGGCCCCCACCTCCTGTGCACCCTCTGTCTTCCTGACTCTGTAGAAGTCCCCAGGCCGCTGGCCCCCCGCTCGTGTCTTGCCCTTGCCATACATGCTTCCTTCTCCTGGTTCCCTGTGGGAAGGAGAGGGCAGGTGGTTGTGTGTGTCCTCTCTCAGACTTGCTTCTCTCAGAAAGCGTGCCGTCAGCAATGGGCTCCCCTTGGGGTCTCAGATGCCCAGGGAACCAAGCGCCTCACCCACTATGTCTTGGAGCAGTTGGCATATGGTGGGACTCTGTGGGGAGATGAGGAGATCATCTGGTCCAGCCTGTGCTTTTGACAAACAAGGAGACTGAGGCCCAAAGCGCCAAGTGGTGGAGGCTCACTGTGAACAGATTCCAGCCCGTCCACTCCACGTCTGAGCGAGACCCTGGCTTCCCCACAGGCTTGCAGGGGCCCTCATGCCCTCAGAGTCAGACCACACTCTCTAGCACAGCTTCTAGGCCGCCCCTGGACCGTTCTCCGGCAGCACCCCTGTTTTCGTCATGGTCTCTCCTGGACCGTTCCCCAGAAGGACCCCTGTTTTTGTCATGGATTATTGTGTAGCCAATGACCTCGAAGTGTAGCATCCGAAAAGGACAACACACCTTCCTCCTCTCACAGTATGTATAGGCGGCCGGGTGGTCCTGGCTCAGGGTCTTGAATGAGATTGCACTTGTGATGTTGGCTGGCTGTGTGTCAGCCTGTGCAGGCTACTGTACCAGAAATACCATAGATTGGGTCATTTATAAACCAAAAATGTTTATTTCTCACAGTGCTAGACGTTGGGGAGTGCAGGAGCACGGTGCCAGCCCACTGGGGTTGGGTGAGGCCCCTCGTCCTGGCCCAGAGACTTCCCGGCTCACAGCTGTGTCCTCCCGAGGTGGGGGGGGGGGCAGCGGAGCCCCCTCACACCTCCTTTATGGGGCCGTTCATCATTCATCGCACTCACCAGGGCTCCACCTCCATGACCTCGGCACTCCTTCAGGCCCCACTTCCTAACACCGTCACACTGGGCAGTGGGATTTCAATGTCTGAATTCTGCGGGGCAGCGTGCGGACATAGCAGGCTGCAGAGTTGGAAAGCATGACTGGGGCTGGAGAATGTTTCTTTGATGACTGACTGATGCTGCTGGCAGCCAGTGCTGGCTGTTGGCAAGCTTCCGTTCCTTCCCGTGTGGAACTCTCCAGAGAGCTACTTGACTTGGTGGCTGGCTTCTCCCAGAGAGAATGATGAGAGAGAAGTCATGTGACTGTGACCCTCTGAGTGCTGGCAGTCTCTTGTTTACCTGTGTGGGCTGCACAGCCCTTGCTCCCAATTTTGGAGTTCACCTGTCCAGCTATGCTGCCTGGTGTCAGCGTCTACTTAAGAAGAGGGAGAGATCAAGGTCACAGACCAAGGGCACAGGAGGGCCAGTACAGAGTGTGTTACCTGTACTCTGTTGTATGTAGCAATTACCTGCATAACAGGAAATGGGCAGAGGACAGAGCTATCTAGGCAAGGAAGAGGTGAGAATAGGATTAGGCAGATAAGTAAAAGCTGAAATGCTCTCCTGTCCTCTCAAGATGGAGGGGCTGGTGGGAATTGCTGAGAAAGGGAAAAGCAAGGTGGGGGGTGTGGAAGGGGAAGCCAGAGGCAGCTCTGGGGCAGCCTAAGACTGTGGGGTGCACAGAATGTCTCCAGGAGCACAGACAGACTAAACAGGTGTGCTGGAGATGCACACAGACAACTGAGATTAAAGACTCTGGAAAGAGAGTGAAGACTGGCATGCGGGTGGGGGAAGGAGAGGAAGGTGGACACGAGCGCCCCCCCAGACCCACTGCCACCTGCTGGGAGGTGGATGCGGGCAGCTGCTGCGTGGAGAGGTGGGGACAGCCAGTTACAGTGAAGCAGAGCACAGGCCGTGATGGGGGTTGTGTGTAGTTTTGAAGGAGAGAAGTGTGTGTCATAGCCTTGAGAAGCCTTCCTTCAAGGGGAGAGAGAACAGAGAATGGGCTGCTGCTGCTGCCCTTCCAGACCACAGACTCCTGGGGCCAGTTAGGGGGCGGGGGGACAGGAGAGGCTGGGGGGTTTGGAAGGAAGGGAGCTCATACTCAATGCAGGGGGATAGGGTTGGTGGGGACAGTCCTTGCCAGGCTCGTATCCACACTTTGCACTGAAGGACACTGCAGCTCAGGAAAGGGGGTGACCAACAGGTACACAGCCAGGGAGTCGGGATTGGAAGGGTCCGTGCATTCTACTACTGTGCTTCCGTTTCTCTGTCTCAGCACAAAAACCCAGATGGAGGGGTGGGGGCCCTCAGAGCCCAGGGAGTGTGTGCTGGGGGTAGGGGGGGGGCTGGCAGTGAACCGTAGGGCCTCTAGGGTGAATGGCTGAAAGGAGGGACATGGTCAAAGCCCTGTGGGGTTGGCCCAGAGGGGCTGGGGTCTGTGGAGCTGTCCAGCACAGGACCCCACATCAGGACAGTCATCCCCTAGCTGCCCAGCTGTGGACCCTGAGGGCACATCTGATGCAGGGCTCTCCTGTAAACCATCTGGGTCCCCATCCTGGTTTAACCTTGGGCAGATTGCTTCGCTTCTTGGAGCTCAGGTCCCCCCTCTGCAAAATAGGGGAGGACCTCCTTTCCCCCACTTCCAGTGCATGCTCTGTGTGAGGCTGTGCAAGGGGTGGCTCTGGGAGGGACCTTCACTGCCAGGGCTCAGATCCTAGAGCCACCTCTCGACAGCTGTGTTCCCTTGAATTTTTCTAAGCCTCCCCTTTATCTTTTGGAAGAGGAGGATGGTAATGTTATTTGCTCCACAGTTAGAGCAAGGTCAACAGGGTTTGGGTATGTGATGTGCTAGGCAGTGCTGGGCTGGGGGGCATGCTTGGAGCGCAGGGGCTGTTGATGCCACCACTGCAGTGAGGAAACACTGCCCTGGAAAGGCAGTAGTAAGGATGCTGTAAAGTCTGTAGTAAGGATGCTGAGAGAGGAAGGGGGAGGCTGGTGGACAGGTGCCAGGGGTCCTGTCCGCCAGCAGACCAGAGGAAGTATCCAGAAGCTAGTCTGGGAACTTGCAGAAGCCAGGAATTTGCAGGGTCCCTGCAACTCCATGCCCTTATATCGGGCATTAATAATGGGGAGACGGTGGAGTCCTTGCTGACCTCTGCCATCCAAGCTGCAGGGCAGGGAGGCAGCACTGTGCTCCCTGCCAGCACGAGAAGCAGGCTGCAGGGGCCAGACTCCGTGTGGGCTCAGGCTCTTCGAGGTGGCTCTGCTGACCACAGGCTCTCAGCACAGGATCTCTGAGTCAGACCCGGCCTGGATTCCGTGTCCTGAATCTGCCACATACTGACTGGGCTACTGGTGATGCCTTTCTCCCCAGCCCTTGTTCCTCCTTGGTGAAACAGAGACTGAGTCATGCGTGCACTTACCGCAGGTCCTGGGGTGGCTGTGGGCTTGTTAACAAAGAAGCCCCTCAGTGGCTTGCTCCCTTACAGCCCTGCGTAATGCCTTGGGGGCTGAGCTGACCTCCCCGGGAGCTGGCAGAGTTGGTCATGGCCACCCCAAGCTTGTCCCTCCATCTGCAACCCACTCTGTGCAGAGAGGGGAAATGACTGGGGACAAAGCTCCCTCCAGGGCAGGGCACCTCTCTCCAGCTCCATCATTCATTCATTCATTTATTCATTCAACAAACGCTTGCTTAACGAGCGGGCCTGTGCCGGGCACTGCCTCAGGTGCTGGAGCACTCTGTGGCCACCCTGACCTCCCGGACGCATCAGGGCACTCTGGAGAAGTCTCTTCTGATCGTGCTTCTCTCCCTCTGGCTTATCCTCTCAGGGACCTGAGTGAGAACACCATCCAGGCCATCCCCAGAAAAGCTTTTCGTGGAGCTACAGACCTCAAAAACTTGTGAGTCCAGGCCTGGGAGGGAGAAGGGTGGAGGGCTGGAGGGCCACCCCTGCAGCATCCTTGTGTGTCTCCCCGAGCCCTATGGTCCAGGCAGACAAGGCGCTGGTGTGGGCTCTGAGATGACTGGTGCCAGCATGGTCTTCTGGAACAATCTGGGGTCAGAGGAATCAGGCAGCCTTTGGGGACCAGGCAGAAGGGAATGCCATGGACTGTGGGTGCTTTGGTGAGGGGCATTTAAATGGCAAAGTCTATGCTCTGCCCTTCAGTAGATTGAGAGAGCTGGGTTTGAATCTTCTCTTCCAGGTACATATTGTGTAAGTGGCTGGAAATCAGTTAACTTCACTGAAACTCAATATATTGTTCTGTAAAATGGGAACATCCTATTTACCTCACAGGCTTGTTCTGAAGTTTAGACGAGACATGGAAATAAATACACTCTGTCAAGTGCTATTTAAATGTAATGGTTTAGGGGCGCCTGGGTGGCTGAGTCAGTTAAGTGTCCTACTCTTGATTCCAGCTCAGGTCATGATCTCACGGTTTATGGGTTCAAGCCCCATGTCGGGCTCTTTGCTGACTATGCAGATCCTGCTTGGGATTCTATCTCTCTCCCTACCTCTCTCTTCCCCTCCTCTGCTTGCACTCTCTCTCTCAAAATAAATAAATAAACTTAAAAAAAATTACATCTTAAAAAAAATAAATGTAATGGTTTATTCCTACTACTCGGATGTGTTCTGGCGTAGACGTGCCACCTCCCCGAGCTCTGACTGCTGCAGGGATGGCACGTGCCCAGCTTGTGTGCCGCTCCCCGACCCCATGTCTGTAGTAGACAATGGAGCACAGCATTCTTTCCCAGGGGCCCAAATCACAGCTTCGGTTTATTCCAAAGGCAGCCTTCCAGGTGGCCATGGCTAGTCAGTCTCGCTTGGCACTCAGGGCAAAATCTGTTTGCCAGCACTGACTGCCACCGCCCTGGGGAGAGCCCATCCCATTTTCTAGCTGCCAACACCCTCTAGGTGGTCTCCACGGTGGGGGTGTGGGCACCTGTTCCCCAGAGGATGTGCAGTTAGGTGGAGGAATAGAATACAACTTTTATTTAGATGTACTGTTTAACTAAATCAGAAAGAACTGAAACTTTTACGAGTACAGTAAAACCTTGGTTTGTGAAAAATTATTCTGGAAACATGCTTGTAATCCGAAACATGTGTATATCAAAGCGAACTTCAAGAACCATTGGTCATCTGTGATCATGTGACATTAGCTGTCGCGTAGCACTTGTATCGCAAGGCATTTTTTGTTTATCAAATTAAAATTTGTTAGAAACATTTGCTCATCTTACGGAGCACTTGCAGAACAAGTACTCGCAATCCAAGGTTTTATGGTATTTGCTATTTGGATGAACATATATGTGCTGGACGGGTGACTGGGGCCAGGCCTTTTTTTTTTTAAACTAATGAGTGTTGGATCAGAACATGTGGGAAGACACCCCTGCTCTAGGCAACGTGCATTCCTGTACAACTTTCCTTTGCCCCACAGACAGCTGGACAAGAACCAGATTAGCTGTATCGAGGAAGGGGCTTTCCGGGCTCTGCGGGGGCTGGAGGTGCTGTAAGTAGAGCGAGGGAAGGGCCGCAGAGGCCGCGGGGCCACACTAATGCAGGAGCTGAGGCCCCGGCAGCTGGAGTGGGGCCGGGAGCAGCACAGGGCGTGGGATGCCCTGGGAGGCAGTGCTAAGCCCAGGACAGAGGCGGTGCTCTCTGCTGCCCTAGACCTGCCACCCAGGACGGGGGTGGGGGGACATGTGCTCACGGCGTCATGCCTGTGGCGTGTGACCCAGGCTCACCCTGCTCACGTGAGGTCCAGGGAAGTGTCAGTGTCCTCCAGGACTTTGTGACACCTGAAGCAGGAATGCCGCCCTGTCTCCCCCTGTGAACCCCCACCCTGACTTCCAAACTGGCTCAAGCCCGTGGTCGGCCGTGCCCTCTCCTTGCTTTGTGTGCCTGCAGTCTGTGGCAGCTGCCTGTTAGCCACTGGCCCCACTCGGGGACTTCCCTGAGGGCAGCTCTGTGTCGCGCTCCTGGGCGGGCAGAGCCTCTGGGCCCCGTCGTGGATCTGGGTGTGAGAGTCTGCGTGCTTGTCAGAGAGAAGTCCTGTCCCTCCTTCGCGTGTAACTTCCTGCTGCGTGGCCGCTGAACGGCTCTGCTTTCCCCTGATCAGGACCCTGAACAACAACAACATCAGCACCATCCCCGTGTCCAGCTTCAACCACATGCCCAAGCTGCGCACCTTGTGAGTCAGCCCGGGGTAGCCTGGACGGCGGGCGAGCTGGGCTGGGGCCCTGGCGGGGGAGGAGGGGGGCAGAGGGCGAAGACTTCCACAGGCAGAAGAAGGAGCGCCTTCTCTGCATCCTCAGTGGTCAGCCCTGGCTGGGGGTATCTGAGCCAGAGGGGGAGGGGAGTGACCTAAAATGGAAGCATATGGAATGTCTTACATTTGGTTTCAACTCGGAGAACAGGTGCTTTGTTTTTGTGTTTCAAAATGAGGTACGTGATTCGGGGCAGTGGGTCTGTGTGAGCTCAGTGTGAGGATCTGATGGCTGCTCACGCTGCAGCCCGCGGCTGGAGGGGGCAGGGGGCGGCGGCCAGAGGTGTCCCGCCACCGCAGGAAATCCCATTGGTGGCCCCGGGGGGTGGGCCCTGAGCCGCCCTGTCCCCTGCAGCCGCCTGCACTCCAACCACCTGTTCTGTGACTGCCACCTGGCCTGGCTCTCCCAGTGGCTTAGGCAGCGGCCAACCATCGGGCTCTTCACTCAGTGCTCGGGCCCCGCCAGCCTGCGTGGCCTCAACGTGGCCGAGGTCCAGAAGAGTGAGTTCAGCTGCTCAGGTGGGTGCAGGCCCTGCTGGGGCTGTCGACTGCCCGTCACCTGCCTCCTGCTACCCCCGCCCCTCCCCCCCACATCTTGTTCCCTCTCATTACCTCCTGTCACCACCCACTGACATCTGGCCCATCCATGACCTCCTCTCTTCACCTATCACTTCCTTTTTCTACTCATCACCTACTGCCCTTATCCACCACCGCCTGGATCACTCACACCTCCGGTCCTCACCCATTATCTCCTGTTCCCATCCATCACCTCTTGTCCCTACTCATCACTTCCTTTCCCCACCCATCTTCCCCTCCTACCCTATCCATGATCCGTTCTCAACCTTCGCAAACACATCATGTCCAAGCATATTCAAGACAGCTTTCTTTCATAATAGCCCAGAGTTAGAGACAACCCAAATGTCCACCAGCAAGAGAAAGGATTAACCTGTTATGATATAACCATGCAATAGACTACTGCTCAGCAGTGACAAAGAACAAAGTACAGATACACACCATGACATGGGCGAATCTCAAAGATTTTATATTGAGCGAAAGAAGCCAGACACGAAGAGGGCCTGCTCTCTGATTTCATTTATGTCAAGTCCGCAAGTGAGGAGAGCAGAACTTTGGTGACAGATCTGAGAATAGTGGTTACCTTGGAGGAGGGGCATGGGAAAGCCTTCCTGGGTAATAGAAATGCTGTGTCTGGGGACAGTTCTATGGGCGTATCCATCAGTAGAAATTCAGCAGCTCTCCACTTAAGATGGTGCACTCTGTATGTCGTACTTCAATTAGAAAAATCTCTATCAGCCACTAGGTTTTATCCTGGTTTTACCACCTATTAGCTGTGTGATTTCCACAAATTAATAAATATCAAGGACTCAGTTTTCCCACCTGCAAAATGGCTACAATAACATCACACTCCTCATGGGTTCAGCAGTAGCATTAAATGAGTTACTACGTGTGTAACACTTACTGTTGTGTGTGGCACAGAGTGGGTGCCCCATAAACATAGTCCTTGTCATTCTCTCGTGACCAATGAGGAGACTCGGTCTCAGAGTGTTGGGTGACATGGACTAGAACCTGGAGCTGCAGAATTTAGGCCAGGATTTCCTAGTGTGAGTCATACTCTCATGCAACATAGTTAGGTTCAGATTCAAGTTCAGCAAACATCTAGCAAGCACGTGCTATGTGCCAGGCACCCACAGAGTTACGTGGTAGCCCCTGGTGCTCTGTGGTTCAGCCTCACTCAGAGAAACACTAGGTGCCCTGTTCCCACCCATAATACTGTATCTGGGGTGGGAGGTGCTGACACGGGACACCCCCAGGTCACAGCCCACTGTTTCCTCAGGCCAAGGGGAAGCGGGGCGAGTGCCTTCCTGCACGCTGTCCTCCGGCTCCTGCCCGGCCATGTGTACCTGCAGCAACGGCATCGTGGACTGTCGTGGCAAAGGCCTCACCGCCATCCCCGCCAACCTGCCAGAGACCATGACAGAGATGTGAGTATAGGGCAGGGAGGGTACTGGGGTGCCGGCCCTCAGGGGAGGGCCCGCCTCTGGCCGTCCAGGGAGGAGTGGGGGCAGGCTCCACGCAGGGCTTGCCCGAGGCCCCTCCATGCAAATGGAGGAGATCCAGTTGGCCTGAGCTGGGCTGAGCCCTCCACCCAAAGCCGGGCAGCTCTAGAGAGCTGGGGGAGGGTGTCTGTCTGTGGTCCATTTGTCCAACCCAGCTGAGTGGGTCTACTGCCGTCGGTTTCTTAGCCTGACTTGTGGGCCCCTTGCAGCACCAAGCCTGAGATGATGGGGCTCAAATACAACCGCCCCTTTCCCTGCTTCCACCAGCCCATCTACTCCAGACGGAGTTTGGGAACAGGGGCAAAAGACCCATTTAGGCAGGCGAGCCCAGTAGGCAGCGGTCAGGACTGGGGTGACCCGACCTGGGCTTCCTCTGTGTGCTCTCTCTGCAGCCGCCTGGAGCTCAATGGGATCAAGTCCATCCCTCCAGGAGCCTTCTCTCCCTACCGAAAACTGCGGAGGATGTGAGTGCTTCCTGCTGCTTCCTGGGAGTCAGCCTGGGGCAGGAGGAAGAGTCTGGCGCAGGCAGCCGCAGCCACGGGGCAGGTCTTGACTCTGCCTGCCAAGGTCATCTGTGAAGTGCGGATGGCGGTGCTGTGACCTCCTCATAGGGTCATTGTGAGGCCTAAATGGGGTGTTGAGCCCGAGTCTGGCACGTGACCGGAGCTGACCGTCACCCTCCTATTTCAGCAGGGGTGCTACTAGGTCGTGAGAGGGGTGTAGGGGAAGCTGGGATGCGGGGTAAGGCTTTGTCAAGAACAGACCAAGGCTGGACTGCCGGGCCAGAGCATGACTCTCACACGGCATGGGGAAATAGTGGCTAGGGGCATTTCAGGTGGATGTGAGAACTGGCCCCTCATTTTCCTAATCTGCCCTCCCATGGCATCTGGGAGGAGGGGCGTGGTGGCTGCCACAGGATTCAGCCATCTCCCCTCCCGCACACTTTGCAGAGACCTGAGCAACAACCAGATTGCAGAGATCGCTCCCGATGCCTTCCAGGGCCTCCGTTCCCTGAACTCGCTGTGAGTAGCAGTGCAAGTCTGCCAGAGTCCAGGGAGCCCCCCACCCCTGGGCTGCAGCCCTCAGATGGGCCCTGGAGGGGGCTACCGTGCCCAGCTCCCTGTTCCTCTCTGGTGGACGCTCTGACCTGGGAAGGGGTAGAAGGAACCCAGGGCCGAGTGCCTCGAGAAGCAAGGCAGAGCTGTCACCCCTGGCAACTCTGATGCTCTTCCTGCCACGAAGGGGATTTTCCCAGCATCCTTTGCTGCAGTCTTCTGACTTGGCCCAGCCTTCCTGTCGGCACCCCCTCCCCACAGAGGCCCAGCACTCTATGCCCCTAAACTTTCCCTAGCTCCCGTGTAAGGGCAGCCACTCCCAGCTCCAGTTGTGACAACTGTCACACCTTGTATCTTTCCTCCTGAATGTGCTCTGATCCCAGGTTGTGGTGAGTGATGTGAAAAAAGTGTTTTCCTCCACTTCTGTCCATTTTCCTTCCCTGGAGCGTTTACTGTGTGTGCGTGTAGAGGGCAGGGGGTCTATCAATCTATAAAATGTCACGCAGCTTCAAAAATTCATCTTGGACATGTTACTTCGTCTCTCCTTTTCCCAGCACCCTTGCTTGTACTCCAAGTTCACCAAGCCTCTTGCTGTCTGAGGTCCGACAGTACTTTGTCTATACAGAGAGTGCACTGTAGTTGGGCGAGTTCCCCATTGGAAGGGGCCTTTTGTTACTCTCAAGAGTGAGTGTTTCTGCTTGTCCTTGGCAGCACTGGACACATGCCTTGCCTAGATTAGGGCCCTGAGAAGTGAAATGGGCTGGAACTCCTCCTTGGGGAGTGCATGAGGCTGCCAGCTCAGTGCCTCTGTGTAAGCCTTATTCTCTTGGAGTAGAGTCTGAGGTAGTGGGTGGGACCATTTGTGAATGGCACCCTGTAAGTTGTGCAGTATACAACCGACACAACTGTACCTGACAGCCTGATAATGAGTCTCCATCATTGTCTGAGGAGATCAGATTCTAGAGGTGGCTTGCCGAAAAGCAGTAACACTTCACTAGGTTCCTATTGCTCATGATTACCTGGTCAAAGCCATCTCCCCACCATTTGGGGACTTTTGTGCTGATGTCATGTTAATAGATCCCATTGACAGTGTCCACCTTGGCAGACCCTGACTTTTGTCTCCCTGCTTCAGCCCCTGTCCCCTCCACTCTGTTCTCCACCCAGCAGATTGAGGGATCTTTCCAAATGCAAATCTGATCATCTCAGAGGCTTCCTGGTGCTGGCTGGGTAAAATCCAAGCTATTATTCCATTTGTTTTCCCCACTCAGGCCACATTGAGCCCCCCCCCAGGGGGAGGGGGCAGCCTGGATCCCACCACAGGGCCTTTGCTTCTGCCATGCCCCCCTCCAGGAAGGATCTTGGAGCCATGTGTGAAGACACTGCATGTACTGTTTTTAACTTAGGCCGAACCGTTGACAGGGGTGGGTGTTTAGGGGGGCTGCTTGCGATACTAGGAATGTCCCCAAACCCTGTTGGTACTTCATACTCTGCCCAAACCCATTCTTGCCTGCGTGGCTTTTTTGAACCTTTGCTTTTTGTTGGATCAGATACCGGAATTCCTGCTCAACACAGAGAACTAATCGATAAGACACCCACTTGGACCCCCACCACCCAGATCTCAGCTCGGCTAAACTGATCTTTCTTTCCAGGGTGTTTGCTGTTGCTTGACATCAGAGCTTATTCTGCATGTGACGTCTTGCATTCGTGTTTTCTTCCAGTAATTCTCTGAAAATATGTTAATTATCCTGCTTATGAGATTTTCTCCTCCTTAAACCTTTTAGCTCCAGGGCCGTGTTAATTTCCCATGAAGTTCCCCAAAGGGCCCCTTTGCAGGCTTCTGCTGGCTCCATGCTTGAGGCAGAGAGTGGGTCTTGGGGGGCTGGTCTTGCAGTAGTGGGGATCATTACTGCCTCTCGCCCATAGAGTAACTTTTGCAACCTACAAATGGGGAACTGTTAGTAACACACCTTACTGCCACCTGCTGGCAACTTGTTACAACAAATCTACGCCGCCCTGCTGTGCCCTGTGAGTGGCTTAGAGGTGGTGCCATTGTGTGAGCATAACTGGCAGAGCCCTGTCCGTCCTGGCTGGCTGTCCTTACTGTCTCTTTCTGCCGTCTTTTGTCTCCAGGGTCCTGTATGGGAACAAGATCACAGACCTCCCCCGGGGTGTGTTTGGAGGCCTGTACACCCTACAGCTCCTGTAAGGACCCATCTGCAGGTGTCCTGGGGTGGCGCCCAGGGAGGGGCTGGTATTCCTCTGGCCTCTCAGACTAGCCTTGTCAGCCTCTTTGGGGTGCGGGACTCGTTGAGGCAAGGAGCTTGGATGATGGCAGCGCTGGGGGTGCTGTGAGGGACTCTGGGACTCTGCCGAGGCCAGAGAGGGAGGGGGGTTCAAGGTTCAGAGCTGGTTGCAGGACACCTGAGCTGAGAGGGTCCCGAGATGCAGCCTGTGTTCCCAAGGAGGTCAGCAAGGCTGGGGACAGACTTGCCGCCTGCAGGGGGACATCCGGACCCAGCTCAGCCTCCTTGAACCATGAGGGTCCAGGCAAGGGTTCTCTCCCAGATTCCAAGAGGCACAGAATCTAAAAGCCCCATCTCAGATACCTGGAAACCCAGCAGTCTCTGGAAAGAAGGGGAGCCCCCCAAATGCCTTTGGGAGGTGGCCTGACCACTGTGCGCTCTGCGTCCCAAGAACCCCACTTGTAGCAGTTGCTCGCTCAGAGAGGGCAGTCGGACTTCTCGGCTTGCCGTACAGAGCGGACGTGCAGGCGGCCAGTGCCCCTGTGCCCCCGTGCTTCTCCCCGAGACAGTGCATGCTTCGTGCCAGGGAGGGGCCCAGGCCGTGTTGATGCAGCCGATTCCGCGTGCTTCCCCTCACCACCCAGCCCCGGTCTGCCCACAGGCTCTTGAACGCCAACAAGATCAACTGCGTCCGGCCCGACGCCTTCCAGGATCTGCAGAACCTGTCGCTCCTCTCACTGTATGACAACAAGATCCAGAGTCTCGCCAGGGGCACTTTCACCTCCCTGCGGGCCATCCAGACCCTGTGAGTGCCCTCCTCCCCTCAGACTTAGGGGGAGGTGACAGCCCCCCGGGGACAGGCAGCTGTCTCGCCCTGTACCTTTTGCTTACCAGGAGTGGCCTCTCACAAAGGAAAGAGCACAGATTTAGGATCGGATAGTCCTGAGTCCAAATCCCACCTGTGGCCCTTATTAGCTGTGTGACTCTAGGCAGCTTATTTAGCTTCTCTGGGCCTCAGTTCACTCATTCATAAAATGAGACTAGTTTCTTCATGCGGGTGTTATGAGAGAAAAGGGGATGTTTACACGGAGCTTAATGCTCCTTAAGTGCTGGCTGTAATTAATAATAATAACATCAATTCTAAGACATCCATTGTTTCTGCATTAACAGCTCTAAGCTGGGATAAATAGTACAACCAGTGGCATGTCATTTAATTGGCAGGATTTTGTTCTTTTCTGACAGTACATAAAATAATAGAGCATCTTGCAACTGATAATATCTTTTTTTTTTTAGATTTTTTTCAATGTTTTTTTATTTATTTCTAGGAGAGAGAGAGACAGTGTGAGCAGGGGAGGGTCAGAGAGGGAGTCACAGACTGAAACAGGCTCCAGGCTCTGAGCTGGCAGTCAGCCCAGAGCCCAACGCGGGGCTCGAACCCACAAACTGCGAGATCATGACCTAAGCGAAAGTCAGACGCTTAACCGACTAAGCCACCCAGGCGCCCCGCAATTGATAATATCTTAAATCAGATGAAATATGGCCATAGCAATGATGGCTATAAATTAAAAATTAGAGAGAAACAACCCTAGGCATTTATTTTAATCTTTTATTGGAGAAAATTATAAGCATATTAAAAGCAGCGTAGTGAGCCTCCTAGTTTCCATCGCCCAGCTCTAACTCACGGCCAGTCTTGTTTCATTACATCCCTCCTTCCTACCTCCCAGACTATCTGGAAGTAAGCCCCAGACATCACTCATCATCTACACAGACTTCACACATATGTATAAGAGGCACAAACGTTTGAAAACACAACCACAGCACTGTTACTATATCTAAAAATTTAACACTTCTTTGATATCATTAGGTATCTAATTAGTGTTAAAATTAAGTGTCTCATATATGGTATACAGCTTTTAAAATAACTTGGCTGAATAAGGAGGGTTTTTTTTTCCAAAGCTTTTATTTATTCTTGAGACAGAGACAGAGCATGAGTGGGGGTGGGGCAGAGAGAGAGGGAGACACATAATCTGAAACAGGCTTCACGCTCTGAGCTGTCAGCACAGAGTCCGATGCGGGGCTCGAACCCAAGAGCCGCGAGATCATGACCTGAGCCAAAGTCGGACGCTTAACTGACTGAGCCACCCTGACGCCCCTGAATCAGGCCGAGGCGATACAACTGGCTGATGTTGGCTGATGCATCACTAAGTTGTTTTTAGTGTCTATGTGTCCCCTCATGGCCTTGTTCCTTGAGCTGTGTTTGTTGAAGACACTGCATGATTGCATCCGCAAGCTCCCCGCGGTCTGCACATTGCTGGGAGATTCCATTCCCTGAGGTGTAGCTTCACACCCTCCTCTGTCCTGTCTGTGTCCTGCAGATAGAAAATTCTATCTGGGAGCTTGGTCAGGTTCGGATTTTTTTTTTCTTTTTTAGGCAGGATGACTCCACAGAACTGTGTACCTCCTTCGGGAGGCGTATGATACCTGGTTCTCTCTCTGTGTGTAATGGACACAGCTGTGTATTTCAGTGCCTGTGCCCATTCATTCTGTAGGGATCTTGAAACAGTGATGTTTGAATTCTAACGTTCCTTCTTCATTTGAGATTGCCCTTGTGGTCATGCTTGAAAAAGGAGTCCTTATCTGCAGTGTGACTTGATGGGCTGACCTGTGGGTCCAGAGCTATGTGCTTAAGGGCATGTACTGTTAATATCGCCATGGCCATTGTTGTCCTTGTCATCCTGCCATTGTTTATCCACCGGACAGTGCTCTCCATCAGGTAATATGTGCGCGGAGGGCCAGCATGGATGTGAAACAGGTCAAAGAAAGGCACAGCTCCTGCTCCCCAGGAACCACACCCGTCAGCAGGGATGTTAGCCACAAAGACAAACTTGTTAAAGCCCAGGTGCCCGCCTGCAGCCTGCGCCTGCTAATTAACTTACTTATAGCCAAGGAGAGGGGGATGGAGCACTATGGGGAAATCTTGCCAAATATGTGAAATTAGAAGTTACAGGGAGACAGTGGCAAGGTGCATTATTTCATGCAGCTGGTGGGATGGCCAAGAGAAACGTGCTCAGGAGATTTCAAGGTCGGAGACCCCCATGCAGGAAAGCCTTGGGGATGGGGAATGGGACTGAGTGCCTCGTGTGAGGAGCCTGTCACCCTCTCATGGTGGAAGGAGAGTGAACAGATCAAATGGATTGCGCTTCCTGAGGATGGCTTCTGTCAGTGTCTGCTCACCTGGCTGGATTTCAGCGAGTACCACCAGACAGCATGCTGAGATCTTGGCCACTGCCCAGAGGGCAGTAGTGGGGCACAGAGCTGGAGCAGAATGTTAGAACAGGAAGTCTCCCCCCGGGTGAGATCGAAATAGTGGTGACTCTGAAAACAACAGTCACTGCTATTTAGTGAGTCTTCACGGAATGCCAGGCCACTGACCTTTCTGTGTATTATATTATTGGATACTTACAGTGGCCTATGGGGAGGGGAGGTGGGTGTCTAGCATCCCTGACTTCACTGATGAAGAAATGAGGCAGGAGATCATGTGATGCACTCAAGGTCACACAACATCTGGTAGAGCAGGGGTTTGGTCTCCGACATCTCTTTCACCATCATCAAGAAGGTGGTCAGCTTTCCCCTCAATTGTGCTTTCTCCATAAGGATAGACTTTATTATTTAAAGGCTGTAAAACAGAACTGGACTTTCGGAAACAACTATTATATGTTAACAAACAAAATGCAGTTTGAAACAAGAATAAAAGAAACACAAATCTGAGGTATAATCGGGTATTCTCAATATAGGTTTGGATGGTTAAACTCCTTGACTGAATCGTGTGTCAGGCCTGATATGGACTCCTTACATCCTGCTGCATTTGTCCATGGCTCAGGGCCTGTGTCTCAGTACTGATTTTGCTGCAGTTTTCCTTGCCCTAAGAGATTTTTCTAAGTTTTTTTTTTAATGTTTTATTTATTTCTGAAAGAGAGAGAGAGAGGGGGGCAACATGAGCAGGAGAGGGTCAGAAAG
The DNA here is from genome assembly GCF_003009895.1 of Hyaena hyaena. Taxonomy (NCBI): domain Eukaryota; kingdom Metazoa; phylum Chordata; class Mammalia; order Carnivora; family Hyaenidae; genus Hyaena; species Hyaena hyaena. Next base: position 4,569,041 of record NW_024080676.1, on the reverse strand, counting down.
AGAAGGAGACATAGAATCTGAAGCAGGCTCCAGGCTCTGAGTTGTCAGCACAGAGCCCGATGCGGGGCTTGAACCCACGAAACGTGAGATCATGACCTGAGCCAAAGTCAGACACTTAATCGACTGAACCACCCAGTATCCCCCTAAGTTTTTTTTTTTTTAAACAGCTTTCATGAGGGGCACCTAGGTGGCTCAGTTGGTTAACCGTCCAACTCAATTTCAGCTCAGGTCATGATCTCACAGTTCATGGGTTCAAGACCCATATCGGGCTCTATGCTGACATTGCAGAGCCTGCTTGAGATTCTGTGTCTCTCTCTCTGCCCTTCCCCTGCTCATGTTCTCTCTCTCTCTCAAAATAAATAAACAAAACTTTTAAAAAACACTTTCATGAGGTATAACTTATATACCATAAAATTCACCTGTTCCAAGTGTATAATTCAGTGAGTTTTAGTATATTTACAATTGTTCAACTATCACCACAATCAAATTTTAGAACATTTCCATCACCCCTGTCAAAATCTCTTGTGTCCTTTTTAAAGTCAGTCCCCCCAAAAAAAAAATATAATAAAATAAAGTCAGTCCCAATTGCCAGCTTATCCCCAGGCAGCCTCTCGTCTAATTTCTGTCTTTGTATTTTGCTTTCTCTGAACATTTCATAAAAATGGAATCATCATGATGTATCATCTTTTGTGACTGACTTCTTTCACTTAGCATTGTGGTTTTTGTTTATTTTTTTAATGTTTATTTATTGTTGAGAGAGAGGGACAGAGTGACAGAGTGCGAGCAGGGGAGGGGCAGAGAGAGCGGGAGACACAGAATCTGAAGCAGGCTCCAGGCTCTGAGCTGTCAGCACAGAGCCTGATGTGGGGCTTGAACCCACAAACTGTGAGATCATGACCTGAGCTGAAGTCAGACGTTTAGCCGACTGAGCCACTCGGATGCCCCAGCACTGTGTGTTTGAGGTTCGTCCACATTGCAGTATGTACTAGTACTTTGTTCCTTTTTATTTATTGCCAAGTAATTTCCTATTGAGTGGATAGACCACATTGTGTTTATCCTTTCTAGTTGGTGGACATCTGGATATACACTTTGGAATCACTATGATAATGCTGCTGTGAATATTTGCTTACAAATCTTTATGTGCACAAATGCTTTTATTTTTCTTAGAATCTCTGGCTCACGTAGGAAATTTGTGTTTAACATTTAAAAAAATTGTCAGTTTTCCAGAGTGGCTATAAATGCCATTTACATTCCTACCAGCAATGTATTATAAGGGTTCCGTTTTGTCTGCATCCTTGCCAATACCTGGTATCATTTGCCTTTTTGTTTATAGCCACCCTAGTGAGTGTGGAGTGGTCACTCGTTGTGGGTTTAATTTGATGCTGAGTATCTCTCCCATAAGATTTTTAGCTGTGACTTCTTGAGTGCATATTCCAAGAAAGACACTGAGAATACAGTATTCCCTTCCACCTTCTATCCACATTTGCTGTGACAAATGTTCATGGCTACACAGGCAGCACATTTCTGGGCGTGCCTTTCACATGATGATTTTTTTCTTCTTCCTGCACATTTCCCCTTCTCAGCTCCCTGCCCTTCACAATTGTTAAAAAAAACACTAATTTGTGTCAAATACTTAAGCTACTTGTCTCTGTGGGTGGTTCAAGTTTTTACAGATTGGTTTTGACACAAATAACTGTTCTTAAAAAGGATATATTCTGCCCCACACCCCTTCAACATTTCAGTGTGCGCCTGAACAACATAATTGGATTGATTTTAAACAGTTTTCTACTGAGATTGTGACAAAGGGAAGCAATTAGTTCAGGCAGAGGCCAGGCAGTGAGGCATGGGCACATGTGGCTGGGTGGTTGGGAGGGTCCCAGAGCAAGCCCCGAATCCTAATACATTTTCAATCAGCAATGAACTCTGCCAAGGGGAGTCCACAAACGCGCCTTCTCTGCAGATTGACAGTTTAAATAGGGAGACAAATGCCCAACCAGACGCAGAAGGGGTGGGAGGGGCCCAGCCCACCTGGAGATGCTGACAGGAGGCAGGAAAGCAAGGACAGTGCCTAGGGGAGTGGCAGGGACGTCTGGGCAGAGAAGGCCCCAACCAAGCATCCCAACTAGGATCTAGAGCCCAGGAGGCAATGACCAGGAAAGAGAGTGGCCAAGGTCTGAGCTGAGCTGGGTGCAGACCCTGAGCAGGGGTCATGCCTCTGCTCACAGAACCCTGTAGCCCCATCAGAACACTGGTATGAGGCCATTAAGTAGATGGCCAGGAGTGATAGCATTAGATGGAGAAGTGGCCTCTGAGCTCATCCCTGCATTGTCTCCCTGTACTTCCATGCAGAAGCATTGGCTCTCAGGTACAGTAGCCAGACCAGGTGCTAGAATATTCTTCCATGGGTGTCTCGGTTTAGAAAGCAAGATATGCCCACTGCTCTGATGGCCCAGATGCAGGTCAGCAAGCTGGCTGTTGGGGTTGTTCAGATGTGGCTTGCTCTGAGCCTTTCGGGGTGGTGAGGGCCCACAAACGGGTAAACCACCCATGTGGTTGCTTACAGCACCTGTCAGCTGCCCCGTCCCCACGTCCACCCTGCTGGTCACACAGGCAGCCTGGAAAGAGCCTAAGAGTGACTTCCCAATAAATATCTATCCAGACATTGCTTTCTGACTTTCCCTTGTGTCAAGAGACAGCCTGTGAAACAGTGAGGGGAAACAGCCCCAATGGCCTGAGGTGGGAATGGAGATTCCCACAAGTGAGGGGCTGCAGCAGGCACTTTGGCATACGTCCCCCCAGCTGCAGGACCAGCCTGGCACCCCTGGCTTCATCCCCTTCCTGACAAAGGCTGTGGAAAGAAGCTGCTGTTGTCCGAGGCCACAGGGAGGGGACGACCCACATCAAAGCCTTCTGGGCACTGACAGTACTGGGTTCAAGTACCTGCTCTGTCCCCTCACCCATGGAACGATGGGGTGGTCTGGCCAGTCTCCAGTTCACTCTTGCCTCTACTGATGTCTGTGAAATGCCCAGGGTGGGGTGGGGGATGGATGGGTACAGGTAGGTAGATGGGCAGAGGACAGAATGAGCCTTGGAGTGGGGAGGTAGCAGGGACAGCCAGATGGCCCGGAGCCAGCAGAGGTCCCTCCCTGCTGCGATCCCTCTCTGGCAAGGCTTCTCCAGTTGATGGGTGTGCCGGGGGGTGGGGGGTGGCCCCAGGTGGTGCATCTCCCCCCTGGGCCAGCCCTGGGCTTCGAGCCACTGGGAGGCGCGAGGCCCTATCCAGGCGGAGGTCAGCGCAAGTTTGCAACTCTGTCTCTGACCCCCACTCTGATGCCCCCTTTGGACAGGCATCTGGCACAGAACCCTTTCATCTGCGACTGTAACCTCAAGGGGCTGGCAGACTTCCTGCGTACCAACCCCATTGAGACGAGCGGGGCCCGCTGCGCCAGCCCCCGGCGCCTTGCCAACAAGCGCATTGGGCAGATCAAGAGCAAGAAGTTCCGGTGCTCAGGTAGCTGCCTGCTTGCCCACCTGTCTGTCTGTCCACCTGCCTGCCTGTCTTCAGTCTGCCGAGGGGCCCGGGGGGTGTTTTCTGGACAGCTCCAACAGGGGTGTCCTGGGCCACTGGAGACCTTCTCAGAGCAGGTAGTCCTAAGACTGTGGACTTGGATCTGAACGGGTGGACAGCCCCACCCCTCATTTTACTGGGGCTCAAGGAAGGGTAGGGCTGGCTGAAGGTCCCTGAGGGAGGACTGGCCACACAAGGACCCAGGTTCCTCTGCTCCCAGGTCAGTTTGCTTTCATGCTACTGCTTTTCAGACGAGAAGCCTGGGAACTCTCCTCAGGGAGAGAGCTGCCTCCCCTGGGCTCTGGGGCAGCAGAAGCTGCCTGGGGACAGTGTGAGTCAGCTTCTGAGCCCGCAGCCTGGTCTGGGGCCTGGGGCCTCTCTGCCCCACACCATCTTGTGCCATTGCTCATGAGCATTGCCGTGGCCTGGGTGCTCCCCTAGAGTTTCAGTTAGGGGTGGTACCACCCCAGCATCAGCATGGCCCGGGGAACATCTGTGCTCTGTGGCACAGCCTTCACATGGAAGCCCTGATTTGGGACCCTAGTGTTGTTCCTGGGGTGCCCACTCCTGGGCAGTGGGATTGGGGCCTGGGCTCTTTCTGCACATCCTAGAGGATTCCAGCTTCATGGTGTTTCTGCTTCTCTCCCCAGCCAAAGAGCAGTACTTCATTCCAGGTAGGAGAGCCAGCGGGGGAAGGCCAAGGCCAGCCTGGGGAGGGGGGAGGTTGGGGCGGTGGCAGCGGGTGAGCAGGGGCAACAGGCTGAGGGGGCTGGGGAGACCCTGCCCTGGGCCCCTCGGCCTCCCGCCCCTGCCCTCTGACTGTAGGCACGGAGGATTACCAGCTGAACAGCGAGTGCAACAGCGACGTGGTCTGTCCCCACAAGTGCCGCTGCGAAGCCAGCCTGGTGGAGTGCTCCAACCTGAAGCTCACCAAGATCCCCGAGCGCATCCCCCAGTCCACGGCCGAGCTGTGAGGGCCCCCAGCCCCTCCACACCCTCGCCGGGCCCCGGTCCTGCTAGCCCTACGCGATCCACTCTGGGCTTTCCTCTGGTCCGGCCCTGTTTGGGCAGCTTTGGCCAGAAGCACCTCCCGGGCGAAGCCCCTCGGCTGCTGATTCACAGCCTCCAGACCTTCCAGTCTCTGGCAGGCAGGGCCTGAGCCAGGGGTGGCTTCTCCCAGTCAGGCTCTTGCCTTCTGGGAGATGTGATTCTATTAGATCAAGTTGGACCTTAGGCCATACTTTATTTTCTTTTCTTTAAAAATATAAGTGCCTATGTGCATGAACAGCTAAACATATCTGTCATTCGAGTACATACGTTTTCATGGCATTTTCAGTTTTAAAAATATCCCCATTCGCCCCCAGCACCCTCATCCGTCCTTCCTTTGATAGAGAATCGGTTCGCTTTGCCAGTTAAAGTCTTCTGGGTGCCCCTTTGTTTGAGTCCCAAATATTCTCAATTTGGAAAATACTCTAATGTCTGTCATTTATGAATGTGTAAGTTCTTTCCATTGCCTCTTACAGACGATTAAACAACAATGAGATTTCCATCCTGGAGGCCACTGGGATATTTAAAAAACTCACTCATCTGAAGAAGATGTGAGTTACCCATTGGCAGGGAGGTTGTGGCCAGGACTCTAGCTGGGGAGGGAGAAGGAAAATATTGTGTGTGGGGGGGGGGTGGTTCCTGGGGGCGGGGCTCCCCTGCAGGGGTTTGCAGGAAGGTGGGGGAGGGGCCTCAGCTCCACGATCTTTCTGCCGCCTTCTGTCCAGCAATCTGAGCAACAACAAGGTGTCGGAAATAGAAGATGGGGCCTTTGAGGGCGCGGCCTCTGTGAGCGAGCTGCACCTGACCGCCAACCAGCTGGAGTCCATCCGGAGCGGCATGTTCCGGGGCCTGGACGGCTTGAGGACCCTGTAAGTGTGCAGCCAGGGAGCAGGGCCAGGAGGCAAGAGGCAAAAGCAAGCTGGAGTGTCACTGTCTGCATTCAGAGAGAGGGTTGCAGGAGGAGGAGAGGGGCAGCAGAGGGTGTATGAGGTCTGCGGTCAGGGTCTGCAGGGCGGCATGTGGTCAGATGTTGGTAACCGTACTGAGGCCTGCTTTCTTGTTTCCTGGGGTGTGGGGTCGGTGCCTGGTGAAGGGGTGGGTGGGGGTGGACCCTTTGGGAAGTCCCCCCTGCCCTCTGATCAGGCTGCCAGAGCACCGCACGTGTATTTAGTTCAGGAGTGGCCGGCATGGCTGCGGGCAGGAGGCCTGGGTGGCCCCAAGGCAGGGACACTGCTGAGGTGACTGAGCCAGTGCAGAGGGGGGAGCAGGGATGGCCCATTATCTCTGGGAGTCTGGGATCCCATGAGCCAGAGTCCAGCCAGAGCTAACCCCACATCGGGGCTCAAGAGGATCCTGGGGTCATCCACCCCCCCCCCGAATGCTGCAGAGCCCCCCCCGCCCCGAGGTGGCACTAGCTCTTCACATGGCCACACCGACCTTTCGAGCACGCGGTAGACAGCCCTGTCCAGTTGGACTTCTTACAGTGGAAGAGGTGTCCCGCGTCTGCACCGTCTAGCCAGTAGTCACATGTGGCCGTTCAGTTATTGACAGGGGGCAGGTGCTGTTGAGTCACGACATTTGGAATTTCAGTTCACTTTAATTCATTTGACTCTGAGCAGCGTAGGGCCGCTATAGGGGTAGCACAGCTCCAGCCGCCAGCTGGAGGGTTTAACTCCCAGCCCTGCTATAGGGCCATCCGCCCATCTTCAGAGCACGCGTCATGCAACTTGTGTAAAGGAAATGAATACATGAAGGGGTTCCCTGTGGGTTCTGGGGGGGATTTGTTGCTGTTTTTTGTTATTGTTTGGTTGGTTTGGTTCACAGAAAGGAGATTCCTTTTGCGCTGTGTTTTGCCACTTGGTTTTTTCACATGTGAATCTAGTGGGACTGTTTTTCCCAGCTGTTCACGTTCTTCTCTATACTTTGTAGCCCTTGAACGAGGGCATAGTGTGCTATTCAGCCAGTCACATGGGTTCTTTCTGAGGAAGGTGTGGATGGGCTGGAGGAGGGGGAAGGGCTGGCGCTGGGGCAGAGGCAGCAAGAAGAAAGTGCCCTAACCCCTCCAGCACACACAGGCGAGTGCTGTTAACTGTCCGCCTCCACTGTGTCTCCAGTCTTGTGTATCCATGTATGTACTTGTGACACGCACGTGCACCCATACACCTGCGTGCTTACGTGTGGGTGCTTCTGAACGGAATCCTAGAATCCATTTGGTAACCTGCTTTGTCCTTAAACACAATGTGGGCACCTTTACATACCATTAAAATTTCTTTTACAACATCATTTTGAAGGACTATGTATTATATAATTACAGGAAATTCAGGCTATTTTATCTGTTTTTTAATGTTTATTTTTTTGATAGAGAGCACGTGTTTACACTAGTGCATGTGAGCAGGGGAGGGGCAGAAAGGGAGGGAGGGAAAGAGAAAATCCCAAGTAGGCTCTGCTGCCCTCACCACAGAGACCGATGTGGGGCTCGAACCCACAAACTGTAAGATCATGACCTGTGCTGAAATCAAGAGTCATATGCTTAACTGAGCTGCCCAGGCACCCCAGAAATTCAGGCTCTCTTAATTTTTTATTATGAGCAAAGTTGTGATTTATAGCTTTATCATGAAATTCTGTGTCCATCTAGGATTATTCCCTATTGATAAGTTCCTAAAAGAAGCCTTGCTGGATGAAAGCACGAAGCCCTCTTAAGGTCTTTGCTGCCTACCTCTCACTTTCAGGAAGGCCCCACGTGATTCTCCTGCTGGCCCACGTATGAAAGTGCCCATTCACCCATACCAACCCTGGGCATTATTACTATATTTTAGTTATTGTGCACTTTATCGGGCAAAGGTTCAATATTGCTTACATGTACTTGATTACTAGTGTGTTTAAACATCTTTTATCAGTGTTCATAAACCATTTTAATTTCCTTTGTGAATTGTCTATTCTGTGTCCAGCTTGGTTTTGGTTTTGGTTGGGGAGGGGATTTGAGCCAGGTTTTTGAGGGTAAACAGGGACTTCAGCAGGTATAAATGAGGAATGGGGTCATTCTAGATGGCCAGCATAGCCAGAGCAAGGCACCACACACCCCCATGCTCACCTGCAGGACAGAGGAGTCCAGGGTGGATCGCTCTCCCGGAAGGTGGGCAGGCACTGGACTGGGCTGGCTCTTGCGGGCACAGTAAGGAGAGGAAACATTCTATGGGTAGCTGGGGAGCCACTGGGGCCTCCGGCTGACAGGGACACGACTGGGTTTAGGTTTTAGGCAAGTGTCCTGGGTGTTGGTGCAGAGGGTGGGCTGGGGGTGGGGAAGGCCCTGGGCACCCAGGGAGAGAAGGCGGCGGTTGGGCGGTGTGGGCGCTGCACAGGCAGGGTGGACGGGAGTGCATCCCGAGGTGGGGCGGGGGGCAGGAGGGGAGCCTGGGCGCGGGGAGAATCTGTGAGAGGCCCCCACTGGGCAAGGCACCGGCAGGTGGGAGGCCGTGGGCACAGCGCCGGCTTCCCCTCCCGCTCCCCAGGATGCTGAGGAATAACCGCATCAGCTGCATCCACAACGACAGCTTCACGGGCCTGCGCAATGTCCGCCTGCTCTCACTCTACGACAACCAGATTGCCACCATCTCCCCCGGGGCCTTCGACACCCTCCAGGCCCTGTCCACACTGTAAGTCTGGCCCCAGCATCCAACCCCAGCGCCCCTCCGGCCGCCCTCCGCAGGGTGGTTACTTGAAAGGACTCACTGCGGGTGTTGGGCTCTTGTGGTCTGTGGGGTCCCACCACGTCAGAATGCCACGTCTCGGTAACTGCTGGTCACCTGGGAAAGAGTGCGGGTGGCCGCCTGGCCCGCCCATGGTGGGGCGAGAGGGCTTTGCAGGGAAACCCAGCCTGGCAGGTGTGTTGCTGGTCACATGCTTTCTCTTCCAGAAACCTTCTGGCCAACCCTTTCAACTGCAACTGTCAGCTGGCCTGGCTGGGGGACTGGCTACGGAGGAGGAAGATTGTGACGGGGAACCCGCGGTGCCAGAACCCAGACTTCTTGCGGCAGATCCCGCTGCAGGACGTGGCCTTCCCTGACTTCAGGTGTGAGGATGGTAAGTGGTTGGACCCTGGGTGGGAGGGGAGAGGCGGGCAGCCAGCCCTGAAGAGTTTCCTGCAGGGAAGGGTGGCCCTGGGCCTTGGTGGGGCGTGGGGGGTGGGCCGGGATCAGGGAGACCCACTCTTAGTCCCACGCCTGCCTCCTGGTGTCCTCCGGGGATTTTAAGAGCAATAACATGGTTATTGTTTAAACAATGGGAAAGAATAGATAAAAGAAGGAGATATACGTTACCTATGATCCTATCACTCAGAGAAAATCACAGTTCACATTTTAGTGTATTTTTTAAATGTTTATTTATTTTGAGAGAGAGAGAGAGTACATGGGAGAGAAGCAGAGAGAGAAGGAGAGAGAGAATCCCAAGCAGGCTCTACACTGATAGCTTGGAGCCTGAACTCACGACTGTGAGATTCTGACCTGAGCCGAAATCAAGAGTCAGATGCTTAACCAACTGAGCCACCCAGGCGCCCCTACATTTGAGTGTAATTTTTAAAAGTTTATTTATTTTGAGACTGAGAGAGACACAGGGTGAGTAGGGTAGGGGCAGAGATAGAGAGGGAGACACAGAATTCCAAGCAGGTTCCGGGCTGTCAGTGCAAAGCCCCGACATAGGGCTCGAACCCACAAAACCACAAGATCATGACCTGAGCCAAAATCAAGAGTTGGACACTTAACAGACTGAGCCACCCAGGAGCCCCTACATTTTAGTGTATTTTTTAACATCAGTGTGCCTAAGCCAGGGATCTGCCTCTTGGCGGTTCCTCCGTGCCCCAGACTTACGGGCTTACCCTGTCCATGATGTGCAGTGGGACCTTCTCAGGCCCCATCCTCCACGTGGGAAACCTGATCACTTGTCACTTCAGAGTCCCAGCCTCTTTCCTGAGCCCCCTCCCTGCTAGCCCTCCCCACGCAGAGCATAGTGGCCCCATTCCGGCCAGGCGATTTCCCACAGAGCTCCCTGCAGGCAAGGCAGCTGCTGGAGGCAGAGTTGCCGCACCTCCCCCCACCCCCGGGGAAGGGGTGAGGTTGAGAATAGAGCAATCATCCTGCCTGTCCCTGAGCCCAGTCACAGGGAGTTTCTCCCCGCTGCCTTCAGTAGGGAACTCCAGCCCCCCACCCGGCCTCCTCCCGCCCTCTCTCAGCCTGCTTCCAGGGGGCAGTTCAGCTCCCAGACCGGCCCAGGCAAGGAGCTTCAACTTTCACACCAAGAGAGAAGGTCAGCGTGGTTTTCTAAACAAAGTCAGTGGATTTCCTAGAGCAGTTTTACTTCCTATTTTAAAAAATTCCATACTACTCACATATATATTTGCATATCATTTTATACAGTAAGAACTTCCTAGTCTTTAAAAAATTTGTTTCTTTTTAAAATTTAATTTTATCTTAATTTCTAGTATAGTTAACATACAGTATTATTTTAGCTTCAGGCGTACAGTATAGTGATTCAACAATTCCATCCATCACACAGGCTTCTTACAAGTGCCCTCCTTAATCACCATTGCCAATTTTATCCATCCCCCACCCAAAAATTCTGTTCCTTTTTCTTTTTCTTTTTTTCTTAAAGTGTATTTATTTATTTTGAGAGAGTGAGAGAGTGGGGGTGGGCAGAGACAGAGGGAGAGTCCTATGCCCCCTTTTCCAGACTGGGGGACGTTGGGCACGTTACTTAACCACTCTGCCCTTAGTTTCCTCATCCCTGTAATGGGCTGATAGCACATCCACCGGAGAGATGTTTTGAGGATTCAGGGAGTTCTGTATCACATGACGCCTGCGCACAGCTGCCCTCCGTAACCGGTAGCCTCTGTCCCCTGCTCCCCAGTGCCCCCGGCAGCTCCTACCATGCTGCCCTTATTGTTCCTCCTACACCCTGTCAGAAGAGAGGAAGGCATACCCGGTAACATTTACGGGATAAGTGAATGAATAAATGAAGGAGGTGTGATGGAAGGAGCTCAGAGTCCATGTTGGCCAGTTGTGGGGTATCTCTGACCAGCCTTCTGAGCTGAGCAAGTTATGTAATCTGTCCAGATCTCAGTAAAGTATAAAACCTTTCATTTACTCATTCAGTTGATCTATGTTGAGGGCTCCCGTGTGCCAGCCCCAACTCTGGGTGCTGGACTCCTCCTGTGAGCAAAAGAGCAGAGACAAGTCTCTGTCCCCGTGGTGCTTGCATTCTTTCTTGTTAAAGAGATTATGTTCAGGGCGCCTGGGTGGCTTAGTCGGTTAAGCGTCCGACTTTCGCTTAGGGCATGATCTCGCGGTTCGTGGGTTCGAGCCCCGCGTCGGGCTCTGTGCTGACTGCCAGCTCAGAGCCTGGAGCCTGTTTCAGAGTCTGTGTCTCCCTCTCTCTCTGACCCTCCCCTGCTCGCGCTGTCTCTCTCTCTCCCCCCTAGAAATAAATAAAAATTTTAAAAAATTTAAAAAAATAAAGAGATTATGTTCAATATAGTGTCTGATGCATAGTAGGTGCTCCAGAAATGGGATGGTTGCCATCCTCCTTCTGGGCTGAGGTCCACCTTGAACCCAAGGCAGAAGAGATTGACCCAAGACTCATCTTAACCTCAAAATGATCCAAGGGCCTTTGTCCCTGGTAGGAAGGGGTGCAGCCAAGAGGGGACCTACTGGTGCCTGGGGCAGTGTCAGAGAGGGGCTTCTGTTCTGAGACACCCAGGAGCGCAGCCCCAGGCATAAGAGGCCCCAGGAAGACCTGTCCCCTCACTGACATGTGTTTGCACCTTCCTCCCCAGGCCAAGAGGAGGGGGGCTGCCTGCCCCGCCCCCAGTGCCCCCCGGAATGCGCCTGCCTGGACACGGTGGTCCGCTGCAGCAACAAGCACCTCCAGGTCCTGCCCAAAGGCATCCCCAAGAACGTCACAGAACTGTGAGTGGCCGCAGGCCTGGCAGCAGGGGCAAGGTCAGCAAGAACAGCTGATGGGGGCTCGGAGTGAGGGCGTTGTGGGAGGCGCGGGTTCCAGGAAGGCCCTGAGCTTCTGCTGGACCCGTCTCTGAGGCTCCCACGGCGAGTGCTTCCTCGCTCTAAGCGGAAGCCTGCTTTTAAAATAAGAAGTAACATTACGCTGGCCCCTTCGCCTCCTCTCACGAGCATCCCCTCTGTCATGAAAACCCTCACAGCAGCTGCTTCTGCTGGCTGCGCGGCTCCACCACACGAATCTGCTATGATCTATATAACAAAGCCCCCCTTCATCTGAGAGTTGTTTCCGATGTTTTACTGTTAAGAGAATTCACCCAGGCGAAGCTCCCTTCTATGAGGGAGCTCGTCAAAGAGTGCTGCATTGCTAAGACTCTCGCTGCCTTTTGCAGGATGGCCTTCCAGAGAGGTCATTGCCCTCGCACCCCAGAGGGCTGGGTGTGGAAATGGCCTTCTTGGCCACCCCCGTTGTCGGTACTGGGCACCATGGGCTAAGTGCGGATGCAGATGTGGCGTCCGAGCTTACGGGGAGGTGCGGGTGTCCGTGTGGGCCACAGACAGGAGAGCGGGGCTGCTTCAACTGACACCCTCAAATAAGAGGCTGTGGTCAGTCCCCGACTCATCCTGCCCCCTGGGATGGGTCCCTCCAGGCCTCTGTAGCTGCGCTTTTCCTTCCCTATGGGGAGCGCGTGAGGTTTTCATTGTGTTTCTTTCATTGCCAGCAAGGCAGACTGTTTCCTCACAGGCACAGCACCCACTGCAGCCCTTGTCCTGTGTCCCTGCCCAGTTTTCTCTCATCTGTCAGTGTTCCATTCCCTCCTTGGCGCCTCCTAGCAGCCCTGAGCATAATGGACAAGTGGGGCAGGCTGCCTTCTGTGACTGAGGATGCTAAAGTTCAGAGGCTGGGAAAAATCACTTGACTTCTCTAGGCTTCCATTTTCCCAGCTGTAAAATCGGGCCACTAGGGTGTATTGAGAAGAGCCGTTGAGAGGATCACATGAGATGGGTGGGAAGTCACTCTGTATGACCCAGAGTGATGGGTCAGGGTGGGTAAAGCCCTGATTCTGCTGCTCTCTGGATCCCCGGTGGTGGGGGTGAGCCATCCTGAGGGCTGCAGCTGGTGGGGGTCCCGGGCAAGGAGCCCAGCTGGGGTTTCAGCTCCTGGCCCCTGGATCCCTGCTTAGCAAGGATGTCTGGGAGGACAGGGGACCTTCACAGCATCTTGAATCCCAAGCTCCACCTTGCAGACGTGGGGGACCTTAGGGAATGTTACAAGGATTTTTGGTGGGCTGGGCTTTGGGAACAACAGCTTGGGTGGCAGTGTATAGAGTGGGTCCCAGAAGGGAGGCCGAGGTGGAGGAACAGACGGAGGCGGCTGAGGAGCCCAGGCATGGGTGACCGTATGCCTTCAGGGGAGATGGGAGAGCAGGACACAGCAAATGAGCAGAGGCCAGTGGGCAGGAGAGCCAGCAGCTAGGGGGCGCTGTTGAGTGAGGAGGAGAATGACCCCCAGGAGCCTGAGCCTGGGAGGTTGGGATCATGGGTATGATGCTGGGAGTCAGGCGAACCAGCCAGGGTGTGAGAGACTGAGCTCAGGGGTGGGCAGGTTGGGTCTGGGGCTCCCATGGGAGCTAGCAGGTGGAGGGGGGGACTTGCGAGCTGGTGAGGGGTCTGGCAGGTGTGCCCAAGAGGACTAATATACAGATCTGACCTGTCTGGCCAAGAAAACCGCAGGGGGGGGGTGAGGAGCCCAGCACTGAGCCCTGGGTAGCACCCACCTACAGGGAGGAGGCTGAGCGGGCGAGGCAGGGGCAGCTAGGAAGCCAAGGGAGGCTGTGTCTCAGTGCTTTGACCAAGTGCTTTGGTGGCATCTACCCGAATGCCTAAGAAACCACATATTTCCTCCTCCAGTTAGTGATTCTGGGCCAGTTGTGTGGTCTGCATGTAGGGGAGGAGAGGAACTGGAAGGCCCTGGCTGCAGGGGAGGCTCCTCTAGCACCGTGCTAACTGTCGTGTTCTCTCCTGTAGCTACTTGGATGGGAACCAGTTCACACTGGTTCCGGGACAGCTGTCTACCTTCAAGTACCTGCAGCTTGTGTGAGTATCCGGGCCTCTTGAGGATCCCAGGCCTGCCTTAGAAGACAGGGGGGCCACTGGTATCTAACCCTCTGGCTCCAGCTTTTCTGGAATCCCCTCCGCGCCCACCCTGCTTCCAGCTGATCTGGTTTTTATTTTGCCCCTTCCCTCCCTGGATGTCAGTGGATAGAACTGTGTTGCCACCTAGTGGCCACACTTGGGAATGGCATGATTCCAGAATCCCTTGAGTTGGACCCTGTCCACTTCTCCGTAGCCGACACCCCAAGCCTCCATCTGGCCTGAGAATTATTGTTAATGAGGGTCATCCTGGCAAAGGAAGGAGCCAGAGCAGAAGTAGAGGCTGATGGAAAGCTTCTCAGTCCAAGCTCGGCCCCCAAACCAAACATGAAACAGGACAGCTACAAATACACGTCTGTGACTAAGTTTTTCTTCAGGCTAACATCTCTTTTTCTGTTATTCCCACCTTTGACCCTTTCCACTCCATGAAAATATATGAACTAAGCCTCAGAAGGACTTCATTTTCTCTTCGCCTTCCAGCCTAATTAACACCTCTCTCCAATTGTCTTGGTGTGCTCATTGGCTAGATTTTCCCAAAAAGAAGTCCAGAGAACATTCCACGTTAGTTTGGCTTGGGGCAGTGCTACTCAAAGTGTGGTCTGTAGACCAATGGCCACTAGAGAACTGTTTGTAATGGGTCCACAGTTGGGTAGGAAACTTGCCCCAGAATGTAAATCAGTGTCTTGCTTCCTTCACTGAGAAGTGCCACTATAAAAAGAACGTTAGCTAAACCAAGTTGTGTGTTTAGTGTCGTGGTGATTGCACTTTGGCACAAGGTCCTTGTTGTGGGACATTCAGTTCAGGGACTGGCTACTTTGAGCAGCACTGGCTCACAGGATCTTGAAGTTCTGGTGTATCTGCCTTTGCTAAAGTCCTGGCAGATGAGTTTTGACTGTTCCAATGGTGTGAGGGGTGGGAGGAGGACAGTGATTTGGTGGCTGGTGACAGAATAGCCAAGACATAGATGGCCGTTCTCTCTAATTTGAGGCAGCTGCCCTGGTGGCTTGGATGCCTTTGGGAGGAAAGGAGGCAGAGAGGGCCGATGGGGGCCGGTCCTTGCCCATCCCAAGCAGGGACCACACGGTGTGCTGAGAGCTCAGAGAAGGACTAAAGTGTATCCTAAGAACAACAGACCAGTCTTGAATGAGAGGAGTTAGAGGAACATTTACTAAGAGGAAATGAAGGCAGGGTGCGTGGTTTCGTGTTCTACAAGTGAGGATATATGATGAAGGCCCCTAAGTCACGGGCTATCTGCCAGAGGTGGTGGTCTGGGGGGCATGCAGGAGGGAGATGTGGGACGGGTGTTCCAGCAGAGGTAAATGCGCATTAGGGATGTGGCTCAAAGCAGAGGGTGATGAACTCAGTGTGGGGCCGGGACAGAGGCAGAACTCACCCGTGGGCAGAGGGAACAGGGGCAAGAGAATTTCAGGAAGTGAGCAAACCTATGCCAGGCATGTGGGAGGCAGTGAGGGAGAGTGGGCCAGAATCCGGAGCACCTAGCAGTGGCTGGGCTAATTTTTTAGGCAAAGGGGAGCCGCTGTGGGATTTGGCAGGGAAGTGACCTAGTCAGATTTGTGTCTTAGATTGAGGTGGTGCCACCCATGAGGAAGTCGGATGGAAAGGGAACAAAGCTGTAGGGGAGAGAGTCTGAGACAGAAGCCAGGGAAAGAGATGGCTGGAGTAAGCAGAAATGAAGGAGGAGGCTAAGAGAGAGGAGGGGGCAGGTAGGGCAGTGTTTCTGGGTCCTTGGGGCTGCGGACCAGGTGGGTAGGGAAAGTGCAAGCTGTGGCCTGGAGCTGGACTGTCTCTGGAGGGGAGTTCATAAGCGGGGACGCTGTTGCATGTGTGGAGAGGGAAGCCAGGAGCTTGAGAAGTGGGGTATCAGTCGTGACCCGGGACCTGGGGTGGGTTACTTGATCACTCTGCTTCATTTGAAAAAAGTTGTTATTGTCATGTCCCCGCCCCCCGCCCCCCCCCCCCCGCCCCCGCCCCCGCCCCCTATCCCACCCTGCTGGGCAGGACTGTGTGAGGGCCTGGGAAGGAGCCTGGTGAAGTGTTAGCAGAGAGAAAGCACAGAGCCCTCTCAATCTGGTAGTTAGGAGGTGGCTGATTTCTTTGGTGGGAGCGTGTCCACGGTAGGAGGGGGCATGAGCCAGGCTGTCCTTGTTGGGGGGGGGGGGGTTGGGGAAGGAAATGGGAACGGGTAGTCCTGAGGACACAGTGAGAGTTCAGGGAGCAGAGCAGAAGGCTGTAGCTGATTGTGAATGGAGTGCCCCTCTCTACCACCACCCCACGCCCCTGCTGCCGCCTGGCTAAGGGGCAGGGGACATGGGCAGAGTAGGGGAGGGGAGGAGCCTGTAGCAGAGAGCCAGCACTGGGTTCTTCTTTCTTCTCAACAGTGATGCTTTCGTCTTTTCCAGGGACTTGAGTAACAACAAGATCAGCTCCTTGAGCGATTCCTCCTTCACCAACATGAGCCAGCTGACCACTCTGTGAGTCCCAGGGGTGGGGAGGTGGAGAGAGGGCACGCACGTTATGTCATTGAGACTTTCTTCAAGCCCCACTGGTCACTCCTCAGCCACCAGGGAGTGTGCCCGGCCTTGTCAGCTAAAAAGAAAAAAAAACCTGTTTTTTTATTGTGAAATATAGCCTACCTACAGAAAAATGCAAAAAAAATCCCTATAAAGTACAGTTTAACAAATAATCATAAAGCTAGCACACGTGTAAATACCTAAGGCATAGAACAGAGCACAGCCCTCCCAGAAGTCCTTCCCTCGGTCCCTTCTTGATCATTTGCCCCTCTGGTCTCCAGGGAGTCCCTCCCCTGACTTTGATGGTGATCAACGTCTTTGATTTTCTTTGTAGCACTGCCATCTACATACGGACTTCTGTACAATGCAGTTTCATTTGGCCCATTTTTTGAACCTTATGTAAATGGAATCGTGCAAGATATATATTTTTTGTATCTGGTTTCTTTTATGTAACATTATGTTTGTGAGGTCCACTCGTGGGAAGCTGTGGTCTGGTCATTTCTACTGCTGTGCAGTGCTCCTTAGTAGGAATACACCCTCCTTCCCTTACCCATTTCACTACGGATGAATAGTGGGGTTGTTTCCAGTTCGTACTATTGCAAAGGCGACCTTCCGAACACTTTTGTGCCCATATTCTGGGTTGTTTTAACGACGCTTTAATTACATTCCAAGCAATTGGAGAGAATAGTGAGCAGCTCTTACATTGACCTGAAGCTTAACGCGGTGTGGCCCTCACCTTCTCAACACCTCATCTTACAGACAATGTGCCAAGAACTTAAGAACTTTCCCTGAGACTCCACTGTGGTCAAACAGTAGAGCCAGTACCCCCAAAAAAGGAGGGGTCATGACCCCACCAGACCCCCGGGGGGCAGAAGGTGGACCTGAGACCATGAAATGATGGTTCTAGGTTACCCACTTCACTTACTTGCCCCAGAGGCTTCCCATCAACTGGCTCCCATTTCAGAGTCTCCGTGAGCCTGTATGTGAAGCTGCCAGCAACCAGGGCAATTCTGCCCGCCAGGGGACATTTGGCAGCGCCGGCAGCATTTCCAGGGGTGACAGCTAGAGCCAGGCAGGAAGGGCCACCGGCGCCTCGTGGGCAGGGGCCGGGGACGCTGCCACACAGCCTGCGATGACCAGGGTGGCCCCCAACAAAGCACAGTTCAGAATGCTGGGCTGGCAAGTCCTGGTCTCGGTGGCTCCGGCCGCTGCAGGGGAAGCAGCCCGTCCCTGTGGCAGGAGCATCTTGTGCTCTCGTTATTATCTGAGGGACCGTTGGTCCCACAAACTGTCCATGCCTAAGGCTTATGATTGGATACGTCCTGACTTACGTTCACATCCTTGGGACCATCACCACAGTGAACGCAGGGACCCTTCCGTCACTCCCAGAAGCCTGCTCACGCCCTGTGCTAACCCTTCTGCCCCGCCCCTCCCAGCCCCCCGCCCCTCCCCCCAGCCCACCCGGGGCTGCCGCCAGCCGGCTTTCTGGCTTTCCGTGGGCAAGTTCACACTGCCTGGGGTTTTACCTGTTTGGAATCAGCCCGCACAGTTACTCTGAGATTCCCCCGTGTCCTTGCACACACGGGTAGTTCATTCCTTCTTACCAGCCAGGAGCAGTGTCCCACTGTACGGCTACACCACAGTATCTGTCCATCCGCTGACGGACATGTGGGGCTCTCGTGAGGGTCACCTCCCTTGTTGTCAACCCGCCCATCTGCCCTCGATGGATTCATTTATTTGGAAGCTTTTGGGGAGAGGGGTTTAGCCTATGAACTCTGGAAACCGAGAAGCTGAATTAAAAACCCAGCTTACTGACTTCATTACGCTACCCTCGTGAAGTTCTTTCACCTTGCAGGGCCTCAGTTTCCCCATCTTTACGACAGGGGCTAGTCATAGTGCCTTGGTCACCACCACAGCTTCCCGATGTTAGATTACTAGCTGGGCCTGGACCTCTCCTGTCCACTCTGGAAGTGAGGCAGGTTCTGGTCCGGTGTCGACTGCACAGGGCTCTTGCCTCTATCCCTTGCGAGAGCGACCTCCACAAGAGAGTGAGCCCAGTCTCCCTACTGGGGTCTCCCTACTGGGGCCTCCCTGAGAGCCGGGCACCGCGCTGCGGGCTTCACTGGGACCATCTCCCCTTACCCACGGAAACACCCATCAGGTTGTCATCGTTTGTGTCCCTGCACTGCAGCTAAGAGCTGAGGGGCATAAAAGGGTAGGGGACATGCCTGGGTCACAGGGCTGACCAGGCCAGGGGCTCAGCCCACACCCTCTTCTGTGTTCAGGCCTCCTTCATTGTGCTGCTGAGCCAGCCTGCGGGGGCCTAGTCAGCAGCATGGCATCCCCCGCACCCTGTCCTGCTCTCTCTCTCCCCCTCCCTCCCCCTCCCTCTCTGCCCACAGGATACTCAGCTACAACGCCCTCCAGTGCATCCCGCCTCTGGCCTTCCAGGGGCTGCGCTCCCTGCGGCTGCTGTAAGTCTCCCCGCTCTTCACTCCTCCAAGGAGACCCGACCCACAGAGGGCCGTGCCGCCCACCTGGTGGGCAGAAATGTCTCCGTGTCTGTGGCCCCAGCAGGGCCAGTAGTATCCAAAGATGGGAGGCCTGTCCGTTTTCATTCAAGGCCCTCATGGAGGCTGAAGAATGAATGGAACACTCTGAGAAATGGGGGTTGCTGTCTGCCCCACTCTGTGTTTTGGGGGAGCAGTGGGAGGCCGGGGCATCCAAGATGCCTCTTGTTTGCATGTGAGTTTCCTGTTCCGGTGGAGGTTGTCGGCAAGAGATTTGTGGGCCTTTTCTAAGAATTCCCACTGGGAGGTTTTTGCCCTGTGATCAAAGCCCTTGGTCACGCCTGTTACAAAGGCCAGTCGGGTATCTGCGCGAAGCCTCTGGCAGCCCTGCCTGGGCATGGGGACGTTCTTTACCCCCAGCCTATGGCTTGCCGTAGTAACTTTTTTACCAAGGAGCTTACCACCGCCCCCCCCCGCCC
This sequence comes from Hyaena hyaena, assembly GCF_003009895.1. Taxonomy (NCBI): domain Eukaryota; kingdom Metazoa; phylum Chordata; class Mammalia; order Carnivora; family Hyaenidae; genus Hyaena; species Hyaena hyaena. The sequence goes on along the minus strand of NW_024080676.1, from coordinate 4,549,748 downwards.
CCCAAACTTGCTGACCAAGTGAGAGAGGACACAGGGCCACACATGTTCCATTTGTCATGTCAATGGAAATGGTGCTTTGATGGCAAAACAAGTCCTGGAGAAGGGCTGAGGCACAAGGCTTCTGCTTGGATTATGAGGGGCTCCCTCTCCCATGCCAGCGGCCAGCAGGGCAGGGCAGGGTCTCTGCGAGGGCGCCAGCTCCCTCTGGCATTGACTGAGACCCAAGGGTAAGCATGACACACCCCTTCAGTTCTCGAGTCTCTGTCCCTGGATGAGGCACCGACAGCCTCTTCTCTCCTCAGGTCCCTGCATGGCAATGACATCTCCACCCTCCAAGAAGGCATCTTCACAGACGTGACCTCCCTGTCTCACCTGTAAGTAACCCCGGCCCAGTTCTCAGGCCACTTTGGATTTAAAAAGAACTTGTATTCCAAGAAACACCCCCCCCCCCCCCCCCCCCCATCTTCTGTGACTGACAAAGTTTGTGGCTTTTGCCCTGAAACGAATTTAGCTTGTGAACTTCAGATACTCCCCATCTCAGACTCTTACACTTCAGTGTTTCTTCAGTCACAGCAATAGAACAATTCTTCCTACACAATAATAACAGAAGTGATGGCCGTTTATTGACTGCATCAGCAAATGTAGTCCTCACAGCAACCCTACAGCCTAGGCACAGTTATTCCTGTCCCACACATGAAGAAACAGGCCCAGAAAGTGTGAGGAGCTTGCCCAAAGTTGCATAGGTGGGAGGGGCTGGAGTCTCGAAGGCCCATGCTCTTAAGCATGATACTACTCTTGGGCCTCTGTCTCTGCAGGGTGGGGAATAAGCTCTGGAAATTTACTGCCCCCCCAAGAAGTGGTATAATGAGATGTAGGATTGCTTCCAAAACCATGTAGCTGGCAATACCATGCAGATTTTTAAAAAGCAGTATGCCCAATTCCTCTAATGGGTAAATGTGGAATTACCCTCTGACCCAGCAATTCCACTTCTAAGTGTATACCCCAAATAAGTGAAAGCAGATACTGCAAACTGATACTGGGTGCGCCTAGGTGGCTCAGTCGGTTAAGCGTCTGACTCTTGATTTTGGTTCAGATCATGATCTTCCAGTCATGAGATTGAGCCCATGTCTCTCTCCCTCTCCTGCTACTCCTCCCTCACTCATGCTCTAAACAAACAAACACAAATAAAATTGAAAACAGATACTTGTGCACCTGTGTTCATAGCACCATTATTCACACAATAGCCAAAAAGCACAAGCAACTCAAGTGTCCATCAATGGATAAGTGGGCAATATGATATAGACATACAATGAGATCTATTTTTAAAGTTTTAAAGTTTATTTATTTTGAGAGAGAGAGAATGAGCAGGATACGGGCAGAGAGAGAGGGGGCACAGAGGATCTGAAGTGGGCTCTGTGCTGAGAGCACAGAGCCTGATGTGGGGCTCAAACTCACCAACCGTGAGTTCATGACCTGAGCTGGAGTCAGACACTTAACCAACTGAGCCATCCGGCCCCCCCCCCCACACACACACACTGGGATCTTATTCAGACTTAAAAAGAAATGAAACCCTGCTACAAATGGACGACCCTTGCAAACAAGTGAAGTGAACTAACCCAGACATTACAGGACAAGTATTGTAGGATTCCACCGGCACGAGGTATCGGAGAGTCAATCCATAGCCACAGAGACGAAAATGATGGCCGGCAGGTGCTGGGAGCAGGGGAAATGGGGATTTGGGTTCAGTGGGTACAAAGCTTCTGTTTGGGGTGATGAAGAGTTTTAGAGCCAGAGAGTGGTGATGGCTGCACAACGTTGTGAGTGTTCATCGATGCCACTGAGCTGCACACTGCACACTTTTGCCATTTGGAGAAGATGGGGAAAGACATTCTAGGAGGAGGGAACAGCAGCTGTAGAGGTGAGAAGGCAAAAAAGTAAATGACACATTCAGAGATGCTGGGTTGTCCAGCCCAGGATACAGGGGGTTTGGTTGGGCAAGAAGTGTTGGGTCGGGAGAGATGAATCTGGAAAGGAACATTGAATTCCACTGTGAAGGCCCTTTTGTGTCATGCTAAAGAGTTCTGACTTGATGTGACAGACAGAAGGGAACTGTGGAGAATTAAGTCGTAGAAAACTCCCGCAAAGCCATGGTGGCACGTGGAGGCTGGCTGCTTAGATGAGGCAGGAGGGAGCCTGGCCAGAGATGGGGCTCAAGACAAAGGCTGGCAGGGCTGTGTGGTTCACTGCTCTCGATGGCTCCTATTCGGCAGGGCTTGCTTCCATCTGTGTTTGGTAGTTAGTGTTGTGAGCTCAGATTTTGCGGATGTTTGGAACTCTGAGAACCTGAATGAGAGACACATCTCTCCAAAGAGCGTTTGTGCTTGTCTTTGGGCTATGACAAGGGTCTGCTTTAGCTCCTTCCCTCCCCCCACCCTGGCCAGGAAAGGCCTCTTCAAGAGTCTGGTCCACCTTTCTTGCCTTTGGATTTCCCCTTCGTGTTTCTCTTATACTCAGGGCTTAAACGTGCAGTTGAATACCCTTCCTCCTTCCTGATGAAAACCGAAAGGTATCCAAGTACAATCTGATTTTGACTCTGGCTCAAAATCTAGAGGCTTTGGTTTTCAAGCAGGAAGCAGGAACACACAACATGTTTTCTACAAACAAAACACCAGAGCTGCCAAACAACTATGGAACCACGCCTATCTATCAATTCTGACTTTCTTTAGGAGAATAATGACATCAAGCCAATAGCCAGATCCAGTCTGTAAGAAATAAACCAGTAGGTAAAGATCCGTTAAGTGGTAATTGTAGAACAGGGCGTTGCAATGCGGCTTAGATGTATTTGTTCCCTGCATCCAAGCCCGTCTCTCTAGAAGACAGCATCTGTGTGAAAGAAACCTTCCAGTGAAGCAGCATCACAAATAAGGTCTGCACTTCATAACCAGGGACTCAACTGGAACTAGGCAGCAGCCCGGGACTCATGTGAGTGCTTGGGTTCAGGTGTGTGCACACGTGCAGTACAGATGACACATGTATGTGCACACATGTACCCACCATCTGCGCTGCACAGGAGAGCCGTAGCTGTTCTATAAGGATCTCTCAAGCACTTGCAAGGAGTCAGGGAATGGTACCAGGATGGCGTAGACTCACCGCATTCTGTCTGGGTGTCACAAAGGCTGTGCGCCATCTGCAGCGGGAGGAGGCACCCACAGCTCTGTAATGAGTCAGGGCTCGCCCGAGAGTTAGCATCCGGAGTCCCTGGTCCTGCAGTGCCCTCTGTTCCTCCCGTGACTCTTGCCAGCCCTCTCACCTCTCCCACACTAGCAATATGCAGGAGACGGGGTGGGCAGGTGCAGTGGAGGCTGAGGTCCGCCACGTTCAGGCCCCTTGAACTTCAGGAGTCCCAACGTGTGGTGTTAGGTCCTTGTTCTGTCATTGGCTTGCAGGGGGATCCCAGACAACTCATTTCCTTGCCTGCACCAAGGTTATTGCTAAGGTCCACTGTGGTCCATGTGCCACGGTGACTGAGTGTTCACACTGCCCTGGGCTCACTCTGCTGCGGTTCACTTTTATATTTACTTTGCAGTTAGTGAATCCTTCATCCATTTGTCTGTCCAGCTATCCATCCATCCATCTCTTCATCAACAAATATTCATGGTGTGCCAGATCCTATGCCAAGGTTCCCCAACATCATTCTTCATTTCTATAATCTGGCATTTTGTTGCCTCTGATTTACTGCGTGCTGGGAAGCTAGATTCTGAATTCATTAAGAATTTTCTGAAAAGTAAATATGATCGGGCGCCTGGGTGGTTCAGCCGGTTAAATATCCAACTCTTGATTTCAGCTCAGGTCATGATCTCGCGGTTCGTGTGATAGAGCCCCATGTCGGGCCCTGCCCTGACAGTGTGGAACCTGCTTGGGATTCTTTCTGTCTCCCATTCTCTCTGCCCCTCCCCTGTTCAAGCACGTGCCCTCTTTCTCCCTCAAAATAAAATCAATAAATAAACAACTTTAAAAAGTAAATATGGGATGCCTGGGTGGCTCAGTCGGTTAAATGTCTGACTTATGCTCAGGTCATGATATCATAGTTTGTGGGTTCAAGCCCCGCATCGGGCTGTGTGTTGACAGCTAGCTCAGAGCCTGGAGCCTGCTTCAGATTCTGTGTCTCCTCTCTCTCTGCCTCTCCCCTACTCACACTGTCTGTCTCTCTCTCTCTCTCTCTCTCTCTCTCTCTCAGAAATAAAAACATTAAACAAAAAAAGTAAATATGGAATGATTCGGTAGATCATACTATGCCCATAGGACAGAATAGCAAGTAGTTAATTATAATTATGGCACTGTAATTTGTTATTTGATGAAAACACAGGATAAAGAAGACTGTATACGCCGATTTCACTGATGTACATGTGCAAACACAAGAGCTGGAAGGGAATGCACAAAAATCAAATTGGTTACATTTCTGGGACGATGGAGGATCCTTTTCTTTTTGAATTTTGTTTGCTTTCACACCATGCTTTGTGTGTTCCTCATGCTCATAGGCTGGTGTTCATTCACAGCCGTTCACGGGGTGCCTGCCATGTCAGCACAGCAGAGGATTGTGGTTCCTGCTCTCGGGAAGCCTCCGTGTAGCAGGAGACAGTGATGTGCACAAATCGACTGCCTGAGAGGAGGATGGGTGGAGGGTGTACAGCCCAGGTGAGGGAGATGTGGAGGTTTCAGCATGTGCTAAACTCTACAGTTGGCGGCTCTGGGAAGCAGCCATGGGAAAGCTATTTTGGTCCCGGTCACGTTAATGACCAGTGGGGCCTTGGCATGAACACCCCGAGTACCTACCGTTTCAACTGTTTCCAAGACACACGGAAGATCAACACAGGAGTATTTATACTCTTGCCAGGGTGTAAACCTGAACCCATGGTCCTTCTGGATTAGCAAGTGCCTGGGTGTCTCACCCAGCTGGGCCTGCCACTTGCCACGCCCCACTGAGCTGGCACTCACCCTCGGTGGGAAAAGCATCCCCAGGTGAGAGTGAAGTTGTAGAAAGAACCACTGAAACGGTCTCAAAACCCCAGCCTCTGGGCAAACCAAGGTGTGAAAGGTTGAATTCAGGTGTGGCTCTGAGTCTGCTCTCTACAGAAACAAGGAAACTGTGTTGGCCACACCAGAATTTACTCTTGAATAGCTTTCCATGGACTTTGGTGCTTTCTATTATTCTTTATTACTGTTTTATTTTTTTTAATTTTGAATCTTTATTTATTTTTGAAAGAGAGAGAGACAGAGCGCAAGAGGGGGAGGAACAGAGAGAGTGGGAGACCAGAATCCGAGGCAGGCTCCAGGCTTGAGCTGTCAGCACAGAGCCCGACGCAGAGCTCGAACTCATGAACCGCGAAATCATGACCTGAGCCAAAGTCGGAGGCTTAACTGACTGAGTCACTGGGGCGCCCCCTTTATTACTGTCTTAATGTAAAGAGTTGGAAAGGGACACTTGGATTCGAGGTGCAGTTTTGCGGCCATTTATTGAGGGAGGGCTATCTGGGGATGGAATCGTGGCAATCCTGGCCTGTCAAGGCGTCCACCGTCACAGTGGCCTCGGCCACGAGATGAAAAAACTCATTCACAGTAAACCTTAAACTCATGGCTCCTTACCAGACCATACCCCTGCAGTGCACTACAAAACATATTTTAAAATAACTTCTGCATTTACCCCTTGCATAACATAATCACATTACCTTGCACTTTTTATGTGAAAAACATTCATCGGATTAATGTAAACATTTTATAGCACATTTTTTGTATTCTTGTTTTTATTTTTTTTAAAAGCCTTTGTTGTTACTGTTAACACACTGCAGCTTCACAAAATCAAGGCGTCCAAGCTTCCTCTATAGACTCTGAGCATCCCTGGCTCTGTTCAGTGGCAAAGGCAAAGTGTCTCTCCCATCCCATTAGCCAGGATGATGTTGTCAGCAAATCAGGACAGAAAAAATTAAACACACGCCGAGGTTGAACTGGCTCCACGCTGCCTTATTCCCTCGGTGCCCATTTTAGGTTATTTGTGCTTGTCTTTCTGCCCCCCTCCAGATTGCAGGCTCTTTATGGAGCCGTAAAGCGAGCCCCAGAGATGTAAGGCGGGCTGCCCAAGGTCACCGAGCAGTGAACAGCTGCTCCGGGGCCTGAGCCCAGGCCTCGCTTGGCCTCTTGGTAAGACTGCACAGTCACCAGCTGTGCTATTTTGGGGAGCTCTTGCTCAGGGCTGCTGCTGCTTCCATCAGACCTAGCGTATCTCTCAGGGGACCCACCTGGCTCCCTGCTGCCTAGAGACAGGTGGAAAAGGGCAGGGTGGCTCTTTGCTACTTAATAAATGTGCCCATTCTCATTAACATCACACAGACTGATATTTACAAAATAATACTGATATAAATGAAGACGAGGAACTGTCCCCCCTCCACTCCCCCGCCCTGTCTCTCGCCCATCTCTAAATCTCCCACTGTGAGTCAGTGAGACGATGAAGTTGGCTGCTGGTTGATAAAGAGTACGGAGTGGCCGTTTGGTGTCAGTGGTGGGCGGGGATGGGAGGGGCCAGGCACAGCCATATGCTGCGGCCGAGTGTGAGCCGATGCAGCCCTGTTCTGGAAGCGGCCGTGGACATCCTGCACGTACAGCCTCTGCGACCGCGAGGTAGAAGCCTGCTTCTAGGCACGTGTTCTAGAGCAATGCTCACACCTCACGAAGGAGCGTGGACGAGAGTGTTCCCTGCTGGTGGGAACAGCCAGAATGCCTGGCAACAGGGAACTTGCTCAGTGAGCTACGAGATGGCCATTACTTTGGGATGCCAGGGATCACTTGGACAGAAAGAGGTGGACCCACTGACGCCGACCTAAAGGATCTCCAAGACGTGCCACCTGGTGACAGGAAGCTGCTTGGTGATGATGTGCAGTAGATGGACATAATTTGTGACAAATCTTACATGTAAATGGGAGAGGAGCAGGAGCCTACACGCCTGAGCATGGCGACCCTGTGACCCCTGTGACTGTGGGACCGTGGGACCTTCTCAGGTTGGTAGTGACACTGGGTGCAGTTTTTCTTTGTAACGTGGGTATATTGTAGTTCATTTCAGTCTATTACAAACAAGGTTGTGATCATTCCGACCGCACAGACACCTTTATACACCCGTGGAGGTGTGTCTGTGAGATAAACTTCCAGGAACAGATCTGCTAGGTCCAAAGGCAACTGCATGGGTGATCTGATATCACAAAGTTCGCTCTGTCACAGTTCTACCATTGTGTTCTCCCATCAGTAGTAGGAAAGTGCCTTTCTGAAAAAAAAAAAATGAGGGTGACATTCACATAAGATAAAATTAACCATTTTAGTGTGTACAGCTCAGTAGTATTTAGCATGTTTACCATGTCATGTGAGGTGGAGACTTCTGTTCACGGTATTTCAAAGTCGTTTACGGTGAGAATGCATTCGTGTGCTCCTTGTTTAGTTAAAAATGAAAAGGAGAATAAGAGAGTATGGGCTTCAGAGTCAGATCCAGACCCTGGATCCAGAGCCCGCCCTCCATTAGTTGTGTGACCCCAGGGAAATTACTTATTCCACACGAGGCTCAGTCCTCGCGGTCTGAGCTGGAGAAGAAAGCTTCCACCGTGGGGCTAATGAGGAGATTGGGTGCTCAGCTGTGGGAAAGCAGCTGGTTTCTCCCAGAGGTGAATGGCGGCTCCTTCCCCACCGTGCACTCTGGAGACGATACACTGATGGGCTCTGGCCCCAAGAGCACCAGTTCAAATCCCACCTTGCCTTTCTCTGTGCACTCTTGGGCAAGTTCATCAACCTTTCTGAGCCTGTTTCAATGCGTGCAATGGGGAGAATGGGTTGTGAGGAGGACTTGGAAGCCAACTCGTAGTAAGTGCTTAGAGAAACACTGGCTACACAGGAAAGGCTCGTGTAATGGGGACTGTTAGGATTTTTGCCAGCCCCTGGCTGAGTGCGCCTAGTGGGTGAAGGACTGACCCCATTACAGATGCCTGCTTCTCTCTGCTCTCTGACTCAGGGCCATTGGTGCCAACCCTCTGTACTGTGACTGCCACCTCCGCTGGCTGTCTGGCTGGGTGAAGACTGGCTATAAGGAACCGGGCATTGCCCGCTGTGCTGGGCCCCCGGACATGGAGGGCAAGCTGCTCCTCACCACGCCTGCCAAGAAGTTTGAATGCCAAGGTGAGGTCAGGAGTACAAGAACGGGGTGGTGGGTACAGGGTTGCATCCCTCCACCTGCTGCTGGGGGCCCATGGGACATGCCTAATCCTGGAAGGGCATTCCCGGAGCTCCTGTGTCCCTGTGTGACCGGCTGGGGGAGGGGGGGCAGTCAGGTGGCAGGAACGAGGCACCTGCTGCTTGTTAGCATGGCCATTCTAATCCTGACATACAACGAACAAAAAAAGCCAGGCAGAAAATCTCAGACTGTAAGGGCCTTAATCCCTCCCTGGGGTTATGTAAGGAAAATAAAAATAGCAGCGTTTCTGGAAGCTCCAAGCCTCTCAGCAGCGGGAGCGCTCAGGCCCCCCTACGGTAGGAATTGTGCGCAGCAATTAGCTTCAACCCCGAGCCACTGGACCCAGCTGCCGCTCACCTGACATTTGCAGAAATTCAGGGACCTGAGTGTGATTGGAGACTTGCTCACCCTTTGCTCTGAAGCTGCCTCACCCAGGGCATCTGTAAATACTCATTCAGAGGTTGATTGACTGATGGACTGACGGCCTGGGAGCCCAGCTGAGCCGAGGGAGGTGGCCGAGGGCTGCCCCGGGCCCAGCTTCGTGTGCTGGGGGCCAGCTGGGGACACAGCCTCTGCCCTCTGCAAGCTCACAGACCTCCATCAAAAGTGAAACTGACAGCCATAGGTTAATGGCCACCTTCTGTGAAGGATGCTGTTACAGGGGTAACAGTTCCGAGGGGCCCGATCTGGGGCTTGCCTGTTGGGAACGAAACATTTGCTCAGTATTTATTTAATGGGGTGGGGTTGGCACTGGTAAGTTTTTAAAAAAATTTTATTGAAATAGAACATGCATAATAGCAAGGTACCCAGATCACAAGTGAATGGCTGGCTCCTCGTCCACCTCCAAGTTCAGGGAAGGGGACCAGTGGGTCCTGAAGGGGCAGGAAGGCCTTGCCTGGCAGGTGAGGGTTCTTCTCTGTTCATACTTGGAGAGAAACAACTCAAAGACAAATGGGCTTTTTCTTCCTAAGCATGGCCTCTCACAGAGCTGTGTCCCCCCCCCCCTTGCCAAGGTGCCCACCCTCGGTCTTCTGCTCACTGTGACAGTGCTGGGGTGGGGAGCGAGAGCCGACTTCAGTAGTAGTGATTGTGATGCCCTCATGCTGACGGCTTTGCCCTGACGCAGTGTGGGGGCTCCTTGGGAGTCCAGCGCCTGCCTGTTAAGCACTTTTCAGATTAGCTTATTTAGTCCATATGATCCCTGAGGCAGGTGCTGTTATTAACCCTACTTTATAGAGGAGGGTCTAGAGGCCGGGAGGTGGGCTTAGGAAGGAGGCGTGAACCTGACGTGGAGGAAATACAGGGAGGGCTGAAATCTCCTTGGGGCGAGAGCGTCACCGCTGTCTCTGAGGGCTGTCCTGCCCGCTTCTCCCGTAACGCCTCCTCCCTGCCTCAGGTCCCCCCACGCTGGCTGTCCAGGCCAAGTGTGATCCCTGCTTGTCCCGCCCATGCCAGAACCAGGGCACTTGCCATAATGACGCCCTTGAGGTGTACCGGTGTGTCTGCTCCAGCGGCTATAAGGTGAGTGGGAGGCTGGGGCCGGGGAGGAGGAGGGCTGTTCGTTCAAGGTCAGGTGTGGCTGGGCTGTCTTGCTCACCACTTTGCCCACAGTGCCCAGTGCCCAGGGTGGCTGCTTGCGGGAATGTTTAGTCAGTGACCCAGCGAGTGAATGAGTGAATGAGTGAACGAACGAACAGGTAATTCCGGGACAGGGAGGCGTGCTGCTGAGCTGTTGGCTCACACCAGCCCCTGGGCCTCTCTGAGGTCCTCCTCACTCACCGTCCCCCTCCGCCACCCGCCCAGGGCCGTGACTGCGAGGTGTCCCTGGACAGCTGTGCCAGCAGCCCCTGTGGAAACGGAGGGACCTGCCGCCCGCAGGAGGGCGAGGATGCCGGCTTCACGTGAGTTGCCCGGCGGGGCCGGAAGCTGCTGGGTGGGATAGCCCGGGCCTCCCTGTGTTGGAGGAGGAGGTGGGGGTGTGCTAGAGGCCCCTCCATGCCTGCGCAGCCCAGGTCCCCGCTGCCCAGAGGGATGGGGGCCTGCCGAGGGCCACAGCAGCAGGTAGGGCGGGGGCTTCTGCTCCAGGCCCCTCCCTGTTCGTGCCAGGTGCCAAAGGGTCTTCTGATGGCACTGGGAATCCATGGCCAAGGCCATATGCAGGGGCAGTGCTAAGGGGAAGTCTGGGGTTGTTTTAAACCCCTATAATCTCCACTAACCCCAAGGCCTCCGATTGGGAGTCCACCGTCTGCCTGCTGTGCCAGTGCGGCCTGACGGCAGGACCCCTAGCCAGCAGCTGGGTATCAAGCAGCCCCCCAGATGGGTGGGAAAGGCTTCCCGGTGGTGGGAGCAAGTCTGGGGCCTCCTGCTATGGTCTCCTGGGTCATACGGGTCACACCTGGGCAGCCCATTTCCCCCACTTTGGAAACTCCGTGAAGGGCCGGGCCTCCTGACTCTTCTCTGAGCTCACCAGGCAAGCCCCCCACTGACCTTACTTTCCCCCAGGACCCCTCCACGAGCCCCCCATCTTCCCAGAGCCCTCCTGGACCCAGAGCTTTTCAGAGGAACACATAGTATTTAGTTACTGAAAATAAACTGCCAACCAAACACATCTGCTCTTCAGAAAAGGAGTCTACTTAGCAGGATTGGCCAAACCTGTCTCTGCAAACCTAAATCAGCAGGTGTGAAAAACAAAATCCTAAACAGCCTCTCACAGGTCGTCACCTTGGAAACAGTGACCTAACACTAGGCTCTGTCCATCCCCCTCCTCATTGATAGACTCCCGGGGTGAGGATCGGGGGAGAGTGGGGGGCTGGGAGGGCACCCTCAGATGGCTTCTGCCAGGTGGAGGGTGGGTGCAGCGGGGGCAGCCCCTTCACAGCTAGCAGCCCTCCAGATTGAGGCCCCGAAACAGTGGGCTTCAAACCTGTTTGCTCACGTGGCACCCACGAAATTTTTTAAATTCCATCCCCTCTCACGCATTCTTAGACTGACAGCTAGAATCTTTCGTTGTAAGTCAAACTTTGCATTGCACGGGAGGTAACTTCCAGGATATTGTAAATATTATTAACATTTAAAAATAGAACTCCCTTTTTAATTCACTTTCTTATCACTTCCCAGTGGAATCTGAACAGCACAGCAGTTTGCACGTAAAAATCACACCCGCAAGCTCCTGTTAAACCGCTTAAACATTTTACCTCTTTTTCTCTTCGAACTCTAGTGTTTCCGTTTTACCCCCCACCTCCGCCTCCATTTTTTGTTCTAATGTGATCTGTTCTGACACTAGAGAGTGTTCACTGAGCACGCTGCCTTGCCACCAACATGGGGATGTAAGTTTAAAGTATTTTTTCTTTCTTGTCATCATAAGCTTCTGATGAACGGTTTCTTTTGCAGAGTCGTTACAATAATACACAATTGATCTGCACATAACTCTACAAAACTTTATTGATAATTATTACACACAATAGGTGGAGCTTTTATGTGTGTTCTCTTCTTATTCACGTGTCCCAGGGTGACCATGACAGAATGAGGGCTCGGGATCCAGTAGGTTCCTTCTCAACAATGTATGCATGTGGCTATAGATGCTGAGAAAGAGTTTATTCAAATAAATCATTGGGATTAGAAGTCTTATTGTAGCACACCACTCAATTATTTGAAACCTTTCCGAGTTTATATACCGAAAACCCCAGAGTGATCTGTCATCAAAAACTATTTTTGTTTTTAAATTTAAGTTTGTTTTGAAAGAAGGGGGAGGGGGACAGAGAGGGAGAGAGAATCCCAAGCAGGCTCTATTCTGTCAGTACAAAGCCCAACATGGGGCTTGGGCTTGAACCCACGGATTGTGAGATCATGACCTCAGCTGAAACCAAGAAGGGGGACAATTAACTGATTGAGCCACGTGGGCACCCCCTAGAAATTATCTTAATGCTGTCAGCTGCCCATTCCATGAGGTCTTGCTTCCATTGTTTTTAATGCGCAGAACGGGAACTTCTGACTTGCGGAAGCATTTGTCCATTCACTTTGGAAACCTCGATATTCTTAATTGTCCCTTTTTGACTCTAGGTGGGAGAGGTGAATGTGCCTTTCTGGAGCTCTGGATAGGTGTGTTCAGGGAAGCTTTTGTGCAGAACTTGGAGATCTGGAAATTAATTCCTCAGACCTCTCTGACCCACATAGTCCTCAGAAAACCCCAGGTGCTCCCCCAGCTGGAAGATCACTGATCTCCGGGACCCTCCATGAGCTGACTCCTGTTTACCCCCCAGCCCTGTTCTCGCCTCATCCCTGACATATGGGCTAGGTGTCCTACCTCTTTGTCCCCACCTCCCCAGCCTAAGTGTGGCCCCATCCTGGCCTCTCTTCTGGTTGCCTGTCTCCTCGTGGTCTCCCCAGCTAGATGGAGTGAGCCCCCGGAGTGCAGGGCTGTCTTGTTCATTCTAACGCCAGCACCTGGCAAGGGCCTGGCCCGAAGGACCAAAGCTCTGGGATGATACAGTCACGGGTGGACACAGGCTTCCGCACTGCCTCAGGAAGGCTGCTGTCCTGGCCCTGCCCACCTCAGGTGTTCCTGTCCCACCGGCTTTGAAGGACCAACCTGTGAGGTGAACACGGACGACTGTGTGGGGCACACATGTGCCAATGGGGGCACCTGCATGGATGGCGTGAGCAACTACACCTGCCAGTGCCCCCTGCAGTACGTGGGTAAGTGTGGTGGAATTTCAGCATCTGTAGGGAGGGGAAGGTGGATGCACATGCCCTGAGCCCCGTTCCTGTGGCTGGAAGGGCTGGGGTGCTCCCTCAGCGTCTGGGAGGTTTCTGCTGGGCCAGCTGCCTGGCAGAGATTGGAGCAGCTTCTCTCCTGCCTCCTCATTCTTTCACCAGGAAGGGCCTGTGAGCAGCTGGTAGACTTCTGCTCCCCGGATTTGAACCCATGTCAGCATGGAGCCCAGTGTGTGGGTACTCCAGATGGGCCCAGGTGAGTGTTGCCCATTTCCAGGGCCAGGCAAAGCCATGGGCCTTGAAGTCCCCTCCCCTCTGGTCTCCCCATTCTATTTCTTTACTTTGTCAAGTGGGTTTGGTCTTGGCTATACAAGGGTTCAGGGTGGGGGCGGGCACAGCTCTGGTCAGACAGACTGGGTTTACAGCGTGACGCTGAATGGATGCCTTGACTGCTCTGAGCCTGTTTTCTCATCTGTAAACTGGGCAACCCAGTAGCCTCCTCCTGGGGTGTTTGTAAGGGTCAGATAAGCAAATTTGTGGGAAGCACTTAGCTCCAAGTCTGACATCTGATAAGTGCTCCATAAATGGTGTTATCTTTCTAGATCCACCATTTCTCATCCCCAATGACAAAATGCCCAAAATTCTGAAAATTAAAAGCCCGGTTTGACAGCAAAATCTGGTCTGATCTGAACGTATTTGGTAATAAAACCGGATCTGTGCTGATACGAGGCTACTTAACGGTCCCTCTTCTTGCTGCAGAAATGTAATGTGAATGTGTGTAATCAAGGGGCTCCCCCAGATCCCACTGACGTGTTATGTAATGCTTTAGGCCTTACATAACCTTTCCAACCCCAGCCACTCAGGCAATGTTGGCGGGGGAGGTTGTGGAGCCTCTCCAGGAGCCCACCGTCCAGCAGGAGCCACCCAAGGACAGTGGCAGGAAGCAAGGGTTATTGAGGTCCAGTGTGAGGTTGAGGGGTGCATGGGAGCCCCCATCCAGATGCTGCCCAGTGCTGCACTTGTGGGGTGCCGCTGGGGGGTGGGGTTGGCATGGCAGACTGAGGAGCTGTGGCCGATCAAGGGGTGTGCCCACCACTCAGAGGGGCTGGGCCTCAGGCGTGGAATGAAGCAGGACTGCACATGGTCCCTCACCTTGTGCTGGGACAGCCCCGTACGGCATGAGAAATGAGCAGAGAGCAGCTGCGTCGGGTCTCTCAGCGTCCCACCTTTGTGGTTGGGTGGAAGTAACCCTGCTGCGCCCAGGTATTCAGTCCGGTCACCGAATGACTGAGAGAGCAAATATACACGAGTGGGCGGAGGCTCAGCTAAGACATTTTTCAGACTGTAGCCCAGTAGTGAGACGTGATGAGTAGTGGGGGTCAAGGCTTGTATTAAAAACAAACTGAGAAACTGCCAGAGCATCACACCACTTTACACGGTAAGGAGAAGTTTTGTGGCATGAAATTGGCTTTAGGGGTGCGAGCATGCGTGTACTCGCTGGGGTGGAACGGCGTTGCTTACAGCTTGGAAACTGGGGATGAGTAAAAACACCCAGGCAGGGGTAGCTGGTTGCCAGGTTGTGTGGTTGAACCGTGGAGTTTGCGGTTTAGTTTCGAAGAGTTTCCAACAGGAAATCTCTGGTGACAGCTAGGGGGCTTCCTGGAGGAGGTGAGGTATTGGCCAGGCAGTACTGGGGCAGGGAGAGAGGGGAATGTTCCAGAATCAGTAGGTGTGAAGGTAGCGAAGTGCTGGTGGGATGCGGGTTGCTGCCAGTGGAGACCAGTGTGACCACAGGGGTGGGCCTGATGTGGGGGGAACAGGCCGGGGGCATCTTGCAAGGCTGTGGCTGAAAAGTAGGTGGAGGAGTGTGCTCCTGGTTTGATAGGCAAATGGGTGATCCCCAGGTGACTGGAGCCTGGGGGCTGGCCGGGCGAGGCTGAGCGGGGGCACCAGCCCTGCAGGGGGACGGCCAGGAGGCTGGTCCAGTGCAGCTGGGGAGGCTGGAGAAGAGGGCTAGCTGAGCCCCAGGATTCAGGGCCTTGTGCAGGGGAGCAGCTGGACAACTGGGCAGGTTGAGGAGGGGCTGAAGTCTGGCCTTGGGTGCGCTGCTGGTGGCCAGGGTGAGTCCTGCATGACGGGATCCCCATCTCCTCATGCCCCTGGGGTCCGTCCTCCCGGCCCGGAAGCTGCCCTCACCCAGAAGCCCACACAGCCTCCCTTCTTATCCTAGAAAAGGGTCCCAGGATGGGCTGGGGGGGCATCTTTCTCGCCGGAGCTCCGTTGGGTCTCCTGAGTGTCCCACAGACGCACAGGCCTTGAGATTCTCTGTCACATACACCCAGCCCCTGGGCCCTATGGTCCCCTGACCACCCCCACCTGCCCCCAGGTGTGAGTGCGCCCCAGGTTATGCAGGAAACAACTGCAGTGAGAACCAGGATGACTGCAGGGACCACCGCTGCCAGCACGGGGCCCAGTGCGTGGATGGTGTCAGCAGCTACTCCTGCCTCTGTGCTGAGGGCTACAGGTGAGCCGTCCTGCTGTGCCCCGGGTGCCTGAGGCCTTCTAGCCTCCAGCTGGGCTGGCAGGAGGGAGCCAGGGTCAGGGTCTGGAAGTTGGATCCTGGGGTTTTAACCATGGCTATGCCACCCCCAGCTGCGTGGCCTTGGGAAAGTTCCCTAATCACTCAGATCATAGGTACAGGGACTCTAAACTGGTGGAGGGAGGGGGCGGTGGGTACAGATTACCGGCCAGTGCCCACCACATACCTGCCCAGCAAAACCTCTGCAGACCTGTCCTGGCATAAAGGTCATTTACCTTCGCAGCCCGACTTCTCTGAAAGGTTGAGGGTGGGTGGCCACCCACCTTCCCTGCTCTGCTTGGGTCTTTTTTTTGTTTTGTTTTTATGGTTTTAAGATCTAATTCACCCAGCTTCAGTATATAATTCAGTGACTTGTACTGTATTACCCTAATTTTGCACACATTAACCATCGTCAATTTTAGAATGTTTTCATTACTCCAGGAAGAAACTCCATACCTCTCATCTGTCACCCCACCCACCATCTCCGCTCCAGGCAGCCAATCTAGTATCTGTCAGTAAGGCTCCTTCTCCTGAGTAGTTCATACAAATGGAATCCTACCCTCTGTGGTCCTTTGTGACTGGCTTCTTTCACTTAGCATCAGGTCTTCGAGGTTCATCCATGTGGGAGCAGGTATTGGAACTTAATTCCTTTTTGTGGCCAAATAGTGTTCCACTGTATGAACAGACCACACTTGTGTACCCATTCATCCGCTGACCGGCATTTGAGTTGTTTCCACTTTGGGCTCTTGTGACTCCTGAAGCTATAGGATGTATGGAGTGTCAGAACTACCTGCTAAAAGTAATGTCACCTCTTGAATTTCTTTACTTTAGTAATTTGAGTCTCCTCTCTTTTGCTTGAGTCTGTTTTCTGTAAAATGGGTAACAGTAAAATTTGCTAGCAGACGTAACTGCCACGTGCCGTGAGCACTTCTCAAACTTTAATGTGCATGTGATCTTGTTAAGGAGCAGATTTAGGTTTTCCTTTTCTGACTAATGCCCAGGTGATACCTGTGATGCTGGTCTGGGAACCACACCTGTTTCTCTATCCTTCTGGCTTGTAGTTCTGAGGGGGGAGGGGAGTGTTCATTAGGAGCATCTTCTGTTGCTTTAAGGATACAGTTTCCCAACATGGTTAGTGAGTTTCTCTCCAGGACTGTGGTAGAGAAAGATGTTGCCTTGCCCCTTCTTTGACCTGGATCTTTTCCCTCTCTAGTGGGCAGTTCTGTGAGACTCCTCCCCGAACACCTGGCCCCAGAAGCCCCTGCGAAGGCACTGAGTGCCAGAACGGGGCCAACTGTGTGGACCAGGGCAGCGGGCCCGTGTGCCAGTGCCTTCCAGGTTTTGGGGGCCCCGAGTGTGAGAAGCTGCTCAGTGTCAACTTTGTGGATCGGGACACCTACCTGCAGTTCACGGATCTGCAGAACTGGCCACGGGCCAACATCACACTGCAGGTGCGTGCCCGGGGCGCCCGGCCACAGAGGGGAGTCCGGGGGCTGTGGCCTCAGACCAGGGCATCAAGCGGCATCCCTGCCCAGAACTGGGAGGAGCCTGTGTCAGTCGAAACTTTTGGGATGAGTGTCAAGCACATCTGGAAAGGTTATTGGGTCACAGAAGCAGTCTCAGGGCAGGGCTGGAAGTGGTCTCATGGGTGACTGGTTCCTCTCCCACCATCCGGTCTCTCCTACTCCTGAAATCCAGCCTTGAAGGCTGCATCAAAGTTTCTCCACGGGGTTAGGACATGGTCAGAGTTTCTGGGCTTAAGCTCTGGGCTTCTGTCTTTGCCACCTGTCCCTGGGGCCCTTATTTTGCCATTTCATCTCAGAACGTCAGCGTTTGGAGGGCAAAAAGCGAGTCCCACTTGAACAGCACTGTTTGCCAAACATTTCTTGGGGACGGAGAGGACCATGCAAGTCACACGATAGAGGTCTGCGTCCCCTCTTTGGCCATCTCTCTCTCCCTCCAGCTGCGTTCTCTTCCCCCGCCACCACTTCTTTCCCCTCTCGGTCCTCTTTTCGCACAGGGCCCTTCAGCCTCCCAGCGTGCTCAGCATGCTCTCCCCCACGTTATCCCCCCTTTCCCACCTACACTGTCTGTACCGTAAGAACACAGCTAGCCGAGCTGCTCAGTAAAATCCACCAGCCCCTGCCTGAGGTGCCTCCTCAGAGTGGCATGGTCTACCCTGCTGTCCCCAGCAATGGCCTGCCTTCAGTCACATTCCCGTCCCTGGACTGCCACTGAGTCCGGTGACATAGGGTGCTGTGATGGGTCCAGCCTATGGATGAGACCAGGGAGTCAGGCTCTTTACAGAAAAAATGGGGAAGAGGGTCCCGGCGGGATCAGGGTTCCTACGGCTTCACAGAGGGATCGCCCCCCAAGGCAACTCCAGCTTCTGCTCACACAGCTTCAGAGACAGGCGCTAGCTCCTGGTGGCTCCTTCCAGGTCTGGGTGGTCGTGGCTGTTACAGAGCCCTCCTCCCCTCGTCCTCACTGTGGTTCCCAGGGGCCCACGGAATGGGCTACCTGGGACCCATCCAACTTTCCTCTCCAGGCTGGTAGTCCTCGGGTCTCTTACCTGTCCCTCCTTGCACATAGCTTCCGGGCCTCAGCTGGTCTGCCTGCCTTCTCTCTGTGGCCCAGGCCAGCCTGGCGGTGGATGAGATTTGGACCAGGGGCTGCTAGCCTCTGTCCACATCCCCTAGAGGATGGGCAGCCAGGGGAAGACAGCTCTACACGCAGCATCCCTCTCCCAAATCTGTCCCTCCTGCCTGTGCCACTGCTGGGTGGGGTGGGGTGGGAGAGAAAGTGCCCTTGCCCCTCAGGTCTCCACAGCAGAGGACAACGGGATCCTGCTGTACAATGGGGACAATGACCACATCGCAGTGGAGCTGTACCAGGGTCATGTGCGTGTCAGCTACGACCCGGGCAGCTACCCCAGCTCTGCCATCTACAGGTAAGGCTTTGTCATGCCCACCGTCCTCCCTCAGGGTCTCCTGGGCCAAGAGCAGGTGGTTATCCGGACCCCCAGAGCCTGGGCTGCCCCTGTAGGAAGATACGGTATTTGGGCCCATCTTGGAGCTGAGGTGGAGGCCGAGGCCTGAGCAGTGAACCTATCCTTCCCTATCCCACCTCCTCCTCACCAGGGGGGTCTGTAGTGAGAAGGGGAGGGGGGATAATTGGGAAACCCCTGCCCCAAACTGCTCTGCTTTCCTGGGGAGTCCCAAGAAGGGGAGCGGTGTGGGGGGGAGGGCAGGCCCCAGGCCACCGACTCTCCATAGTCTCCTCCCTGACAGACGTTACTCCTTGGGAAGCAGGAGTAACTTCCTTTCTGGGAAGGGGCCCAGGCAGGGATGGGCTGAGCTGAAGCCCGCTCCCTGGGGTGGGGGCACCCCCTCTCTTCTAGCGCCGAGACGATCAACGATGGGCAGTTCCACACCGTTGAGCTGGTCACTTTTGACCAGATGGTGAATCTCTCCATCGATGGAGGCAGTCCCATGACCATGGACAACTTTGGCAAACACTACACACTCAACAGCGAGGCCCCCCTCTACGTGGGAGGTGAGGACCGGGCCCAGGTAGATGCTGCGGCTGGCTCTCCCCAGGCCTCCCCATCAGGCGATGTGTGACAACCTCCAGGTGGGGCCTGTGTTGCTCTCGGGCCTGAGTCTCCCCAGGAGAGCTGGTGCCCAGGCCACTGGATGACAGGAGGATTTCAAGCTGCTGGGGGTTGTCCTTCCCAGCCTGGAGCCCAGGCTGTTGTCTGTCAAGCCCAGACCAACCAAAACGGATGGGTGCTAGGTTAGGTCTGAGGCCTGGCCTTGGCACGAGTCTGGAACTTTCCCAGTTGTCTCCCAAAGCGGGCACTTTTCCTCTTGGCTTTGGGCCAGAAGGGGCTTGTCAGGCATTCAGTCTTGGAGCTGCTACGAGAGGCCCAGGTGCCCAGCAGGAGTCTGCATTAGCTGGGGACCTCCTGGCTGGCCTTACATGCTTTGCAGGCTAAATGCCCCCGTCTGCCACCCGCCAACATGTCCGGGTCCGGACGAGTCAGGTTTCTGCAATAATGGGGCTTTTTCAGTGCTGCAGAGGGTCTTGGTGAGACTTTGGGCAGGTGTGGAGGAGAGAGCCCTGGGCTCTACTGCCGGCTCTGCTGTTTGTTAGTCCTACAACTTCAGGGGTTGAGCTACTACTCCCTCAGAGGGCTGCTGTGACCTCAACAGCAGGTGACAAAGTGGTGTACACATTAGTTCCAGGCCCAGGTCCTTGCTGCTTTTGGAATCTCTGGGAGGTAAAACCTGGTGTCCCAGAGGGCAGGAAGGAGTCCTGGGTGGGGGCAGACAGACTTTAGGCGCCCAGAGCTTCATTTGTCAGCTGGCCACTGCCAGGCCTGGCACCTCCGCGTTCTGGTCATTGAGGGAACCGGCTTTCCCTTTTTTTTTTTTTTCCTGGGAAAGGAGTCTGGACCCTCCAAGGTGGCAAAGGATCTTGGCAGGGTTGCAAAACAGAGGCCGAGGGTGGGAGGGAACACCGTGCAGATGCCCAGTGGACCGAGGGCGGTGAGGGTCAGGCATGGTTTGAGCTTGACTCAGCCCAACTCTGCTCCTTCCTACCCACTCAAGGGATGCCAGTGGATGTGAACTCGGCTGCCTTCCGCCTGTGGCAGATCCTCAATGGCACCAGTTTCCACGGTTGCATCCGAAACCTGTACATTAACAACGAACTGCAGGACTTCACCAAGACGCGGATGAAGCCCGGAGTGGTGCCTGGCTGTGAGCCCTGCCGAAAGCTCTACTGCCTGCATGGCATCTGCCAGCCCAATGCCACCCCTGGGCCTGTATGCCATTGTGAGGCTGGCTGGGGGGGCCTACACTGTGACCAGCCGGCTGACGGCCCCTGCCATGGCCACAAGTGAGCCTGAGCTGGGTTCGGGGAGCCCTTACCCCCTGCCCGTTCCTTTCCGCATGTTGAGGGCTGCTGCATGGACTGCATTTTTAAAACCCCAAACTGGAACATGGGGCCTGGCACAGGGTTTTTTTTGTTTTTTTGTTTTTCTAGTTTTCAGTTTTTATTAACTGGAAGAGGTCCCTAGGACTACAGAATCACATTTTTCTCCCTTTGTTTCAATTTGGGAAACAGAAGAACATCCCCTGATGCCAAGGCTGGGGGTGTGGGTACCCTGGGATTGGATTGGCTCCAGCCTATTCTCACAGTACCTTTTCTCTGTCCCCTCCAGGTGTGTCCACGGGAAATGTGTGCCCCTCGATGCTCTCTCCTACAGCTGCCAGTGCCAGGATGGGTACTCGGGAGCTCTGTGCAACCAGGCTGGGGCACCTGTAGACCCCTGCGGGGGCCTGCAGTGCCTGCATGGCCACTGCCAGGCCTTGGCCACCAAGGGGGCACACTGTGTGTGTGACCCTGGCTTTTCAGGCGAGCTGTGTGAGCAAGGTCAGGGCCCCCCCTCCTGACATGCCCTCTCCAGGGCCCCTCCCCCCAACTTGCCTTAGTGACTTGACTTTTCCTCCTCCAAACCCTGGCATCCCCTGTGCCCCCTCCCCTGCACATTGGGCTGCTGTGGGGCTGTAGTACCCCCTACCCTCTGGGCTCTGAGCCCCATCCCCAGACCAATGGTTCAGCTTGCCCTGAAGCCCCCTTATCCAGGGCAAGTGCCCCTTCTGGCTGGGGTCTCTCCTTACAGAAGGGACTGCCCAGGGTAACAGCCCCTGCCCAAATCTCCACATCTTGGCCCCATCACCTTGGGCCCCAGGGAGCAGCAGGAAGTCTGAGGGTTGAGAACTCTTTCCCAGGCCCTCCCTGGCCCAAGTAACCAAGATGCTTCTGCTGGGACTGAGAATGCTGAGGCTACGCAGAGGGAAGCAGAAGTCCAGAACTCAAGCACCTTCAGGGGCCCCTAGGCCCCTGCTCCTGGCACAAATTCCTTCTCTATTGTTCTTGCCTTCCCAGTCTCCTCTTGCACTCCTCCAGAGAGCCCACTTGCCTGGCAGCTAGAAAAGTCTTCCTACTGACTGGACCCTGGGCCCAGGAGGAAGCCTGTGCATGTGCATGTCGGGTGGGGTCAGAGGTGGAGTCTAAGCGCTAGGGGACCCAGAGGACCTGGTCCTTGGACGCGCCTCCCCCAGCCTCCCCGGGGCCAGCGCTGGCCCATGGGTGTGCCCTGAGGCTTTCTCTTGGTGTCTGTCCTATCCAGAGTCCGAGTGCCGGGGGGACCCTGTCCGGGACTTTCACCAGGTCCAGAGGGGCTATGCCATCTGCCAGACCACGCGCCCGCTGTCTTGGGTGGAGTGCCGGGGCTCATGCCCGGGTCAGGGCTGCTGCCAGGGCCTGCGGCTGAAACGGAGGAAGTTCACCTTTGAGTGCAGCGACGGGACCTCTTTTGCCGAGGAGGTGGAGAAGCCCACCAAGTGTGGCTGTGCCCTCTGCGTGTAGCGCCTGGCTGGACGGGGAGGGGTGAGGCAGGCGAGAGGGCACGGCTGCAGTGGAGCCTGGTGGTCTGCAGTGGGTGCAGGCCAATCTCCTGGGGGGTGACCAGCCGGCAGCTGGGGGTGGGTGGGAGTGGCCTGGGCTGCAGGCCACCCTCTCCGGAAGTGCCTTGCACAAATAGGCGCTTAATAAATATTTGTTGAATGAATATGTGCTTGAGGTCAGGCCAAGAAGTTCACAGAATGGTGACACCCCCTGCTTGCCTACTACCTGGGTCTGAAGAAGGGACTGGCCCCTTCCCAAACCAGCCTCTTCCCAAACCAGCCTCTCCCTCTCGCCGGTGGCCCATACTCCTCTCAGAAGCCCCTTGCCCCCTGTCCCCTGCCGATCACTCTGAAGTCTCCCCTGGGACAGCCAGCCAGGACCTCCACTCCGTTTGCAGCGTCTGCCAGCAGTAGGCCAGGCTGTGGAGAGGAAGGGCCCGCTCCTGCTGGCCGGGAAGGGCCTGACCCTTGCCTCCTGGGCTGATTGATAGAGCACTAAAGCCACTGCTCGATTGTATGTGAGGCTGGGGCTAGAGGTGGGTCCCTTAGGACCAGACCTCTGAATCCTAAAGTTATGAGTTGACTATTGTAGCTTCAAAAACGTCCACTGGGGCTGTTTGGGGTGGCAATCCCCCCAGAGAGGACAGGCGTGGGGTAGGCTCTTGGTTCCAGCAGAACCACCCCTTCTAGACCCCGCCCACCAAAGGGGCACTGGCCCTAGGCCTTCCCCGCCCCTGGCCAGCCACAGGATGCTGGCCAGCCCCTGGCCAGGGGGAAGGGGGTGTGGGCTAGGCTGCTCAGCTAGGAGGCTTCCCCGCCTACAGAAACTGGGTCCAGATCCCCTCACAGTGCAGGCCAATAGGGGACAGTGGTCCAGGCACCAGGAGACCTCTGCTGCCTGTCACTCTGGGCAACCATCTTCCCCATCCATGGTCCTCCGTCTCCTCAGCTATCAAATGGGGAGGTGGTTTGACCGAACATACACATGAGCAATTTAGACCCTCCCACTGTGGCTCCGGAAGGGAGGCTAGAGGAGCTAGAAGATCCATGTTCATGAATCCCATCAAGTATTTATGTGCCTAACTGGGCTGGGCACCGTGGGCGTTCTCTCATGGACAGATCTGACCAGGATGCCGGGGAAGAGTTGAGCCGAGTGAGGGGTCTGAACACAGACACTGGCCCAGGCTAGAGCTGCTCACTCTCGGCGCTTGCAAGGAAGGACTCTATTTAAAGAGTCCCGGACTATGCGGCCATGTGACTACAACTGCTGCTCTTCCGTGCAGAATGAAAGCACAGATTATCTCTGAGTTTAA
Source organism: Hyaena hyaena (assembly GCF_003009895.1). Classification (NCBI taxonomy): domain Eukaryota; kingdom Metazoa; phylum Chordata; class Mammalia; order Carnivora; family Hyaenidae; genus Hyaena; species Hyaena hyaena. The sequence goes on along the minus strand of NW_024080676.1, from coordinate 4,526,405 downwards.
AGATCTCTATCTAGCGAGCTGGCTAGAAGACAGGGCCCCCCCTCTCCTGTCCAGATGTCTCCCCAGGAGAGTGCCCCCAGAAGATCCCAGGGGGTGAGGGGCCTGAGCAGGTCCCTTTCCCAGCTCCTTCCATCTGCAAACAGAAGACAGGGGCCGGGGAGGGGGGGCATGCTGGGTGGGGCTGAGGCGGTAGTGCGCCTGTGCCCTCGGTGACCATGGGCTGTGGGGGGAGCGCCCGACGCTGAGCAGTAGAGGGCCGGAGTCTCTTACAGCAGAGGAAGGCTGGCATGCTCCACTACTGCAGGCCCCCTACACCGGGGCTCTGGCCTGCGAGGTCGAGCCCCGGAACTCCCTGTGCTGCGACACGGACCCCACCCTGCACAACTGCAGAGGCCTTTTCACCGCTGGATCTGCTCCCTGCCAGGGACCAGCTCTATTTTCTTGTGGTTCTGAGCAAGGCCACAGTGCCCTCCTCCGTGCAACACAGCCTGGGCCTCGAGGGGCTCCTCCCAGGGCTGCACAGCACCCCTCTCTTACCCATAGTCTCTGGGCCATGTGGGACCCTGGAGAGCAGCTCTAGCACTAGGCAGGTGCTGATACGTGGAGGAAAGCTCAAGTGCAGCTGCACTTACCTCTTCTGCGGAAGAGGGGTATTTGGGCCAACTGACCCTAAGACACTTACCTTCCTTTGGCCACTGCCATTCTGACACCGCCCTGGAGTAGAAGTGGCTCTCCGGGCTTGAGGGGCATAGCCAGCAGCAGCCTCTCCACCTGTGAATGCATGACGGCTGCCCCCACCCACCCCTCCACAACACCCTGCGTCTCAGCCTGGCCCCACACGCACCCACAGTGGAGCTGCAAGATTGGGATCCACCACCAGAGTGAGGGCGGCAAGGGGCCGAGCAGTGTGTCCCACGATCAGCATTTCCTCAGCGTAACCACCAACCTGCAAGTTGCTACGGAACTGGATCCCTGCGCATCTCGCCTGTTCACATTTAGACCCAGGAGAAGGCTCTGGCAAAATCAGCTCTGATTAGTCACCTCCACACTTTGTCACCCCCTATGGTAAAGACCTTCGTTCGCTTTGATGTCGCCTCCGGCTGTCTCCATTAAACACGCACTGAAGGGACACAAGCAGGGCAAGTCCTGAGGCTGCTGCTTTGAGAGCACTGCTGGCGACAGTGACCTGGGTTCCCTGGGAAGGTGTCAGGAAATGGAAAAGGCTGGACTCGTCTCCTCTTTGCCTGCTGTTAGCCTAACCATGAAAGTATCTCTTTATACAGAATACTTAACAGATTCTAATATATATTTGTATTTCATTTTGTTATAGTATTTTTATATGTTAAAGTCAATATCCGGTGTCCTGTTTTGATTTTCAGATGCTGTGTAGTAGTGACACTTTGTTTAGGGGTTTCTGTAGTCTTGTCTGGATCACTCTTTTAGAGAGACTGGTTTAGAACAGGCCCATGAGGGAGCCACACCTGCCCTTTCCCTAGAATTATTCTAGAACATGTTGGATATTGTCTGTTGTCTTCCATGTGAACATGACATTGATTCACTCAGGTTCTGCCTTGTTGATCTGTTTTTCTGCACTAAGGATGAGCCCAAGGCTCCTGACATACACACTCCCAGGGTTTGAGGGTTTCTGGGCTACCCGCACACTGGCCACATGCAGAGATGGCTCTCGGATGCAGCACATATAGGACACTTGCCCCTGGAACTCTCTGGTCTTCGTGAAGTGGCAGAGGAGGTTGGTTCCTCCTGAAGGAGGAAGGGGAGGTCTGCGGAGTGGCTTGGTCATAGCTCCCTGGGGATATCTGTGCAGGGGCAGAGCCTGGCACAGCACAGCACCCACAGAGATCTGGGGGGCAGTGGGTCCTTATCCTCATTTCCCTTCAAGTATCTGCAGTCACCCAAATTTTGTGAACAGAACCACATCCAAACTGAACCTGGCTTTGAAGGTTTCAGTTCATCAGGGCAACAGATTAGAAAGCAGTGTGGTTTCTCAAACTGTCCTGGAAAGTTAACCTGTCTGTTGCTAGAAGAATGGTTCACAGGGCTCAGAGGAGAAGGAGCACAAACATACTTCTCTAGTAGTTCTACTCTGATTCCAGACTGCAAGATTGCTCTTAGGAATTTTTTTGGATGCATGACCTGAGCATCGAGGTGAGGCCACGTCCTGGCAGTCAGGCTGGGCAAGGCCCCTACCACCTAGAAGACCCACCTGGCTCTTCTCTGATGCCAGGATCACAGACTGATTTCCCACGAGATCATGATGATGGCTGCACAAGTCATACCTTAATAGCACATGGTCACTTGAAAGTGGGCAGTGACAGCAACTGCAGTGCCTGCAAAGCAATTAGGGATTTGGGAGGAAATGTAATGAACTGGGTGTGAGAGAGAAAATGGGTTAAAAAGGGGTTGTAAGCTCAAGTGCCTGGCCAATAGGTTATCTACGTGGGTGGGCACATGCCCTTCTGGCCCATCATTTGTGTTAGCACAAATATTACAGCAGCAGGTAAGAGACCTATTTCCCCTCCCGTTAAAGAAAAAAAGGACAAATGGTAGCTGACAGTTAGGGACTTATGGTGACCTTAAAGGCACATTTTCTTTTTAATTTTTAAAAAATATATTTTTTTAAATTTGTTTTAATGTTTTTTATTTATTTCTAGGAGAGAGAGAGAGAGAGAGACAGCGTGAGCAGGGGAGGGTCAGAGAGAGAGGGAGTCACAGATTGAAACAGGCTCCAGGCTCTGAGCTGGCAGTCAGCACAGAGCCCGACGCGGGGCTCGAACCCACGAACCGCGAGACCATGACCTAAGCGAAAGTCAGACGCTTAACCGACTAAGCCACCCAGGCGCCCCCAAAAATATTTATTTCTGAGAGAGAGAGAGAGAGAGAGAGAGAGAGAGAGAGAGAGAGAGAGACACAGAATCCAAAACAGGCTCCAGGCTCTGAGCTGTCAGCACAGAGCCCAACACGGGGCTCGAACCCACAAACCGTGAAATCATGACCTGAGCTGAAGTCAGACCCTTAACCGACTAAGCCAACCAGGCACCCTGCACATTTTCCAATCAACTGAGCTCCACCTGATTCTTATCATGCACTAACTTTATTAGATCTTCATGATCATTTTAAAAGAGAAGCCAGAAACCAAATTTTATGTAAACCCTCACAGTTCATGTGTATAGATAATTTTTTTAAACACTGGGCTCAATAAAATACAACTGTGAGCCACCAGTTTGCAACCTCTGAATTAAAGTAAAGTTAGTAGTGACTCCAACAGTTAAAAGGAAATCCCTGGCCAAGGAATGAACACAGCAGGGCTTGGCTGGGGAGTGGAAGCAACGGAAAGAATGACCAGGCTTCCAGCTAGGGTTGCCCAGTTTTCCCGAGACTGGGCTAAGGCATGTCTATCAGCTCTATGCTCGGCGTTCTCAGGGTTAATTTGAGAGATGTCCCCTCACCCCAAGCCAGTCTGCACCTCTCAGACCATATTCTAGTTATCCTCCCATGGGATGAATGTGGGAGAAAGTCTATTTTAACAGTGAAAAGTCCTAATCTGGAACAAGATAAATTCTCCAAATTCAAATGAAGAGAGGTAGCTCAACTATCAGCTGCAGGGTTATTTTCACTGGATATAGTTTTGCACGTCAATGGCCACTGTCATGTAATGTATTCAGGAAACCGGGGCTGACTCCACAGCAATCACTGGCCCACTGGACCCTTACATAGACCCCTTTGGAGCAGAACTGAAAGAATATAGTGAAACAGGTCATGAGGCCAGTAAACCTAAGGCTTTCCTGCCAACGTTCTGCCATTCCCCAACACGGGCTACAGACAGCTGGGGCAGCTCCCTCACCCCCAGCAGCAGTGTATATTATTTAACAGTGGCTTACCTGGTTTACAGCTCCTCAGGTGAAACACTGGCACCTTTCCAACTCCGTCACGGGAATTCCAAGGATTAATCCACTGTGTTTTCTTTTACCTGAAGTTAGGCCTACCTCACAAAATGGCCCCAGATCTACCAGACAACGTTCCCTACGTCCCAACACCGTGGTTGAGGCAAAAGTGTTAGAAGTATACTTCTGGCAACTTTTCAACTTTGCATTGGCTGTAAGTTGAATACTGGGCTTCAGTGCATTCGGTTCCCTGTGCAGTAACTACACAAACACGCTTTAATATCAAAGAAGTTTAATACGCTGCAATAAAATAAGCGCCTAGAAAAAGCTCATGGAATAGATGTCAATGTTAGAGAAATCCCTCCCACACACCTTCTAGCTCCACACCCCATCCCTCAAAACCAAACAAGAAAATCTGAAACAACAAAGGAAATCCTTCCAAGCTTGGATTTCAGTGAGGGCCCCTTTACCAATAACAAGAACACAGTTTCCTACATGGCCTAATAGGAAAGTAAAACACAGAAGCACAAAAAGTCCACAAGATTTCAATATTTAAGAGACTTGGTACATATTCAAAGTTAAAATAACTCCAACTTTTATAGCTATACATATTGTTTTAAAGCAACTTAATATATTTTTAAATTTCATATATACACTCTCAAAGGTTCTTCAGGTGAGGTATGTAAACATTGTCTAATGAAAATTTTTCAATGTTTCAAACCAACAAATTCACAGCATACATTGAATTTTCATCCATTAAAGACACAGTATTTTCCTATACTAACACAGTGGAAATCCAGGCCCAAGAGATAAACATCTATCATCCAGATTAACACTTGCAGAATTTCTCAATTCACTGCTTTTGGAAAGACCACCTGCACACAGGTTAGGAGCACACACTTGGTACTGAGAGTCCAGAGACTCTCTCCTTGGGCATCTGGATCACTGGCTAAGACTCACAAGACAGCAAAAAGGAGCACATCTGAACAACTACGAGATTGACCTCGGCAATGACAACATGGGGAGGAACCAGAAAGACCTTAAAGGAACTGTAGAGATTCATCTTAGAGCTCCCTGGATCCATAGCCGGATCAGCAGCCCCTGCCCCAATCTCATTCGGAAGGGTCGTGGCCTAAAAAGAATAAAAACCCAACACGGCACCTGAGCTTCAGTTAAATTGCATGGGCCTCCTCTGGCCCCCTGGCCCCTGAAAGGCATGAACTCTAGCCTAAAGTAGGACCCTGGGCTGTGCTTTTCATACAGGTTGGGGTTGGATTTCTTACTACCATAATGCATATGAGAAAATAATGCCATGAGTTCACAAAGACGACCATTGCCCGTACACAGGCACTGGCCAATGACCTTGGAGGAGCTCAATTTTGAAAACTACTTGTTCCCTGAGGGTAAACAGCAGGCTTCTATTGAGATTAAGTGAGGCTAATAAGGGGATTATTTATTACAAGGTAATAACACTCGGGGAGCCTCAGGCCAGAGTTCTATTTTACTCGCACATAATCTACGACGCCCCCTCCCCGCCCTCCCACCACAGTAGCCACCTTCCCAATGACACAATATAGGTCAGTTTCTTTCCTCTTGCTTGCTTTCACGCTCAGCAGTGGAAAGTTTTATCCTAACGCACCCACTTCAATCTAAAAAAACACTAGTGAAAAATTCCAAACACCGTCATAAATATAAAAGAGAAGACATATTCCAAAAGCCTAAAAAACTACATTATTCTATTAATGGTTATTCGGGTGTGGGGTATTTTTCATAAAGTTTAGGACGGTCACAAGGAGAGGCTGCTAAACAGCTTAGAAACCTGTTGAACTGGACACGCTGGGAGACGTGGAGGAGGGACTGCCTTCCGTGCTCCGATCTAAAGGATCTAAATGTTTAACCCCAGACATTTCAAACCCAGGCACAGAGGAGGATCACAGGAAATGGGCTGAGCTTTTGAAGGTTCGGCAGATAGACTCAAAGGGCTTTTACTGTCAATTTAATTGTGTAACATAAAAAGTTCTTCTGTTTACAGCCAAATGAGCTTGGCCTCAACTAGATTCTGGAAGCCCCATAAATCCATGGAAAATGGATTAGTTTTCAATCTCTATGCCCAATTTTTGATGTGTCTGGTGCTGGCAGATTTCTCATCCATTGCTAGAGTTGTAGGACATGAAGAAGCGTGCAGACAAACAGAAGCAAAAATTCAAGTACAGCCACCTCTCCGGCAAAGGCAAGAGGTCTTAGCAAGAGCTGTTCTACCCCCACCCTATCCTCTGAGACAAGGGCCAACGCAGAGCCCAGAATAAATGTTATTACCTAGGGTCTTATTGCTTATGGGCAACACATCAGAAAGAACACCTGGAAATCTGCTCTGCAGATCTGGGAACTGACCAGTTTATCATACATATGTATATATATATATAATATATAACATAACCAGATGAGAAGAGGGGGCAATTAAAGCTTGGATTGGATGTAGCGTTACAGATCAAATGCCCCAAACAGCTCTCAACCTGCTGGTTTTTGTTCTTTCTCCATGTGTGAACTGTGTTATGAAAGGAAGTCCACTGCTCAAAATATAGTCTTCTACAATACTACAATGCAAACCAACATCACTCAGAACATGAATCTGTATACAGCACATGTAATAAATATTTTTAAAAAACTATTTACAACATTACTTCTTGTGAACATTAGATGAGAGCAAAATTTATTTCCTCCTGCAAAGGTTAAAAAAGTTTTGACGGTCTAGTTCAGTGCTAAATTCCCTGGCACCTAGTTACCCATTCACATTTCACCTTAAAATCAGATTTGCTTACAAATAGTATCTTAGAAAAAACATTCTCCAGCATTGCTATTCAAGTGTCCTCCTCGTTTGTTAGAAAAGACAAAGGGAGGCCGTAAGAAAATATGCAAATCATGGTTCAAGTGGATGCTGACCTCCCCCCACCCCCACCCACCGTGTGTCCGGTCCCAAGCTCCCTGCGGTCTTGGAGCCGAGGTTCTCAGTCCAGCCAGCTGTGGAGAATGAGAGTCACGGCTCACACAGAGGTGCCCAGGAATGGGGCACAGAGAAGAGGAACACGATCATAAAGCATCAGTTCCGTTAAATCTAGGGGTGCTCTGAATTGCAGACCAAGACTCCTGAGAGGTAAAGCTGCACACATCTTAGAGCAGATGGTCTCATCCTGTAACCATGGATTACAGGTGGGGCTGGCCCACATCTGCACAGATGCTTGCTGAGAGGGAAAAGGGGGAGGGGGAGGGGGAAGGAGGACGGTGAGGAGGAGGAGGAGGAGGAGCGCTGAGGCGCTCAAGAGTACTGTCAAGGTGCGCAAGGAAACATGCTTATCTCCCGTGGTTAATGAATGAGAATAGGTGTGTCTTTCACAAACATGAGAAAGACTAAAAATATATCTTAATGCTTTCTTGAGGCAACCAGTGGTTTCTCCATATTCCCACAGGTATGGGTTTGGAGTTCCTTGGGGTTACGACTAAGGCTCATTTCCCTGCACAGGGTGTTGAGAGGACATTTGGAAGGTATCAGTTGTGTATGCACAAAGTGGGCTGCCTGGGGCAAGCCCCGATGCCACGGCTGGCACAGCCACGCCAATTGTGCGAGACTCACTTTGTTCTGGGACGATGGGAGGACAGTGGGGGGAAGCGCTCAGATTCCCAACCCACACCGCATCTGCCCAAACAGAGTGAGGGTTCCGAGGCGGCACCCTTCTGCCTTCACTGTGTTTGGGGGTTTGACGGATGAGCAAGGTAACTGGGGAGGATGGGTGGCTAGAAAGAACACTTTTTGGAAAGCCCTTTCGACAGTTAATTTTTTGTTAAAATAAATACTTTCTATAGAAGCATTTGAACAGGAATATATCACTATTTACACAGTGAAATAAATTCCACAGTGGTGTATATAACTGTGTATTATATTGTGTATTTGAAATCATAGTCAGGAACACATAGTCTCCCAGAACACTGGTGAAACTAATTCCCTTAAGATACAGTAGCTCTAAAACAAATCCCTACCTGTGGTATAAACATACAAGATTATGCAAATCTCGTTTGTATGGCGTCTTTCCCACCAACTACCTCCTAAACACTATAGCTTCAGCTGCAAGCCAGCAGGAGGTGCAGATTATAGAAAACAAGTGGGTTGGAAAAGCTGATAAATGGAAGAGTATTTGGACTCAGTGGCTAAATTCTAGAAGGTAAATTAAGAGTTACGAAGAAGAGAAAGATGCGTCTAGTATGACACGTTTGTGCTCAGTGACGTGCTCGGGAGGTGTGGGACTGTCCCGGAGAAGAGCCCTCCTAGAAGGGGGCTGGATGGCACAAGCAGAAGAGGGAAGAGGGGAGGGTCCAAGGACGGCTCCTCAGGATGAGGTGAGCCAGGCCAGAGAGCCCGGAACTTCAGGCTACAGCTGCTGGTGTGCCAACAAGGGGCCATCAACATGCTGGTGTTCATGAGGTTGGGGAGTGAGCGGGCTGGACTCGAGTTCAGACAGGCTCAGGCCAGCGTTCAGGTTCACAAGCAGTGACCAGAACTTGGGGAGTGAGCTGGCAAACATACTGTACCAGACAAAGGAGGAGGAGGGCTCTAGAGGGTGAAAGAGGCATGCCTGTGCCAGCCAGGGGAGGCGCTGTTCTGGGCTTCAGGTTCATTACCAAGTCTTTGTGGGGAGCACTGCCACAGAGGAAAACGTAGAAGACTTCACACTTCTAGTTTTAACTACTTATCCTAGCAGATCAGATCCCGATTCAACAAATATTCAATCAATGAAGGGGAATATTTTCTTCTTTAGTGCACAGGCACTGCTCGGAAATAATGTGCAACAGCAGCTGTGTGCCGAGACGAACAGGTGAAAAGGAAGGACATGGTGCAGTGCTAGCTTACATGAGAAAACTGCTTGTGCCCAGCTGTCCTCATAACTGATCCTGAATGACATACTGCAAGGGGGCAGTAAGCCTTTTTGTAAAGAGCCAGGTGGTGAATATTTTATATTTTAGGCTGTGTCTGCTACATCTGGTCTCTGTTCTTTTTTTTTTAATATAATCCTTTAAAAAATAAAAGGTAAAATGCATTCCCCCAACCTCTGGCATACTATAAAACCACGAGCACCTGTGTCTGGGCAGTCTGTACCTTCACGTCCTTTGCCTACTGACCACCTTGCATTGGGTGGGGTGGTCTCAGGCCTCTGAGAAAGCCTCTGAGCATCACAGTACTTGCCAGGTGGGCCTAACTACACCACACCCGCCCTGAAACACGAAGCTATGAAGCTACGGGTGTCTCCTAAGCACCGAGCAAACAGCACCGGGGCTCTGGGAAAAGAAAGATTAGACAGACAGGAGGTAATGGAAGGAACTGATCAGCTTTGGCTCAATCCCAAGAGCATGCATGAGCAAGCATACCCTCTGCAGAAGTGCCCTGGGCGCTTCTCCGGGTGCCCAGCATGACACGGCAAATGCCTACGTCAGAAGTGCCATCAGAGAGCTCTGTGTTTCTGCCTGAGTGTGACTTATTATCTCTAAGGGAAAGAGGTCAGACCTTCAAGTCTTCCAATCTGTCCACTAGGAACAAGCAGTCTGTTCTGACATTTCATGGAATGAACTGAACGTTGCCTCAAAAGGCTTTCCATAATTCTGCTTGTTTTAAATACAATAATCTTTTATTTTCATTTTTTCCCTGAAAAAGAATTTGGGAGCAAGCCCGGGGAAGAATACTTACTGCCGGGGGGTGGGGGTGTGTGTGTGTGAGGACTGCCTTGCCAATGTGATCTACAAGAAAATTTCCAGGATTTCAGTGCATATCAAGCAGTGAGAAGACAACAATTAATGGCTGAGAAGTCAAACTGATAACTATCTGTTTCAAAATAATTGAAATAGTCACTGTTCTGTGGCCATTGACTTAAATTTTTTCACTGGCATGACATACAACTTTCCTTGGAAAAAACTCCCAGTATGGAAGCTTATCTTTGAGTTCTGGGGGACAGGGAAGACCAACAGTTTGGAAGCTGACTGGATTCAACCCAAAGATAGAATCCACAACTTCTCAGTCACACTCAGGTTGTAATATGCCCTAATTTTCTATTCTTGCCTAAAAGCACATTCAAAGCCCCTATTTTTCATTTGCTGGCTTGCCTTTAATAGAATTATTTTGAAAGGAGAGTATATGACTAAAACAATATTAGTGCTGACATGTTTTTATTTTCCTAGAAGCTGGCCCAAAATATTATATAATAAATACTTTGGGTTAGTGACTGGACTTTGTTTTGCCTTCTGTGAAAAGGCTTTTTCTGTACCTAAATGTGAGGGTCAGAAAATGGAGCATCCAACCAAAGTATTTTCAACTAATTTTGAGAAAAACCACATCTTGGCTTACCTTAGGGACAAACAAGAAGTGAGGCTGGAGTCAGGTCTACAATAAAGACCCAGTGAAATGAGAGCCCAGGCCACACTTAGAACTCTGAAGCCCTGCTTGCTCACGGGGTCTGACTTTCGAGGCTAAAGGTGGCCTCGCACTGGCTGCAGTGACAGGCAGTTCTAAGAAGGGAGGTGTGAGGCTGTAGCAGCTCACGAGTCGGCAGGTGGCCGTCAGTGTGCTAGAGCAATATACCGTGTCTCTTCTGTAGCAAGAAGAAATAAAGAAGTGTAAAAGGAAGAACAAAACTGAGGGAAGATAAGGGGGGAAGAGAAGAAAAGAAGAGGACAGGGAGGTGGGGAGGAAAAAGGAGGAGATAAATCAGGCAAAATTTGTTACTGAGGAAGGATTATTTTCTTAAGGAAGGAGGGTCAACAAACTTTTTCTGAAAGGTCCAGACGTAAATCTTTTAGGCTTTGCAGGCCCTTGGTCTCTGTTGTAGATACGATGCTCTGCTGGAAAGCAGCCGAGGAAAATACACAAACAAATGGGCATGGCTAGGTTCCAATAAACTTTTATTTACAAAAGAGTGACCAGCCCATATCCTGCAGACCCTTGATCCTCTGTAAGCCAAAAGACAGCCTGTATGGGCTGACAGAAAACCAACAGGAATGGGTGTGGCTCCCTGGCCTGGCACCCTGGGAGATTCCAATACAGCGCCTGGTGCTATGACAAGCCACCAGCCTTGCTGATGGTGGTACTTACACCATGTCCAAACTGCATCATGTAGCGTGCTGTCCTTTCCTACTTAGCTCTTAGGTCCTTCAATCAGCAGGAAGGCTGCCCACAGAGTAGAGTGACAGCCTCAGCTCTCACCACGAATCCACCACAAGGCAGGAAAGAGATCAAACCTCGGCTCAGAACAACTGTCTTGAAGTGGTGTGTTTCACCGATGTCCTATCTGAACAGCGTGTGATGCACAGAGGAGCCCCTCAGAAGCAGCACACCTGTGAAGAGTCGATGACCTGCGCCCCTCCTAGCCATACTAGTGCAAGGATGAAACCCACAGCCCAAGGTTATTGTTTTTAGATAAGGCTTGTGTAGAAATCTTTACTGAAATACAGATGCAACAGAACCAGCCTAAGGGACTAGCAATTGCAGATACAAACACACTAGTGACAGACATTCCAATGCAGGAAGCCTTAAGAGCAGAATAAATGTTCGTTGCCTTCCTGCTGTGCTGCAAGACTGCTGTGTGTCTGAGGGAGTGCTGTGAGGGAGGCTCTGGACCCTGACTGGGGAGCAGTCTCCATGCTGTCCTCCCAAGCCCAGGGAAGCTGAGGGGCTAGAAAACAGGGGACAGAAAATGGGTCACCTGAAGAGGGCCCAGCCCTGGGGAGCCATGGTAGAGCTTCAGTCCTTGCTTCCCAGGCATCCTGCAGCTCTCCCAGAAGTTCAGAGGTAATACCAGTGTTCTCTGGTCATCAACTTCAGCTCCAACACTGGGACAGTCACTTCACTGAGTATAGGCCCAGGAGCAGAATTTCCTTTTTTCTTAATTTGGAATCTGGAATGTCGGACAGATTGCCTCTGCATCTGGTGGGTGGCAAGCCATACTCTGAAGATGGCTTTAAAAGGGAGGTCTTTGCGAGACAGGGAAAACAAGGGGGTACTTGAGTTAATTCCAAGTCTGGCTCGGAGGTGTCTAGGAGACAGGTTTGCCAGCATTGGCTCTAAGTGTAAAAGGGCGTTCCAGAGCCAGCCCTCAAGTTTGTTTGTTTCCTTTTTCTTATTAGCAAAATTAACTGAATCAGCAAAAATGAGATTCAACAAATATAAAAATAATTCTAAACTTTTAAGTGTTCTAATTACGTAGAATCCCAGGCTATTTAAATGCAGCTACTACTATAAAGTGTAAGTTGATTTTAAAGATGATCCACTGCAGGGTATAAAAAAATGCATACACATGCATACCTTTTCTCAAAGGCTGCCTAAGATGGGAGAAAAAGCCATTATTTTGAAGTAAGCTTTTTAAAATGAAAAAGCACTTAGAAAAGTAATGGAATGAATTATAAACCCGAAACTGGAGGAGTCCCACCCACTTACACTGCCCCACACCTCTCCCTAAATTAATCTGAGCCCCGCTACAAGGCAGTCTATGTGCAGCGAACATCGGCAGACCTCAGCTGGTTAAGTCACCACAAAAACAGTATCCAGTGACGACTATATGAAAATATTTTTTTAAACTTTAAAACCACTTTTAAAAGATTAACCAAACCTACTCAAAACATACTAATGCTTCTGTGCAACTTAATGCTGAGAAAGGGCTGCCAACATACACACTCAGCAGTTTCATTAATATAGGTAGCTCTTGAATGGCCAAAGTCAAAGATATTAAAAAGAAAAAAGAGACTCATGGGATAGAGGAGACACTGGAGGGGAAAAAAAAAAGTCAAGGCTTCATTGAAGATAGTAAGCTTCCTTATCTATGAAATTCAATGCAATTTTCAATTTCCCATGAATCACATGCTTTTCTCCAGTCCTATCCAGTCATCAGAAGTTTTCATTATATAGAGCAAACTTTTCACAGAATGGGTAGAAGGCCTGTTTTATCGTGATTTGGCTGAACTATACATGAAAAAAGTCCATCCAGATCTGAATGGACTAAACAGATCTGAACAATCTAAATGGAAAACCTTGAGTAAAACGGACAGAGTGGCACCTGTCCACACAAGCCTACTTCTGTGACGGAGCATGTTAGAGAAGCTGGTTGAAGCTTGAACAACCAAGCGTTTTTTGTGGAGTGGCGCAGTGGAAATGTGGAATTCACACGGTGTTATAATGGAGTAACATTATAGGCATCAAGGTAAAGCCAATGCAACCACCTTAGGCGTCACTCAGGAAAGGCAAACAACATTAGTTACAGACCCCGCAGCTCTCAATTCTGAGCCATGGAACAGAGCCTGACATGACAGAGGCAGGAGTAACACTACAAGCATTACCTACCAGTATGGTGCTAACCAACTAGAATGCTAACACCTGCTCTAAACACGTACATTCACATGGGAACGCACCAACTGGACGTCAGCTCCATGTGGGAGGGGCGGGGCGGGCCCACTGAGACGGGGCTGCTTCCTCCAACAGCAAACTTGCTCTGACCTTTACATAACTCTGCTGTTTAGACCTTTCTGAGTCTCTTGCCAAACTCTCTCACAGAGACCCTGGGCCATATTTAAACCATCCGGCCTGTGCTAATTTACCAGCTCGTGAACGCCCCAGCACACTGCGTGGCAACAAAGAATTTTACTGCACAACTGGGGCTGGGAGACACCTGTGGCTAACAGCCACAGGCAAATGCACATGCACAAACTCTTAAACTTTTCTATTACTAGAAATAACAACCTGGCTTTCTTTGAATATGGAAGTATTCAGGGTAAGAAAGAATATTAGAACAGTCACTCTTAGGCTAATTGTCAAGTTACAGTTACAAGATGAAAAAAAAATCCTACATTTTTTCCCCCCAAAGTTGGATGACAACCTCGTTAGAGCGCTAGCAAGCTTGCAAGGCCAAAAGTTAAAATGATGGCAAGAATCAGTAATGCGAATCACCTGGGGGATCTAAACAATTTTTAGAGGTCATAACCCAATATTAACACCATGTGACACATCTTCTGTCCCATGGGCATATAGTTTAGAATATATCTTCTCAAATGACAAAGGATCAAAAGTGAGAGGAGTGACCAATAATGAACAGGATTTTTTTAAAAAGGGTAACAGAAATATTCATCTTTTATAATAATAAATTCCCTCTGCCTTCTCTACATACCATAAAAGTGATTTGGTTTAGCTTTCGAATATCATTTAAACAAACAAACAAGACAGAGAGGGAAGTTCACTGCTAGGGTTTGCAAAGAGGAGTGTCTGTTCAGGTACAGACACCACAGGGTGGCTGCTGAAAAGCTACTTTTATGTGCATGATGGTGGTCTTCTCGGCTACAGTACAAGTGCTTGTGCATCAAGTATAAAATACAAGCCTTTAATCACATAGATCAGCTTTTTAGCTTTTGTAAATTTAAAAACAAAAAGGATAAATAAGGCACTGTACTTTTAAAAACTAAAACTGCTTGGTTCCAAGTTTAAAACCCAAGGAACAACCAGAATATAATATATAACTTCCCTTACTCAGCCTCAGAGAAAGACTCTGCAAGTTCCCTTCTCCATCTGAGATGCATTTTTTGACATCTTAAATTGTGGTGTTCTCCATTAACTGCAGATTTGAAAGGCTGGATAAGCTTATAAAAGCAGGTTTAGTTAATGCAAAATGAAGAGTTACTTCTGTAGGACAGTTTAACTCTGGGCTACCAGCCTTGCGGTCACTTTGCATCCAGCCGTCTCCGTTTGCCGTGGGAAGAGTCCAGCTTTGCCTTCAGCTTTCGCTTTCTCTGGGCCACACTGCTCTCTGGGGTTTTCGTCAAGGGTCTGGCCCGAGCCTTTCCACTGCTCTGCTTCCTGCTGGTGGCTTTCTGTGGCCTTGAAGAGGATTCACCTGCCCCCTTATGCTTTGCAGGTTTCATAACTGTCTCCGAGGTGGCTGGCTGGGTGGGTCTTTTGTTTGTATTTTCTTTTTCCCTCCTAGAGGGAGGGCAGTTCTTCCCAGGGGACTTTTTGGGGATCTTCACTTTATTCTCTTTCAAGGATGTCTTTTTGGGTAGTTGGACGATTCTGTCCCTTGCAGCTGGCTTCTTGGCAGCAGGGGTTTTGGTGGATCCATCACTATGCTTTTCTTTGCTGGCTTTCACTGCAGGTCCCTTGTCCTTCCTGTCCTGAGCGCTGCCACCTTCTGTCCTCTTGCGTTTATTCTGCACTTCTGCTTTCGGCAAGATTTCAGATATCTGCTTCCCTTTCCTTCCCTTCATTCCATCAGTGCTCTTGGGCTTAATGGGAAACCCATCTGCATCCACTTGCAGGGCAAGCTTGGGGGACATCAGAGGGTTGATGCATACACTCTTACAACTTGGTTTACTCTCCACAGCCTGTCCACATGGGCTCTCCATTTTCTCGTTCTTGATCAAACATTGCTGGGCTCTGAGCTTTCCTCGAATATTGGAGTATTTTCTGAGGATCCGAGTACTGGCTGGGGTAGGGGAGTTTGTGGGAGGATGGCTATTTCTAGCTTCCTTGACTTCCTCTACGCTGTCTTCAGAATTGGGACTAAGGCTGACATCACTGCCGTCCTCTGGCTCCACTTGGTCAGGATTCTCTCGAAATTTAGCCCAGAGCTTCTGTGTTTTCCAATTGTTCCTGGCAGGAGTAGCTCCAGGAAATTTCTTCAGGTGTTTTTTCAAGCGCTCGGCCTGTAGTGAGCTGGGGTACAGGCTGGAAGGAGAGTACTTCTGAAGAGGATGCTTGACAGGGGGGATGTCTCCCGGAAGACGAGTATTGAGCTTCTTCACGATCACCAGAGACCGGGTTTCAGTTGTCTCTAAGAACCATTTGCAAACATTGGATAATTTAAAGTTTGTCATAAACAGCATCTGAACAGGAGAAAACTTTTGAACCTCCAACGAGCCCCTACATTTCCTCGACCTTTTTTTGCTTTTCCAAATCTCCTTCAGTTTATCTGACTTACTCCTTGATCTTGGCGTTGGCTGGGCTTCCTTCTCCAGCTGGATCCAGCCTTTCTGGACTCTCATGTACTGGGCATTGAAGTTGGCAATGAGCTCTTGGTTCTCTTCCTCTGCACACCATTCCACAAACTTCGGCTGGTCATCCACCATCGTGTCCACACCATCCTCGTCTAAGGGATCTCCATTCTCTGAAGCCCCATTTTCCTTTGGCTTTGGGTTTCCCTGTGCTGCTTCTTTTTCTGAAGTCACTTTTGCAGTATCCGAGGAGTCCAGAGAATGAGCATGTCTTAGATTGTAGGTTGAAGAGGTCAGTCTTGTAAGCCTCGGGGCCCACTGTGGGGGACCGGCTGTGTCACCACTTCCACTACTTGACAAGCCAAGTGCACTGGACGGTGCACGACTCTCGTCACCTTTATGCTGGGTATTTGCACCACCAACCTCATTCACAACCTCCTCTGTATCGTGTACAGGAATTGGTTCCGGCTTCTCTTTTGATTGTTCTGGGGAAGTACAAGGAACACTTTCTGAGGGAGCATGAGCAATTTTCTCACCTAACTTAGACTGAACATAGATTTCCAGTCTTTCTCCAGGCAGGGGCTGGCCTACTGTGGTTATGGGATCACTGCTGGGGAAAATACCTCCTTCTTCCTCTTTGACTTCTTTTACCAGCATGTTTTTAAAAGTCTGCCTGGTGATGACCCCACCTTCTTTGCCCTCCTGCTCCACATCTTTCTCAGGGGGGTTTTCATCAACATCTGGGTTTTCAGTGTCCTCCAGAGCTTTTGCATGGAAGCTGTCAGCCAGAAGGCCCTCGGGTGGTGTCTCACCAGGGCACCCTTCTTTTTTAGAACGTTTCATACCAGGATTTTTGGAAACCTTGATCTCAGGAATAGCAGAGGAGGAATCTGAACTTTGACTTCTTAGACACCTATCAGCAAAGGAAGGATCTGAAAGCTGACTTCTTAGGCACCTGTCAGAGGCCTCAGGGAGTTTTTTACCTTTTTTCTTCTTGTCCAAATTCTCTTCGGGTGAGTCAATGTTTTGATCACACATATCTTCTTCTGAAAAATGTTTTGCATCACTACTCTGTCCCTCTAATTTTCCTGTACCACCTGCTGTCTCACTTTCCTCAATTTCATTGGGGTTTTCATTAGTCAAAGTGCTGCTTTCCTTCATGAGTGGGTCAGTATCTAGCTCCTGAGTGTCTTCAGTCTCAGCCTCAGGACTGATGCTTTGGTTGTCTTCAGTGTTTCCCAGGCTCAGAGGAGGCTCCAAGCTCACTGGGGGACTCTGACTTTCTGAGCATGGAGGACCTTCCTCTCTACTGACTGTTTCAGGAGAAGAATGAAGCCTAGAAACAACATCTTCACTGCCTCCCTCAGAAATGCTCTCAAGAGAGGAAACCAGGTGACAGTCTTGGGGGACAGTCCCCTCCTTGATTTCTAGCAGTTCGACTGGTTGCTGGTCTCGTTCAGGGGAAGCCATCCCACTTGCCATAGGAATTGAGACCATGGAGCTGCTTTCTGGTGTGTCCTCTTCAGGAAGGTGAACAGGGAGAGACAATGCCAGGCTGGAGGCTGTCATTTCCTGTGACCTAGGAGAGCTGCTCAGATTTGGTTTATTTGTCATGGGGTAAACCTCAGGCTCTTGAGATTCCTTTTCAGAGGAAGCATCTCTGTTTCCTTCCTTGAGGGAGGTTATTTCTTTACTAGGTTCTTCGTGGTCATCCTCTCTGGGATGCTGCACATCCATGGTGGGTCCAGGGGCTGGAAGTGTAAGGGTCTCCTTGGGAGTGACCACTGCCTCTGGCTCCAGTGTTGAGCAGCTTGCTTTCTCTTGGGCATGTAAATTTCTGGCCAGTGTGCGAACAGTTGGCAGCTCACAGCAATCACCATTGAAAAAGTATCCTCGAGTACTCTTTCTGGCTGTTTTCCGAGAAGATAATATTGATCTTTGATTCTCAAAGTGGCATTCTGTTATTGGCTGACTGATATAAACGACATCACATTGGTTATCATAATCGTTTATCCTCAACCCTGATGCCCTTTTACTTTTCCGAGCTGTCTTAATGGAGGTTGATATCATCTTGGTTCGCGAATGTCCGTTAGATGGTTTGTGTACAGAGGGCATCGGGCTGGGGGCTAACCAACCATCTTTGGAATGATCAAACTGGCCCTTATCACTGGGATGTAAATGATAACTCACCTTATTTCTTCCTAGTGAGTGAAGATGGTTCTCCTGCTTTGGCCTTGAATCTTGTTCACTGGACTCTAACTCTTGGCGCAAAGGTGTCTTTGAGCTACACAGTAAAGCGTTCTCTTTGTCAGCAGTTCTAGGTGAGTTCCCCGTAAACCCTGAGTCCCAAGCCTCTTCTGATAAAGCTTTGAATGAATTTCTTTGAGAAATAAGACAGCTGTTGCTCTCCTCACTATTCTCAGGTGCCCCTTTTACTGTAATTAGACTTTCTACTAAAGCTGAGCTCTGCATATGGTCTTTACCATCCTCGTGTATTTTCACATTTGTGTCTTGCTCCTGTCCAGTGGTTTGCCCCTCCAAGCTTTTAGAGATGTGGTGGAAGTTTAATGAGGAAGAATTCGATGCAGTGAGGTATCCCAGAGTGGAACTATCCACTGAACTACCAGAATTAGGTTTAGTGGTTGGTAGCTCAGAGGAATCTTTCTGGATAATATTCAAGGCATTCTCTCTTCCATCTACAGACTCTGTCTCGGGAGGGGACTCCTTCAGGGCCTGTTCTGTCAAGCGTAGAGGGCTGTGAGAGCCCGATGAGTCTATGAACAAATCTACAGAAGTAGGAGACTTCATATTGAGACACACAGCATCCTTTTCCTTATGTTTGGTGCCTAGCTGGGCACAGCCTGCACTGCAAGTGGATGCGTCCATTGCTCCTGAATCAGGTCGCACGTCCTCGGTGCCTGGCTGAGATTCAGTGTACAGATCGTTCAGAACACGAATGAACTGCTTCTGATGATGGGTGCACAGTTTGACCATAAACTTCTCCAGTGGGGACTTCGACTGATTGTTAGAATCTACTGCTATAGCCTCTGTTGATTTCTCACTAGACAGACAAAGAGAAAGAAGAAATTAGTATGGTTATTCTCCAAAGAACATTTTCACACTATGAAATTCACCAGATGTTACTCATGTTGTAAAGAGAACGGACACTCTAAAACTGCTTCTAAGCGCCCACATAAATTTCATTCCATAAATGAGGGGTATTTATCTAATTAAAATAGAAGGCCAGCCCTGTTAGAGTCTCAAATTTTAGTAACATTGTTTATACTTTTTAAGAGAGCATTCACAGTAATTTTTATCTTATAGAGAAGAAATACCATTGAAAAGAATTTTTTGGAAAATAAAATTTTGGCCACATTATTAATTCCAGTAGGTCAACATATACTTTTGTTTTGGGCCTGGGTATTCCTGTGAAATAATCATTGATTTGTAAGTCCACAACACTGACAAAAATTCAACACACTATATTGCAAATCTTGGTTTGGAAATATTTAGAGAAATTATAGTTTTAACATGGTTTCTCAGCATGACTAATTGGTTGGACTCATAATTCTGCAAACAGTAACACAGGAATCCTTCTGTTCCCTTCTAGGGCAATGAGAAATACAGATCAATAATTTCACAATTCAGATACACTGAAAGATGGAATTACAAGCAATTGCTGGCTCCTAGGCTCTAAGCAAGGAAATAGGAAATCTCATTGTAAACTGTAAGGTTCTGTCACTGCAAGGAGGCGGCAAGCCCCCACCTGCTACGTTCTCCTCAGCCTTCAAGGAGCATTTTACAGTACTCCACAAGAAGTCATTTTACTTCAGACAGCCCCTGTCAATCACTTCCCTAAGTTATCCAGGACAACTCTAGAGTTTAACCCGGTGGAGGGTGGCGGGCAAGGATGATACCAGATTCAAGACAGGCTAAAACCATTTCCTGCTCAGACAGCTGAGTGTTTTCAAGAGCTGCTCTGTTTCTGGATGTCTGGGTTTTACTAAGCCCAAATAGTTGAAGTGCTCCAATTTTCTGGACTTTTATACAACTTTTCAATTTCTCTCTCTCTCTGAACTGTAATTCCTCAAGATACTATTATCTGACTATGAAACTGGTGAAGTACTGAGGGGAGTTTAACAAACTCAAACAGGCGTTGAGACTATTGATAGTCTCTTCCAGCTAATTCTTCTTTTCTTCAATCTCTGACTTTATCTCCCAGCCATGAGGTGCCTTTCCAGCAGGGCTTACCCTATGACAGCCTACATTGGCCTCCTACCTTCCTCACCTTCCTCACACCCCTCTGGCCTCTGAAGTAGTGTGCTCTTAATGGAAAGAGCACAGATTGTGGAATATGAAAAACTCACATTCTACTTCTAGCTCTGACATTTACTAGCTACAGGATCTTAGGCAAATTACTTAACCTCTCTGAACCTTGGTTTCCTCATCTGAAACTGAGTTGGAACTCAGGATTGATATTTCAAAGGACTGTTGTGAGATGTTAGAAAGCACACACAAAACACCAAGCACCAAAGAACAGGCGCTCACCCTTTCTGGACTCAGGGAGATTTTTAAGACCAGGTGGTAAAAAGTTGCCAAAACATCATGTCTAAATACAAAACAGAATAAAATCAAGAAACTATTAGTCAAATCTGTTGTTTAAACTACTCTGCATGAAGAAAGATTCCACTGTGTTTTTATTTTCACAACTAGCAAGGCAGCAGTTTTAGTTAGTGGTGTCATGGGCATCTGAAAGGACCTACGTGAGACTATAGATTGGAAAGACTACAAAATGTCTTAACAGATGCCTACTTTAAATTTGAAACTGGTCATTGAATTGTGAATAAACCAAGAAAAAAAGATTCTTTCAGAAATATTATACCAGGTGCATGGGGATGGTAAACTTAAAATTTTTTTTAATGTTTATTTATTTTTGAGAGAGAGAGAAAGAGAGAGAGACACAGAGAGAGAGAGAGCGAACTTGAGTGCGGGAGGGGCAGAGAGAGGAAGACACAGAATCTGAAGCAAGCTCCAGGCTCTGAATTGTCAGCACAGAGACCAAAACAGGGCTCAAACCCACCAACTGTGATCCTGGGGATGGTGAACTTTAAACTATGTGCTGGTAACAGAGCCAAAATCTAACAAAGAAGAGACAAAAGGCAACAGGGAGAGAGCCTCACTGAGCAGTATACTTATAATATGTGCATTTTCCTGCCTATACACTGTCCTTCAGTAAAAGTTTCAAAAAGGCAACATCTGAAAGGTCACCGGGAAGAAGCTCCTCCTGCTGTATGAGAATTGCAAATATCTCCTTCCTGAATTTAGAAAAGGAGAGACACCAGTGATACCCTTGGGTCAGTGACGGTTAAGTCATTTTAAACTTTCAGACACAATGACATGTACACAGGAACTTAACACACTCCTCATGCAGCTGCACGCTGTGTAGCTCACACAGACGTTGGTCCTGGAAGAACTCTTCTGGGATGTACCCTGCTGCTATGTCTAGCAGGTGGTACCAATGGCAGAATATGTTGTCACAGGATACAGCACTGGGAGACAGTGGGGAGTATTCTCCCACTTAACTAGTTGTGCAACCTTGGCCAAAACAACCAGTTTTAGTCTTAATAGAGCACGTGCCCCCTCTTGCACTTAGGACCAGTGCAAAGGAAAAACGACCAAGTCATCAGTTACCTTTGCTGTCAGCTAGTCACAGTAAACATACTTTAATAACTCAGAGATGTGAATTAATGCTTTCTTACAACCTAGAGTGAATTTTCTCCATAAAGTTTATACTTCAAGTACCAAACACTTAAAATTTTTAAAATATTTTTGATAGAAGTCTTTTAAAAATTATATCCTCCTCTGAACACAATTTGTTCTTTCTTAATGACTCAGGGTTGTTATCATGTGCACTATTATTAAAGTTTAGCCATTACTTTTATTATACTGAACTAAAATGCCTTGATAGCTTTGGGGGCTACTCAATTAAGTAAATCTGACTGCCTTACTACAAAAAAGTCACGCTGGCAATCTGTGTTATTAACATCTTCCTTTTTACTGGCTTCCAGATAGTAGCTGTGGCCAGAAGCCCTACTTTTATGGTCAGGAGTGCTCTGCCTGTCAGCAGAGGAACCCTGTCCCAAGAGCTAGACTGGTCCTTGAAGTAAAAGTAAACAGGCTCAGAATGAAGTTCTCAGGAATAGTTTTATGAGTAAAGTACATGGATTTTCTAACAACTTCAACTGCTCAGAGGCCTTTATTTCTCAGTTTTTTTTTTTTTTTATTTTTGGATGTGTTTCTGATGTTACTGAGATAGGTGACTACAAATAAGTGGGATACCGCTGCCTTTTCAATGCATAAAAATATATACTCTAAGTGCATTTTAGCAGCACACAAAAAAGGTAAAAAGTGTTGGTCAAGGTTTATGAAAAAAGATTAAGAAATGTCATGGCAACTTATTGCAGAGAAAAACTGGAGATAAACTGTTCTCCTCAACTTGACAAGCACAACCATCATCAAAGGGTGAAAATCTTCTCAACACTGCTCCATCCCTAGGGTTGTGCTCTGGAAGTAGGCTTTAGTATTTGGGGTGAACAATATGCTTAGATGGGTACCTGGATGGCTCAGGTTAAGTGACCAACTCTGAATTTCATCTCAGGTCAGGGTATCATGTTTTGTGAATTTGAGTGTAGCATCAGGCTCTGTGCTGACAGTGTGGATCCTGCTTGGGATTCTCTCTCTCCCCCTCTCTCTCTGCCTCCCTCTCTCAGAATAAATAAGAAAACAAACAAAGAAGATTAAAAACCAATACAAAAGTAAATATGCTTAGAAATTAATGAAATCAAGAGGTACCCAAGAGGACAAAGTACTCTGTAGGAAACTGAGAAAGCACTTTTTAAAAAAGTGATGTCCACCCAGAATAAAAAACTGAGTAATAATTAATCCACAGGTGAGATCTACTTTTATGGTTGTGAGACTTGGATCTGCTGCTATCCCATGTCTCAATAATAGTACTTCAATATTTTTATTAACCTCAACTAATGTAAAAAAGTCTTCCAAAGGGCCATCAAACTAGCCCTGAAACGGTGGCTGTGGCAATTAGGCTTGTTTAGTCCCCAAAGACAGAACAGATAACTACAGGTAGGTAGGCAGGTATCTATTTCACAGCACCAAGGCAAGGGGAAGGTGCCTTCAAATCTAAGACACACTGCAAAAACATTATCAGTACCCACTGAACTCTAGCCTGGAATGGCAGTATAGCATCGAGGTGCTGAAGAAAAGGATCAGAGAGGCAGTCACAGGCTATACCAATTTTAAGAGGCATTTACAGCGATTGCTGGTGGGAAGCTCAGGAGATAAAAAGATTAAAATTACAAATAGCAACCTTGCTTGAAAGAGAGATATCAACAAAGGGTCATTTGTATGTGTGTTTTCCTGGCAAAAAAGAGAGGATCAGGGATAATGTACTGGAGAACCACAGATCATCAAGGCACGCTGTAGGGTCCTCTTTATCAGTTACATCCTGGGCTATTTCAAAACCATCTCCACTTGGAGTGACTGTATCTTTTCCTGAACTCCTAAGCTACATAGTGGTTTGTAAAATACATTGGCAATCATAAGGAATCATGTACATTTATCATATAATTTGTGTCTTTAGTTGACTTGTCTTTGTCTTAGCTTTCCAAGCAGATGTAAGCTGCTTGAGCTACTTGAGATGTAAGCAACTAGGCAGGGATCACATTTTATGTTCTTCTGTTTTCTCTTAGCAAAAAAGGAGAGAAAAAGAGCATTAAGGATGCTTCCTGGGTTTTAGACTCAGGCAGCATCATTTAGTGAGATAGGAATACAGGCAATGAAGCTGGTGGCTGGTGAGTGTTGGGAGTATGTATGTCTGAGGAGTTCTGTCTGTACACATTAAGTTGAGGTGTTTAAAGGATTCTGAATCTGAGATGTCTGGAAGGTAAGTGAACCAGCAGTTTCACTTGGATCTGAGAACCCCTTCACGTTAATACTAACCTTTGTCCAAGTGTCAGTAAATGGCCCTGTTATAATAACTAACTTTATAACTGTAGTAATAAAATCATTTTTGACTGCACCTCTAAATTATCAAGCTTCCTACCTTGTTTTTCTCTAGAAATTTTCTCAATAAGCTCTAAGTTTAGATGAATTTTAATTTCAGAGGATTTAAAAATTTTAATTAACCTCAACTTCCTGGAGTTTTTAATTCTATCACAATTTTTCATGTTTTCTAAAAAAACAAAAACAAAAACAAAAAAACAAACGGGTGCAGTTTTAAAAAACTGGCTAGTTTTGCCTGAGTTTTAAACAGCTAGTCTTTACCTTTGCTTCTAGTAATTCCATTTTTTCCTTAGGCTTTGATAGAGCCTAAATATGCATTTGCCTTGACTCAGAATACGCTCAGGCAGTAAGGAGGTAAACCAGAGAGGGGCAAGCTTCTGTCCTACAGCCCTTCAACTCACCTCAACTGAAGGGAAAGCACTAAGTTTTAGTTCAGCGATTACAGTCGGTATCACGGTATGTCCTTCACATCTCACTATGTAAGATCTTTACAAGTACAATAATTCATCACAAATTTTGAAATCGCTTGTTTGATTTCATGTTTCTTCTGCTCAATAACAGAACTCTGTAATAGTTAAGTAAATTATTTATCAATCAGAAATACTTCACCACCACTAAAGAGTAGTAAGATCCCAGGAACTAGTAAAAAGGAAGGAAGGGCTGTAGAAGAGAAACACTTGGATTTCCAACTCCCTGGATTAGCTCTGAGTTTCTCTCCCAGGAGAGAAATAGCCTGCATGACCTTGACCACTTTGTCTTTCTATTCTCTGCTCCATGCCTAATTCTTAAGGGTGTGGTAAAAGGATAAGATAATATTCATAAAAACTTTGAAAGGCACAGTTTAAGAGTGATGTGTTGTTTCACAACCCTATTTGTAATGATTTACTCAATGATGTTTTTCTAGATCAGAGGTTAGACACAGTTGAACTCGCCTACTTTGTCAATACTGCCATACTTAAATTCCCAAACAAAAGCATTCCTGTGGTTAATATAAATGGTGGGTCATCAATGCTTATGTTATCTTAAAGTAAAAGAACAAATAGAGGAAATGTGGCAGACGGCTGAACCAACAATTTTAAGAGTCTAGAATTTGGGATTGATGGATTCAGGTAGTCTCTCCAATATCTGCTAACTACCAATAAAACTTTTGATGGCAAATGCAATTATCAATGATAACCAAAATATATTCTTCTTGACTGAAAAAGAGCAATAAAGACACTGAATGATGTCTGTATGGGAGCTGATCTCAGCAGAAAAAGGTAATCTTGGGAAAAAAGAGGGGGAAGAAAGTTAAGAGACAACACTTGACAGAGTAGACCAAAGAGTTAAGAGATGTACTTTAATTTGACTTGATCCTTCTACTTAAATACAAGAAAACATAAAAATGCATCCTGAGTTCCCTTCAAGGCTAAGAACTGTATTTTTTGCTAGGCAATAGTCTGAAATTATGTTCTCTAATTCCTTATTTCTGGTCCTTTGAGGACAGAAAATGTAAGTATATTTTAGGGGCTGGATAAGTCTACTGACAAGTTCTTGCTCTGCACTGGGAAATGAATCAATCCTTGGCTACTTCACATTCACATATGTATGTATATCTTCCATACTTGGATACAAGAATATTCCAAGGGCTATGACATTGTGTTTGTGTGTGCGCGCACGCGTAGTGGAGGAGAAGCGGCAGCATGGGGTATACAGATTTTCCAAAAGCCATGTATGGTACAGTTGAACCTCTAAACTACTGAACAACCAAGTTTTCCTTCCACAGAACCGAACTAGGAGAAATCATAAAAGGGCAGAGTAGACAAAGGTAACAAAGAAATGTTGAGAAATAAAGATCAGAAGATCACAGAAGAGAAAGTGACCTCTTAAAATCAGGCAGTTTAATACCTGATTTCCAGGTAGCTGACATCCAAAGTCTCTGAAACAGAATTTAGATGGATAGAAAAAGCAATTCTCAAAATTGGTGTTAAGGAGAACGATCACTCCCCAGAGATCAGAACCATGGAGGAGGGGTAGGGGTGTAGGAGTGTAGGTGTGTGTGTGTGTGCACACGCAGGCACATGCTTTCAAACCCAGGGCTACTGCTGATGGCAACATGGCATCTTGTGCAGGTGTGAAGTGGAAAAACAGTTTAGAAGTACTGATCTAAAACAAAAGACATGCAATCCCTCTGTAACAGCTAAGTTTACTATGTTCCCTAACCACGTCTCCTAGAAGCAGGGCAGAACAAAGGCTCAAAAAATTATGAATAATCTGAATGGAGGAAGGAGAGGTGCTTCAGGGGGTGTTTACTAAGCAGGAAGCCATAGTTTCCTAGCTTTTCTGTATCTCAGGGTTTAATATCTCTGATAAAAGGCTATTATTCAGAGTAGATATAAATATGAGAGAAACCTTTTAGGGCTTGTACCTTCTATTTCTTTTCAATTTAACTAGATTGTCAAATTTCTTAAATTACAATAAAAATATAATTATCAAGAAAATTCTTATTTAACATATTTTCACCCATTTCACTATGGGCGAATGTACCCAGGAAGCCAAAATATAATCAGAAAGTTACTTGGTGAATAGAAGTCAGAGCAAAGGGTCATTAAGCACCACACACAGTCCAATGCCTTCACCTCCTCTCTAGGAATGTTAATGAGATCACAGACACTTCTGTCAAACTACATCTGATAAAGTTTTTATCCACCAAACTGATTTTTGTTTCTATCATCTCGGGTAAGACTATGCATGTGAGACCAAATACATTTGGGTGTTAACTTTAAACAAAAGGAGGGAGGGTTCATAAGCAGTGAAAGGTATGGGATTCTGGGCTGGGGGGCATGGATTAAAAAATAATAGTTCCAGGAAGTGAGGGAAGAAATATCCCTAAGCGATAGAACTAAATACTGGTTTGGAAAGAGCACAAACCTAAATTATTAATATAATGAGTATTATAACTAAGAATTCTTAGAAAACACTTTGAAATAGACTTTAGCAAATAATATAATAATTTCAGATTAAGAAGACAGACTCTGCCTTGGGCTGCTTTGAACTGACAAGGAGCGTCACTAACCTGACTTAGTGAAACCAGAGTGAAGACAGATCTGGATAGTAAAAGCATAACTGACATTTTAAAAGGTCAGGATTACATGAGAGCTCATGACAAGCTAGTAGACTGGCCTATTTCTCTTTTTGTTTTTTTAGTCAGGATTAAAATCTATGTTGTTCTTTGGGGAAATTGCCTTTTCATTCCTAATTTAAAGGAGCCCCACAATGATGGGAGTAGAAAAATACCACTGCTTAAGCAGAAAACAGGTGCTCATTCCCCGCCAGAGAGAAAAGGCACCGTATCATGGGGCTCTTTTAAAGGGGGGTGAAGGGAAGAAAGTCTGTCAAGGCCCAACAAAAGCCAAAGACTGTGCATGACTTCCCTGGCATCCAGACAAGGTTCCCATTACAATGGGAATGCATTTCTTTTGTAATAATAGCAATAACAACAATAACCATAAACTCAAAACCCACACCACCACCTTCAAGGCAGTGTGTACGCACAGGGGGATCTAAAGGAGGCGTGGGGAGTGGACACAAATGAAAACAAACAAGACATTTAACAGTTCACATGACAGATCCCAGCAACACCATGTTCTTTCCTTTCCAGAAATAGAGATGTTTTTGATAAATATTCTTGGTTTCTTTTGGGGTGAAAAGAACAGGGAGACTAGCAGATTCTATTTGATATTTGATAGCATCCCAAGCTTTTCATGATTGTTAGGGGATCTTCTATATCCCAACTTTTCTCATGTTCCTTTGAGGTTCTTAATCTCTGTTCTTGAAACCATACAAATCTGTGGCATAAGCCTTAAAAGTGGAAAATTCTTTTGGCTGTCATATAGCGAATCACTTAAAATTGACACAATGATAGCATTCCTAAGTAAGAACTGTAATCATCTAAAGACTCTAGATCACTTTGTAAAATGTAAAACCTTATA
This sequence comes from Hyaena hyaena, assembly GCF_003009895.1. Classification (NCBI taxonomy): domain Eukaryota; kingdom Metazoa; phylum Chordata; class Mammalia; order Carnivora; family Hyaenidae; genus Hyaena; species Hyaena hyaena. The sequence goes on along the minus strand of NW_024080676.1, from coordinate 4,498,447 downwards.
AAAGGATTCCTAGGGTACCTTATACAAAATTTAATGTCATTTACCATTTGTTTACCTCATGAGTGTTAGAGGAGGTCTGTAATTTTAAAATTTAATGTATAGGGATAAACAAGCATTTTGAGAGCTACCATTCTGGGGTGCCCATGGGTGCCCATGGAATTAAGTCCTTTTTTATTCTCCAACACTTCACCTCTCTGGAAACTCGAGTGTACTAACGGAGATGTGCTGGAGTGGGATGAACCAAGCAGAATCATCTGTATATCCAACGTTTCACTCAGGAATATTGAAGACAAAATGTATGTGCAGGCACACACACACCTCTCTCTTTACTCTTTCTTAGGTTGTATCATTTCTCTTGCTTACAATACACTATATAGTTCAACTACCCCGATTCATCTTTCCTTGAAGACTGGTAGAATTCTAAGCTCCCTGCCACTAGTTTCTCCTCATTTTAGTTTGCTTCCTAGTATCCAGAACCGCCATCTTATTAAAGTCCAAATTTGATCTTATCACTTTTTTGCATAAATTCTGTCAATTTCCCACTGCTCTTACTTCATCCTTCCTGGCACCTTCTCCTGGGGGCCATGATAGGCATTTCTTACTCTTTCATGGCTTGGGTTTAAAAAAAAAAAATTATTATTAAATAGCAACTTATGTTGCATGGTAATGTAATGGTTGACATGGCTATCTCCTCCACTGGTTTGTGAACTTTCTCTAGAGCCAGGACCTAAGTCCTTTATATTAATTCAGTAGATTCACTGCCTAAAACACAGGGCTCAGATAATTTCAGGCATAAGTAAGCAACGAATAACCAAATAAATTACTATGTAGTAAAAATAATCTTACTAAGACATTCTTCAAAAGAACTTAAATCAGCATAGGAAAAAAGAAGAATGAGTTCAAATCAACAAGGCAGGGAAAGGAAGAAGGGAATTTTGAAAGTCAGACAGTAAAGGGTGTAAACTTTCTAACACGGAAGGATACTAGTATGCTCTCCAAGGTACCAGAATAACAGGGATGAAAAGGTATGGTTTACATAATGGCTTCCAAAGCTATTAGGGTTTTGACTGCAAACCAGAAATACCTTACAAAGTGGCAGACTACACATACCCCAGTTTGTATACGTATGACATACAGTTCAGTGAAACCGTATGTACCCTTATTATATGCTATGTGCTCTACTTTTCTCTTTTATTTCTTTTTAAAATGTTGGTTAGGACCCCACTAAACTGATCTTACAACTGACTAACAATCACAATTTGTTGATTCACTTTGAAAACTGGTCTACACAGACTCACCAATTCCTAGTACCTCATAAGAATCTGCTATCCTGGCTATTTTCTTCTTAATCCATCTTTATCTAGCTACAGTTACACTGCCAAGTTTCCCTGGCAAAAATGTTTCTAGTGACTTAATGTTTGCTGGAATGAACACCTAAACTGTACTAGCTGATCTGATTTATGTTTGAAATACTCAGAACTCCAGTTTGAGAAGAGTGTAACTAAAAATCACTAAATCTTTGGCAGAAGATTCCCCAAATTCTTTCACTGAAAAGCTAAAAGTTTGATGATTAAACACATATGCATACACACATCCTCACATTCCCACACTTAGCTCTTACATTGTTATTCAAAGCATGTAAAATTTCAACCTTGACTATACAAGTAACTCAGTGTACAATGGAAATGCAGATAAATTCTACACAGCTTTGTAATTTTTAATCTTACGCATCTTCTACTTTCTAAACAACTTTTCTTCTAGTCTTTGAAAAGAAACAAAGAATGACTAATAGTTTGACAATATTCCCCTGGAACAGCACCAAGAAATGCAGAAAAGCAGCATTCCAGGTTTTAATCATAGTTCCAACATTTTACGTCTTTGACTAGAGTTAAAACAAGACTGGCTACCCAGTGTCCCTGTCTATTACAGACTTATCTGCCTCTTTCAAAGTTCTAATCAATATAAATGGCTTCCTCTACACTTTTCAATAGGACTTTCTCACGTTCCCTGCCCCTCGCACTATTATTACCTCCTGTCATATGTTCTCACTCCTTCCATTTTTTTTTTTTTTTTTGTATTTGCAAAGAGCCTGCCAAAGTACCAAGTATTTAACATACAGAATCTCATGAGTCTCACAACAAATCTCTGAGGCAGGTGGGTGGTATAAGTTTCCTTTTACAGATAAGAAAACTGAAGCTCAGAAAGTCCCAGTAACTTGTTCAAGATCACATAGGAATAATGTCAAAGGGATGGCACTTTAACCCAGGCCTGTCAAATTCTGTCACTTGACCCTCTCATGTCCTCTCTAGGCCTTACCTACTTACTCTTCAAGATTCACCATTCTCTGGCACCGAACCAACAATGCTAACTTCTATTTAACAATGAAATTTATAAGCTTCTAATGTAATTTCCTAGCTGGTAGCTTCATAATCTAGATCTAATTCTCTTTCTAAAAAAGCAATGTGAGTCTTCTCAAGAGTGAAACTAAATTAATACTTGAGATTTAATTAAAAGTGAATCTAAAAGAAAAAGATCAGCAGATAAAAGCTCTCGTTCACATTCTGAGGTTGAGTAAAAAGTTCCACAAAGTGGCACACATATCAGTGTAATCGGTTTGGAGTCATGAGTATTAGAGGCAACTCATTATGTAAGAACAGGTCCCTTAAACTCCCCACACTGCATGTGTTTCATTAAAAAAAAAAAGGAAGACTAGAATGGGATGAACAGTATTTAATCAGTGGGTCAATCAAAACTTGCTATGGTCACAACAGTATAAAAATACTTAACACTACTGAACTGTATACTTAAAATGCTTAAGATGTAAATTTTGCTAGGTGTCTCTGCCATGATTAGACAAAGATCTACTGAATAAATAAATCTTAAAAAACACAAAAAGAAGGGAGCCTGGGTGGCTCAGTTAATTGAACATCCAACCTCAGCTCAGGTCACAATCTCACAGTTTGTGAGTCTGAGCCCCGAGCCTGTTTAGGATTCTCTCTCCCTCTCTGTCCCTCCCCTACTACTCACTCCTGCTCTCTCTCTCAAAATAAATAAACAAACATAAAATAAATAAATATACAAAAAGAAAATACCCAAACCAAAAAACCTTCTTTGTTAACATTTTGAAAATATAAAATATGTTCAGGCCTCGCTCTTACAAACTGATTCGGTGTATCTGGTGTAGAACCCGGGCATCTGCATTCTTAAAATAGATTATAATTATAAACGCCTTAAAATTAACACACCTTACAATATTTACAAAAAACAGTATCACATTCATACAGTTCATAATAAAAACTAAAAAAAAAAAGATTTGTCTTAAATATAAAGCATCTAAAATGAAATCCAGATCTATCTGCTTTTCCTTTAGAAAAAGCTACAATGCAAAGAGGAGACAAAAGGTTTATATCTTATTCTTCAATAAGGGTTGCTACTATATTTCCCAATGTTAGAACAGATAAAATCAGTATATTTACCTCACATTTAATAGAAGATTGAATTTTAGATAGGTTTAGAGTTGAAATGAGGCCTAAACAGCATTGAGGCTACCACTCAAACTTCACAGATGAAAACATGAGTGATCCTTCTAGAATACCAAGTTGACAGAAATGTAACGTACCAAATAATCCCTGATCACTTCACATTGCTGACCCAATAAGGCTGGCAAGAGCACAATGAACATTTTACAACTATCAGTCAATAAACCATAGTAAAGTATTTCTACATGCCTACAAAAAGCCCTAGACTCAAGATTTAATATTTATGAATTTTTATACATTTTTATCTATTCCCGAAGTTCTTCCTTTCCAAGCTGAGCTCTAACCAAATCATGGCTGAAACTATTAACTATATACATTGATCAACCTTTCAAATTAATGTTTCTCTTGAGAACTTTTCCACCAACCTCTGAAAAAAAGTCTTTTTACTCCAGTTGTAAATGCAGTTTGATATATTACCATTTCTTCTCCCAAAAGCAAAAATCCAATAACTTTTAAGGTGAATAGGATTAATAAAATTCTGTGCTAAATGCTTGCCACTAGAAGCAAAAAATGATAAAGGGTACACTCAGAATACAATAAGTTACCTACCAAGTTAATAAATACTTTGTTAAAAAAGACTTTTTAGTCATTTCAACGACGAAATCTAGCACCATATGACTTAGTTACATGTTTTCACATTTCAATACAAAACTCTACTGAAAGAAAGGGACAGTTCTTATGGAAAAAAATAACACATACACAACTCAGGAAATGGCAGAAAGCTCTACCATTTTCCATTTTTTCCACTTTATTTCCCTTATGCAATTTCCCTGATTCCTACACCTTGTTAAGACACAGAGTCACTTGAATTAATTTCAAAGTATCAACAGAATCAGAAAAGAAAATTCTGGGTAAAGTCCTTTCTAAAAATATAACTGGAGAGCTAAATATCAATATAAAGACGGGATCACTAAAATAAATTCACTTATGAGATGCTAGATTATAATCCTAACTATATTGATCTGACCACCATTCGGAATGATAATGGCAAGAAACAAGTAGTTACAGCTTTAACATTTACAAAGAAGTAATAATTAGGTTTCCAGAAAAATGTTATATAACCATGTGTCATAATGAAGTAAGGAGAACAAATGAACCCAATGAATAAGCCTACAGTACCAACAAAATTTCCAAATTTATAAACGTCAGACCAAAAAGCAGAAATAGCCAAAGAAAGACAGAACTACTATACTAACTAAGCGGCGCTTGGGTGGCTCAGTAGGTTAATCGTCTGACTCTTCATTTCGGTTCAGGTCATGATCTCATGGTTTGTGGGATCGAGCCCCAAATCAGACTCTGCTGACAGCATGAAGCCTGCTTCGGATTCTCTCTCCCTTTCTCCCTGCCCCTCCCCTTCACACGCACTTTCTCTCTCAAAACAAACAAACATTAAGGGGCACCTGGGTGGCTCCATCGGTTGAGTGTCCGACTTCAGCTCAAGTCATGATCTCATGGGTTGTGAGTTCAAGGCCCACATTGGGCTTTCTGCTGTAAGTAGAGCCCACTTCAAATCCTCTTGTCTCCTTCTCTACCTCTCCCCCAATCATGCTCACATGCATGTACTCTCTCATAAATAAAACTTTAAAAAATAAACATTTTTAAAAAAATATTAAAAGACAATCTAAAGCAACTACCAATAACAGCATCATTTTTTAATATAAAATGTCATTAGAATGATCAGAAATCACTTTAACCTACATTAATTACACACATATCACACAAGCTTGGAAAATCTTTCTCAAATACTTTGCTATACCATGTCTAATCTTTATCACTGTAATTCCCCTCACCACTTTACAACAGAAATCACTTTATAATATAGAACTCCTGTATACACCTACTTTCTAAAATTCACAATATAAATGTTGAGCAACATAGTGCTGTTCTTTATCTGCTCAGATAAAAAGAAATACCAGCATCCTCCCCAAAATCAGAACTACTGTAACAACCTCAATTGACAATGTTGCTTTCACACTTGTGCCTCAATAAAACAGCAAACAGAACCTAGTAAGTCCTTGTTTAGCAAACAACTCCAGCATAAAGTTGTACCCTAAAAAATTATGAAAAACCAAGTCCAGCAAGCAGGTATCATGAAAACATCAATATACACAGTATCTTGTTTAGTTGAAAAAGCCTTTTAAAGTGAATAATCCAAATGAAGAAAACTGAGGTAGTAGGGGAATATCAAATTAGTAAAGACACAGAGTTACAAGGCAGTACAATGCCCAAATACTGAAGCACAGTTTTGAAGCAGCAACCTCTAGCTATCTAAGAGATAATCTAGGAAGAATTTACCATAAAAAATTACTAACTTTAATTACCATGTACATTTACAGTACGCGCTGAAATCTTACCCCTTCTGTGGACTTTTTAAAAAGCAAAAAAGCCTTAAGAAGTAGAAACCAAGCTTTTAAAACAGCTTTTCACAACAAAATTTATTAGAAGAATAGTGGTTTTGAAAAGTCTAGCATCCAGTGAGAACTACCATACACAACATTACAGCTGGGAATGTTTCTCCAAAATGTCATGGTCAAATAATACAATGGAACCATTAAATCTTACACATGCACGAAAGAACTAGCGCTTTTGACATACAATGCAAAAAAAAGGGGACCACATGGATTAAAGTTTTAAGTACTCATCACATACATTAAGACACAGCTTATTTTAGTCCAGTCAAAAATCAGAACTGCATTAAAAAATTTAATGTAGTGCAATCAAACCAAAAAACTTAATTTGTGATCATAAGTGCTCTACTACATAAACATTGATCATAGCAAGGAACAAAAAGTTCAAATCACACAGTACAAAAAAAAATCTGTAAATAAATATAAACTACAGTACAAGAGAAATATTAAATTATACAATTCCGTCAAACTGTAAACAGTATATTGAAATGAGGTCCATAAGAGTAAAGGGGGTTCCTGTTTTGTTGCATGACACTTGAACTTCTAGAAATCTGAAAGATGCCATTTTCTGTATCTTCAAAGGCTATCGGTTTTATATATGGAGAGTTCCTTTTAGATGTAAGATATCAAATATAAAAGCAGAGGAATAATCTATTTTGTTAACCACAGATAATACTGTAGAAAACAAAAGGAGTCTTAAAAGAATAAAGCCCTCTAGTAGACAAGTCTTAACATTAAAGATGCAAAGGACTAAAAACACTGGAATTAGAACCTCACATCATTAGAAACTTGTCACCGAGGACTTCAGGGCTACAAAATACACTGACAAAATTGTCTGCAGATATGCAGACCTAGGCCTCTGCTAATTTTTTTGACATTTACATACTCATGTTACCACACCAACTTTGGCAGAATCACTACTAATAAACTCAGAGCACCCCTGGCCCAATGGTTCCATCACAGTGGCCAGTGCACAGAATTCTCTAAAGACATTGCATAAACTAGAATGTAGAGGTCAGACACCCAAGGACCAGTGCTTGAATTTAGTAGTAGTGTGGTGAAGAAGCAAGAGCCACATTGAGGAGGAACTGCATCTGCAATAGTTTACAGAAGCAGCAAGGAATGTCATTTAATTGTGCTGGCTACTAGTGGCATTTAAAAATATACAGTTTAACTGTGTGTGTGTGTGTAAGACATGTGCTGGTTATACATTTATGCACATTTTTTTAAATACACTGTTAACAGGAACCCCCATATTATCTGCTCAGTAGTAATAACTGAATATATAGAATGCCACTATAAGAGTGTGAGGCACCGTGTGCTGGAGAGTTATATGCAGCTTTAAAATCTGTTTGGCTGAGTTATACCTGGATACCTGAACTGAGTTTTTAAAGTTGACATTCATCAAGGATGTGCTACCAGCACGTCGAAATAAAAGCAAAACAGAAAAATACAAGTCACTGTTAGGTTTAAGAATAGCATCAAAGTACCTGAATTGAGTGAGAATAGTGTGTAAATTGTCCCTGAGGGTTTTTAAACAGTGTGTACAAGTTGGATTCCTAAGAACATTAGTTTTATTTAACAGTGTGGACTGATAAAATACCAATGTCTGACAGTTTAAAGTGGAGGTTATAAAGAATTATATGCAAACACTCCAAATGTATAGTTTATACATTTCTTCTCAAAGCAGCAATAAGCTGCTGTAAAGTTTACATCCCATCAGAACAAGCAACATGTGGGAGTCAGATAAAGGTTTCTATCTTAGTCTGGTTTTCTGACAGCACAGCATATCAATATCCAATGACTATTATCTTTCCTAGATCAGAATGTAACTAATTTTGACTAGCAATATAGGATTAGACTTTTAATCAAACACTTTGCTATTACATACTAAAATTCCTTAAACTTACTAATGCTGGTATACTAACCTAGTTAATTATCCCCCCCTCATTTTAGAAATATACCCTTCCACAACTTAAAAACATTAAGATCCATTTTCAGTCCTCTGATGTAAAAAGCATGTCAGTGAATTAATATTAAAAATTTACACAGTAAAAAGGCTTGAATTTCAGCCAAAGATTCTAAATACTGCTCATTCCCTGAAGTCTTAAAGGGAGAGAGAATCCCTACCCATTTTCCTAGTGATTTATTTTTCTAAAATGGTCTGACACAATTTTTCATGTTGGGGAATTTTCCCATCACCTCCTCTTAAATTCCAAATTCTTAAGCCTGAAATGCTTAATGAAATGGGAAAAGTGAGGCAATCATTTGGAATTGTTTGTAAAAGTACAGAATTTTTTTTTTAATAAGAATTATTTATATAAATGTGATCTGACCCCGTATTATGTAGTTATGCTTTATATTTTTAAATAATCACACTAATAAAAACTTACAGTACCTAAGACTCTGAAGATAAATTAAGACTTTAGTGTTGTAACAGAAAAAGTGCTGAATTATCCCTTTTTCTAGTACTTTAAAACATTTCTGACAAGTGCTTTCCTAGTCACAGTAAAGTTTACTATATACCCTTCCACCAAGCAGGAAAAAAAAGTTACCTGGATGAAAAAGACTTTTAGAGGAGTGTAGCACCGGGTATTTACCAAATAACAGATGTTGTTTCACTTACTCTGAGGGGGTAAAAACATTCTAGATTGAAATTCTATTTGGCTATTGAATGTTAAAAATCCCTGCTCTACTGTGTCAGTGTCCTGTGTCCAACCCCCCACCCCCCTCCCCCAGTCCCCTTACACACTATCCACTGAGAATCTAATCTCTAAAGAGATTATTTTAAAATTTATGTTTTCAGGACATACCTGAGAAAGGGTGCAATTATGCAGAACAAGGAACCCAAGACTGCACTAATACTGGTTATAGGTTCATAAATTCTTTCCCAAGACAAATCTAAAAAGTCTAAGAGGTACGGATCTTCAAATACGTCTTACTGCTTTAGATTTTTTTTGGTATGTGTGTAGGGTCATTTCCAGTGTTGAAAAGATCACCTTGAATCTGTTCAAAGACAGTTCAAGATGGGGTAAAGAGTTCATTTCCATATTCAAACTATAAAGATTAAATATTATGATTATAATACTTGCTACATCCAATAAATCGATGATTAACTAAAAGTGCTTGTTTTTTAGCATTTACCAATACAGCTCTAAATGAACTGGAAACCCAAAATTACCCCCCAAATAGTTGCAGAATTAACTCATGTTTTGTTGTCAAATCAACATTAATTAGCCTTGATTCTCATTTTCAAACGATCTAAAAGATTTTTCTGACTATCAAATGAAGGTGGCCCAACTTTACCATATTGTCTATCCTGCGACTCACTGTTAGTATCTTAGTACAGAATCTTTAGCCTCTTCACAAGTCTACATACTTTCCCATTCTGCTTCTCACCCTATCACCCAATCTCCTCCACAACACTTAGAGCACACAGCTACAAGGCTAATGTCTGCAAAAGGCAGCTGTGAGTTTATCTGGGAACAAGAGACAGAGGAAATGCAAAGAATTCCCTCTATTTTCCCTTCAGTCACCATGTTCACAAATCCTACAAGTCTCTAGGATAGAATGAATCCAAAAACACGAAGATGACTTTGGAGGTCTGCATTCCTTGTACCAGAATTATACTCTTTATCCTTTTCAGTAGAATTTGAAAGCCATCGACTTTTTTTTAAATCTCCCGTATACCTTAATAATCTCCTAAAGATGGGCCGTTTGACCAAAGCCATTATGTTTTTAGTAACACTGGCCTGACCACAGTATAAATGAAGACCTAATTACAATGGAAAGTTAACAAGGAAAACAATTTTTGATATCTTCATGAAACTCAAAATTTAACCTATAACTTTCAATGTCTTCTATAAAAGATTAAGTGGAACAATTCAGTCTATTGCCATATTCTATCACCAATGACAGCAACCTGAATATTCAGAAAAGGGTGGTTCATAGAAAAACAACTTCTAGCATTTAAAGAAAGAGTAATTACAAAAGCAAAAATATGTGATTTCAAAATTAAACCTACCGGGACAATAGCTGTTAAAGAAAATGACACCAAACTGTCTCAAAACTAATGTAACTACTCAAAATAATTTCAGGTTCTGACATTGGGCTGACTCATTAATATGTTTTATAAAAATAACTAACTAAATCCAAGCTTCACTATTATGGGTCATTGAAATATAAGAGAATCACAAAGGCTTAGAACCAGGCCTTGCACCACGTGCTTGCTTACTTGGGCAGGGGGAGAACACATAACTTACTAGCAGCTCAAAGGTTGCTAAGTACTGCCTAATGACAGAAGGTAGTTATATGGGCCTTTGCAGGTAGTTATTTTTAGTCTAATTTAGAGTTCTCTCCAGAAAATAGGGAACTGAACTTCTCATTGTGCCTTATTGTTTTACAGTCTGATCCCATATAGCTCATATTATAGCTCAGGTAAAATGTTGGGGAATGAAAATGCCAATTGGTTGAGGTAATGGTTTTTATAAGAATAACCAGAGTTCTAAAAGCACTTCAATATTGTAAAGTAAAAGTGTACCAAATAAAGCTAATACACACTTCACACTTGTTGAGCTTGCTCACCAGAACTGAACAATAATTAACTTCACATAAGGACCCTATTATCACACAAAGCCTTACTCATATTCATGATCTGCTGCAGCAAATGTTTCTCAAGCAACACCTAAACTTCAGAGTAACAACAAACTTAATATTAAAAATTATTATACACAAATATAAATTATGTTTCTTGAAAGAGAGACCTTGTCCTTCATGGTATTTGGGGAACAGAAAAAAGGGTATAGCTCATCACAAACAAGAGTTCAGAATCACCTGAAAGCCTACTGAACAAAGTAATATAGTACATCACATTATTGTCAAGCTTCATGACTCTACTGTCTGAGAAATGAGAAAGCTAATGATAAAATTACCAACTAGATATCCTTCCATAAGATTATTTAGTATTTTTGATTTTATAGTGCCATAGCTTATCCATTCAACGATATCAATGTTCTCTCGTAAAAAACACAAGAACTGATTTTCAATACATTATCTCGTAAACTAATTTGAGTAATATAGTTTGAGTAATGCCATCATCTGCCTACTGGAAAATGAGAGAAGAAAAGGCTCTTGTGACAAAGACAGATGTGAACTATACTTTCCCATACCATAAAAATGGTCAACTGTTGTTTGGGCCATGCAAAACTCTGATTAGCAGAAATTAAGCATGCGAATAGACCAATCTCTATTACACATTTATGAGGACGTCCCCAAACTAGAATATCTACACTGAAAGTGCCAATACAGAACAGTGGCAAATTAAGAAAGAAATCAAATATTAAAAGATCACTGCGGCACCAAGACTGACAGCCAGCCATGTGATGAGCCACCTCCGAGAAATAGATGGTATAATGGAACTCTGAACACAAAATTTAACATTAAAAGTGCACCTGAATATTACAAACTAACTTTACAAAACCTACAATAAGGTAAAATATATATCTTTTGAAATATTCAGCAGCTTTCTGTATTTTTTTAAAGATTTTTTTTTCTGAGAGGCTCATGAAATTTAAAAGGGACCACTATCTAATTTCAACCATGCTTCACAAAACAATAATGGCTATTTTATATTGCAGTTACCAATGTAATGCAATTAGTGCTTTAAAATAATCTACACTCAAAAAAGAAAAAAAAAAAAGAGAGAGAGAGAGAGAGAGACCGACCGACCTTTGGAGGAAATATGCTTATTCAAAAGCTTCTTGGAAAAGAAAATTTACCTGAATATCAAGTCATGACTGATCTCAAGTGTAATGTTTAAAAGCTTCACAGACATGAATATTACAATCTTCAGGTCTCAGGACTTTTAATCTGAGAAAGTTTAGAGTTTGGTTTGTTTTTAAATTCACTTTCTAACCAAAACAAATAATAGAAGTACTCAAATTTTCACTATTTACAACTCTCAGCCTACATCTGAAATGACACAATACAAGTTCTCTTATTTAAACTGCAGCATTAAAGGGTAGGCACACCATTCTTCTGCTGCTCGATTGTCATCCACTGAAACACACATAGAAAATATTTATGTTAGTAAAATGATCACTCCATGTACACTACAATGACAAAATTTACATAACTCAACTCATACATCACTGTATAGACTACCACACAGGATTAAACCTCTCTGAACAGTAAAACTACAAAGTTGAACTTTTAGGGCCAGATTTTTAAATGGGCCTTTAATGACACCTTTCTGGGAGGGGATAAAAGCAAGTACAAATTAATTGCTCAAAGGACTTTTTTGCAGCAATCTGGGCTACAAATACCCCAAACATCATGCAAAAAGGTACCATGGCTGCAATTAATTGTGACAAATTACTGAGTGTGGAACAAAGGAGGCATTCCTTCACAAGCTTAGCCCTTTGCTTTCAGCAAACTTTCTACAACTTCCTTCAACTGCAGATGAAAACCATATATTTCATAAAATATTTTTATTGCAACTTCTAGCTAGGCTAGAAAATATTGCAGAGTCATTTACTGCTCTGAACCCAAGCTGCTTTTTCTGTTGAGAAGACTAGAAAGCTAAGAGGAAATAGGCTCAGTCATCCACAGATTAAACTGCTACACAAAATAACCAAACCAAAAGAAGAACCCAAGCCCAGGCTATTGTCAAGAATGAGCAGTGCATGTATTTTAATAACAGCAATGGTGTGCCTAACCTTTGAACACAGACGTTGCTGAGGGAAAACTATCCTTAACCTAATTAACTGCTCCAAAGTTGCCAGGCAATAATTTATGCCTTGGGAATATCTGGACCAACTTCTCTTCAAACTGTTAATATCCACTGGAAATCATCAGCCTCAATTTAATGTTCCAAGTTTGATTTTATTTTACACAAAAACTCCAATGCCTTTTTGTTTGTTTTTGGTTAAGCATTTAGAAAGGCTTAACCACTTTTCTCAGCAGATTAGATTAGATACGGTGTATGTAGTATGGATTTTGTTTTGCACAAACAATAATTTTAATTTGGTTACAATGCAAAACTAAATTTCATGGGCTTTATCAGTTATTCTTGGCAAAAAATTTTAGAAAATATTCCAAATTTAGTTACTATAATTTGAAAAGCCCATCTCAAAAAATGCTTAGATGTTCTTTAAGGAGTGCTTATATAAATATGAATTGAAAAGTCCTCAACTGTGTGCTAAACAACCATAAAAATCATCTAAATACCAGAGAAAGTTAAGAAAGGGATATTACACAGGATGCCAAAATGAAGAGGAAAAAAAGAAGAAACTGAAAGAAACAAATTAAAAAAACCCCCTTGTACTAGTATCTGGATTGGTTAAAAAAGAAATTCTACTGAGCTTGATTTCTGATTGAATTATCATTAGATGTAAAATGCAACCTAAATCATATTAGGTTACCTTGGGGTTGTGTTTTTTTCTCTCACCACAAACATGGATCCTTCATTCATCTGTGTATTTGGGCAGACTACTGAGGCTGTAAAATCTAGATACCATTTTTGCAATATTATAATTACTTAAATACACTTCTTTCCTTACTTCTCCCTTTCCCCAATAAACAGATCTTCAATACTTTAAATGAGTTGCTGCGATGACATCCAGTCGTTAGTTAGCACATGATCAAATCTGTAGAAGGTTTTAAGAATACAAAGAAACTTAGTCTGTTAAAATGAGGCATCCTCTACTGTTTTATGTAATGTACCCTGACTGCTCCTGAGTAAGAACGGAGCTCGTCCTCCATGAGATAAGGCTATATCCTCACTTGTTGGTGAGACCAAATTCTACCCTTAGAAAATCCCCCAAATAAAATTACAGCAAAGGTAGTGTTACAAAGTAATCAACCAAAGCATTTCTGAAGGTAGTGTGTGCACATTTTCCACCTCCTTTCCCTCTGGGTGAGCACTAAATAGATTGCTGATTTGTTGAGTAAATTTAATAGAAGAAAATCATAAAATGTAAATTGACCTAAATAATTACATATCATTGAATAACCAAATTTCTTAAATTCCAAGGTTCACTGTTCTTAGAATTTTTCTTTAGCTTAATCCTTCAATTAGTTGAATTGTAGAAGAGAAACATGAATGATTTTATGAGATGGCTTTCCAATTTATAATGATAAAGCTCCCAGTATATGACAGAGGTGGTTTCTAAAAGGGGGCTTTTTCCTTTTTTTTTTTTTAAATAAAGGCAAATATAACTTAAGAAGAAAAAAAAAAACAGAAAGAAAGCATGCAGGCTCTACAGGCAAGGAGTCCACTTCCATGTATCTGTTCTCTGTGAGGTAACTCAATTCTCTTTTGTAGAGAAACATGCAAAAGGCCAAACAATATCCCGAGCCATACTGCACATGAAAATTTTAAAATATGCAACATTCAGAATGCACCTTTTCACCTCTGTACACACAAGTCAATGCAAAATCTGCAAAGAAACAAGTGTCACAGTAAATGAAGTCAGGCGCAAGCAATGATAGCTGAACAATGCAGTAGCGCTCACCCAGTTTGTACAGTAATTGGCACTCTACAGTATTCCTACTCATTTTTTGATTCATTTGCACTTTGTGCTGCCTCTCCCTGGGGATCTAATTCAATCTTTACAGAAACATCTGGCCCCTCCGACCTCATTAATTTCATCTTTTTCTTTGGAGGGTTTTTCAAAGTGCCCAGCCTCTCCTTTACTTTGTACTCCAGTGTACTGTGGGGAATCCCATAAATACTCTGAGCTTTGGAAACACTCATTTTTCCACTCATAACCACTGAGATTGCTTCCTCCAGTATCTCACTGTTGTACTGTCTGTAACGCCCTCGTTTCTTCCGAGGCTGCTTGGAGCCAGGGTCTCCTTCTTGATCCGATGTGGGATATGGCTGTCCAGAGGTAGACTGCTCAGCATCTGAGCCCCAAGAATCGGGTCCAGCATCTAACATGCTTTTTCTATTTTGTTTTGGAAGAATAGCCCTTAACTTTTTACTAAGCGCGCTCTCCGTTTGTGAACCCATTACCAAAGAGCTATAGCTGTACTGATCACCAGTGCGAGACTCCCAAGAAAGATCCATTCCTCGAACTTGTGGTATCTTTAAATCTACAGGAGATGCATGGCTCGCATCCTTTTTTCCATCTTGTTTTGCTTGAAGTGCCATTTTTGGAAAGGCAGAGTTTTCTGCAAGAAAAGGAAGGTCACTGATGTTGCTGAGTGCACCATTTCCCCTGAACTTCATACGGCTGAGGTTGAACTCATAATGTGGTTTTGCCCAAGAGGCTTCCCTGGATAATATTAAGTGTTGTCCATGATTCTGTAATCCAGATGGCCCAAGGCTGGCAGCTGTTGACAATTGGTTTCTGCTCAGTAGCTCTTCACTAATCTGCAGGGATCGAGCCAATGGAACTTTGAGTGATGTGGAGTGTCCAAAACCTTCCCTGGTTCCATCCTGTAAGCTTCTTGGAGGTACCCCATCACCACTCCGAAGTCCGTCTGGGCGGTACTGGCTGGGTCTCCCAGGTCGCCTAATTGGATGGAAGGAAACTGATGTGAGCAGGACTTGCACAGGTAGGGAGGGATGGGTGAGGGGACCACTCCTTTATTAGAAGGCCTTGCTTGGGTAACATCACTTTGTGTTATTTATTTATTTTTCTCTAAAATTAAAAAAAATGGTCTCAGCAGTTAGTTTTAAAACTTGTTCACAAAAAAAGAAAAAGGAAAAAAGAAAAAAAAAAAACCAGGAGCTTTGTGGGCAAAGAAAAATTAAACCTGTCAGCTGGTCTCTGGTTGGGTTCACAAATTTTCGGAGAAAAAGTTTCGCGCAACTGTCTGAAGATAGCACCTTAATTATTAATTACAAAGTAATCATCGAGTCTCCATAGATCTACACAGAATTGTGTTACCAATGTGACGTTACCACTAAACAAGTACAGTAATAAAAGAGTAAGCCAAATTATTTATTTTAATGCAACATATTCAACATTCATGACAACCAGCTATAAAACTGGAAGCATTTACATTAGTGGAACCCATAGATAATTGTTCATTTATCCCACAAACAAGCTGATATTCATTATCAAAAAACCAAACAAGTTCAAATAACATTTCTTATTTTGCTTGGGGAAAAATATGGCTACCAGCCCCAAAGGGCGGGGAACCCCAAACCAAATTACCCATCGCATTTTAACTTACCACATCTTCATTTTAAAACACTATTAGCTGCAGACACCTGAGTACCACTATTTTTCCATTTGAAATACTCCAGTCTTTAAAGAACTGCCTTTTATTTTCCCCAAACTTTGTTCCTTAAGTTTTACTCAACGTAATTACTGTCAGAGGTATATAAACAATTTTAAAGCAGTTTTCTTTAGTTAAAATAGTCTCTTCTTAAAATATCAAACATCAATTTTGAAATTTTAAGTGGACAACTTTCAAATAATATTTAAAAGTCAACTACTTATACAAAGTTAATTCATAAAGTTTCCGTTTTTCACAAGGTATAAAGATTATCACTGATAAAATTGGCAACTGGTAAAGCATGCCCAAGGGGAATAATTACATTTACTAGGCACAAACGTGGAACTCTGAAGAAATGATAAACCAACTATATTCTCCAAAAGTCTACAGGGACCCTGTGTTGTTATCAGTATAAAACATAATAAAGGTAACAATGATTAGTCAACTAAAAGATGGGCAATCTATTGGTGCTTTTGTCTTCCAGAAAACGATACCACATAAAAAACATTTTTTTTTTCCATTCAGAGGGAAAAACACAGCAACTTCAACCATATAATACACCATATAATACATGGAGTTGGTGGCCAAGTTTAAAGTAAATCTTAGGCGAGGGATTCATTTATACAAACCACAGTTAAGCTTCTACATGTGTCCTCAATTACACAATCCAAGTTTTCTGATATATAAAAATGGAATCCAATGATTTGGGACCACAAGGACTTGTATCTAGTATTAACTATATGAAAAGGAGGGCTTAAGAAAAAAAGGTTAGTAAACTATGCAAACTGCATTAAATCAAGAAGTTACTTTTAGATTGCATAAAGGAGAGAAAAAGAAAAATGATGGAATTTTAGAGAAAATAAAGGCAGCATTTTAGGAAGTCAGTAAAGGAATCCTTCAATTTGAAGGTAATTAAGAGTAAGTTGGAAAAAAAGGTTAGTCCATTTAGTGTGTGCTTATTGCTTTAACATCTAAACAACTTGCTTTCCTATGTTGATATTCTAAAAGTTAATAAACCTAAATATTACCTAATTTAGCTTACCAAAGTGATTTTTCATGAATGAAGTTGATTTTTGGTCACAACACAATTTTACGGAAATTCCTTCCCAATATGGCATTTAAATGTCTTCATTAATCTGGCTTTTCTAAATGGTTTCTATGTACATGCAGAGGGAGAATTAAGACAATTCTTACACTATAAAATTAGGTGGTGGGAAAATTCACTTTTATTTCCTAAGAGTTATGAAAACTGAGCAAATAATGTCTTGGTAGCTTAAGATGATTATCCCAACATCTACAGTCTTAACCACTTAAAAAAAAAAACACATACAATTACGTTTTCTGAACTGCCACACAGTTAAAACTGCAGTTCAAATAAACAATTAAAACAAAACAAAACCAAAACAAATAAACAAGAAAAAAACGAACGGCCCCCACATACCTGCACATTTTATTAGAGATACCAAGTAAAATCCTGGACCCCAATTTTCATCCAACAACTTCAGCACACATAATACTGCCTTTACATCTAGAATACTCTGGAATTATTTAGGTTGGGTTTCCCACTCCCAAACACTCAACAACAGGAAGTCCCAAGACATTCTTGCCATATTTTCAATCATTTATTATTTGTACTAAGTTGGCAAACTTGATCTACACTAGTCAATTCTGTACTTCACAGACTGTCCTTTTACTTGATCAGCGGACTAAGTAATTTACTAAAGGCCTACTTATAACAGTAACCCTAAAGAATTTTTAAAACATATAAAGGAAATTTTCACCAATCTCTCATAAAACTGTCCCCTAAAGAACTGTAAAATTCTACAAATATTTTCCCTTACCCGTTCCCTTGAGTACTGGAGCAGCCTGGAGAATGGCTCAGGGAAGTGCTGCCAGCACATGGACTTTTCTTAGTGGACAGATCAAGTACACCGTCTGTGGAGACACAAACACATACCTGAGGATATTAAAAACTAGGAACGTGTACTGAATAGACTAAAAATGACAAAGCAACAGGCCCAGTCAACCAAGCAGATACACTAGCTATATATGTAAGACAGGGTATCTTCCCTACTAAAGGGACATACATTTAGCAAAGCTTGTTATATCTAATACCTCCAAAGATTAAATATTTTATTAATAGGGCAAAAGAAAAGGTATAGTCTAACACTGAAGGCATTAGGATATAGTGAGGTATTAGAAATCGCAGTTTACACAGTGTGTAAATAGAACTATTCAACTTCGTTTTCAAAATTTGCCTTTATCAAACCATATGAGATTTCAGTGCCACATCATACAAATTATAAACAAAATTCCTCAAGAGCTAAAATTCTATCCAAAACACTAAAACAAACATTAAAGTTGTATTTAGAAAATGTTATGTGGCACAAATAATCTTAAAACGTAAGTTTCTATGGTTAAATTACTTGTATACACAAGATAGTCTGTAAGATGAATCAGATGTTAACTGTTTGTAATTTTCATGTGTCCTAATTAATTACTCTTTGGACACATCTGCAAAAAACTGTATACTTGAATTCAATCTTCTGAATAAAATCTGCAGAGATTCAAAATTCCCTTCTTGCTATTTATAAAGGCAATGTTTTACAATTAATAAGCTATTACAAACTGGTGAGCAAAGTTTAAGGAAAAAAGAATGAAATTGTCTTTATACTGATGACAGCCTAGAGATTTAATCATTTTTTGTTGAAGCTAGACCAAATAACAAACTTATGTTATTAGAACATAAAATTAGAAGACTTTCTTTTCCCACAAAGACTTCTTTCCTTCATAGTCATGTCTAGAAAAGAAAACTCATCATCTAGGCAAGTTTGAAAGTTGCTATTCTGTCCAAAATTAACAGAGCAAGCTAATAATCAATGCCTCTGATTTTCAGCTGGTGAGCGGAGAGGCCTTTCTATCTAGTTATGTTAAAAACTGCCCCAGTATATAACCTAAGCAGGATTTTTGTCTGAGCACACTGTAACTCCTGATTTCAGGCTGTTAGAAATATGTGACTGAGCTTGTAAACCAAAAATCCCACACTCATCCAGAATAATTGTTGTCCTTTAGTGTCACCAATATTTCTAAAAGTACAGTTGTAATCTTATAGGACACAAGTATCCCATTAGACATCTTAACCCAATTAGACATCTAACAAGCAAACACACTGCTTAAAATATTTCCAACCAAAGACACTATTATTTAAAGACTTCCCAGCTTGGGGCGCCTGGTGGATCAGTTGGTGGAGCATCTGACTTCAGCTCAGGTCATGAGCTCATGGTCCGTGAGTTCAGGCCCCACATCAAGCTCTGAGCTGTCAGCATAGAGCCTGAGGCCTGCTTCAGATTCTGCATCTCCCTCTCTCTCTGCCCCTCCCTCATTCATGCTCTGTCTCTCTCTCTAAAATAAATAAACATTAAAAAAAAAGACTTCTAAGCCTGTCTAATCATCAAATAGGCAACATATTTTAAGTCTACCTAAATATACTAAATATACTGTGGTTTCCTTGAAAACACTTGAAAATGTACCTGGGAAATATAATTTTTAAATTTGTTTCACTTGAAGTCTATACACTATAATTCTGTCATCTAGCTCAAATTTCTCTTGATTAAGAGCATACTGTCAGTACAATGTATCTCAAGCACAGCACCAACTACAAGTTAAATTTCTTTATATGTCAGTTAATCTCTATCATTAATATTTTAAATACAATGTCTATGCTCTCATTCTCCTATTTAAAACTTGAAGATTTTAATGCAATATTTAGAGCCAAAAAATTTTTAGGGGTGCCTGGGTCAGTTAAGTGTCTGACTTAGGCTCAGGTTAAGATCTCACAGTTTGTGATCACGTTTGAACCTCGCATCTGGCTCTGTGCTGACAGCTCAGAGCTTAGAGCCTGCTTCGAATTCTGTGTCTCCCTCTTCCTATGCCCCCACTCCCACCTCTCTCTCTCTCAAAATATGAATAAACATTTTTTTAAAAAGACTTTTATTTTTATTTATTTTTTAAATATTTTTATTTATTTTTAGGAGAAAGAGAGAGCGAGCGAGCGAGCGAGCAGGGGAGGGTCAGAGAGAGAGGGAGACACAGACTCTGAAATAGGCTCCAGGCTCTGAGCCGGCAGTCAGCACAGAGCCCGATGCGGGGCTCGAACCCACTAACCGCGAGATCATGACCTAAGCGAAAGTCGGGACGCTCAACCAACTAAGCCACCCAGGCACCCCTAAAAAAAGACTTTAAATGAAAGCTACCAATCTTTGGTTAAGATAATCCTCAATAAAACAGAAAAGCACCATTTTGCAAATATGGTGACCAAAGGTATACTGATCAATGTGAACATAGGACAATGAGGAATTCTACTAGGAAATCTCTCAGAATTTTGAAATTACGATTGCTGTTCATTACCCAGAAACAGAAAAAAAAGGAAAAAAAAAAAACACTATTTAAAAATGTATTCTTTAATCAACTAAAGCCAGTCCATTAAATATAAATCCTTCTTAAATTACTTATAAGAAGCAAAAGAAAGTCTTTTCTAAGAGGTTCTTCATATGAATTAAACTTACTTTGAGCAAAATGAACATGTATTTCTCATCAATAAATCCATACATCTCATAACTTTCTGAACACTTTTATGAGATTTCTAGGACAATGAACTCTCACTAGAATAGACATCACCAATTTACAATCCATAATGGGTCAAACAATGGCAGAGTTGAAATGCTCATTTCATCTTTGTGAAATTAAGTTTCTTTTTTTAAACGCAAACAATACATATTCTTACCATGCAATTTCATTTGCAGAGTATAACCTCTACCTAACAAGATACATGTATTTTCTCAAATAGGTGCTAATTCTAGAACACTGATGGACTGTGGGAGCACTTATTTTTCACAGAGGTTTTAAAAACAATGGATATGGCAATGCTTTGGAAAATATAAAATAATTATAAAAATATCAAGTAATTTAAAGATTAGTAACAACTGAAACCACCTAACTTTACTGGGTGGTAGATACACTGATCATCACTACAAACTACTGATATATAATATATAAAATAGCCATTTTATTTGGACTTCTCTTATCAATGCATAGTCAGGAGTAATTTAAGAATCAAACTAGTTTTTATCCTATTGTTATCCTGGTACACTACTTGCCACTGATTTTTTTTCTCCCCAAATTATTCTGATTGGACAGAGGAGACCTTGACATCAAACCATACCTTGTTCGCTAGGTTCTGACTGAGACTTTCTGACAGTAAGGTCCAGAGGTGAGTCTTGGTCAGCCATGAGAAGTTTGCTGAGCACAGGGTTCTGAGTAGTTGCAGCCGTGGGAGAGGTGGTGACTGGAGATGCTTTCGGCAGGCTTTGGTTCTTTGTGCTATTGGGCTGGCTGGGGTCCTGAGTAGAGCTATTTTTTGAGGTATATTCAGCAGCAAATTGTTGGATCATTCGCTGCATGATCTCACGGGCCACTAGGGGAATATTGGGGTCGGAGACCCAGGGACTGTCTGTAAACAAAGATTTATTTACTTTTAAATTGGGACAATGGACTACCAAAAAAAAAAAAAAAAAAAAAAAGACAGCTTTCAAGCAAACATAAAATTTCATTTTCTCTTTTTTTCTTAAAATGCAATCTCCTAAAAAATAGTATTCCCTCTCAGAATTATATTTTTAAGCTCTAAGCTTATGAGCTACAGATTTTTAGGGTAAAATTTTCATAAAATCATTTCTAAACACCCTCCTCAGTATTATGAAATTGAATAAAGCAATAACAAATAGTATATCTTATGGGCAAGAATCACTTACCTGATACAGAAATCTCAAACCCTTCTTTTAAGAATTATTTCCGTTTATTATCACCTATAGATCACATCTGGTTTTTCCTAGACCTTTCCTCAGCCATCTCCTCCTAAGTGGATTACTCAGTTCATGAGTGCATAATCTACTTTCTATTAAAGATGGAAGGCATACCAAAATTATAAAAGGAGATACTTTAATATAAGGTCCATGACAGACTGGGGCAATAGCCTTACGTTTTCAAGTTCATAACAATCACTTTGAGGGCTTGTAAAAACAGACTGCAGGGTCCTATCCCCGGAGTTACTGATTTAGCAGTTCTAGGGTGAGCTCAAGGACTGGCATTTCTAGTTATGTTTCTAGACGCAGCTTATTGAAGGATCAAATTTTTAGAACCACTAGGCTATGAGTTTAAATGCCAAATCTCAAAGTTTAACACCATGTATTTTCCATGAGTTCTTTAAATATACTCTGCCAATCATGAAACACAATAGCTAGGGAGTTAATGAAATAAACACCTAAGTTATCAATTTCTAGTCCATGTTAATTTTAAAACAAAGACCACATGAATTCATTAACTCATAGAACTTTCAGCACTGGGAAGGACCTTGAAGGTCGAATGGGGCAAAATAAAAGGAAAAATGTTTGGTATAAATACATCATCACATCTCTATCATTACCACACTCTCAGGGAGACTAAGCTTCTCAAGAGCAGAGATTATGCTGGTTTACCTCTGTATACTCAGCATCTAATCTTGCCTGGCATAAAGTATGCATTCATATTAGTTGAGAAATAACTGGGATCAGTCAAATCAATCAGAATCAAATAGGTGTTTTTTTCTTTAGACCAATAAGGTTAATGTGTCTAAAGAGTAAGTGGCCTCTTCAAATTCGTATAATAGTGGTAGACCCTTGATTAAAACACTCCCCCTGATCTTAATGTTCACCTGTGACCTTTACTTCCATAACACACTTCAGAGGTTTTAGAAGACATTTCTCAGAAAACCTGAGTTTCCTTGGTCTTTTAATGACTAACTACAGAAGGTAAATACTTTACCTATAATATGTTGGAGCTGTAAGGGAATTAGGTTGATTTATCAATTTAGAGATAAACTTATTACAATCAAAATCTAAAATCTCCACAACACACACATCATCAAAATATCATGGGACTACTAAGAACAATTTTCCCCCCCATAAAGGCAACATTCAAAACCAGAAGACAGTCTGAAGTCAGAATATTTAATTCTCTGGAGTTTAATGAGGTTTTCCTCTTCTCTATAAATAGATACTGAGTATGCCAGAGGTTTGAGAATCAAAGTATTCAATTAAGGTTCAGAAATCATTATGAATTCCTTAAATGTTTTAATAAACATTTTAACCATACATTACTTCTTTAAAATCTCTACCCATTGAATAATTCTTAATATTAATATAACTTTCCACTTAAGATCTATCCTCTAAAGACTGTATGTAATTTCAAGTTTTATATATTAATGTATCTTCTTATCCCTTATAACACATAAAGAAGAAAGTCTGCAAATAGGAAGAGTTTAACTAGATTCATAAATATAATTAGATATATGAAGAATCAGAGATTTTAAGATAAAAACCATAAACTGCTATCTCTGAGCTTTAAATGACTGCAGTATATCTTGCCTGTTTGTAGAATGAAGAACATAACCATAAAACACAATTCATATTTACAAATTGATGACACAGCTGCTGTTTGAATTTCTACATGTTTTGAAAAGTTTCCTGAACACATTTCATTCTTTCACTTACTTAAAACACAACTTCTATAATTCTAGACATGCCTTGGGGAACATGCACAATTGAGCCAAATAAAAACCACAAATCAGGTCAAAATTAACACTACAGGAAAACAAGTAAATGCTACATCATGGCCACCTGTGTTTTAAAAATGCAAATCTAACTTTTAGAAAAGTGTCAAATTTTCTAACACAAGTGATAAAAGCAAGCTGAAAAGAATTTGATAATGAGAGTTGTAGAAGGTATACTGTTCATAAGCTAAAATTCATTACTGAGTCCATGACACAAAAGCCTACTTTTACTGCACCTATGTTCCTACTTAGCTTACAGAACCATTCATACTCATTTAAGATGCACAATTCACAATAGCTGGAAACAAAGAACTAAATCCAAATCTCTGAACTATTTATATACATTTTTGGCATAACTTGCAGAGTACTACTGGCTATCTCTGAGACATTTCCATGAAGATTAATACAATATTTAAACACATCAATATTAATACATAAAACAAGGGGAAAGGAACTTCTAATAGCAAAGCAATAGTTCTTTTTCTGAATATCATATGCCAGTATGCAAATACACAAACTTAACTTTACATACAGTTTCAGAAGATTTTCATCTTAAAGCCTACCCTAAGACTGATTCCAAGATAAGCATTCCTTCCCTCGTGTACCCAAAAGTTTAATTTTAAAATAAAATTTGTATGAACTTTAAGTTATTCTTACATGGCAAAGGGATGGGACTAGTAGAGAAATAGGCTAGAATTTTCTTTAGGAATATGCTTATGATTGACCTTATTAACTCCCTCCAAGCAAAGAGTGGATGAAAAGTGGTTTCTCCACGTATAGGAAGAGGAGTTCCTCTTTCCAGATAACGAAGACTGCTGCAGCATTAGGCCTATGACTCACTCAGTACACATCCTGAAGGACAGGAGCAGCAGAGGAGCTGTAAAGATACTTTATTTAATAAACTGACAGAATAAATCTATCATTTATACTTTAATGTGTACTTTAATAATCAAATGTTTATAAAACTAAGAAAATTACTATTTGGAACATAATTTTAAAATTCAGGGTACTTAGGGGATGATAAAGTGAGCATGGGAGCCTCAGTTGGGAGCTGTAGGTCAGAGGATGCTGAGGTTACTAAAAGAGAAGTGAGGATGTAGTGAAAGATTTAATTTTGCATAGGGATCCGATGGAAGGGAAAAAAGGTGTCACTGAAAACAATAATCTTGTGCATTCCTTAATTTTATAGACATTTCACTTCATACTTGATTTTGAAAATACTGACCACATTAAGCAGAACATCAGCTGTTTTCCAACTATAACCAACCAATTAGAATAGCACTTTATCAGGCTTTCAACCAGTGTAAAGGCAAAAATCACCCTTCATATTTCAGAGGGAAGGAGGGAATTCCCAAAAGAATAAGAGGTATAAACTAGAACATATAAAAAGCATTAAAGAAGGCAGAATCAGTGAGTCTGCTGAATATTAAACAAGGATTAAGTGTTTAGGGTCATCAGGAGTTTGTAGGAAACTTTTAGAACCTATCACAGTAACCTCCATCGTGGAACTAAAGGAAAGACATAACTTAAGGAATACAAATCCATTCAGAATTTCTTGAAGGTAAAGACTTCACTAGAACAGGTCATGGAGGAAACGAAGCTTTCTGAAGGTCTCGGCTGATGGCAATTAGGTTTTGTGAACAGAGAAACAAAATGTAAATCATGTTTACAAAAGTTTTAAGGAGAAAAATAAATTGAAAAATATAAGAGGTGGAGCTATTAAATACCACCTCAAATGTAAGGCGGAAAGCTTTTATTATTATAATAATGAATTCCTTTCTCTAATTTTAATAATTTAAAGAAATTTTAGTGAAACAAGGCTACATCAAGGGAAAAAATGCCTGTAAATCTGATTTTGAGATACAAACTTCACATGTCTCCAAATGAAATTTCAACAAGGAATTACTAACATTTTATACAAGTTGGTTTTATGGTTATCTGCAATTAAAACTGTCACTATGTATGTAAGGAAATTTGACAAAATACAGTACTACTGAGACCTTAGAATTTTCAGACTTTCATGAACTATTTATTTAACTACTAAAACTTACATGGCTCCATCACTTCAGACTGAAAAGGAGGGAAGAGAAGTTGCCTTAACCTATTCCAAATTTAACTTGACCAAAGGAATATAGTGTATTATCAACATAGAAAATTGTCTTACAGTAACTTTTTAAAAATGACATTAAAATTAAGAAAATATAAGACAAGCAGATGCTAAACACCATTCTTCACTAGAACCAACCTTTTCTATAAAAGACTGCATTGAGGAACTCTTCTGCTTGTCTCTCGAATCGAATGATTTTTGCTTGCTCTTGTTTAAGCAGAGCTTCTTGCCCAGCTCCCGAAGCTGGTTCATCCAGACCGACTAAGTGTCCCTGCAAAAATATTTGGTGAAATATTTGCACGAAAATCTTTCCCCATTCAGTATCAAAAGCACAGATGAAAAATCAAAGACAAATGTTAGTAAAAGACATGACAAATCCGTTTAAACAATTAAAATATCTTAAAACTTCAAATCAGAATAAAATTTATCTTCACAAATGTATAAAAAGCAAAGTGAATTTAAAAATATACTTTGGGTGGTTTTTATTTATCTTATGAGTTTTGTTTAAAACTTACAGATAAACTCTAATTAAACTAACATTACTAACAGAATATTTTTCTTGAGCATTTAAATCTATCAGTTCTTACTACACCATACAGCAAGAGTTCACAGACAATTCAACTCCGACAAAAAGATAGCTTAAACCCTACATATTATTTGAGAATCATGTTTGTACTCCTAGTATAAGATGTTTTCTCCAGACACAAAACAAAAATTTTTTAAAGGGCCATTAGAAGGGAAAACTCAAAAGAATGTTTCTGAATTCATAATTCTGTCCTCAGAATACAATTTCATAAACTGTAGCTTTCAAATGTTTAGAGTTGTGAAATGAATACATTAAAACTGGCTCTAGAAAAAAGAATTTAAAATAGACTCCATTACATGTTCTAACAGTAAACATTCCTATATATGCTTAATCATGCTTACAATATAAAAATGTTGTCTTGATCAAAAAGTTTCAAAATGCCACACTAGACTCATCCTAAGACTCCCAGAATCTGCTCTCAGGCTGCAGGAGCACTAGATGAGGTTGATAATGTTTTGCACTTACTTCCACTCTTATAGCTAATGAACAGGAGACTAAAGTACATCTTTTAAGTGCTCTTTCAATGCATATAACTTACTTCAAATCATTGCAATGTATCACCACATGCATATATACTTCTGGCATGGAAAATGTAAAAGTACTCTAAAGTACTTAGAAGTACTTAAAAGTACTCTAAGAAAATTTGGACACACTGACACAGTGAAAAGGAAGTAAACAGGAAACTGAAGGTACATTATAATCCACAATTTTCTCAAAGATTTCAAATACATGCAATGACATGTGCAATCAGCTTTTTATGATTTCCCCATTGTCCAAACTGTGTCAAAAACAACCAAAATATGAATTTTGCAAAGACACATTCAGCATCAATTATATATTACAAATAGTTTCATATGAAGAACTTTCTTGCATAATCAAACTAAAACAATCATCCCATAAAATTTCCATATTATAAGGTTTTTTTTTTTTAATGTTTTATTTATTTCTAGGAGAGAGAGCGAGCGAGCGAGAGCGAGCGAGCGAGCATGGGAGGGTCAGAGAGAGAGGGAGTCACAGACTGAAACAGGCTCCAGGCTCTGAGCTGGCAGTCAGCACAGAGCCCGACGCGGGCCTCGAACCCACGAACTACGAGATCATGACCGAAGCGAAAGTCGGACGCTTAACCGACTAAGCCACCCAGGCGCCCCTAAAATTTCCATATTAGACATATTATGTGTGCCACATAAAAAAAAATTGTGTTATAAAGTCATTACGAAAACCTTTATTTTTATTTATTTGTATATTTGTCTGTTTTTAAGTACATTTCCCCAGCCCAGCATTGAGGCCAATATGGGGCTCGAACTCACGACCCTGAGATCAAGACCTGAGCTGAGATCAAGAATTGGACACTTAACCAACTAAGCCATCCAGGTGCCCCGAAAAGCCTTTATTACAGTTGTGTTTGCCAACATTCTCTTTTGTGGCCTAAGGAAATTATTAAGTAATTTTTAAAAATGAATCACAAAATAATATAATTTTGATATAGATTTAACATCCAAAAGGCATCAGGAATAAGTATTAAAGAGCCCAATAAAATCCTCAATTGTATTATATTTTAATGGCATTTCATTGTTTAGTGATTTTTAAAATCAGACATTACATGGTATAAACTATACGTAACTCCTACATTCAATCAGTTTAGTCAGTCTTTCAGCAGAATATCTTTACTTTTCATGTTTTAGAAACTTATAATGAGAGAAGATGTTAGTTGAAGGACCCATTGTACACAGTGTAGTTTCAGTGTGTTAAGCATATAGCTATTCCCACTGGTTCTACTTATTCATTTACACATACATGTATCCTTTCTTTGTCCTTCCAAGTTTTTATTTAAATTCCTGCTAGTTAACATACAGCGTAATATTAATTTCAGATATAGAATTTAGTGGTTCAACACTGACATACAACACTTGGTGCTAACCACAAAAATAAAGAACACTTCATGAATCTGTGTCATCCTTGCATAGGGGCCATGCTAATCTTTTCTGTATTGTTACAATTTTAGTATATGTGCTGCCAAAGCAAGCAAAGAAATATCTATTCTTAAATTCGTAAAGAATGTTTAAAGTATTCTTAAATTCTTAAACATGTTTAATGTTGCATTCAGGCTACTTTCTAATCTAAATCAACTCACAGCAACTAACAGCACTCAGGAAGGAAATCGTTGCATGTATTTTCTTGAATTAAACAATTAATTACCAATTTTATCAACCTGGACTCTGAAACCTTCAGATAAATTTTAGTTGCTTCATATTAATTATGGCCACACCTATTTGTTTTGTTTCTAAACAGTTTTACTGAGATATAATACACATTATCATAATGGTTTTTTGGGGGGCAGCTTCACAGAAGTGTGGGACCATCACCATGATAAACCTTAGAACATTTTTGTACCCCAAAACATTAACAGTCACTCACTTCCCTTCTCCCACTTGCCCCAACCTTAGGCAACCATTGTATTACTTTTTGCCTCTCTATAAAGACTTGCTTATTCTGGACATTTCATATAAATGGAATTGTGCAATATTTATGCTGTGAGCCGTGTGCAACTTCTTCCTCCTAGAATAATGTTTTCAAGGTTCACCACATTGTAGCAGATACCAGTACTTTGTTCCTTTTTTATTGCCAAATAATATTCCATTGTATGGATATAGCATATTTTATCCATTCATCAGTTGATAATATTCATTTGGATTTCTTTTTGGCTACTATGATACAAATAATGATGCCCTCAGTGTTTGCGTACAAGTTTTTGTGTATTTTTATTTTTCTTGGATATACATTTATGAGTAGAATTTCTAGATTGTATATTAATTACGTTTACCATTCTGAAAAAGTACACTGAACCATCTTCCAAAGCAGGTGTACCATTTAATATTCACACTGTTGTGAGGGTTCTGACTTCTCCACATACTCATGAACACTTGCTATCATTTTTATTACTTCCTTTCTAGTACACGAGAAGTGGTGCCTAATGGTCTGACTTAGATTTCCCTAATGACTAATGATGTTGAACATCTAATTGGTCATTTAAATATCTTCCTTGGAGAAATGTCTATTCATATGCTTTGCCCAGTTTTTAACTGAGTTATAATGTCAGAGTTGTAAGAATTCCTGATATATTTTGGATACAATTCCATTATCAGATATAAGATTTGCAAATATTTTCTCCCATCAATAAGCTTTCTTATCACCTCACTGATGCTATTACTGTTAACAGTACAAAAGTTTTTAATTTTAATGAATTCCAACTTATTTATTTTTTGACATTTGTGCTTTTGGTATTATATCTAAAAAACTAGTGGCTAACCCAAGATCACAAAGATTTACTCCTATGTTTTCTCCTAAATGTTTTATAGTTCTAGAACTTACTTTTAGGTATGTAATCTGTTTCAAATAAACTTTTGTGTATGGTAAAAGGAAGGGGTCCAACTTCCTTTGTCAAAATCACTGACCATAAATTTTACTTCTGGATGCTCAGTTCTGTTCCACTGATCTACATATCCATCTGCTGGCCAGAAACACAGTGGTTTTGCATTTAGTTCAGATATTGGGAAGTGTGAGTTGTCTCTTCTTTTATAAGATTGTTGGTTATTCAGGCATCTCTTGAATCTTCACATGAATTTTAAAATCAGTTTGTCAACTTCTGCAAAGAAGCCACCAGAAATCTTGGTAGGGAATGCACTTAATCTGCAGATGATTTGGGGGAGTAATGCCATCTTCATAATATTAAGTGTTCCAACCTACAAACATGAGATACCTTTCTATTTACTTAGATATTTAATTTATTTCAACAATTTTTTAAATTTACAGTGTAGAAGTCTTAAATTTGTGTTAAATTTATTCCTAAATTTTCTATTCCTTTTGATGCTATAGTAAATGGAATGGTTTTCTTAATTTTCACGTTCAGAGTGTTCATTGCTATTGTATAGAAATACATTTTTTTAAAAATTCTGTATTCTACAACCTTGGTGAACTTATTAACTCTAATAGTGTTCTGTAGAATCCTTAAAAATTTCCATAGACAACATCATGCCATCTACAAATACTTTTACTTCTTTTGCAACCTGGGTAACTCCAGTCTCTTTTCTTGTTTAGAGAGAGAGCAAGAGACAGAGAGAGCACATACAAGTAGGAAAAAGAGGGACAGAAGGAGGGAGAGAGAGAAAGTTGCAGGGAGGGGGAAACAGGGAGGGAGGGAGACAATATCTTAAGCAGGCTCCATGTTCAGTGCAGAGCCCAACATGGAGCTCAATCCCATGACCCTGGGATCACGACCTGAGCTGAAACTAAGAGTCAAATGCTCAACCAACTGGGTCACCTAGGCACCCCTCTTTTTATTGCCTAACTGCCAAGGCTAGAGCCTCTGGTACAACACAGCATAGAAGTATTGAGAGTAGACAACTTTGTCTTGTTCCTAATATTAGGGGGGAAATGTTCCGTTTTTCACAATAGCTGTCTATTTTTGTAGATTAGGCTGAGGAATTTCTCTTCTAGTCCTAGTTTGTTGGGTGTTTTTTATTTTTTTTACTCACAAAAAGTTGTTGGATTTGGTCACTTTTTGTGGGGACATCCATTGTGAAGATCATGTGGTTGTTATTGCTGATTCTCATTAATGCACTGTATTACATTAACTGGTTTTGTGGTGTAAACCAATCTTGCAATCCTGAGAAAAATCTCATTTGGTAAGAGAGTATAACAGTTTTCATATGCTACTTGATTTGGTTTGCTAATATTGTGCTGAGAATTTTATTGTTGTTGTTGGTATTCCTAAGTGATACTGGTCTGGTATTCAAATACTGATTCTCACAAAGTGAGGAAGTCTTCTTCTATATTTTAGATAAATTCGTGTAGAATTGGTATTAATTCTTTTAAAAAATATCTGGCAGAAATCACCAGTGACGGTGTCTAGCCATGGGCTTTTCTTTGATGGAAATTTTAAAATTACAAATTCAATCTCTTTACTTGTTCCAGGTTGCATTAGTTTCCCAGGGCTATTTGTAACGTATTACCACAAACTGAGGTGGCTTAAAACAGCAGAAATTTATTCTCTCACAGCTCTGGAATCTAGAAATCTGCAATCAAGGTGTCAACAAAGTCATGCTCCTTCTGAAGGCTCTACAAAAGAATTCTTCCTTGCGTTTTCCTAGCTTCTGGTGGTTTCTGGCAATCCAAAATTTCTTGACTTGTGACAGTATAGCTCCAATTTCTTCTTCCATCTTTACGTGGTCTTCTTCCATGTGTGTGTCTTGGTCTCCAACTCTCCCTTATAAAGACACTAGGTGTTGGATTTAGGGCCCACTCTAATCTAGTATAACCTCATCTTAATTTAATCCGCAAAGACCTATTTCCAAATAAAGTCACATTTATAAGTACCAGGGATTGGAACTTCAACATACCTTTTGTTTTGTTTTGTTTTGTTTTGTTTTGTTTTTGGAGTGGGGTTGGGGGGACACACACAATTCAACTTGCAACACAGGTCTGTTCAGATTTTCTATTTCTCCTTATGTCAGCTTCAGTAATTTGTGTCTTTCTAGGCATCTGCATATTTCATCCAGTCTGCTAATTTATATATGGTTCACAGTATTTCCCTTAAATCCTTTTTATCTCTGTAACGTCAGTAGTAATTTCCACTACATGATTTGTGATTTAGTAATTTGAGTCTTTCTTTTTCTCTTGATCACTCCTAGATAACATATTTATCAATTTTGTTGGATCTTTTCAAAAAACCAACTTTTGATTGTCGTTTTTCTCTTTTTATACTATTTCATTTATTTCTGCTCTAATCATTATTATTTCCTTCTGCCTGCTTTAGGTTTAGTATGCTTTTCTAGTCTTTTATGGAAGACAGGGCACTGAACTTTTATTTTATTTAAAAAATTTTTTCTAAAATTTACACCCAAGTTAGATAGCATATGGTACAACAATGATTTCAGGAGGAGATTCCTTAATGCCCCTTACCCATTTAGTCCATCCCCTCTCCCACAACCCCTTCAGTAACCCTCTATTTGGTCTCCAGATTTAAAAGTCTCTTATGTTTTGTCCTTGTCCCTGTTTTTATATTATTTTTGCTTCCCTTCCCTTATGTTCATCTTGAACTAAGATCTTCTTAAAATATAGGCATTTGCAGCTATAAACTGTCTAAGTGTTATTGGCTACATCTGATATGTTTTGGTAGGTTTTGGCTTTCATTCATCTCAAACTATTTTCTAATTTCCCTTGTGATTCCTTCTTCTGATTATTTAGAAATGCATTATTAAATTTCCACATATGTGTGAATTCCTCATATATCCTCTGTAACTGATTTCTACTAATATCATTCTTCGGTAGTGGGAAAACATTTTGTATGATTGGAATCCTTTGATTTTTTTATGGCCTAGCAGAAAGTCTTTCCTGGAAAATGTTCCATGTGCACTTGAGAAGAATGAATATTTTGTTCTTTTTGGGTGGAGTGTTCTGTATACAAATCTATTAGGTCTAGATGCTTCATAATGTTGTTCAAATCTTCCAGCTTTGTTGATCTTCTGTCTAGATGTTCTATCCATTATTGAAAGTGTATTAATGTTTCCAACTATTCTTTTTAAACTATTTCTCCCTTCACTTCTGTCACATTTTGCTTCATGTGTTTGGGGCTCTGTTGTTAGATAAAGATTTATAATGTCTTCCTAATACATTGACCCTTTTATCATAAAAAATGTCCCTCTTTACCTCTAGGTTCACCGAAGTCTATTTCCCCAGCAGTGTTCGGCCTCTGTTATCACTTTTCTCAGGGGATGCTGTCCTGGGCATGTAGTCTCCCTGTCCACTGGGAATAACAGTGGGTTTAGTTAGACTCTCTGGCAGTTTTTTTCTCAGGTCTTCCCTTCATACAGTTCTCACTGATCTGCCTGTAGCAGTATCACACACCCAGGCTTTAGCCTCTACTAATTTGTTTCATTGGTGTGTTTTTGCCACATCCTGGTGGCATAAATTGCACTAGTGTCTAATCCAATAAAAGTGGAGCCTCTTTGCAGCGGAGGGTGCTGCCTTGCCAGTCTTTGAGGCTTGTTCTAACCCCAGGATGGCCCTTCTTTTTTTCTGGTTCTCTCTGTAAAACTTCTAATTAGTCTGCCATTTCACTTGTTGCTAGTAGTATCATGGAGCTACCAGCCTCCTCTTAATTGTTCACTGCAAAGATCTCCATCATTTTCAACAACAACTTTTTGTAAGCTCTGTTCCAAATAAAGTCAGTCCCCTTGAGAGAGCTACAGAGTTCTCTGTTCTCAAGGCCTGCCTTTCCCTTTGGAAGAACCATTGTGCCACTGCACAGGTACTAGAGGCTGGGACAATAACCCACTTCTCTCAGAGTGACATCTGTGCTTTCTGACGGGGGGTGCTGGATGACTTGCCTTTCCTGGCACAGAACTTCTGCCTTATGAATGAGACCTGGCCCAAACCTCAGTATTCTCAATCTGCTGAGATTTGAACAGGCTTCCACTCTGAGAAAAGGCTGAGAGAAGGAAGGGAGCACTAGGCTTTTTGACCTCAGCTGCCTGGAAGACAGTATCTGCAACAAGAAGCTAGAAGGTATGAGTGATGCCCACAGCTGGCTCCCCCTGCTCAGAAGAGAGCTTCCCTCAAGCTGAGCTCAGGGAGGTTGGTGGGAGTGGGTCATGGGTCAAATGCTCCAGAGTCTTGTTCTTACAGAGATTTAGTAGTTTTTTGAACAAATCATTCTCCATTTGTTATATGCCCTTAAGATAATTATTCCCAGGGTTTAAATGATTGCTTTAAGATAATAATTTCACCAGTTAAATGGTTATTTTGCTTACTTGTTTTTATCCAGAATAATAAACAAAGATGAAAACTATAATACAAAATCATATACTTTTTTCAAATGCATCTGGTCGCCAAGTTAAAAATTTATAGCAATGATGTATACAGGTCATCCTCACTTACTATACATACTATATATACATACATACTATATGCCAAAATTAAATGAACCAAGAACAAAAACATTCATATGACATAGAGCTAATAAAGCTATTAACTCAATAGCTAGGACATCCAGAAAGAACAAATTCATGTCACCCACCTCCTTGCCACATCTGAAATTTAAAAGAAGTCCCTATGTATGGTATGCCCCCCCCCCAAAAAGGAAAAAAAAATGATTATGACCTACTCTTCTATAAGTAAAAAACCACTGTACTTCTTTACAGTAATTATCCCTATTTATTAAAGAACAAATTGTTGGCCCCAAACAGAAGAGGAATAAAGCTGGAGCTATGCACTGAATTTAGATGTCCTAGGAATTTGCTTCTTTCTTCAGAATTCAAGAATTGGTCCTCCTACACTGGCTTGTTCATAGCCATTGGTGACTCTATCATATCAAATCCACTATGGGTTTCTTCTTCTTTTTCTCCTACTGTGAGTTTCTTAAAAGCACATATATTTAGAACGTATTGCCAAAGCATTTGATTCTGTAGCTCTCAGGTAGGAAGCAGTCATGTTTTTTAAAAGTTCTCTTCATGGGGTGCCTGGGTGGCTCAGTCTGTTAAGTGATCGACTCTTGATTTCTGTTCAGGTCATGATCTCACAATCCATGAGACTGAGCCTGACTGCAGGGCTTGCTTGAAATTCTCTCTGCCCCTCCCCCACTTGTGCTTGCGTATACATGTGTGCTCACTCGCTCTCTCTCTCTCTCTCAAAAATACACGTTTTGTAAAAGGCTCTCTTCTTGGGGCACCTGGGTGACTCAGTTGAGCATCTGACTCTTGATTTCAGCTCAGGTCACAACCCCTGGGTCATGGGACAGAGCCCCACATGGGGCTCCACATTGGGCATGGAGCCTGCCTGAGAGTCTCTCTTTCCCTCTCCTCCCCTCTCTCTCTCAAAATAAACATTAAAAAAAAGTTCTCAAAAATAAAAAAATAAAAAATAAATAAAGAAGTTCTCTTCTTAATTAAGAACTGAAAAGATCATCAGTATCATACTTTAAAATTATTATGGATTTATAATAAATCTTAGTATTTGGGAAGGCAAATTCCTACTTGTTATATTTTCCAAAATGTCCTGGCCATTCTAGCTTTAGTCTTTCAGATTCTATTTAAAATAACTTAGTCAATTCTTTTTGCCACCAACACCAGGCTCCCCAAAGAAGACAAGGTGATTTTTTTTGTTTTGTTTTGACAAAGTGGTTTAGATCTGAATAGCATTATACTTAGAAAGTATTTCAGGAAGTACTAATGCCCTTAAAAAATATTCTGTCTTTTCTTTTAGGAGCTGCTTTACATTTACCAAAGTGGGCTGTAATGGAGTTCAATTAAAATTCTGTTGTTTACTCTGTAGTTCCTACATATTTATTATACATTTTTATTTTCCATATAAAAAGGATGTTTCCTTTATTTTCTAACTGCTAGTGCTGGAATAAATGTAGGAGAGAGAGAGAGAGAGAGAGAGAGAGAGAGAGAGAGAGAGAGAGAGAGTGTGTGTGTGTGTGTGTGTGTGTGTGTGTGTAAAAGTTAATTTTGTATACAGCTGTCAGGGAAAGTGTAGGTCATGTATCTTCAATTGCTAGGCTCTCTGGTAGCTTGACAAATTTGTATCAATTTCCCAATATCCTTTTACAGTAATTTCTTCTAAGAGAACAGTGAATGTGAGAAGGAGCGGTACAGGAAAAGAAAGCTGCAGAAGCCACCACAACTGTGTGGTCTGATGATCCATCACCTAAAGCAGGAAAGGAGACTTAATACTGAATAGGCTGGGAACTTCAATAGAAAAATACTTCAAGTTCTTTATTAAGCTTTTGGTTACCCCTACCTTCATAATCCATACAACAAACTCATTTTACCATTCTTTGCTACCTTTTTGGAATGGCAATAAAACAAATATTCAAAAGATGCTTTCAAATAAGAAGTTTATAGTTTTCACTACAACTTAAGAGTTGCTATTTCTCTGTACTTCTAGAAATGTTGAAGGAATTTCACAGGCTGAAGAGAAACGATACTATAAAACACTTCTGAGGGAACCATGATCATGATTAAACTGGAAGACTCAGTGTTGCTAATATGTAGCTACTAAGTTAACTGATCTACAGATTCAATGCAATCCTAATCAAAATGCCTAAAGGCTTTTTGAAAAATCAATACATTGCTTTTAAAATTTATATAGAAGGTCAAGGACCTAGATTAGCAGAACAAGTCTGAAAAAGAAAAACAAAGTTGGAGAACTAGTACTACTTGATTTTCAGACATAAAGATACAGTGATCAAGACACTGTGGCACTGGTGTAAAGACAGACATTTAGTTCAATGGTAAATAAGAATCCAGAAATACACCCACAGGCATACTGTCAACTGATGCAACAAAAATGCCTATGAACTCAATAGAGCTTAACAAAGTCCTCTCAATAAATGGTGTTAGAACTGAATTACTTCATGCGTTATAATAAACCTCAACACTTAAATCACACCATGTAGAAAAATTAACTAGGAACAGATCAGGTATCAAAATAGAAGAGTCAACACTAGCAAGCTTCTAAAAGAAAGCGTGAGAGTTTTGTGTGTGTGTGACACTGGATTAAGCAAGGAATTCTTGAACAGAACATAAAAAACATGAATTTTAAAAGAAAAAGTTGATAAAAGGTTTTATACAGAATGTATAAAGAACTATTACCATTCAGTAAGTTTTAAAAATGGACAAAAGGGGACGCCTGGGTGGCTCAGTTGGTTAAGTGTCTGATTTTGGCTCAGGTCATGACCTCATGGTTCGTGAGTTAGAGCCCTGTGTCAGGCTCTGTGCTGACAGCTCAGAGCCTGGAGCCTGCTTTGGAATCTGTAACTCACTCACTCTCTCTCTCTCTCTCTCTCTCTCTCTCCCTCCCTGCTTTGGAATCTGTAACTCCCTCCCTCCCTCTCTCTCTCTCTCTCTCTCTGCCCCTCCTTGACTCATGCTGTCCCTCAAAAAACAAATAAATGTTTAAAAATTTTTTTAAAAATTAAGAAAGAAAATATATGCCCAAAGACTTATATAGAAGTCTAATATATTAGCCAACATCTGGAAACAAAAGTCCATAAAAAAGCAAACTGATATGGAGACCTACTCAGCAATAAAAAGGACCAAGTGTATACACAAAAATAAGAATACCAAAAAAATTATGTTAAGTGAAAGAAGTCAAATATGAAAGACTACATACTGTATGTCTCCTATTATATAAAACTCCAGAAAAGGTAAAATCTACAGTGATTGCCTCAATCTGGGGGTCCAGGAAAGGGACTACAAGGGGACATGAGAATGCTTTTTAGGTAGGGTGAGAGGAACTATCCTCAACCTTGACTGTGCTGGTAGTTACACAACTGTGTACATTTGCCAAAATCTTTTAATCTGAACTCTTTTTTAAAAAAATTTTTTTTATATAGTTTATTTATTTTTGAGACAGAGAGAGAGTCAGAGCACAAGTGGGGGAGGGGAAGAGACAGAGGGAGACACAGAATCTGAAGCAGGCTCCAGGCTCTGAGCCGTCAGCACAGAACCCGATGTGGGGCTTGAACCCACGGACCGTGAGATGATGACCTGAGCCGAAGTTGGATACTTACTCAACTGAGCCATGTAGGCACCCATAATCTGAACTCTTAAATGGTGAATTTTATTGTAAACAAATATTGCCTCATTAAAAAAAATCATTAAAAATAGGTTCAGGGTATTTAAGATATTCGATACTGAACATATCACTGAATTTCGGCTCTTGTTGAACTAACCACTTGAAATCAAATGATTCTTATTTACATTTTCAGAGTCACAAAGAAATGTGACACTTATTTTCAAAACCTCATATGAATGTTCTTCTCTCAAGAAAGCATACTTTTTAGGTTATAAAACAGTATCTTTCACTTGCTATCTACTTTTTGCGTAGTATTCTGAATAGATATACTGACAGTCACCATGAATTGTTAGCATTTCACTATTTTTGCTGTATCCTTTGATACAAATCAAGATAAGGAAGTTGATTACTGTGCAAAACCTGGTCTTTATTAATCAAGTTGTATTCAGGCTAGCCAAAAAAGGGGACATGTGAATCACCAAAGGAACCAGATCCCCTTAGGAAAATGGAATCCAGTATTGCAGCAGGGAAAAAACACGGTGAACCCAGAATACCCTGTTGTACGAGAAAGTATTAAGGTCCTCAAATAATGATGGGGACATGTAAAAAGTGTTTAGTGGGTGGCTTGAAAGGGCTCCCATTAACCGAATCTGGGATACTGAATAACATATTTGAACAGAGTAAGAATCTTAATTTCAAACTGATGGAATAGGAAAGCTCTTCTTCACAGTATTAAACCAAATGAAAAATGTAGAGGAATAACAATTAGAAAAATCACCATTTCAAGCCATCAGAAAATAACTGATTCTAGCAGGAAATTACCATCAACACCAAAATTAAAGTGGATGAAAGTTTAGTAATGAAGAAATATCTACCTAGTCTCAAAGTATCTCTTCAAAAATTAATTAATTACAAGAGGGAAAAAAGTATATACCATTTCCATGGAGAAACCTAGTAAACATCAACCTTGCCAAGTGATCAAAATAAACATCACCTACTAAATAAACTAACACCACGGGCTTCATGATGTGATCCTTCTATTGTAAGGATAGAACATGACTTATTTACTATTCTTGCTAAAAGATCATGACCTGGATTTAATCATGAAGAAACATCACAAATCCTAAACTGAAAAACATTCTACAAAACAAACGACCTGTACTCTTCCAAAACGTCAGTGTCATTAAAAATAAATAAAAGTCTGAAGAACCATTCTAGATTAAAGGAGACTAAAGAGTAGAAAATCAAATTTGATGTGTGATACTAAATTGAATTTTGAACTAAAGAAGGGGGTTTAAAAAAAAGTCACTGGGACTTTTAAAAAAAAGTCACTGGTAAACTCTGAATGAAATTCACAGATTAAATATTCCATTTAAGTTAACTTTCCTGATTTTTGGTTAAGTGTAATGTGCAGTTTAGTAACTGAATGCCCTTATTCTTAAGAAATAGGGAAATATAGAAGGAAATATTTAGGAATAGAAATATATGAGGGGTATGATGTCTGTAACTTATTCTGATAGAATTCAGGAAAACCTGTGTATGTTACATGTAATATCTGTGAGAGATAAAGAATGAGAATGAATAGTAAGGCAAATGTGGTGAAACATTAACAACTGGTGAATCTCGGTGAAGGGCATATACAAGTTTTATACCACTTATAACTTTTCTATAAATGTGAAATTATTTCAAAGTAAAAAGGTAGGGCGGACAAATTTTAAACCGTATTTTTCTCCCACAAACAAGCCAGATCTTCCCTTGTCTCTCTCTCTCTCTCTCTCCTCTTCTCCTTCATAACCCCACCTGTCTTGCCATTAAATGGTATTTACTTGTGTTAGGAGTTGCTCTGATACACAGAAGAAAAGCAAAGAGAGTAACAAGACAGGGAAATCAACAACTTTCAGGCTTCTCTTAATAACTCAACGAACTGATGAAGATACTCAAAAGAGAGTAAGACATTTTCTACCAATGGCCAGAGAGTCAATACTTTTGATTCTGAAGGATATATACGGTCTTTGTGCCTCCCCCGCCACCCCTAACTCTTTCGCCTGTAGGCATTACAGAAACAGGCTGTGGGTGGATTTGGAGACAGGGCATAGGTTGCTGACTCCTGACAGAATTATTAAATTTCTCCAAGAACTGTAACAAAAGTAGTTCCACTGGTCCCTGAAACAGCAAGAATATTACTGAATAAAGCAACAAAAGCATGTCAGCATGGAGTTTGTTCTTACGGCAATAGTTAATAAAATTAAATTTTAAACAAAATATAAAGATTAACATTTCTTAAAGTTTCTTTTGTAACTTTAATATTTGTCACCTTATGAGTTTTGGTATTTTAGAGAGTAAGAAAAGGAAGGACACTTATATAGTTGCTGATTTTCTTTATGAGAGAGAACACTTCAGAAAAGGAAATGGAAGAAATAATGACAAATTTCACTGGGGAAAGGTTAAGTTGGCCTAGATTTCAGAGGTGTGATATAAAACTGAGGGGGTAACATTTTAGGGCCATCCCTATCTAAATTCATGACCATTCTTCCCTATGTACATTTGTTCTCCAGATTTAAGTTAATTAAAAAAAAATATGATATAGTATAGAAAATCTAGGAATTAGAAGCATGTGCACACATGCAAGTTTTGTAATAATTACCCCAGTAGATCATGGGCCTGTATCTACATCCATGTCTGCTACCCATGGCTTACTGACATTTCAAGCAATGAACTAAAAAGAGCTGACAAGATGCAACTCATTGATTTAAATGCCATTCTCCTACATCTTATTATTTTAAATGCCAGCAAGTCTTAAGGAAAATGGCTCCACCATTTTAAATGCCCACACTCTTTAAGGTCAGTTATCTAAAAAGAAAGCTTACTTCATGTAAATGATTGCTTTTTACATTAATAAAATAAAAAATTGTTGTGCTTAATGCAATTTTTACCATATGTCAATTTTGTTAAGCAAACCATCAAACTAAAGAACAAAGTTTGAAGCTTGAATATATACCAGGAGTTAAATATG
Organism: Hyaena hyaena; assembly: GCF_003009895.1. Classification (NCBI taxonomy): domain Eukaryota; kingdom Metazoa; phylum Chordata; class Mammalia; order Carnivora; family Hyaenidae; genus Hyaena; species Hyaena hyaena. Next base: position 4,457,345 of record NW_024080676.1, on the reverse strand, counting down.
TATTCAAAATATACAACACACACACCGCGAATAACTGTTTTCATAGTACATTTAATTGTTATTACTTCTTGTGTAAATTAAGCCTAAAATGTTAAGTGGCAAATGACTATTACCACTATACTTAACTCACGTGCATCTATAATCAGCATTTGCAGTTACAGCTCTTTCTCCCTTATACATGTACAGTTATGAAAAATATTAAAAGACAAATGCAAGTCACCTCCACAGTCAATAGCATGTATTTCCTATATCATTCCACTGGCTAGAAATTAAGTTTATACTATCCCCATTCTTATTCACAACCCAATCTCAATCAGAAAACTTCGTGAATTTCAATCTATTCTCCATAATGACTGTGGATGTCTCCAGATGCCCAAGACCATTATAAGCAGAAGGATAATATTTGAGGCAATGTTATTATAAAAGCCTAGCTAAGGGTAACCTTGCCTTTTTTCTTAATTTTTATAGCACTATCTATACTACTCTGACAGTACTAGTTTTATAACCTGTGTTACACTTATGTGTGTTTTTCTTACCTCCTCCCCTAGACTATAAATTTCTTGAAAAGAACATCTGTGGCTAAAACTTCCTTTTAATCATTCACAGTACCTTTATTTCAACCACAGTACCTGGTGTTTTTGACATAACATAAAAGTGAAATACATAGCTGTTGATTTTAACTTTAGAAATAAGGAACTGACAAAATTTGTTGAAAGAAAGAAAATAAGGCAAAGATGATATTGTTAAGATGTCAATACTACCCAAACTATCTACACATTTAAAACATAACCCTTATCAAAATCCCAGTGGCATTTTCTGCAAAAATCCATCCTAAAATTCATATGGAACTCAAAGGACCCCAAAGAGTCAAAAATAATCTTGAAAAAGAATAAAGTTGGAGATATAACACTTCCTAATTTCAAAATACATTACAAAGCTACAGTAACCAAAACAGGTACTGGCATAAAGACAAACACATAGAATAATGGAACAGGAGAAAGAGCCAAGAAATAAACCCTCATATATATAATCAAATGATTGTTTTAACTTTATTTTGAGAGAGATACAGTGTCAGCAGGAGAGGGACAGACAGAATTCCAAGCAGGCTGTAGTCTGTCAGCGGAGAGCCCAACATGGGGCTCAATCCCACAAACCAGGAGACCATGACCTGAGCCAAAATCAAGAGTCAGATGCTTAAAGTGACTGAGCCATCCAGGTGCCCCACTATGATCAAATGGTTTTTGACAAGAGTGTCAAGACCACTTACTGGGAGAAAAGACACTCTGTTCAACAAATGGTATTGGGTAAAATGAATGTCCACATGCATGAAGCTGGATCCATACCTTATACCACACACAGAAATCAACTCAAAATGGATCAAAGAGTTAAAACTATAAAATCCTTAGAAGAAATATAGCAGGATAAGCTTTGTAATTCTGGATTTGGTAATGATCTTTTAAAATATGACACCCAAAGAACAGGCAACGAAGGTAAAAATAGATAAACTGGACATCAAAATTTTAAAAGCTTTCATGTATCGGGACACCTGGGGTGGTTCAGTCAGCTAAACATCCGACTCTTGATCTCAGTTCAGGTCATGACCTCATGGTTCCATGATTTCAAGCTACACACTGTTAGTGTGGAGCCTGCTTCTCTCTCCCTCCCTCCTTCCCTCCCCTGTTTACACTCTATCTCAAAATCAACTTTTAAAAAATTGAAGGGAAAAAAAAAGCTTCCATGAAAAGGACACAGTCGAGAGAGTAAAAAGATGACCTACAAAACTGGACAAAATATTCGCAAATCATTATCTGATAAGGGCTTAATATTTCAAAAGAACTCCTACAACTCAACAACAAAAAACCCAATTCAATTTAGAAATGGGCAAAAGACTTGATAGACATTTCTCCAAAGAACATGTACAAATGGCCAATAAGCACATGAACATCACTAATCATAAGGGAATGCAAATCAAAACTACAATGAGATACCACTTCACACCGATTAGAATAGCTACTATAAAAAGTAAAAAACAGAAAATAACAAATGTTGGTTAGAATGGTGGGTAAATTAGAATTTTTATGCACTGTTGGTAAGAATGTAAAATAATGCAACCGATATGAAAAGAGTTTGGTGGTCCCTCAAAATATTAAAAATAGAACTACCACATGACCCAGCAATTCTATTTCTGGGTATACACCCAAAAGAACTGAAAGCATCATCTTGAAGAAGTATTTGTATGCCAATGTTCACAGGAGCATTATTTACAAAAGGTGGAAGCAACCCAAATGTCTACTGTCAGTGAACAAACCCAAATGTCTGTTGTTGGATGACTAGATAAACATAATGTGGTACATACATACAACGAAATATCATTCCACCTTTAAAAAAAAAAAAGAAAGAAAACTTTGACATATGCTTCAACATAGCAAAGCCTTAAGACACTATACTAAGTAAAATAAATAAGCCAGTCACAGAAAGACAAATTCTGCATGATTCCACTTATATGAGGTAGCAACAAAAGTCAAACTCACAGGCACAAAAAGTAGAACAGTGATTGCCAGGGGCTGGGAGAAGGGAAATGGGGAGCTACTTAATGGATATAGCTACAACTGTGTAAGTTGAAGAGTTCTGGAGATTGGTTGCAAAATATTGTGAATGTACTTAACACTACTTAACTATACACTTGAAAGTGATTAGGACAATAAATGTTACATTAATGTACACAATACCAAATACCAAAAAAAGCAATATGAAAGGCACCATCTACAGCTAAACATGATTGTAAAAGGGACAGTTATGTAATAAAGAACAGGGGAAGAAATGTTTTATCCCTCACCAAAGATTCATCTACGCATATTCCAATCACCGTATGTATTCAGAAATCCCACTAATATGTATTCAGCTAAGACCTCTTATTTCAACTCCATTTCCACAGCTTTATTGGACACTTCCAATTAAATGCTCACTTTTACCACGAAATGCTTTCAGCTAATAACCTCATTATCCTCACCATAAATACTGGCCACCACACCTTTCCTCTGCTCAATTCTCAACTTCTATTAATTCACCACGCTAAGTTATCCTGGCTTGGAAAGCCTAACAGCAGTATTATTTCCTTCTCCCTTATTTATATGCTCACGTAATCACTAAGTTTTAACACTTCTTTATTCCAGATTCCTTATACACATTCCTTCCTTATGCATCTTCACAGCTACAACCCTAATTCAGGCTAATTTTCTGCACTAGAAAAGCCTTCTATAATTTTCTCACTATAAATTAGTCTGCATTACAACCTAAAAATGACTACAAAACCAATCAATCTAAAACACAGAGCCTTTTAAGGTTCAGGATGAGTTCTATCTCCTTAATTAATTAAGCAACTACAGTGCATTTACTTCATCTCTCAAGTACTACAGTACTTACATTTTCTTGTACTATCCACTATCTTTTTGAACATTATATACGAAAATGAAGGATGGGGGTTTACTCCTAATATCTCCTACCTACCTCAGAGCTTTGGTTCTGGGCATGTCCAATGGATGATTTAACTCTCCCTAATTTAAATCTCCTTTAATTGCTTTAGCCACCCATGGTCTCACCAACAGCCAGGGATCAGTCTTTTACTTCTTTGGTAGACTCTCTGGCCTACCACAGATCTAGACATTTAATAAATGTGCCAAATGATGAATCTGTTAACTCGGATCACATAAAATTTAACACAACTGGGTTAACCATCAATTAATAGTTTATTGAGGCCTGTTTGTTCTAGGGAAAAATCCACAGATTGGCAGTTCAAAATAACCCACTTCCATATTTAATGGGATCCTGGATTGAGGACTGATTTCACTGTGTCAAGTGGTTTTCCCTAATCGTTGAAAATAATCTATATAAAAGGACTCTGAAAGTACAACAAGGTTAAGTCTCACAATCTAGATCTGTACAGTTAATGGAGCAATTAATTAATCATGTACTAACTTGTGACATCCACTTAATTCTGCCCTGCATCTATTTAACTCTAATAAATAACCTTTAAACTTTTCATATTTGTTTCTTCTTTCTCACCCCTAATAGATATGCACTATATTAATATACTTTTTTCCAGAGATCCTTTTATACATTAGGTACTGTAAATACTTACTGATTTGTGGTACTCAGGTAGCACTGAATACACCCAAGCTAATACACTAGACATAAATACATGTTTTGGAATACGACAAGAAAATAACAACTAGGATCACTGTCTGCTCTTACTATAAACTTTCAAAGTGCTAAAGTAGTAATAAAAAGTAAAATGTTAAAAGACTATATCTAAACGTTTAATTAATGTATATCTGTGAAACAACAAATTATACTGAATGCAACATGATAGACTAATAATAAATATGAAAAGAATCTCATTACATAATTCTTCAGCTAGCCGGGCAGTGAAGGATATCCATATGATTTGTCTCCAACCTTCTGATTATATCCAAAAATAAGTGCTCTGGCTCCACCTAGAAGACATCTCTCTCATACATGCCTATGTACTCTTCAAGTCTCATCTTCTTAAAACACCTTCCTAAAATGCTAGTCAAATACTAAACTTACTAACAGTCTTACAACAAACCTAAAAAAAACCCAAATATTTTATACTTTGGTATATCATCCTATCTCCCATCAACCCTAGTTAGTAAAATATCCAGGTTTCTTACTCTACAATAGCTATCTCTACTCTATCTCCCAAATACAAGCATAGCCATGCCATAAATTTATTACTTAGAATTAGCCCATTTTTAGGGACAATAAATACTGAAAGCAATTTTCTATTCTTCCTATCTCTCCAACACCTTCTCACTACTACTGAATCAGCTCTTCATACTATCAACACATCATAATAAAAGCCTCACAAAATGATTTTTAATAAAGAAATGCAAATGTATATGTATATATATTTAAGTAAACATAATAATTCCTAGCTCAGAAAACTGAGAAAACCTAGAAGTAATGACACTCTAGTTCTGATAAAGACACTTAGTTCCCAGACCTTGCTTTCTTTCTTATACTATGCTCCAAATAAAAGAAACTAAGGTTCCTTGGAAAAATCCAGAGCTGAGACAGAGAAAGCAGAGATAAGTCTGGAACACTTCTTGGTGCTTAAAAGAAAAAAGTGCTATTTAAAAAAAAAAAAAAAAGTCAAAAAAAGATGAGGAGCCAACTTGAAAGAGCTCTTAATGTCCAAATTTAGCACAATTTGCACTATAAAATTAAAGAATAATTGTAATGAATTATAATCCATAGAATAAGAATCCATGATTCCATATTGATAGGTAAACAAATAAATACATAAATAGAGGAGAAGGGAAAACTCTTCCTTAGAGCAGAATTCCAACTACTAGAAGCAGAAGAAATAACAGAAATAGAAAATCATTATTTGGCAAACACTAGGTAGTAATTTTTCAAGCAACTCTCATCTACGGATGCTAAAATTAGTGTATGATGAGAAACTAGTATGATGAGAAAAAGATATCTACAAATTCTCTAAGTACCTCTCCACAAGATATCTATTAAGTACAAAAAACAGAAAACCTTACAATAGAGAAAACCGGCAGACATCTCCTTTAACTGATCAAATAAAACATCACCATGTGCTTCCTGATACTAAGGACGACACAACATCATTCTGTGGAATTCTTGCCAAAAATACATAACCTAAATTCAATCATGAGGAATCATCAGATATGCCTAAATTGAGGGAATGGTCTACAAACCAATTTATCAGTATTCTTCAAAACTTATAAAAGGCAAAGCAAAAACCACTATTCCAGACCAAAGTAGACTAAGAATACATGACAACTAAATACAAAATATGATCCTAGATTGGATCCTGAATGAGAAAAATATATTACTGGGATCACTCGTGAGCTGTGAAAGGTGTATGTATTAAATAATACTGTATCAATGTTCATGTCCTGATTTTTATCCCTGTATTGAAAAATGTTAACATATGGAGAGTCTGGGTAAAGGGTATAACAGTGGCTCTTTTTATTGTTTTTTGTCTAAAATTATTTTTTTTTAAGTAGAAAAGCCTCATGTAGTATATAAACACAGATAACTGTGTGCATATGCTTGTCACATGTAAGCCTGAAAAGTTAGCTATTAATATAATTTTCCAAATTTATTAAGCCTCCTAGGACTTTTTAATTCCTCACTAGTAAATATTTTACAGAGTGTCCATTATATGGCCAACAAACAGAAAAGAAAGAAGCCAGCCAGCCAGCCAGAGAGGCAGGCACTCACTAAAGGATTCCTAGGCATAGCTGAGATTGGCTCTTTCAAATACACTCATGATCACCTACATGCTTACTCTCTTTCCTATCTTTCAAACTGAGTAACTCCAAGTTCTACTTTAACTCCTGCTCTCCACTTTCCATGCTCCTTTTCCTAGGTATCAAAATGCATATAATTAAAAACACATGGGATCAAATTCCAGCCATGTGACTTTGCCTGTAACTTAAGTCTCTGTGACCCTTCTAATTTCTTTATTTATAAAACTGGGATGCCCTTAACCAACTTTATCGGATTCCCATGAGGATATAAATGGGAATAAATATAAGTAAATGGCACACAGTACACACAAAAGATGTTCAAAAAATGTTATTTTCCTATCTCTTAAAAATGATATTTTCTAACCACTATAGGATATTGAAGGGTAGATCAACAATTGTTTTGCTAATCTCTAAGTGAATTCCTGTTCTATTTTTCAAAGAACCTACTTTGTATTTCTTACCTATGTTTTTAAAAAAAATAAATTATTTATTTACTTTAACCATTTTAACAGCTTCAGTATCCGCTGAAAATGCAAAATGAAAAAACATGCATAAGCATCATTTCTTTCCCAACTATCAGACCAATAGTTCTAAAAGCTTTTCCAAATATCGTTTTGAGATCTCATCATGCCAACTGCAAACTCAAGATTCCATTATCATGCTCTATGCTGCCACCCATTGGCTCTTAACATAGTCTCCAGATATTTCCTTCTCTTTTAAAGCCAGCCTTAAAAAGTGCAAACTTCAAACCAGTAAATATATTTATCTCCACATTCTAGTTCTTCTCATATGAGATGCTCCAAGTGCCCGCAAAGAGTCTCAGTTCAATCACTTTAAATCTAAAACAATTAGAGAGCTATACTTGACAATTTACATTTTCTAAGCTCTCTCTTTTCCTCTTTTCCACTGTAGTTGTTATGCCTATCTCTGAAAAAATTAAATGCCAAAGATAAGTAGTGAAGTTTCTAATACAGAATACCAGCTTTCCCAGAACTAGCTAAGTTGTCAAATGGCAATATTCTTTCTAATTAGAAAAGCAATTAGAAATTGAGGAACTAAAACAGTAAGAGCTGTTTTAAAAGCTACATAGTTCCATGTCTTGCTAATTCTGTCTTCTAAAAATATTCATTCAATATTTTACCCTCATAATAGCAATGGAAAACTCAATCTTATTACAAGAATATACTGTACTCGATTACTGACTACAGAAGGGCTTTCCTCCCAATCCTACCCTTAAAAATGTAATTAACAGTTGCTCCTTCTATTCCATCAAAATGCTTACTAAATGACTTGCTCAACAGTCACAACATGCATGTACATGTGTCCATATACACACAATTCAAAATGATCAATTTCCAACTTCAATGGTAGTTGCTTAATTTTCTGGTCTTTCTCAAACCACATTAAATTTCAAAACACTCTCCTCATTCATTCAATGGAAACAGTCCTGGATAGTCCCAGGAACAACGTTTTTGTGTAGTAAACAAGAAAAGAACATTAAAAAGCTCTTAAAATTGGGTTTCAGACTTTAAAGCAACTTGCCAGCAATGATAAATAATGATACAGTAATACGTTACACGCAAAGGTAATAAAGAAGTATACAACATGGTTCACAGCACTGAGAGGTTGACAATGCAGTCAAGAGCACAACATGCAAACATAGAAAAACAGGAACAAAATAAGGCAGAATATTAATGGATAAATAACTGCTATGGATAACATTTACTATAGCTGTGTGAAGGGTTGAAACAGCACAGTTATAAGAGCAGAGGTATACCAGTGACAGGAGGATAGAAGCGTAAGGTAAGAGTAAGGGCAGGGGAATTTCAAGCTATAGAGAACAATGGGTATGCAGTGATGTAGTCCAGATAGTAAAAGCATGTTGTTTAATACAAATGATTGGACCAGTTCAGCTGAAAGAAAATCATAAAAGACAACTGGGGGGCAGCATTAGAAAAAGAAGTGAACTGAACTGTGGAGAGTACTGAGGCACAGAACATTAGGCTAATGAATCCAGAATACAATGAGAAAGTCGCTGGAAATGTTGTTTCCACACTATTTGAGAGATGAAGGTTAGGGAGAAGGAGAGTAAATGTGTAGCAGTGTTTAAAAGACTGAAGAAAACTGAAAGAGACCAATCATGTTATTTCAATACTTTAGAAATAATGCTAATGGTCTGAACTATGGTAATGACTGTGGAAAAAAAAGAATGAAATTCCGTACGAAGGAAGAACTTCCAGAACCCGGTCAATGATCTAGTTAGAAGTGTACAGTGGGGAGGAAAGAATTCAAAATGCTTCCACAGCTTTAAAATAGAGAATAAAATTACCATGAAAAGAAACATAAGATAGGATACCATTATTAATAAATGCTTCCAACATCTGAAAAGATGTTTCTAAACCAAAACTCCATTTATGTTTAATACAAAGCAATAAAAACAGAATACAGCCAATTTCTACAACTGAATATAAACAGCATTCATGCTCCAATATTATGAAGAAACATCTATACTAAAGCATAAACCATAGTTTATCATAAATCTACATGAATTAGTAACTACTTGATCCAGATCCATGCCACTGTTGTTTTTGTACAAATAACTCTCAATGCTTGAATTACCATACATTTCATATTTAAAATACTCAACAGTTTGAGATCTAGTTAATTATTCTGCTAGTGAACTATATAAATAAAGCAATGCATGTTGCAATATAGATTTCTCAAAAGGTTAATCAACAGACTAGAAACAGTCTAAATTGCAAAACTCAGTTACTATCAAATCTTTTATAAATAAATATGAAATCATGCCTTCCTTTTCCTACAAATCCTCCAACAAAGTAATCAAATTTTGAAAAAATAAAAACTATAAAATACCATACTAGATAAGTTACACAAGTTTTTTTCGTTACCTTTACTTTATCTCTTCTCAAGCAACAGAATAGACAATTTTCATCAAAAGTCCAATCAGAAATGCTTTCAGGTTCACAGTCTGCAAAAATAGTTGGAATACCAAATTAAGTTACAAAAGGGAATTCTTCAAACAAATGAGAATTTCAAAAATATTATTTATTTTAACAACAAAAAACCCTAAGTACTAGACAGGTCCCTTACTTGTCTTAAAATGCTTAATAACAGCTCACTAATTAATATATCTTATTAATACATATATTTGCATTATCAACTAAACACAAGAAGATGTTTATAGGGATACAGCTTTAACTCACATAGAATTGAATAAAAAGGAGAAAGAGACTGAGGCTTAAATCACAAAAGTATCAGTTATGTCAACAAGAAGAATTTGAAATCCAAAGAGAAAAAAAAAGAAAAAAAAATGATTTTGAATACCTTTAAATAAACTGAGATCTTTTAATAATGCAGGTCCAAACAGCCCTTCAAGAATACTTTCAAACCCTGAAAGGATGAAAAAAAAAAAAAATCCATGATTACAGTAACACTCCCTATAGTAATATAATATTAATCTGCTGCTGAAAAAACGATGGTGTGTTCTTCCAGTTCTCCAGGATCCCCAGATTATTACAGAAGGGATGCTGAGGAAAGAGTATCAATGACAAACTTAAAGCAACACTTGCATTTTTGTCCATGATTAACATTCAATACAAATTCACAACACATTCAAGAACACAAATCAGACAACACTAGAAATAACCAATGAAAGAATGGAAATACACGGGTTCTCCTATCATTTTAGAAAATCCCAAATACCTCTTTACATAAATGCTCAAACTCCATTTTAAAAGGCACCTTTCCCAATGAAAGTCAAATTGTTCCAAAATTTCCACAACATTCTGGATTAATCTAAATAGATTGTTTTTGAATATCAACTGAGATAACAGATTTTTCAAGCTAATATTTTTTTGAAAGAACGCAAGTGGGGAAGGGGCAGAGAGGGAGGGAGACAGGATCCAGAGTGGGCTCCACACTGACAGCAGTAAGTCCAATGTGGGGCTCAAACTCACAAACCAGGAGATCATGACCCCAGCCAAAGTCCAATGCTCAACTAACGAAGCCATCCAGGTACCCCTCAAGGCAGCAGTTTTTTGAAGAAGGAAAATCCTCACTAAGAACACCTTTACTACTAAAGAAAAAGATCATAATATTTTAAAAGAAAAAGATCTTTTTAATCTTTTCACATTCCTACAATAACTACTTGCTGGTTCCTTTATGAAGGCAGAACTCACTAATCATACATACAAAAAGGGGAAAGAAAAAATTCAAATATACTTGTATGTACGTTTAGAATATTATTACCTTCCACCATTATTTTTTAAAAAAAAACTTTTTCTGATTTATTACCTCAAATATGGTTGCTCAATTCAATGAAAAAACAATGAAAAAGTCTTGGCCATCTTGCGGTTTCCTATGCTTCATTTAGAGAATAAGGAGGGAAAAGAGAAACAGGGATCATATTGTACCTTTACAGAACATTACAAAAATAACAGGTTAAGAGTGGTGGCTCCCAAACTATGGACCTCAATGGGAGTTCAAACAGTTACAAGGAATCCATGAATCCTTATGTACTACAAGAATAATCTTCAGAAAGAATTAATATGTCTTGTGCATTCAGTGTACATAGTACTGTTCAAATGCAAAAAAAAGTTACTGTAATTTAAAAGATACACGAAATATTACTGAATTCCTAGTATTACTATGTATTTTGGGGCACTATGTATTCTGTCACATAATCTATAATCACTTACAAGTTTATAATTAAAAAATTTAGTTAGAAAGTACTCTTTAAGCTCAAAAAGGAGAGAACCACTAATTTAAAATACTATAGCCAGGTGGATACATGAGGTTCACACACAGTCAGCGTTTCCTTACTACAAATACAATCACCATAAAGGGTTTGAAGGTAAAGGGGTAAAAAAGATGATCCTCAGAAACAGTATTTTATCTCCTTATAAGAATAATAATGCAGGGGTGCTTGGCTGTCTGAGTCAGCAGAGCATGGGACTCTTGATCTTGGGGATATAAATTCAAGCAAGCCCCATGGTAAATTCAGAGATTACTTAAAATTAAAACCTAAAACGAAAAAAGAGCAAAATTTAAAAATAATTTAAAACTGGACACCTGGGTAGCTCAGTAGGTTAAGTGGCGTCATGATTTCGCGGTTCATGAGTTTGAGCCCAGAGTCCCTTGGGCTCTGTGTTAACAACTCTGCTTTGGAGTCTGTGTTTCAGTCGCTCTCTGCCCCTACCCTGCTCATGCTCTCTCTTAAAAATAAACATTTTAAAACATTTTTTAATAATTTAAAAAAAGAAAAGAAGAATGTAGCACAAAAGATTTTTTGGTCCAGGGTACTGAGCCATTGTTTTCAATAGAATAATCTCTACAGTTTGTGTTAGCTACATTGTAAAGAGTTGATTTTTCTACACTATTTTCTAGGTTCTAGATTTTTCATTTATTATTAAGGAGCAATTGTCTTCCAACCCTCTTTAATTCTTCCCATCAAAATTATTCCAAAAACATTAACAAAACCAAACTACCCATTCAAGCAAATAGAGGTGTCTGTATCTGTTTAATATTTGTTAAAACATTTTCTGCTAAATCACTATGGCCTCTCTTCCCCAAACTAGGGAGGAGAAAGGGTTGGACTGGGGGTTTAGAGGTTGGGGAGATGGTGGTTAAGAGCATGAGAAGGAATGGCTAGATCCTATCTATCTTGGGCCTGCAAACTAGATATTCTCAACATTAGCTTTCCCCCCCCCCTTAAATAAATCCCACAGCCTGTCTCCAACTCTAAAGATCTATTTCACAAATATTAATGAAAGCATTTCAATATTTTTCAAGTACCAAGTACACACTGCAAATAGCTAAAGGAGATTATATGTTGGCTCTTGTCCCAAAGAACACATGTAATATGCTTTCACCTGGGTTTATATGACATTGTGACAAATTCCAAACTTGCATACTAAGTATAAATTCCTGAGAAGGAAAAATGTAAATATAGCAAGAAATAATACCCCAAAAAAGCTTATAAGCTGAGAGTGAAAATTATTAAAATTACAAAAAGTAACAAAATCTGAAAGAATAAGAAAATAGAATAAAAACTTGATCAATAACACAGAGACACTAACAAAAACTGAACCACATGTCAAAAAGCCATGAAAGGGAAAGACCAAAAAGAATCAAACAAGGAAAAACCCTGGTGGATTTAACCACAAATTTTGACCAAAAGAGTAACAATAAACAGGTCACTCCTATTTTGCTCACATCTGCAACTATACATTAAACCTTACAAATATCGTCAATTAGACACTGTAACGCCATATTCTGCTACTCTCTGTTAACTGAATTTAATGCTACTCAGTTTTATTAATATTAAATATTGAATTTAGCAGTTGCATAGCAACAAGAAATGGCTCATGTGCTTTGCTTGACATTAACAGAAGGCAAATAAGGGAAGAACAAATGTATTCAAAATTTATACCATGATCTCACAGAAAAGCCATAAGATCAATAACAAAATGCCATGGAAAATTAAATACTGGAAAAAATAAATACATGGAAAAAGACTGCTACGTCTTATGTCCAATCACTAGGGCTTAAAAAGCATATTTATGGAATATATTACATATGAGGAAATATTCATCATTTTATTGGATACAACTAGTGTTCAAAGAATTCCTATTCAACCTCACTATGGGTCTCAAAGTTGGTCTCCAGGCTTCCTCATAGCAACTTCCACTCTGTTTTTAGACTACTCCTAAAACACTGCTTTGACAATGCCACCACCTGTTCAGAAAAATTCTACTCTGTTTAAAAAACAAATTCCAAATTCTTAAGTCCAGCAATCAAAGATGTTTATCATTTGGCTCCAAGCTACCATTAGCAGCCTTATTTCCCACAACTTTGTGCCCATTCTCACAGCTTGTCACATTAGTATTCTGATGTATTCAGTCATCACCTCTACCACCTAATATTTTCTCAAGCCTTTGCATCTCACTTCTGCCCAAATAAATTATCTCATTCAAGGCACTCTTCAATTTGTTCAACAAATACATATCTGCTTATTCAATTTACATTAACTGAGAGCTAATCATCTAGTAGGGACAGTGGCAGGCAGTGATTGTAAAGAGCCAGTGGTGAACAGACATGGGGACAACTGCCCTCATTAAGTTTGGGTTTCCAGTTTTCTCATCCTCAGAATTCACTGATCATTCTCCCCTTTTAAATGTATGTCAATTATTTATGTTTTCTTTGTTTCTGTCACATGCAAAGTCAAGTACTCTGTAAAATCAAATTTTCATAGGCTACTAAACTTTATTTTTTTCTTTTCTTTTCATGCATTTATTTATCTTATCTCAAGGAGATTTAATGTTTCAGGAAGGCTAGGCAGGTCTGCCTGTTTCTCACACTTTTTCCTCTTATACTAGAACTACAATGCTTGGTTTGCAGCTTCCCATTTAATCATCTAGCTCTCAAAACCAAAAGATAGCAAATTAAAACTTTTCATATATTCCCTCTCCAATCTTAATCATGGTCACTACTTTATTCATAACCAAAAGGTTATGAAAAATAACAGGACAAGAACATATCAAATACAAAGCCAAGGTACAAAATTCAGTAATATAGTCTGTACTTTTGAAATAAAAAATTAAGGATGGAATGAAAAAATGGTTCATGGGTCTTGGGAACCTTTTCTCTGAGGTAATCAGTATAGAGATTAGCAGTTTGAAAGTCAAAGAGGTGCTAAAAAGGAAAACTAAACAAAAATAATAAAATAAAAGGGAAACTAAGGGCACATCAGAAAATTTGCAGTTTTTACATCAAGGTCCTTGGGTATCTTGTAAAACCTGGTGCTTGGTATAAAAAAGCTCAGTCTCCAACAGAGTAGTATTATTTTATGAAATATTGGTTCAGAAGTGCTTGCTGGTTAAAAAGCACCAGATTATATAATCTTTTATATTTTATCCAAGATAAGGTAAGGAATGCGTTTTTACTGACGTTCCATCTTTCTCAGTGTATCATACAACCTGTGGGTGAACTCCTACAGGTAATGAACCAGGCTCCTTGTCTCATTACTCTCGACCTTCTCCTTTCCCCCTCCCTCCCACCCCCCACTGCTGGGCAACTACATCACTAAGTGCCTCCTGTCTTCCTGAGCATCTGGCCTCAGCCCATGCACTGTAAGGAGTCCATTTGCTGGCACACTTAACATCCTCAGAATTACCTGGCACAAGAACTGATGAAAAAACCTGACCAGCTACATTGGAGAGAAATAATAATCTAATTACAACTAATGGCTCAAAATAAAACAATGAAAAAAAATACTAGAACTTGGTGAAAAATTATAAATAGTATTTCTATTGAGACCAGGGAATGTTATTTTAAATAACATTTATAAAATATATTTTCCACTCAGAAAAAAGTGGAGAAGATGTGTTTTGGAGAAAAGGAAGAGAGAGCGAGAATCTTAAGTAGGCTTCATGTTCATGAGGAGGTGGCTGGACATTCAATACTGTAAAACACGGCTTCTAGCAGGAAAAAGCAAAGAACATAAATGAAAACCAAAAAAAAATTGTTTTTAAGGGAAGCAGAAGGAGAATAAGAAGAAAACTTCCTAATGTTGGAAATTGTCTGGAGTCTAAGGGCTCTGAGAAATACTGGAGCAGAATACTCAGGGGGGAAAAAGCATGTAGATATAGTACTTTCCTGGTAAAATATCTTAATTTTAAGAATAAAAGTTTAAAACCTCCAAATTAAGGGAAAATTTTTCCTTTATTTACTTAATAGAAAAGGGATTTAGACTGCCAGTCATTTCATCAGTAAAAGTAAATGCTAAAAGCCAATGGAGGTATATTTACAAAGTTCTGAGTGTAAAACAAAAACATAACACATACTTTTTGTAGCCAGTCTATTATTCAAAGACATGGGTTAAAAAACATAAATAAACATGCTCTGATTTGAAAAGCAGACCAGCATTCACTCTGGTGTAAGAGTGACTTAGGGGCGCTTGGGTGGCTTAGTCGGTTAAGCGTCCGACTTTCACTTAGGTCATGATCTCGTGGTTCGTGGGTTCGAGCCCCGCATCGGGCTCTGTGCTGACTGCCAGCTCAGAGCCTGGAGCCTGTTTCAGTCTGTGACTCCCTCTCTCTCTGACCCTCCCCTGTTCTCTCTCTCTCTCTCTCTCTCCTAGAAATAAATTTTAAAAAAATTTTTTAAAAAAAGTGACTTAAAGTAGTTTAGCTAATAAAAACTGATTTGAAACAAAGACCTCCTAAAAACAGAAAACACTGTTTACATAAAAAATAATGGGGGGTGGGGGTAGTTCAGTCGGTTGGGCTTCTGACTCTTGATTTTGTATTCCTGAGATAGAACTCCGAGTTGGGAGCATGGCACCTGCTTAAGATTCTCTCTGTCTCTGTCTCTCCCTCTGTTCTTCCCCTATTTATGCTTACACTCTTTTTCAAAAAAAGGTAAGCAGTATACCAGTAAAATTAATAGTTAGGTGTAAATAACTGCTACTAGGGAGCCTGGGTGGCTCAGTCGATTAAGTGTCCAACTCTTGACTTCAGCTCAGGTCACGATATCGCATTTCATGGATGGAGCTTGCCTGGGGCTCTACTTGGAGCCTGCTTGGGATCCTCTCTCCCTCTCTCTCTGCCCCCTCCTGTGTACACACTCTCTAAATAACATAACATAACATAACATAACATAACATAACATATTTAGAAATCTCTCTCAAAATAATAAACTTACATATAAGCAAACAAACACAATATAATTTTTTAAAGTAATGACTTAGGAATAACATCCCAGGGGTACCTGGGTGGCTCACTTGGTTAAGCATCCCACTTTGGCTCAGGTCATGATCTCATGGTTTGTGACATCAAGCCTGGGGTTGGCTCTCACTGACAGAGTGGAGCCTACTTGGGATATTCTCTCTCTCTCTCTCCCTCCCTCTCTCCTTCCTCCTCCCTCTCCCTCTCTTTCTGTCCCTCCCAATCTCATGCATGCTCTCTCTCAGAATAAACAAACATTTTTAAAAATATGCAACTGAATAGCTGATTTAGACTTTTGGTTTTAGGCTGAAATTAAGTGTGCACACTGTATTAGAATAAACAACTTATAAACAATCACATTTATAAGTCTAAATTATTAGATTAATAAAATTTACTTAGATGCTTAGGGAGATTTGTTAAATCTTAGGATTTACTTAGGAGTATTTGTTAAATACTTGAAGAGAAAATATAAAAATTTTAATTCATAGTTACAGATTAAAATGTTTTAAAAGTGGGGCGCCTGGGTAGCTCAGTCAGTTAAGAATCTGACTTTGGCTCAGATCATAATCTCACGGTTCGTGGGTTCGAGCCCCGCATCGGGCTCTGTGCTAACAGCCAGCTCAGGGCCTGGAGCCTTTCAGATTCTGTGTCTCCCTCTCTCTCTGACCCTCCCCTGCTCGCCCTCTTTTTCTCTCAGAAATAAAAACATTAAAAAAATATATATATGTATCTTTTAAAAATGCGTTGAAAAACTAAAATACTTATCAGAAGTTTAAAATTAGAGTAAGTCTGTATTTCAGGAGAAGTAGGTTTTACATTTCTAACTGTTTAGTCAAGTGAATATTAAATTAGAAATCAAAGTAACTATGCCTTATCTTATACACAAAGCCACCATAAGGATATTATTTTTTATATAACACATTTAACAGCAAGAGCCAATCAAGAGTTAATACAGAGTTCAGCAGTGTGGGAATACAGAAGATGTGTATAAAATATATGCCTTATCATTAAGATTTACACACACTTCTGCTACCATGCATAATACTGATAACTCTCTAATCCCTTATCTCTTGCCCCAGACTTTATTTCTAACTGCTTGCTCCATTCATATCATCACCAAGATATCCCAAATACTTCAAAAAGTCCAAATCAGAATCATTCTACTTCTTTTACTTCATCTCAGCCAGTGACCCCTGCATTCCTTACCAGGAAAATGGCATTCCTAACCCCTTCAACCTTTAGCATTCAGATTCCAAATCTCAGCCTGCCTGATTCCATTCTTTCTTAAGTCAGTCAGTCATCAGGTCTTCCAGTCACTGAGTCATATCATATTCATTCCAACTAAGATAGACCCATCCAAATCTATTTTCTTTTCCACCCTAAAATCAGGCTGTCATCATTTCTTACCTTAGTAATTACAGTGCATATCATTCATGTTATCATTAATTGAGCCCTTAGCTGGCATCAGGCAAGCACTTGTGTCAGGTACTTCACACCCACTATAACAAAATCTTCAAAGGAACACTGTAAAGTAGGTATTATTAGTATCTAGTACAGATAAGAAAAATCAAAGCAGCTAATTTTTTCATACAACTACAAAGATGCAGAGCCTAGGTTTAAAACCAGGCCTGTGATTCTACAACCCAGTCTCTTTTTAATTTATCCACTACCTACTAATAACATCTTCTAACTTTTCATTCATTTTACTACTTCAGCATCCCCCTACACCACCATCTGCAACAGAATCCATCCATCATACTGCTGCCAAACTTCTTCCATCTTTTCTCCATTTAAAAAACCTTTGATGGTTGGCACAAAAACAGACATTCAGATCAATGGAACAGAATAGAGAAACCAGAAATGGACCCACAAACTTGTGGCCAACTCATCTTTGACAAAGCAGGAAAGAATATCCAATGGAATAAAGACAGTCCCTTCAGCAAGTGGTGCCGGGAAAACTGGACAGTGACATGCAGAAAAATGGAACATGCACCACTTACTTACATCATGCACAAAAATAAACTCAAAATGGATGAAAGACTTAAATGTAAGACAGGAGGCCATCAAAATCCTCAAGGAGAAAGCAGGCAAAAACCTCTCTGACCTTGGCCGCAACAACTTCTTCCTCAGTATGTCTCTGGAGTCAAGGGAAACAAAAGCAAAAATGAACTACTGGGACCTCATCAAAATAAAAAGCTTCTGCACAGCGAAGGAAACAGCAAAACTAAAAGGTAACCGACAGAATGGGAGAAAATATTTGCAAACGACATATCAGATAAAGGGTTACTATCCAAAATCTATAAAGTACTTATCAAACTCAACACCCCAAAAACAAATATTCCAGTGAAGAAATGGGCAAACGACATGAATAGACACTTCTCCAAAGAAGACATCCAGATAGCCAATAGACACATAAAAAAATGTTCAATATCACTCATCATTAGGGAAATACAAATCAAAACCACAATGAGCTACCACTTCACACCCGTCAGAATGGCTAACATTAACAACTCAGGCAACAACAGATGTTGGCGAGGATGTGGAGAAAGAGGATCTCTTTTGTACTCCTGGTGGGAATGCAAACTGGTACAGCCACTAGGGAAAACAGTATGGAGGTGCCTCAAAAAATTAAAAATAGAACTACCCTGTGACCCAGCAACTGCTTGTGACACAGCAAATAAGTACCACTAGGTATTTATCCAAGGGATACAGGTATACTGTTTCAAAGAGGCACATTCACCCTAATGTTTACAGCAGCACTATCAACAACAGCCAAAGTATGGAAAGAGCCCAAATGTCCATCAATTGACGAATGGATAAAAAAGATGTGGTGTATATATATACACACAATGGCGTATTACTTGGCAATCAAAAAGAATGAAATCTTGCCACTTGCAACTACATGGATAGAACTAGAGGGTATTATGCTAAATGAAACTAGTCAGTCGGAGAAAGACAAATATCATATGACTTCAAGCATACGAGGACTTTAAGACACAGAACAGATGAACATAAGGGAAGGAAGCAAAAATAATATAAAAACAGGGAGGGGGATAAAACACGAGAGACTCTTAAATATGGAGAACAGAGGGTTACTGGAGGGGTTGTAGGATGCGGATGGGCTAAATGGGTAAGGGGCATTAAGGAATCTACTCCTGAAATCACTGTTGCACTATATACTAACTCGGATGTAAATTTTTTTTTTAAGTCTAAAATTGAATCAAACTTAGCAAGGGTACATGGAATCAGTATTCAGATCTTTCAACTGCCAAAACTCTTTTTAAAGATTCAGACTGTGAAGCAGATAACTTGATTAAATATCTCTCTTACTTGAAAAGCTTCCAGTGTCTACAATTACCAACGCAATAAATAAATTACTGAATACATACATACATACATACCTAAAAACCTTTGATGGTTTCCAATAATACTGAAAACTTCAAACTCCTGGATGATACTCCAAATCATGAGGGTCTGTCTAATCTCAAACTACCTTTTCAGCCTCCCTTGCTACCATTTTCTGTCTATACACACTATACTCTAATCAGACTGACTTATTAATCACTACATATATGTCAATGCTTCCATGCCCTTTAAGCATAGCATGTCCTCTGCCTAGAACGTTCTCCTGCAACCTCAATACAGTTCATTCTAAAGCATCCTTTAGCTCATCCCTCAAGCCCCAGGCAAACTTAGGAACATCCTCATCTGTGGTGCTTATACTACCACTGATAAACTATGTACACTATAATTATTTTTTGGCATTTTATCCACTAGATTTTCACCAAACAATTGAAGCCTATTTATATTTCTTAAACTACAGTCAGTAAATTTTTGTTGGAAGAATGTAAACACACCCTTCCTAATTCCTATATCCTTGTATTTACCTGAGTGGTTTGTGATTTCAGAATGACTCCATTTTGTGTGTCTGGCATGTTAAATACCCCAAGAAACAATTAAATAAAGTAAATAAAACACAAGGGTAATCGATATCCGATAGAAAAAGAATGGATTTTCTGCTTGAGCTCAACCAAGTTCCCTTTATCTATGAACTAAAACCAGAACATAATTAATGGCTAGCATAGCCAATGGACAGAGATGACAGAACACTTTTTTTCATAAAAAGCTGTAATCACAGCAAAGACAGAAATAAATTGAGAAAGCTGAGATCCTGAAAAAGGAGGGAAAAGGAATATGTACTGAGTAACTGGAACATTACCAAAATAATTTCATATAATTATATTTACATACATAATGCCATAAATGAGATTCTAAGTTGTTAAGTAACCAAAAGCACAAAGGTAGTAAGTAGCTAGGTCAGATGAATTTAGTTCTTTGGAAATCTAAGGGCAGTTTGAGTTCATTTTTTCTGTTAGATCAAACTGTCTTGGGTAGAGTAATTATGCTAAGAAGAAGCCATTTAAATGCAAATCTGAAGTTGATTAGGAATGAGTCAATTACATAGGTTCACAATCTGTGGGCCACAATTCCTTAGAGGAACTCCATCATTACAAGGTCAGTAAATCCATATGAGCACTGTTTGTAAATTAAATAAAACTGTGGTTGTATATACAGCTACTATTCCTCCAAATACCATTTTGCTGTGAACAATATACACATTTCTTTAAAGAGCATTACTGAATCTGTAATAGTCTTTTGTCATTACATATTTTCTCAAACATACTAAAAATATAATACAAGGTGGGAGATGGGCAATTTCTTTTGTTTTTTAGGTTAAATAAAATAAAATCATTTTCTATTGTCTCTGAGCCTCTCTTCTTGGTGGACTATATAGATACTGGTGTCTGGTTTTTTTGTTTTTTTTTTTTAATTTTTTAAATGTTTTTTTAAAATTTATTTCTGAGAGACAGAGACAGACAGACAGACAGCGTGACCAGGGGAGGGTCAGAGAGAGAGGGAGACAGAGAATCTAGAACAGGTTCCAGGCTCTGAGCTGGCTGTCAGCACAGAGCCTGATGCGGGCCTCGAACCCACGAACTGCGAGGTCATGACCTGAGCCGAAGTCAGACGCTTAACCAACTGAGCTACCCAGGCGCGCCCGAGTGTCTGTTTTGAGTCAGCTACGAGGGATGCAACTATGAACAATACAGACAAAAGTTCCTATCATGGAACTTTAATTCTGGCAATGATGACAAATGATACAAATGATAATGATGATAAAATGTATGATAAAAGTAAGTAGAAGTAATGATAGAAGAAATGAGTAGAGAGGGGGAGAACAACTAAGCCCTGATAAACCCTGACTGAGTACACTAAGAAAAGTTGGGAAGGGAATTAGGAAGAAGAATCTTTGAAGAGGTCAGGAAAAGACTTTAAGAGGCAACATTTTTGAGAACTGAATGCAGTGAAAGATCAATCCACACATATATCCAAGAACTGCCTCTAGGGAGAGGGAACAGCACTGAAGCAGTATATGGTATGAGTTATGTTATATCTGAGAAACAGCAAGAAAGCTGGTATTATCTGAGCAAAGTACATAAGGCACAAGGCAGAAAATGAAGTCAGACGACATCTACAGACAAGATTCTGTAGGCCACGGTGAGGATTCTGAATTTAAGAGAAATCAACTAGTTTTACCTTTGGGTACTGGTAGAGGTATTACAGATTTATACTGTTTAAGATTACTAGGTGGGTGCATGGATAACTGACTACGAGGAAAGCATCACTAAAAGGCTATCATTACTAGAGCCTTGGCAAGAGATAATGGTGGCTTGAACTAGTATGGCAATCATGAAGGTAGAGAGTGGTGGCTGAATACAGAATATAGTCTGAAGATATAACCAACTTGCTCTTCCACTAGATGTAGAATGAGGGGGAAAGGTATTAAAAACAATACTTAGACTTCTGGCCTAAGAACTGAGTGAACAGTAATGTTAACTTTCTAAGATGAAGAGAACTGAAGGAGAAACAAGCCTGGCAGAGAGAAATGTAGTTCAGTTTTGGACATGTTAAATCTGACATCCCTCTTACAAATCAAAGTGGATATGTGCAGAAGGCAACTGGACAGGTGGGTTTGAAGTTAAAAGGAAACAGTCTGGGTTCATTGGAAATCGGAATTTAAGGCCTTACAACTAGAGGATATCACATTCAGTTAATGAAGCAGATAAAATGAAAAGAAGGAAGAGGGTTGAATAGTGTTTAGAAGAAAAAGAGACTCAAAATATGATCAGGTCTCATTTATGGTTATATTTCCAGCCATCTGGCAAACAACTTAGTTGTAAATACTTTTCAAAAAATACTAAAGGTGATCTGAACCACTGCATATCGCATGTAATTAAAATAAAATAGATATACCTTTCCACCTCCCATACAAGAGAAGATCTTAAAAGGAAGCATATACCTTTCAATATAATCAAACACATTTCGGGGCACCTGTGTGGCTCAGTCGGTTAAGTGTCCAACTTCGGCTCAGGTCATGATCTCGCAGTTCATGGGTTAGGGCCCCGCTTTGGGCTCTGTGTTGACAGCTAGCTTACAGCCTGGAGCCTGTTTCGGATTCTGTGCCTCCCTCTCTCTGACAATCCCCTGCTCACGCTGTGTGTGTCTGTCTCTCTCAGAAATAAATAAAACATTAAAAAAAACCCACATTTCTTTAAATTTCTGTAATATGCATGTTTTAAAAATCACTACTTTGGGGCACCTAGGTGGCTTAGTCAGTTGAGCACCCGACTTAAGCTCAGGTCATGATCTCGCAGTTCGTGAGTTCAAGCCCCAGATATGGCTTGCTATTCTCAGATGCCCATTTGGGATCTTCTGTCCACCGCCATTCCTCCCTCCCCACTCCCCAACCTGTCTCTCCTCTCTCTCTCTCTCAAAAATAAATAAAACATTAAAAAATCTAATAAAAAATTCACTACTTTATAACACATCTCTAATATACCTCAATATATGGCGGTACAAAAGTTCAAACTTTAATCTTGTCCCTACTAAAATAAGCTTCCAAAATTTTAGAAAATTTTAAATTACACTAAAGTTTGAGTTAGTCTTCAGATTTACATCCATACTTACATATAAAGTAACTTCTAAATAGCCTTCCTCTGCTCAAAAACGTTCAGTGACTACCTACTGTCTGCAGAATAAAATCCAAATTATTAAGTGTGGCTTTTAAATCATTCCAGAAGTGAGTTTTTCAACACTCTCCCTTCCAAATTCCTTCAAAGACACTCAACTCAAACTATTCTGTTTCTTGAATATAACTTGCTTTTGTTTTAATCCCTCTTTTCATCCTGTTCCTTCTGTCTAAAAAGGCTTCTCTCAAATCTCAATAATCTTGATTCTGCTTTGTCTTCAAGGCCATAGATCAAAATTCCTCCTAATTGTTATCTTCCCTTTCAATTGACTCCCAATATCCTTCACTTTATCTACGCTGAATTTTCAACATGAATGCCTATGTTTTATGTGTCCAACTGAATTCTACACTCGATGTTATAATGTAATAGAAGGAACCTAGTATTCAGGAAATAACAGTGGTTAACAGCATGGATTCTGAAGCTAGATAACCTAGGTTCAAATTTATGATTTTGCCTTTTAAAAAAAATTATTTTAATGTTTATTTTTTTGAAAGAGAGAAAGACAGAGCACAAGCTGAGGAGAGGCAGACAGAGAGAGGGAGACACAGAATCTAAAACAGACTCCAGGCTCTGAGCTGTCACACAGAGAGCCCAATGCGGGGCTCCAACTTACAGACTGCAAAACCATGACCTGAGCCAAAGTCGGACACTTAACCAACTGAGTCACTCAGGCATCCCCTGATTTTACCTTTTAACAGTGCTATCTATGGTCTTAGTAAGTTGTCTTCTTTATTCCTCATCCTCCTTAGCTATGAAATTGTTTTGATCTAAAAAAATTAAGATAATTAAATTCTTGCAAACGTTGGAATAGTATCTGAAAGTGTAATAGACGCACTATATCATGAAGTGTTTGAGGAAGGAAAGAAAGGAAGGAGAACATATTCTGGTAACTCCTTTTTTCCTTATGATTAAAAAGACAGCTACATACAACAGTAACTATAAATTTATGTTGATGTGGGGTGCCTGGGTGGCTCAGTTGGTTGAGTGTCCGACTTTGGCTCAGGTCATGATCTCGCAGTTTGTGGGTTTCGAGCCCCACATCAGGTTCTGTGCTGACAGCTCAGAGCCTGGGGCCTGCTTCACATTCTGGGTCTCCCTCTCCCTCTCTGACCCTCCCTCGATCACACTCTGTCCCTCGAAAATAAACAAACATTAAAAAAAAATTATGTTGATGAGCATGAGAATCAACAAGGAACACTGGAAAATAAAATGCCACATTTCTACCCAGGAGGATGGACAGCTAGCTATGTACTAGGGGAGTAGGGGAAAGAAAGATTACAGATACTACTTTTAGATGTTGCTACAGTGTATTAAATTAATGCTAATCATAGCTTGCGTAGGAATAAACTTTCTAAACTAGAGAGAAACAGAATTTGTCAATATAATCATAGACAAGAAGAGATGGGACCAAAGTAATAGGAAAGCACAGGATAAAGGCAGGTTAACTTTTAAATAGAAAAAGAAATGCAAAAGTTGAAATTTTATCAAGAGAAGAATATTCAATTTTATCATTTACCATGATGTGAATCCTCTATCTTTATATTAAATCTTTTTCCTTTAGAAAAAATAAATGTGGGGCGCCTGGGTGGCTTAGTCGGTTAAGCGTCCGACTTTCGCTTAGGTCATGATCTCGCGGTTCGTGGGTTCGAGCCCCGCGTCGGGCTCTGTGCTGACTGCCAGCTCAGAGCCTGGAGCCTATTTCAGTCTGTGACTCCCTCTCTCTCTGACCCTCCCCTGCTCACGCTGTCTCTCTCTCTCTCTGCTAGAAATAAATAAAAATATTAAAAAAAAAAAGAAAAAATAAATGTGTCCATGGACATATAATTTATAAAGATGTAATTTGTGACAATAACAGCATAAAACAAAGGGGCAGAGCTACATAGGAGCAACGTATTTTGTATACTACTGTAACTAAGTTGTTATAATCCTAAATATACTTTTATAAAATGTTAATTAAATACTCCCAGGGCAAGCACTAAAAAACTGTACAGAAAAATAAAAATAAAAAGGGATTTAAAATAGTACATTAGAAAATATTTACAACACAAAAGGTGGCAGTAATGGAGGACTTTAAGAACAAAACTGACCTAAGACATGTAGAAAACAAATAGCAAAATGACAAATATCCTTAATAGTAATCACATTAAATGTAAATGGATGGATTAAACTCTCCAATTAAAAGGCAAAGATGGGCAGAATAGATTAAAAAAGACATGATCCAATTATATGTTGTCTACCATGAGACTCACTTTAGATCTAAAGACTCAAAGAGGTTGAAAGTGAAAGAAAAGACAGTCCATGAAAATAACTGAAAAGAGAAAGGGAGTGGGTATACTAATATCAGATAAAATATATGTTAATACTTTTTACAACAGGGCACCTGGGCAGCTCAGTCAGTTAGGCAACTGACTTCAGCTCAGGTCATGATCTCCTGGTCCATGAGTTTGAGCCCCACCTTGGGCTCTGCTGACAGCTCAGAGCATGAAGCCTGCTTCAGATTCTGTCTCTCCCTCTCTCTCTCTGCCCCTTCTCTGCTCATGCTCGGTCTCTGTCTCAAAAATAAACATTAAAAAAATTTTTTAACATGTTACAATAGACAAAGATATATGGTAAAAGTCAATCTGTCAAGATTTAACGATTAAAAACACAAATGCACCTAACAGAGCCCCAAAACAAAAAATGACAGAACTGAAGGGTGAAATAGCTCAATAATAAGTATAGATTTCAACACCTCACTTGCCATAATGGATTAAACAACAAGATAAAAGATACAATGGAAAAAAGATATAATGGAAAGAGAAAACTGGAACAATACCATATATTGACTAGACCTCAAAGACATAAAAGGAACACTACATCCAACAAAAGCAGAATATACATTAGTTTCAAATGCACATGGGTCATTCTCCACAGTAGACCATATGTTGTCATCAAAAAAAGTCTCATAAATTAAAAAACTTGGAAATCATACAAAGTATTTCAACAAAATGCAACGAGACTGGAATTGATAATAGGAGAATTAGAAAATTCACAAGTCAAAAAAAAAGTAATTACAATGAAATTTAGAAAATACTTTGAGAATTAAAAATGGCCACAAAATACCAAAATGTATGGGATGGAGCAAAAGGAGTGCTCAGAGGGAAATCTGTAACTGTAAATACCTACATTAAAAGAGTTATCACAAATCAATAACCTTACTATTCAAGGAACTAGATAAAGAAGAAATAAATGCAAAGCAAGTAGAAGAAAGGAAATAATAAAAGGCACAGATTTTAAAAAGAGAATAAAAAAATTCATGAAATCAAAACTTCTTTGCAAAGATTAACAATATTGACAAACTGTTAACTTGAGTGACCAAGAAATAAGAGAGGGAGAAGACTCAATTTACTAAAACCAGGAATGAAAGTGGGGAATCACTACTGACTTTACAGAAATAAAAAGGATTATAGAAGAATATAATGAACAACTGTATGTCAACCAATAGATAACATAGATAAAATGGACAAATTCCTACAAACGACCAAAGCTGACTTAAGAAGAAATTTTTAAAAATCTGACCTATGAGAGATTAAAACAATAATAAATAAAATATTGTCAAAGAAAAGTCAAAAGTCAAGAGCCTGATGGCTTCAGTGATAAATTCTCCCAAACATTAAAAAATGGATATATTTATTTATTTTGAGAGACAGCGAGAGAGAAAGCGAGCATGCACAAGTGCAGGGGAGGGGGAGAGAATCCCAAGCAGGCTCCACACTGTGAGCACAGTATAGAGCCTACCTGACAGGGGGCCCGACTGCACAAACCATGAGATCATGACCTGAGCTGAAACCAAGAGTTGAACACGTAACTGAGCAACCCAGGCACCCCAATAAGAAATAGTTCACTCAAACATTTAAAGAATAATGCCAACTCTTAGTAAACTCTTCTAAAAAATGGAAGAGGAAAGAATACTTCCTAACTCATTCCATAGGTCAGTATCATTCAGATACCATAAGAAAACAAAGATAATATAAGAAAACTACAGACCAATCTCTCTCATGAATATACAGATGCAAGAATCTTCAACAAAATACTAGCGAACCACATTCAGCAGCATATTAAGAGGACCATACACCATAGGCTTATCCCAGGAATGCAAGGGTGGCTCAATCAATTTTCAAAAATCACCATATTGATAAAATGAAGGGGGAAAATAATATGATCAACTCAATCGACAGAGAAAAAGCATTTAACAAATTCCAACACTCTTTCATAGGAAAGAGATTTCACAACCTGATAAAGGCCATCTATGAAAAAAACTCACAACTAACATAGTCAATTGTAAAACAATGAAAAGTTTCCTATTAAGATGAAGAACAATATAAGGATGTTCATCCTTGCCACTTCTATTCAACACTGTCTAGAAGTTCTAGCCAGAGCAATTATGTAGAAGAAATAAAAGGGATTCAAATTGGAAAGGAAAAAGTAATATTACTGCTTTTCACAGATATGATCTTACAGAAAATCCTAAGAATCCACAAAAAAATTATTACACCTAATAAACAAGTTCAGCAACACCGCAGGATACATGAAAAACATACAAAAATCAGTACTATTTCTATACACCAACAATGAACAATTTGAAATTAAGGATCCAATTTCACGTATAATAGTATCAAGAAGAATAAAATACTTAGGAACAAATTTAACCAAAGAAGTTGAAGACCTCCGCACTAAAATCCACTAAACATGAAATGTTAAAAGAGATTAAAGACCTAAATAAATGGAGAGATATCCCATGTTTCTAGATTAGAAAACCTAATATTGTTACAATGGCAGTACACACTCCCCCCAAGTAATCTACAGATTCAATACAATCTCTATCACAATCCCAACTACGTTTTTCTACAGAAAATGACAGACTTATCTTAAAATTCATATGGAACTACAAGGGAGACCAAATGGCCAAAACAATCTTGTTTTGAAGTTAGAAAAAAAAAGTTGGGCGATTTTCTTTTTTTTTTTTTTTTTAATTTTTTAATGTTTTATTTATTTCTAGGAAAGAGAGACAGCGTGAGCAGGGGAGGGTCAGAGAGAGAGGGAGTCACAGACTGAAACAGGCTCCAGGCTCTGAGCCGGCAGTCAGCACAGAGCCCGACGCGGGGCTCGAACCCACGAACCGCGAGATCATGACCTAAGCGAAAGTCGGACGCTTAACCGACTAAGCCACCCAGGCGCCCCAAAGTTGGACGATTTTCATCCTCATTTCAAAAATTATTATAAAGCCACAGTGTTGGCACAAAGATAGGCATTCAGACCAACAGAAAAGAACCAAATATAAACCACATATTAATGGTCCATTGATTTTTTGTTTTTAACATTATTTATTGAGAGAGAGTGAGTGTGCACAAGCAAGCGAGTGGGGGAGGGGCAGAAAGAGAGGCAAAGAGAATCCCAAACAGGCTCCACATTGTCAGCACAGAGCCTGATGTGGGACTCTATCTCACGAATTGTGAGATAATGGCCTGAGCCGAAATCAAGAGTTAGTCACTTAACCAACTGAGCCACCCAGGCTCCCCAATGGTAGCTGATTTTCAATGAGGATGTCAAGACTATTCAGGGGGTAAGAATTGCTTTCCCAACAAACAACACAATGGGCTACTGAATAACCATGTGCAAAAGAATGAAGTTGGACTCTTACACCTCACATCATACATAAAAGCTCAAAATTTATCAAAGACCTAAATATAAGAGAGGGGCACCTGGGTGGCTCAGTTGGTTAAGCGTCCAGCTTCGGCTCAGGTCATGATCTCAACAGTTCATGGGTTCAAGCCCCGTGTCAGGCTCTGTGCTGACAGCCAGCTCAGAGCCTGGAGCCTTTCAGATTCTGTGTCTCCCTCTCTCTCTGACCCTCCCTTGCTCGCTCTCTCGCTCGCTCTCTCTCAGAAATAAATTTTAAAAACGTAATAAAATAAAATAAATAAATATGAGAGAGAAAACTATCAAATTCTTAGAAGAAAACTTAGGGGAATAAATCTTTGTATGTAGCAATGGATAATTAAATGACACCAAAAGTACAAACAACAAAAAAAATTTAATATTAAACTTTGTAAAAGTAAAAGCTTCTATGAATCAAAAAACATTATGAAGAAGGTGAAAACACTCACAAAATAGGAGAAAATCTTTGAAATCATATATCTAATAACGATTTATTATGCAGAGTATGTGAATGACTCTTAAAACTTAATGAAAGACTAGATAACCCAATTTAAAAACGGGCAAAGGATTTGAATTCACATTTCTCCAAAGAGTTACAAACAGCCAATAAGCACATGAAAAGATGTTAAATATCATTAGTCAGTAGGGAAACTGAAATCAAAACCAGGAGATACCGCTTCATACTCATTAGGACAGTTATTTAAAAAAATAAAAAGGAAAACAAAGAAGTGTTGGTGCAGATGTGGAGAAATTAGAATCTTCCATACTGCTGATGGGAATGCAAAATGGTGCAAATGCTGTGGAAAACAGTTTGGTGGTTGTTCAAAAAGTTAAATCAGAATTACCATGTGGTCCAGCAATTCCACTCTTGTGAAAATCTAAAAGAATGATAACAGGTGTTCAAAATGTGTACATGAATATTCAGACGTGCATTATTCGTAACAGGCAAAAAGCAAAAACACCCAAATATCCATCAACTGATGACTGAATGAAACAAGGTCCAGGCATACAAAGGAATGGTATTCAGCCATAAAAGAGACTTATTATGGACAGAATGTTTATACTGAAAGCCCTAACCTCCAATATACCTGTATATTTTAATTAAGGTAAACTGAGGTTATAAGGGAAAGGGGGGTGATCCAATAGGAATAGGATGTCTTTTTTTTTTTTTTTTTTTTTTTTTTTTAGTTTATTTATTTGAAGGAGACAGGACAGCACGGGTGGGGAGGAGCAGAGAGACAGGGAGACAGAGAATCCCAAGCAGGCTCCTCACTGCTAGCATGGAGTCCCATGTGGGGCTCACACCCATGAAACCATGATATCATGACCTGAGTCAGAATCAAGAGTTAAATGCTTCACTGACTGAGCCACCCAGGCACCCCCAAAAGGATTACTGTCTTATAAAAAAGAGACATCAGTGGTGCACCTGGGCGACTCAGTCAGTTAAGGGTCCAACTTTGGCTCATTCGGCTCATGTCATGATCTCATGGTTTGTGGGTTCGAGCTCAGAATTTGGAGCCTGCTTTGGATTCTGTGTCTCCCTCTTTCTCTGCTCCCCCTTCACGCTCTCTCTCAAAAATAAACATTAAAAAGAGAGAGAGAGAGACACACACACACACACACACTACAGAGAACCTCCCTCTCCTTTAAACTAGCACAGAGGAAAGGCCATGTGGGGACAGAGTGAGAAAGATAGGTTTCTATAAGCCATGTAAAGCATACATACCAGAAACTGACCCTGCTGAGACTTGATCTGGAGCTTCCCGCCTCCAGAACTGTGAGAAAATCACTGTTTATACCATCGACCATTTTGTGATGGCAGCCCGTGTTGACTAATACAGTAATGAAATACTGACAATGTACTGTAACATGGATGAATCTCAAAAGTATAATGCTAAATGAAAGCCAGACACAAAAGGCCACATATTGTATGACTCTGATTATATGAAATGTTTAAAATAGGCAAATCCACAGAGACAGAACATTAAGTGGTTGCAAGGGAATGGGGGGGGGGGGCAGCATGCAGAAGTGACTAACGGGTATTGGGTATCTTTTGGGGATAACAGTGGTGATGGTTGTACAACATTGTGAATGTCCTAAAGGCTACTGAATAGTACACTTCAAAATGGTTAAAACGACAAGTTTTTAATTTTTAAAAAAGGAATACTGATAACTGCAACTTGGAGAACTCTCAAAGACATTATGTTAATGAAGCCAGTCTCAAATGGTTATATTTTTTATGATTCCATTTATATGACAATCTCAAAAAGACAAAATTATAGTCATAAAGAACAGATTAGAGGTTGCCAGAGGTTTGAGGAGGGGTGACTGCAACACAAGAGCACAAGGAAGCTGTTTGGGTTATAGAATTATTCTGTGTCTACACTCTGGTGGGTACACAAATTTATACACATAATAAAATTACTATCACTGTACCCAAATGTGATCAATTTTTCAACATGTTAATTTGAAAATAAAATTTTTGCTACAAAAAAAATTCACTAGTCTCTTTTGCACTTGGAAAGGATCTTTGCCTGAACTTTTATTTCTAAACATCAGGTAGTGGCCACTTGGAAAGTATTAATTCACTGAGTTATGTGGATCTTCCAAATCATATTTCATTGTACAATATCTCACCCAAAAAGTCACATTTGTTAGTATCACCACCAATTTGAACAGAAAGGTTTTTTAAAGGAAGTTGTCACACTCACAGTGGAGAATAATACATTTTCTAATATTCTAAATTTTCTCTTGAAAGCTGGAATGTTATTGCTGGTAACAAATTTGTTAAATTTTTTTCCTTGATGTGTAACAGGCTCACTTCATTCATTTTTGGGAAAATGAATGTCAAATACTGAAGCATGAACAATCACAGTCTGTTAGACATTCTTCCAAGTAAAATGGTGCTCCATGAAAAAAGTATCTAATTTAGTCCACAATCTAGTCACATAAGCACTGTATGCATACTTCCCATTTCATCAGATAGACTATTATGAAGTCATGTACTTGAGGTCAAGATTTAGTAAAAGCAGCATTTCTCACTGCCTCATCAAGAGCATTCTTAGGTGAAACTGGTATTTTTTTAAAAATGTGTGTGTGTGTGTGTGTGTGTGACAGTCGAAGACTATAAAGACTACTATAATAGCCTGGTGCCACTGCCTTGATCTGTGTACCAACAGTTTTAGCCACCCATTCTTACAACCTAAGTACAAATGTCAACATAGTGCCAAGGGCAATAATATTTTAGTGTAAGTATGCAAATAGTTTTGAACTTGCAGATCCCAGAAAGTCCCAGGAACCATCAGGAAGGTCCATGGATCACACTTTGAGAATGGGAACAATCAAATCATCTTTGCCAGTTTTATTGTCCCATTTATTATAGTTGGAATTAATAGTTATACTTTCAGAATACTTTAACATTTCTTTAATTCTCAGTTTGCTAGGGAAAAGAATATAAGGTAATATGGCTACAGGATTGGTTTAAAAATAGGAAACAAATGGGTACTTTTGACTGAAGAAGTATAAGCAGTAGTAACATACCTCAGCATTTAGTCTAATTACTACACATGTTCAGAGAGCTGAAGAGTAGAGAGTTTATAAAAGTCCAAAAGACTGAATAATAGTCCAGTAAAATCTCTTAAGGCTGTGCAAAATAGAAACTAGTATTTTAAGTGAATAAATACAAGTTAATACACTTAAAGAAAAAAAACCCTATTTACATAATGACTGACCCAAGGTAATCAGTAGTACTAGGTATCATTGTATAATATTCTCTGAATCTACAATTACGAAAAAAAAACAACAACAAAAAACTGTGTTATTATAGTTAAAAGAGAACACCAAAATTTCTGGATGTCTTTAGGAAGCATATTATATATTAAATAGTATCCCAACTATATAGTGATAAGCTGACTCTTAAAATTATGCATAGAACTCAAGAACAGTAAATACAAAGGACTAGAATATACAACAGTCTTTAAAATCATTAAGAGAAACACATCATAATCCAGACATAATTAAAACAAGGCATTCCTTTTGACAACAGTGTAGAATAAACTTTAAAATACTCCATAGTATAATTTATAAGTAGAACCCAATTCACTCAAATTCTCAACTAGAATCCCTTAAGGAACAACATTCTAATGCTAAGAAACAAGTGACAAGTCAATATGCTTATTGAAAATGTCATCTTAGAATAATTTGTTATATACTAAAGTTCAAAATAGAGTCCGATTCTGAAAGCTTTATATTTAAATGAACAAGGATATTCTAAGTATAAAACATTGCACTTCCTTAAACTAAGCACTGAAATGGTAACAGGTAATATTTTAAAAAGTTTCCCTAAAAGGCCTATAAAGATTTTAGGAAAATTCCTGTTGTTGCTCACTGATAGATTTACAGATGAGACCAAACTATTCAGGGAAATATGTAAAGGTAAGTTAAAAATCCTGTTATTGGGACACTTGGGTGGTTCTTGATTTCAGCTCCTCATCATCTCAGCAGTTTGTAAGATTGGCCGGCTGCATAGTGGGCTCTGTGCTGACAGTGTGGAACCTAACCTGCTTAGAATTCTCTCTCCATATAAACAGACTTAAAAAAAAAAAGTCCTGTTATTATAAAATCCTAGATAAAATATATTGGTATTTTATCCATAATGAGTAAAAGCTACTCAGTATAAAGCTGTATAAAGGCTACAGACACTCCTGTTTCTGCCTCTCTCTCCCATTCAAACACACACATATTCTCTCTCAATGTGTAGCTAAGCTCAAAAGGTTGGCAGAAAAGGCCTCCAGTGCTAAAAGTGAAAGAGAACCTGGAAGACAGGGCTCAGAGTGTGCTGACACACTGAGTGGGTGCTGATTAAGTATGGGTAATCCAGGAATTTGGGATTTAATACTAATGCAGGGACAAGAGAAGAAGGGTTTTTAAGGAGTTAAAACTGAAGGGCGCCTGGGTGGTTCAGTCAGTTAAGCATCCAACTCTGGCTCAGGTAATGATCTTGTGGTTCATGAGTTCAAGCCATGAGTTGGGCCCTGTGCTGACAGCTCAGAGCCTGGAGCCTGCTCCGGTTTGTGTGTCTCCCTCTCTCCCTGCCCCTCCCCCATTGGGGGGAAATAAGCTTAGGAATTCCCTGAGCCTGCACTGATGGGTTAACAAGGCAAAAAGAATTAGAAAGCCATAGGATGCTCACACCCAAGTTTGGGTAAACAGGATTAAGTAAGTAAGTATAGAGAGGGTGGGGTCAAGGCCCCAGTATAGAGAGGGCGGGGCAAAGGCCCCAATACAAAGGTATATAAGGTAAATAAGATTAGGTATTCAGGGTGGAGACTCCCCCCCAATTGAGTACTATAGCAGAAAGCTGCTTTCACAGGAAGGAAGGACCAAGTTAAGCAAACAAGTAAATAGGACTATAGACAACTGCAGGTGAAGCAGCCCAGAGTGGAGCTAATTAGCAAAAGAAAGGTGCCTTGTTGATCCTGACATTGCAGCTCTGTCTTATCCCCTAGGCTGGCTAAGATAAACAGACACAGAGCCTCATGGCGCCTCATGTCTGCTGTTAACATCCAAAAGCCTCGTGCCAGGATTTTGGTTTATACTGACCCAAACCCCTAACACAGTGTACCTTCAAAATCCCCTTTCCCTCATGCCCATGAGTTAATGTTCATAGATTCACTGTCTCTTTGTGCACCCCCATCAAATTTTAAGCCTTCTGATCTTAATAAATATGGAGCAAGGACCCTTATTCAGGGCTCTTGTCTTTTCTCCAGACACTAACCATCTCTCAAATTTTAATCCTGTGTCTGCTCTCTTGCTGGACAAGAGAGAACTTTAGACCCAGAGTCTATGACACCCCACTTGTGCTCTGTCTCTCTCTCAAAAATAGACAAACACTGGGGAGCCTGGACGGCTTAGTCAGTTAAGCATCCGACTTCAGCTCAGGTCATGACCTTGTGGGTTCGAAGAGTTCAAGCCCAGCATTGGGCTCTGTGCTGACAGCTCAAAGACTTGGTATCTGGTATATGCCATATTCATAACATGCATACATAACAGTATCGTTTTATATTACATAGTAGTTAACATTTACTAAGCTGTAACTGGACATTCATTATTTTATGTATGAGAGAGAGAGCGAGCAGTGGGCAGGCAGAGAGAGAGGGAGACACAGAATCTGAAGCAGGCTCCAGGCTCCAGCTGTCATCACAGAGCCCAATGTGGGGCTTGAATTCATAAACATGAGATCATGACCTGAACTGAAGTCAGATGCTTAACCAACTGAGCCATCCAGGTGCCCCTACTATCCCCCATTTATAAAATTAGATACTGAGGACAAAGAGCTGAGAGAGAGAGAGACAGACTCAGAGACAGAGAGAGAAGCTGGGATTCAAATTTAAGTATTATCCTCTTAGAGAGCAGTTAGACAAACCATTTCTATAAAAGGCCATATAGTAAATACTTTAGATGTTGCAGGCCATATACAGTCTCTGTTCCTTTTACTTTTTTCTTAAAAATTCTTAAAAAACAATTTTTTTTTTTTAAATAAGGCTCGATCCTAAACTCGAGCCTTACAAAAACAGACCACAGCCCAGATCAGCCTTTCTCAACCAGGTTCCCTGAAAGAATTAAGCCCAAATGCCCTATGGCATCCTTGTATGTAATGAATTTGCTTCCCTCTTATGCCATCTAGAGTGGGATTCATTCATTAATAGAAACTTTAGGAGAATTAGGAGAATTTAGACAGTTACTCAAATAATTATCTGTATTCAGTAGTTCACCTGCATTCAATTGGTTCACATGCATTAAATACAAGAAACAAATACCAACTATTGCCTTTTCTCCATCTGGAAAAATAAGGATTTTTTTTCAAATAATTGTATTTGATGGCTCACTAATGCCAATAAAGAGAAGCAGAACTAAATCCTACAGTGCTGTTCTACACTTACACAGTCCTCATTAAGAATACTGATAAACCTTAAAAAAAAAAAAAAAGAAAAAAGAATACCAATAACCTAGGGGCCACTCACTGGGTGGCTCAGGTTTGATCTCAGGGTGTTGAGTTCAGGCCCCTTACTGGGTTGTGCGCTGTGCATGCGAACTTGAAAAAATACTGGCAACCTTTAAAAAAAAAAAAAAAAAAAAAGTAGGTCTTAAAAGGTCAGCTACCAACATCATTGCCTGGTAGAATCTAATCATACCCTCAAGGAAAAACAAATTATATAAAACACTTTGCACTTTGTGAAGTTATATCATTTCAAATTAACACCGATAAAGAGGAATCTGAACTACAAAGCTACATTGCCTTTTGGGGCATTGACAGCTTAAGCCACATACAGTATAACCAATACCTGAATGCAAAAAAGCCAACACCTTAAGGAATTTCAACCTTACTAAGAGTCAAGTAACTGAGGCAACATTTATCAAACAGAATACATGAAGCAAGTGAAATACCATTAGTCCACAATTCCAAACCAATCTTCCTTGCAACATGTCAGAGATGTAAATAAAATCATAAAGATGCAGTACTGATAGATATTTCTCAACTTACATTAACTATTACATTCCATAAAGTCTCACATAAAAACCTGCACAGGCTATGGACACGTGGGTGGCTCAGTCGGTTAAGTGTACGACTTCAGTTCAGGTCATGATCTCACAGTCTGTGAATTTGAGCCCTGTGTTGGGCTCCGTGCTGACAGCTCAGAACCTGGAGCCAGCTTCAGATTTTGTGTCTCTGTCTGTCTCTCTGTCCCTTCCCTGGTCACACTCTGAGTCTCTCTCAAAAATAAATAAACATTAAAAACGTAAATTAAAAAAAACAACAACCCTGCACAAGTTAAAAGCACCTGAGGATATAATTGCTAGGTCTTTTTTTTTTTTTAGTTTATTTATTTATTTTGAGAGAGAAAGCACACACGAGTGGGAGAGGGACAGAGAGAAATCCCAAGCAGGCTCTACGCTGACAGTGCATAGTCCAATGAGGGGTTCGAACTCACAAACCATGAGATCATGACCTGAGCCGAGATCAAGCATCAGAAACTTAACTGATGCAGCCACCAGGAGCCCCAATTTTTTTTTAGTTTATTCAGAGAGAGAGAAAGAGAGAGGGAGGGAGGGAGGGAGAGAGAAGGAGGAGGGGCAGAGAGAGGAGGAGAGAGAATCCCAAGCTGGCTGTGTGCTGTCAGTGTGAAGCCCAATAGCTCAATCTAAAGAGAGGAGATTATGCCCTGAGCCAAAATCAAGACTGGGACGCTTAACCAAGTGAGCCGACCAGGCACACCTAGAGCTTCTGTAATCAGCACCTGCAGCCTCACAGGTCATTTTATATTATAAAAATAACTCCACTTTTTAAAGCTATAGAAATCCCCTTTAGCCAAAACCTCTGTGTAAGTGACTTGAAATAAGCTTCTGGGTCTTTGCTTAAATGAGTCTCTGTTCATAACTACAGTAAAATCACCGGGACCTGAAGCTAATGTAACATTGTCAACTATATGCAAGCATAATTTGTTCTGGAAACATGCTTGTAATCCAAAGCATTTGTATATCAAAGCGAATTTCAAGAACCCTTGGCTCAGTTGAGATCATGTGACACTTGGCATCATGTACTGTTTGTATTGCAAGACACTGGTCGTTTATATCAAGTTAAAATACGTCTTACAGAACACTCGTAGAACAAGTTACTCGCAATCCAAGGGTTTACTATACTTCCATCAATTGATCAGCACGGGGGCAATAAAAAGGAAAGCAGCACCATATAGTGGTTTAGAACACAGACTCTAGAACCAAACTGTGCACTTATGAATCTTAATTCTCCCTTTACTAGCTATGTAAACTTGGGCAAGTTCCTTAATTTCTCAATGCCTCTTTAGTGTTAACAGGCATGGTAATAACATTCTTACCTTTTAAGGATTATATGAGGTTTAAGTACTTGAAAAATTAGAACAGTACCTACCTAGCATAAAACAGGTTCTATATATACATCTTAAATGGAAAAACAAAATAAATACACAAACAACCCAGAAACATCAAGCTGATGAGTGAGAACTCACAGTTAATGAACATGAGACTGACAATGAATGCCTTCTCATGGCAGCTGTCTCACATCCTTGATTCTTAATATTCAGCAGTACTATACTCACAATGAACACCCTCTATGTGAAAGATATTCAAAACTAAATTATTTGTCTTCACCTCTCAACCTGCTCAACCCACAGTCACTCTTGCCTTGGTTGAAGACAGTTTTGAATCAAGTTGCTTGAACGAAAAACTTTATAATTAATCCTCCTTATATTCTTTCTCTTACTCCCCACATTCATCCATTAGGAAATTACGTTGGATCTGCCAATCCTAACCAATCTTCTACCAATCTAATATAGTCACAGTCCTAACCACTTCTCCCTTCCTCTCTGGCACCTAGTACAAGCAACCTTTACCTCTCACATGAACTAATGTGATAGTTTCCACCCTGGCATCTGTGCAAATACTCCTGTTTCTCCTTCTGGCCCATTCTTGACACAGCATCCAGTTAGTGTATGAAGCCAGATCATCACGTCACTCTCCTTCTCAAAAGCCTACAATGCTCCTTATTTTAATCATAGTAAAAGCCAAAGTCCTACCTTTCAATTTTGCTCTGAACCTTAAATTGCTCTAAAAAAAAAAAAGTCTTAATTTTAAAAAATGAAAAGCAGGTTTAAACTATCAAAATGCAGTTGAGCTTTCCTCAAAGTATACTACAAAGGAAATAAACAGACCATTAGAGACATATCCGACACCTACATACATATAC
Organism: Hyaena hyaena; assembly: GCF_003009895.1. Lineage (NCBI taxonomy): Eukaryota > Metazoa > Chordata > Mammalia > Carnivora > Hyaenidae > Hyaena > Hyaena hyaena. The sequence goes on along the minus strand of NW_024080676.1, from coordinate 4,418,725 downwards.
ACACACAGAAAGCAAAATCTCACAACATCCTACACACCTATGTGATCTATCAACTCTTTTCTTGATTAGATTCAGACCATATTTTTTAGGATAGAATACAGTAGTCCTGTGTCCTTCCCATTGCATCAAATCAAGAAACATGTCTGCCTTTTCAACTTTTAGTGATGCTAAGGCTGATCAATGAATTCATGATATTAACCCGATCCCACCATTATAAAGTCAATAATCACCTTTCATCTATAATCTCAGCATACATCAAAAATTGGTCTAGATCCATTATTGCATTATTGGTGCAAAATGTTATCTTTTCTAACACTTCCATTCTTTCTTCATTAATTAACTGGAATTCTTCAAGAAAAAGAGCTTTCCACCATCAACTATTTGGTTACCTTAAAACCCATTTCACCGGTGCCAGCATCACTCATCATCAGGGAAATACAAATCAAAACCACACTGAGATACCACCTCACATCAGTGAGAATGGCTAAAATTAACAAATCAGGAGACTAAAGATACTGGCAAGGATGTGGAGAAACGGGCACCCTCCTTCACTGTTGGTTAGAATGTAAACTGGTGCAGCCGCTCTGAAAAACAGGTTCCTCAAAAAATTAACAATAGAACTCCCCATGACCCAGCAATAGCACTGCTAGGAATTTACCCAAGGGATACAGGAGTGCTGATGCATAGGGGCATATGTACTTCAATGCTCATAGCAGCACTTTCAACAGTAGCCAAATCATGGAAAGAGCCTAAATGTCCATCAACTGAAGAATGGATCAATATGTGGTTTATATATACAATGAAATACTACACGGCATTGAAAAAGAATGAAATCTGGCCATTTGTAGCAATGTGGATGGAACTCGAGGGTGTTATGCTAAGTGAAATAAGTCAGGCAGAGAAGGACATATACCATATGTTTTCACTCATATGTGGAACAGGAGAAACTTAACAGAGGACCATGGGGAAAGGGAAGGGGGGGAAATAGTTGGGGAGAGGGAAGGAGGCAAACCATGAGAGATTCTTGAATACTGAGAAAAAAATGAGGGTTGATAGGGGTGGAGGAGAGGGGAAGGAGGGTGATGGGCATGGAGGAGGGCACTTGTTGGAATGAGCACTGGGTGTTATATGAAAACCAATTTGACAATAAACTATAAAAGAAAAAAAACCTTTCACAATTAAATGCAGTTTAAGTGCCTCATTCTCTCTATGCACAAATTTTCATAACAATGAGCTGACAACCTTGAAACCTCCAAAGTTAATCAAGTTATTTTGTTTTTTAAAGTTTATTATGGGGACGTCTGGGTGGCTCAGTCGGTTAAGCATCCGACTTCGGCTCAGGTCATGATCTCACAGTTCTGTGGGTTCAAGTCCCACGTCGGGCTCTGTGCTGACAGCCAGCTCAGAGCCTGGAGCCTGTTTCAGATTCTCCCTCTCTCTCTGACCCTCCTCTGCTCACAATGTCTCTCTCTCAGAAATAAATAAAACATTAAAAAAAATTTTTTTAAGTTTATTATGGGATCATGGGTTTACCTTTTTTGATACAGTTTAATCTTGGAGTAATTACTTTTTTATATTCAAATTTTCCATCTTAGGCCAGTTGGAAAACACCTTTGAGATGGCCTCTGAATTTCTGACACTTCAATTTATCTTAGCCAACATGACAGGCAGATTTTAACTTGCAGTTTAAATTTTCAATTCTTCTATTATAATGAAGACTGGACAATTTTCATATTTATTGATCTCTCAATTCCCTATTCATTTTCTTACCCATTTTCCTAGCGGGCTGTTGATCCTTTTTGCTTTCTAATTTTGAGTTCATTTTAATATGTGGCAGAGCTTATATATTAATAAACACTACAAATCTTTTTCCTCTATTTGCTTTGTTTCATGGCTTGTCATCTAAAATGTTTAATTTTTAAATGAAACAATTTCCTTTATAACCCTGGGTTTAGATTATAAAAATTTTAAATTTGCCTAAACTTCTAATTCTTTTAAGATTTTTAAAAATTGTTTATATCTCTAACCCAGCAAAATATAATTAGCTGTGGATGAGTCTGTCTATTCCCACTAGAAATTGGGGTCTTCAAAGGCAAGAACTATCTTACTCATTTTGTTATCAAGACTAAGTATCTTGCCTGTGGACTCATGTGTTTTCAAATACAGGGTTTGAGGAAGGTGGTGGTGGTGATGAATCATAAATCTTACGCAACTCACTCATTTCTGCTAAACTGTCTTCACTGTAGGAGAAAAGCTGAATAGGAAGAAAAAATGTTCTGCTTTATTAGATTACACCTGCACTGCCCTGAACCTCTCACTACAATTTTAAAAGTGAGGACTAGGGGTGGCCACAGAAAGTAAATATGGAAATTGAGCTTCCAAGAAGTGATATCTGAATGGAATCTTAAAGAACAAGTACGTATTATATTGATAAAGAGAATGGTAGAGAGCACCACAAAGTACAGGACGTGCAAAGGTAATAAAAGTGGGGGCACATGATCTATTTGCAGAATTATAAGTTTATTATAACTGCCTGAGCCAATGCCTGGCATATAAAGTACTATATAAGCATTTGCTCTTATTATGCTGATTATTGGGAAATAGAGATAGATCAGGTAAAACCTTATAAGCTAGGACAATCCTGGAGAGTTAGCCAAAGTTTAAATTTTATCCTGAAGATGATGGGGAGTCACTGAAGGACTTTTGGCATGACAATGGCAAATGTTAGAAAAATTACACTGGCAGTGTGGATCAAAGATTAGATGGAATACAGACAGGCAAGTTTCATAAAGAGTCGTTAATGATGAAGAATGTGGAAGTGATAAAAACTTTTACAAAGTGAGGGAAATCTGTGAACCTCTTGCAAGACCGAAGATGTTAGCATCCTGATTTTTACCAAAAAGGCGCCAGTTATCTAGTAGCATGTATAGAGACATATACACTTGAGTAAACATTCTTGGACTGCCTGTAATGCTTTCCATTTTAGTAAAGGCACACCCAGTAAATAATTTTTAATAAAACTCTTTCAGGGTCATGAAATGCCCCATGTTCTCTTTTCCGCAAGCAAGAGAGTAATGAAAGTTCATGAATGTCTCCCAGTAAACCAAAAGTCTGGTTTTCTAAAGACTCCATGATATAACAAAAGCTGCTGATGCTGATGGTATCCTGGCCCAGGTGTCTGAAATTTCTGCAAACTCAGCAATACTTTTTACAGACACTACACTAATGGTGTGAGCTACATGTGCCCTAACAACAGAGTTCACACCTAACTCCAGCTGTGTGGACTAGGAGACATGGGATGTGAGTTAACTACACAGAATGTGGGACAGCTTCTGGATGGCAAACTATAGAACCAGTTTACTCACAGTTCTCATCTCAGGTGTTTTAGAGGTCCGAAGGACTGCTTTTATGTGGCATGGACTACTTGGGTCCATTTGGGACTCTACCAAAAGTGACAAAACTTCCTACGGGGGAAATGACTTCAAGACCATCGTTCTACCCTGAGCTCTTTGAAGTAATAGGTATTGTGACTTCTGAAAATTACTGAATTGGTTTGGTGTTCCTGTTTTCTTCTACCTCCTAAAAGCTGTTCCTTCCTGCTCGCAAGGAATCATTTCATAGTCCAATAAGGAACTAAATACTATAGCAATCTTCCTTAGAAAATGTCTAAATAAAGTGACTTTTTTCTCCAATTTTTTTTAAGTTTATTTATTTGAAAGAGCGAGTGAGCGTGCATGCGTGCATGTGGTGGGGGGTGCATAGAGAGAGAGGGAGAGAGAGAATCTTAAGCAGAGCCCAACACGGGGCTCCATCCCACAAAAGTGAGATCAGACCTGAGCTGAAATCAAGATTCAGAAGCTCAATCAAATGAGCTACCCAGGCACCTCTCTACTCTGATTCTTTAAAAAAAAATTTGAGACTAAAAACCCCATGTTACAAGAAATCCCCCACAGATATCTATTTCTATCTTCACATTTATTGAAGTGCAAATGTCAATTATATAATTATACTTTAATTATGTTAAAAAAAAACCTCTCATAAATCAACAAAAAGATACTCAAATTTTTTAATGGGCAAAAGATTTAGACCCTTCAAAAAAAAATGTGAAAGCCTAATAAGCACATGAAAAGCTGTTCAATATCACTAGTCATCAAGGAAATTCAAATACCCCAACAAAACAATGAAATACCACTTCACAGATGTTAGAATGATCAAAATAGAAAAGACTGACAAATACCAAATATTTGTGAAGATGCAGAGTAACTGATCCCTCCATACGCTGTGGGAGAGGAATGTAAAGTAGAAATATAGTCTCTTTGGAGAGCTGTTTGGCAGTTTCTTATGAAGTATGAAAGTACATCTCTACCATATAACCTGCAAACTCCATTCCCAGGTATTTACCCAAGGGAAATGAAAAACAACTTATTTAAAAATATTTATGGGGAAGCCTTATTTATAATAACCTCAAACTGGAAACAACCTAAATGTCTATCAGCAATGAACAGATTAAACAAACTGTAGTGTGCCCCTACGATGGAATATTACTCAGCAATAATAAAGAATGAACTCATGTTGAACAGGCAAATTTATACACACAAAGTAAATTAGTCACTATCTACGGCTGGGAAATGGAATGAAAAAGAGACAAGATAAGGAGTAAATGCTAATGGGTATGGGTTCTCATCTGTAAACTGAAAATAATGATACCCACTGGGGTGATAAAAATATCCTAAAATCTGATGTTAATAAATCCACTTAAAAAAAAAAAAGGAATGAACTATTAACATAACACACACAGAAGAAGTCCGGCACAGAAAGCAGACACAAAAATGTACATACAGAGGATTCCTTTTATATGAAATCCAGATGCAGGCAAAACTAATTTATGGTGACTAAAATTCATTATTGCAGTGACAGGAAACTGGCTGAAGCACAACATGAGTAAAGTTTCTAGAAGGCTGAAAATTTTCTGTATCTTGTTTTGGATGGAGATCTAGGGGTGTACACAACTGTCAAAATTTAAGAGCTGTACATTTTAATTTAAAAAAAATCACTCCTATTTGAATCTGGAAAGAAAAAAGGCTAAAAAACTAAAAGTACCTGATAAAGAATGCCTTCATACTTCCCCAATGGGACTGTACAGATGTCCATTTACAGAAATATCCAGTGCCCGAGTACAAGGTCCTTTCTTCCCATAATACTTTAAGAATAATCTCATCTGGTGCTCCATGGCCCCCTAATTTTCACATATCAGTTTCCCAAATTTAAAAAAATAGTGGAAGAATATTCCACAGCCAAAACTGAGGGCTTGTTAAAGTATGTTTAAGTGCCACCAAATGGTGAAAAGGAAATCTATTAATACGAACCAGATCCTAAGAAGAAAACCAAGACCTAACTTCTCTTTTGTCTTCCGAAAACATATTCAGATACCCTGTCTAGAAGAATCCTCTCCACTTACCACCCTTCTTTTCCTTCTCCTGGTTAACTTACCTTTCACTTCTCAAATGAAAATTTCTTTTCTTAGAAATCCTTCTAATTTTCTATCATTCCAATCTGTCCACCTCCACAAACACAATTACATATGTGTGCACATGCGCATGCACACGTACACACACACACACACACACGCACACAAATCCACCACATCTCCTTTCAGAGCTATCATGTGTATTTATAGGTTCCTCCTATGATTAATGTCCCTATTTCTCCCATTAGAACCTAAGTGCCACGTGAACAGAAAAGTCTACTAGGCTGTCTACTTTATCCCTAGTCTACTAGGGATACATCACTGTATCCCTGCATCTAGCATAGTGCTTAGTAGCTAACATACTCACAGAATATGTGGCTCAATGAATAAACTAAGAACACAATTCAACCAAACCATCTAAACAGTGTCTCCAGAGCAAAGAGGCTGTCCTTGCTTGAAAAACCCATTAAAGCCAATATACATTTATCTGACACAGACATTTATTTTGTGTCTCATCAGTATACTCATCAGTATACTCATCAGTATCTATGAGTCACTGAGAATCTACTTCCTTGTCAATTTGGCTTTCAGAATATAGATTGTTGTCTGACTCACTGATTTCTATGCTTATTTTGCCTGTTGGTGATGTTTTAAAAAATTGTTTTAAATTTTAGTTTACTTTTCAGACAGAGACAGGGCATGAGGAGGGGAGGGGCAGAGAGAGAGGAGACACAGAATCTGAAAGAGGCTCCCATGTGGGGCTTGAACCCATGAACCATGAGATCATGACCTGAGCCAGTCAGACACTTAACTGACTAAGCCACCCAGGCACCCCAGACTGTTGATGATCTCTTAACTGGGCAGAAGTATCCTTATTATCTTTAATTTCTGTTGTATATTTAACTATATGTTTCTCCTGTAGTTTCTAAGATATCAAATTTTAAGACATTAAACAATGTTCACAAAGTACTGTCAAGACAATACTTATGTATTAATGGTATTAATTAGCTAAAGAAACAGAACTGCTTAGGGTAGGGGGTTTCAGTTCAAAATGCAAACTGACATTACCACCCCAAATGCTCAAAACAGTTCTCCCAACATTCAATGAACAGAATGCTGACACAGAAAGAATGAAGTACCAAAAAGAACATCTAACAATAGGCACACTGAAGACGTATAACAGCGTTATGAAAGAAGGTATATAGCATTTTGTAGAATACACTAAATGTGACTGAACATTCAGAATTAATTCTGTAGGAACCAATTCCAAATCTGTGAAAATTCTTGAGTTGAAGAAAAAGAACCCAAGAAGTCTTTCTTCTAACTTTTTTAAAAGTTTAATTTGAGAGAGAGAGAGAGTGTGTGTGTGTGTGTGTATGTGTGTGTGTGTGTGTGAGCTGGGGGGTGAGGGGGCAGAGAAAGAGGGAGTCACAGAATCTGAAGCAGGCTCAGGGCTCTGAGCTGTCAGCAAAGAGCGTGATGCAGGACTTGAACCCAAGAACCATGAGATCATGACCTGTATAGAAGCAGGAAGCTTAATGGACTGAGCCACCCAGGGGGCCCAGGAAGGAAGTCTTTCTTCTAATAACAATTACCTCTTCCCTTCCTCCCCTATTAAAACATTATTACTTTCACTACTGACAATGTATCATAATCATCACCACAGGAAATCAATTCATGATCAAATGTAAATGTAAATTTCCCTAAAAATAAGAAGCTCTGTGGCACCTGGACCACTCAGTGAGGTAAGTGTTGGACTCCTGATCTCAGTTCAAGTCTTATCTCAGGGTCATGAGTTCAAGCTCTGCGTTGGGCTCCATGCTGGGCATGGAGCCTACTTTTAAAAAAATAAATAAAGGAAAAATAAAAAAATAAGAGACTCAATCTGACTCAAAGGAAATGCTAACTAAAACTAGACTGAAAGTACTTTTTACCTATCAGATTTGCAAAAATCCACAATACTATATTGATAAGGCTGGAAGATATAGACATTCTCCCAATGGGTGCTCTCCTACAATACTCGTTCAACGAACTACAAAATTGCATCACTCGTGTAGAGAGCAATCTGGCAATATCTAGCAAACTTACAAATATATTTTTACCCTTTAACTCAACAATACCATTTCTAGGAAATGTATTTTACAGATATCAGCACATGTACAAAGTAACTTATGTACAATATTATTACAGCAACATGATTTATAACAAGTGAAAAGTAAAAACTCTGATGTTCATAACCACCTACACTTAAATATAGCACATCCACACAATGGAATCTAATGCACCTATAAAAAAGAATAAGCATGCTCTCCATATACTGATATAGAAAGACAGCCAAGATATATAAACTGAAAAAAGCAAAATATAGAACAAAGCATTTTTTATGTATTGTTATATGTAAAGAGGTGAAGAAAAATACTAACATCTGCTTTTATTTTTGTAAAGAAAACACTGAAAAAATACATAATAAATATGGTTACAGGAAGAAAGTAAAACTAGACTACATGGGGCATGGTGGAAGCAGTACTTGTTATTGCATACTTGATACATACTTTTGAATTCTGAATTGAGAAAGTGCTGCTAAACTTAAAATAAGGTGCCGCTGTCAAAAACATCTATAATGAAAATTATGGGGTGCCTGGCTCACTAAGTCAGTAAAGCATGGAACTTTTGATCTTGGGGTAGGAGTTTAAAGCCCACACTGGGTGTAGAGCTTACTTAAAATAAAAATTAACTGTATTGCATTCATCATTACTAGTTTAAGATATGACATTTTCTTTATTGTTCCTATTTCATAATTTAGTGAATTGGGGAGGATATATATTTAAAAGTGCTTGCATAGGTCCCCCAAACTTTTTTTCCAACAGTCTTATGTTCTTTAAAATAATGAATTTTCATACTACAAAGGTTTTGAGTAAGAATTACAGTCCCTATAGAAAATATTCACTTCCTAACAAATTAGAAACTAGAAGAATATTCATAAGATCATATTTTTTTCAAAGTTTAACCAAACTTTGGAGGCATTAACCTGGCTCTCTCAGTCTACAGAAATGAACAAGAGCCTAGAAATGCTGTTCAAGCTACTGTGAAGTTTTTGCTTAGTCTCACCAAAATACTAATTGTTCCCAGCATAATAGATAGCTGCCCTAGGACATATTATTTCTTTTATATTCAGTCTACTAGAACATATTTACTCTGGGCATTTCATTTAATTAATTCTACTCCTGATTCTCACATGGCACTGTGCTATCTGGGTGTCAAACACATTGAAAAATAACATTTAACTGTACATCAATAAGGACAATGGTTTCACCTAAACTGTAACTACAGACTCTGTAAAATGTAGATTCAATAAAAACAATCAATTACAAAGTACAATCTCACGTTATTACAGATAGACGTTTTAACCAAATATGTATCCTTAAATGCCAAACCCACAACTTCCAAAGGCATCCAAAATTCCCACAAAATCCGCTTAAAATGTAAAAGGTATTGACTCAGAAAACTTAGTATTTTAAGATCGGCCAAATAAAAAAAAATTTTAGGGGCTCCTGGGTAGCTCATTTGGTTAAGCGCCTGATTCCTGATTCCAGCTCAGGTCATGATCTCATAGTTTCTGGGTTCAAGCCTCACATAAGGCTCTGTGCAGACAGTGCAGAGCCTGCTTGGGATTCATTCTCTCTCTCTCTCTCTCTCTCTCTCTCTCTCCCCCTCCCTCCCTCCCTCAAAATAAATAAATAAGCTTATAAAAGTCAATTTTATAGGTACCAAATATGGTCTATATTTGTTTCCTAGCGCTGCTATTAACATATTACCACAAACTAGGTGGCTTACAACAACACAAATGTCTTCTCTTATAGTTTTGAAGACTGACAAGAAGGCAGAAATGAAAGTGTCAGCAGGGCCATACTCCCTCCAAAAGCTATAGTGAAGAATCCTTCTTTGCCTCTTTGCAGTTCCTGGTAGTTGCCAGCAATCCTTGACATTCCTTGGCTTATGCCAATATAACCCCAATCTCTGTGTATCCAAATTTCCCTCTTTCTATAAAAACTTCAGTTATTGGATTAGATCCCATTTAATGTAATGTGATCTCTTCTTAACTTCACTGCAACTGTAATGAGCCTATTTCCAAGTAAAGTCACATTCAAAGATACTGGGAGTTATCTTTTTGGACTTCAACATATCTTTTTGTAGGACACATTCAACTAAATATGGTCCAAATCAATTACTTCAAAAGTAGATCTAGATTCATATATGGAATATTTATACATTTTGCCCAACCAGCACACACTTCCCTTTCTTAGATAATGGCATCCAATTTTCTTTAGAAGAGTCAATCTGCTCCTCCTTCAATCCTTAAGAGAGGACTAGTCTTAAGCCTCGCTCCAAAAACAGGCAACTGTTCTCAGTCAGGTCAGAGAATCACACTCCTCCAGCCTTTTAGTTACTGGTACAGAGAAGGCCACATGACCCAAGCTTGGCCTCCAATCCACCAATTTAGCTGGTGCTATACAGAGAAACACGTATGGACTTTAAGAATCTTGAAAGTCTAGGGGCACATGGGTGGCTCAGTCGGTTAAGCGTCCGACTTCAGCTCAGGTCATAATCTCACAGTCCGTGGGTTCAAGCCTTTTGTCAGGCTCTGTGCTGACAGCTCAGAGCCTGGAACCTGCTTCAAATTCTGTCTCCCTCTCTCTCTGCTCCTCCCCACTCGCCCTCGGCCTGTCTCTCAAAATAAAATAAAGACATAGGGGCACCTGGGTGGCTCAGTCGGTTAAGCCTCCGACTTTGACTCAAGTCATGATCTCACAGCTTGTAGGTTCGAGCCCCGCGTTGGGCTCTGTGCTGATAGCTCAGAGCCTGGAGCCTGCTTTGGATTCTGTGTCTCCCTCTCTCTCTCTGCCCCTCCCCCACTTGCACTCTGTCTCTCTCTTAAAAATAAACAGACATTAAAATAATTTTAAAAAATAAATAAAATAAAAAGATGGCTTTAAAAAAATAAAGACATAAAAAATATTTTTAATTAAAAAAAAAAAGAATCTTGAAAGTCTAGGCATGCCTGGGTGGCTCAGTTGGTTGAGCGTCTGACTTCGGCTCAGGTCATCTGGTGGTTCATGACTTTGAGCCCCACATCAGGCTCTGTGCAACAGCCCAGTGTCTGGAGCCTATTTCAGATTCTGTGTCTCCCTCCCTCTCGGCCCCTACCCTGCTCACGCTCTGTGTCTCTCTTTCTCTCAAAAATAAACAAACATTAAAAAAAAAAATCTCATTGTTCCAGGGGCACCTGGGTGGCTCAGTTGGTTAAGTATCTGACTTCAGCTCAGGCCACGATCTCACGGTTCATGGGTTCAAGCCCTGCACTGAGCTCTATGCAAACAGCTCTGAGCCTGGGCCCTGCTTCGGATTCTATGTCTCCTTCCCTCCCTCTCTCTCTCTCTCCCTCTCTGCCCCTCCCCCTCCCCGTGCTCTTTCAAAAATAAATAAATGTTAAAAAAAAAAAAAAAGAACTACATTAAGTCAAGAGCTGCTACTGATCATCTTTACCATTCTACCTGAAGGAGGAAACCAAAACTGAAAAAGAACACTTAGGCAGATAAGGAAACATTCCTGATGACATCAATCAAACTTCTGGATCCAGTTATGTCAGATCCTAGCAGTAGCTTTATTTACCCTGTCATCTTCCCAGCTCATAAAACTGCAAAATGACCTTTCTGACTTAATTTGAACTCGTTTTCTGAACCTGCAATAAAAACAGTCCTGATAGGGGTGCCTGAGTGGCTCAGTCGCTTAAGTGTCTGACTTCCACACAGTTCATGATCTCGCAGTTTGGGAGTTGGAGCTCCATGTCCAGCTCTCTGCTGTCAGTGCAAAGCCCGCTTCAGATCCTCTGTCTCCCCCCCCCAGCCCCTCCCCCACTTTATTAAAAAAATCTAAAAGTTACCAATTCATTCATGCTTGTTAAAGTTTAGATCTGCAAGCTCCTTACAGCAAAACATGAAAAATACTAAAAACTCTCAGAATTATAAAAACTTAAGTACCAATATCTAAAAACAACGCAGTAATAAAATCTTCTCTCCTCTCCAATGCTATTCCACATCACTACCATCCCTAAAGCAATGACAGCCCTAGATCAACAAGTGATAACCAAGTCATACTGAAATACCTTTCTCTCCACATCACCACTGTAAGAAAATTCATGACAGTCTTGCCCTTTAATATAGTTATCCTTGTTCATGGTTCATTTGTTTATATGTCAAGGAAACTGTGTGACACACACAGTATGTTAATATATGGCCCCAGACTACTAGAAACACCACCATCTTCTACTCACATGTAATCTAATCACTCTTCCTTCACCTGCTGCCCACCTCCAACTTTTACTTATCTGTCAAAAATTCCTAGCTCTTACTCATTTAGCTCTTGAAAATTTCCTGAATGTAATACTACACATTCTTAATAAAAAGAGGAAAAAATTACATTTCGAAGTGAGACAGACAAAATTAAAAAGCATGTTTCACCTGTTAAGGGCCAGGTTTCACCAGTGTCTACACACAATTTCAGAGACATAGAAAACTAATTCTTGATATCTCACATAATACAGTGGTTCACAAAAGGGCAACTTCTCCCACACACTCTCCTTTAAAAATCACTGTGTTAAAGCCATTAAGGGTACCACATATTGTGTCCAAAATACCTACAATCCCTCTTTCTCATACTAATTTTGTTTTTCCTTAAATAACTTCAAGTCACTTAAATAAAACTCTTACTCAGTCACTTGTTTAGTTTGTAGTGTATCAAGTACTGCTCTCTACCTTTCCACAACTCTTTATTGAGCATCCATTGTGTGTCAGTCACTCTGCCAAGTACTCAAAAAATAAAGAAAAACAGTACATGTCACTGAATTCCTGTCACTCTCAATCTAGATGAGGTACAACTGAAGGAAGAAAGGGAAGGAGGAGTATAATAATGCTTGCACACTGCACACGATGAGTAACTTGTATTTTGTGGTAAGAAGACCTGAGGGATGAGGGTGGAGACTGGGCAGGATGTAGAGTTGAGTCTAAAATAGTAGGCTAGGATCAGAGATCTTGAAGGGTCTTACATGCTGGTTAAAGTATTCTAGGGGCTCCTGGGTGGCTCAGTTGGCTAAGTGTCAACTCTTGATCTTGGCTCAGGTCATGAATCTCACGGTTAATGAGTTCAAGCCCTGTATCAGACTCTGCGCAGACAGCGCAGAGCCTTCCTGGAATTCTCTCTCCCTCTCTCTCTGCCCCTACCCCACTCATTTTTGTTCTCTCTCTCTCAAAATAAATAATTTTAAAAAATTAAAGTAACCTTATTCTATATGGGAATTACAAACTTCAGCATGCCCAAGAGTCACTTGAGACAGATGCTAGAAATACAGATTCCCATGCCATCCCTGAGACTTGGAATCAGCATACCTGGAGTAGGACCCCAAATTTTCAATTTTTTCCATATAGGTCAATGGCTTTCATTAAGTGAGTAATGCGCCTGGGTGGCTCAGTTGGTTAAGCATCTGACTTCGGCTCAGGTCATGATCTCACAGTTTGTGGGTTCAAGCCCCGTGTTGGGCTCTGTGCTGACAGGTAGCTCAGAGCCTGGAGCCTATTTCAGATTCTGTGTCTCCCTCTCTCTCATGCCCTCCCCTGCTCATGCTCTCTCTCTCTCTCTCTCAGAAATAAATAAAACATTTAAAAAACTTAAAAAAAAAAAAAAACACACTAGGTACATATTTTTCCTCAAGTTTTCCAAGTAGTCCTTGAGATGAAGAGACTGTTGGACGTGTTCATTTTTGATGACCTCAACTTTCACTGTTCTGTAAGTGACAAGATCAGCAGAGAAGAAAGCATGAGTCAACACAGGCTAAAAGAGAGCCACTATGGTAAACTGCAGGAACTGAACAAGAATACATACACACACACACACACACACACACACACACAAATTTCAGTGTTGAATGAGGGTACGGGTGAGGCTGAACACCATCAATCTGTAGCAGCATCAATTCACACAGGTGCTCCTCTATCTATAAAATTAAAATAATACCCACCTGGTAAGATTATTAAAAGAATTAAATTATATATGATAACAGACATAAAATACAGATGGATAATGGCACATTAAAATACAAGATGTCAACATTTTTAGGTAACAAGAAAATGTTGGGAATGGATATCTAATATTTTTATTTCAAGAATACACTACTTAAACTCTTCAACTTACTTAAATCATGTTTGTGGGGTGACCTGATATCATAACCAATGATTTTAACACTGTTTTAAATATCTTGTGAAATAGAAATAACCAAGAATATATAAGATAAACAAACTCAATTGGTCACTATATATTAATATCATACTTGGTACTCAAGAAGGTGATTAAAAAATTCACTAAGAAAGAATGAAAGAAGAAAATGCCTTGCAGTTTTGAGTCCATTTTCTCAACTTACTAAATTTCAGTAGATCATCCCCCATGCTGTACCCTACTATGTTCCTTTCATCCTCCCTCTCCATTTCCATGAAGTCAGAGAATTTCTTTTTACACTGTTTACTTCTATTTAGCTATTCATGTTCTGTCCCCCTTCCAGGGATATAATCATTCCAGACTTAAATACAGTGTTAGGACTTCTGATAAAAACCCAACCTAAAGGGCTGTAGCAAAAAAGGATAATTATTGGATCAAGTAGGCTTTTTAGAGTTCTCTTCATGCAGTTGGATCCAAGTGCACAGCAGTATTTCTCCCTCCATGCATCACTGTTTGTCTCAAATAAGGGCACACTGTGCTTCACTCGCAGGCAGGCTCTCCCCTCATGGAAGGTGCTTCTTGCTTCTATAGGCTTCTATTAGCTACCCCACAGAAAAGAGATCTCTTTCCCAAGAACACCACTAGCCAGTCTCAAAGATGATCCCTGAACCACTCACTCACTGTGACCAATGGGCAGGCATCAGTCACCTGAGTAAACAAGGCTCATCCAAACCATATGGAACTCAAGAAAGTTAGGAAAAGTAATGCCCTAAAGGAAAATCAAGATGCCACTACCAAAAATGGGGAAAGATTCTAAAAGAACAAAAGCAAGATTGTTGCACAGAAGACAGGAAACCAGAAATACAGTCCTTCCCAAAGATAAAGGAGAAAAAACTTGGGGGGGGGTAAGGGGGAGAGAATTAAAAACATAATTTATATGATTATAACCATGTGTAAGCATGCAGACTCTGAAGCCAATCCCAAATTCAAACCACGAGCTCCATCCCATTTGTGAATTATTTAATAATTAATCATTGTAATTGTTTCTTCACAGTACTGAAAAAGAAAAGAAAAAAAAGAATACCACACTCTTTGCAGGTTGACTGTACATATTAAGTATGAAAAATAGTCATTAGGCATATTCTGTATGCTTGACAAATACCCTACTGCCACAAATATTCATAAGAAAAAGTGAAAATTGATGTTTTCTAAACTAGATTGCAAATGGCCTGTGATTCTTTATCCCTCCATATATATAGTCCTTTTACCATGTAACTTTATAATACCTTCCCCACCATGACTTTGGGTTCATCTATGTAATTTGCTTTAGCCAACGAGGTATTAGTAGACATTACACAAGCTGAGGCTTAAAAAGTGCTTCCTTATTTCTCCTTGCTTTGTACAGTTGTGGACTTCTGCCCTGCCATAACAGTCCTAAAGTATTTTGCTAAAGGTTGAGAACAAGGGAACAGAGTCTAGTCACCATAGTCATCCTGGCTTACACCAACCTACATCAGTCAGCTCATCCCCAGACATGGAACCAGTCCAACCTAACCAGTCCAACAGAGCTGCCTAACCAACTCACAGCTGACTATATGAGGAAGCCTAGCTCAGATCAACTGAACTCAATAAATGCTTCCAGTTATGTCACTAAGGTTTTGGGGTTATTTGATATTCAGCATGACTGTGGCAATAAACAACTGAAACATCATCTTATGGTGGTAGGTCCATGAAAAGAATAATTTCTACATTTTCATGATGTAAGGAGATAACTTGGTAATATTAACTAAATAAAATGTATTCCTATTAGCATTACAAATTTACTATCCAAGCTTTCTGTGAAACCACTGGAAATAGAAGAAAAATATGACAAGCTGCCTGGATGCACACAAAGTTTTGGGAAATAACCAAGAGGTGAGGAAGGTTGAACAACAGCATTCATCTCCTACATGAAGCTACTTCAAGACTAGAAGATGTGATTGCTTCAGATAATGTATAAAAACCAATGGTGCATAGTCGAGCAAAACGAAGACACACAGGAATATGTTCCATACAAAGGAACAACACAAAACCTCAGAAATAAACAGAGATAAATAATTTACCTGATAAAGATCTGATAAAGATTTTAAATGGTCCCAAAAATGCTCACTGAACTGGGGAAAAGAATGGATGGACACAGTGAAAACTTCAACAAAGAGACAGAAAATATACGAAAGTACCAAGTAGGGGCACCTGGGTGGCTCAGTCAGCTGGGTGGCCGACTTGGGCTCAAGTCATGATCTCACGGTTCGTGGGTTGGAGCCCCACATCAGGCTCTGTGCTGACTGCCAGCTCAGAGCCTGGATCCTGTTTCAGATTCTGTGTCTCCCTCTCTCTCTCTGACTCCTCCACTGCTCACACTGTCTCTCTCTCAGAAATAAATAAAAAACATTAAAAAAATTCTTTAATTAAAAAAAAAGAAAGTACCAAGTAGAAGTTACTGAGTTGAAGAATACAAATAATTGAACTGAAAAATACACTAGAAGGATTCAACAACAAACTAGATGAAGCAGAGGAATGGACAGGTCAATCTGAAGACAAAGCAGTGGAACTCACCAACTGGAGCAACAAAAAGAAAAAAAAACTAAAAGCAAACAGCACAAGGGACTTCGACAAAATCAAACGAACTAACGTTCATAACACAGAGCTCCCAGAAGAAAGGCGCAGAACTGCAGAAATTATGGCTGTAAACTTCCCTAACCTGTGGAAGGAAATAAACATCCAGAGCCAGGAAGCCCAGAGAGTTCCAAACAAGAGACATCAAGACATTTTAAGATGTCAAAAGTTAAAGACAAAAAAGAGAAACTATTAAAAGCAGTAAGAGAAAACCTTGTTATGTACAAGGGAATATACCCAGAAGACTTTTCAGCAGAAACTTTGCAAGCCAGAAGTAAGTGGCATGATATATTCAAAGTGATGAAAAAAAACCTCCAAACCAAGAATACTCTACCCAGCAAAGTTATCATTCAGAAGGGAAGGAGAAATTAAGAGTTTTTCAGACAAGCCAAAGTTAAAAGGAGTTCATCACCATTCAACAGGTCTTACAAGAACAACTAAAAGCAGAATTTAAAGAATTCTTTAAGAATTTAAAATTTAAAGAATTCTTTAAACTGAGAAGGGTACTAATGAGTAACAAGAAAAGGGTAAGTTTCACTAAAAAAAAAGTAAATATATAATAAAGGTAATGGGGGGGGGGGGGACCTGGGTGGCTTAGTCGGTTAAGCGTCTGACTTCAGCTCAAGTCACAATCTTGCAGTCTGAGCCTTGTGTCAGGCTCTGTGCTGACTGCTCAGAACCTGGAGACTGCTTCAGATTCTATGTCTCCCTCTCCCTCTGCCCCTCCCCTGCTCACCCTCTGTCTCTGTCTCTCTCTCTCTCAAAAATAAATGTTAAAAAAATTTTTTTAATTTTTAAAATTTTCAATTTAAAATTAAATTTTAAAAAATTAATCACTTTTAAAGCTAATATGAAGGTTAAAAGACAAAATCAGTAAAAACAACTATGATCACAAGAAATATTTAAGGGATAAACAAGAGTAAATGATTTAATAATGAACTATAGAAATGATCCCTGAAAGTATAGTCTTAAGAGTAAATGATTTAAGATGTAACGTCAGAAACAAAATGTTGGAGAGAAGTAAGAATACTGAGGTTTAAAATGAAATAAAATTTAAGTTAACAATTTAAAAGATTGTTACATATAAGCCTCATGGTAGCCACAAAGCAAAAACTTATAATACACAAAATATAAAGAGAAAGTAATATAATCATATCACTAAAAGACATGAAACCACAAGAGAGCAAGAGAAGAAAAAAGGAACAGAAAGGAACTAGAAAAATAGTCGAAAAGGATTTTAAAAATGGCACTAAGCACATACCTATTGATAATTGCTTTAAATGCAAATGGAATAAATTCTCCAATCAAAAGACAAAGTGTAGCTGAATGGATTACAAAAAAAAAAAAAAAAGAGCCATCTATACTCTGTGTGAGACTCACTTGACACACACACACACACACACACACACACTGAAAATGAATAGATGCAAATGGAAACTAAAAGTAGAGCAGCTATACTTACATCAGCCAAAACACTTTGAAACAAAGACCATGATAACAGACAAAGGATGTTACACAATGGTAATTGAGTCAATCCAAAAGGAAGATAAAACATTTGTAAATACTTACTCAACCTAAATATATTAAGCCAATACTAACAGACCTAAAGAGAGAAATAAACAGCAATACAATAATAGGGAACTTTAATAACCCATCTATATCAGTGGACAGATCATCCATACAAAACCAAGAAGAAAACATTAGACCAAATGGACTTAACAGATATTCAGAGAACATGCCATCCGAAAATAACAAAATACACATTCTTTTCGAATGCGTATAGATCCAAAATAGATCATGTGACAGATAATTTCCCAAGAAAGACCACAAAGCAATTCTTAATTTAAGAGGATTGAAATCATATCATATATCTTTTCCAACCACATCGTAGGACACTAGAAATACACAAGGAAAACTGGAAAATTCACCAATTATGTGGAGATTAAACAACATGATACTGAACAATGAATAGGTCAAAGAAATCAAAAGAGAAACTTAAAAAAATACCCTGAAACAAAGAAAATGAAAATGTAAGAAACCAAAATTTATGGGATGAAGTAAAAGAAATTTAGATCTAAGAGGGAAGCTGATAGCAACAAAAGCCTACCTCAAGAAACAAGAAAAGTCTCAAATAAACAACTTACTATACACACAAGGAGTCAGATAAGAACACAGTCCAAAGTTAGTAGAAGAGTAGAATTGACAAAGAGTAGAGCAGAAATAAAGACTATTTCAATGAAAAAAAAAAAATCAATGAAACAAAGAGCTAGTTCTTCGAAAAAATAAAGAAAATTGACAAACTTTTAGCTAGATTCATTGAGAAAAAGAGAGAACTCAAATGAAATTGGAAAAAGATGAAAAAGACATTATAACTAACACCACAGAAATACAAAGGATCATTAGATTACTACAAATAATTATACTCCAACAAACTGGGTGACCTACAAGAAATGGATAAAAGTCTATAAACATACAACATATCAAAAGTGAATTATGAGGAATTAAATCTGAATAGACTGATTACTAGTAAACAGAAATGAATCAGTAATCAATAACCTCCCAATGAACAAAGTCCAGGACCATGGAGCTTCACTGGTGAATTCTAACATGCAAAAAAAAGAATGAACACCAACCCTTCTCAAACTCCTCCAAAAGATAGAGGAGAAGGGAACTCTTCCAAACTTATTTTAGGAGGCCAGCATTACTGTAATAACCAAAACCAGACAAGGATACCACAAGAAAAGACTAGAGGTCAATATCCCTGATGAACAGAGATGCAAAAATCCTCAACAAAATATTAGCAAACTAAATTCAACAATACATTAAAAGAATCATATACCATGATCAAGTGGGACTTATTCTAGGTCTGCAAAGATGGCTCAAAATCCACAAATTAATGTGACACACCACAGTAGCAAAATGGATAAAAATCATATGATCATCTCCAAAGTTGCAGAGAAAGCATTTGACAAAATTCAACATCCATTTATAATAAAAACTCACAATTAAGCAGGTATAAAGGGAACATGCCTCACCATAATAAAATCCATATACGACAAGCCACCAACTAATTTCATACTCAATGGTGAAACGCTGAAAGCTTTTTCTCTAAGATCAGGAATTGACAACGATGCCCACCCACTCTTACTAATTTTATTTAAGACAGTATTAGAAATCCTAGACAGAGCAATTAAATAAGAAAAAAGAAATAAAGGGCATTCAAATTGGAAAGGAGAAATAAAACTGTCCCTATTTGCAGGTGACATATTATATATAGAAAACCCTGAAGAATCCATCAAAGCACTGTTAGAATAAATGAATTCAGTAAGGTTTCAGAATACAAATAAACAAAAATTTGTTGTAATTGTACACACTAATGATGATATGCTAATAATGAATTACAAAATAGAAATGAAGAAAACAATCTCCTTTCCAAATGCACCAAAAAGAATAAAATACCTAGGAATAAACTGAACCAAGATGATATCTCTGTATACTGAAAACATTAATGAAAGAAACTGAAGAAAACATAAATAAAAAGAAAGATATTCCATGCTCCTATTTGGGGAAAATTAGTATTGTTAAAATGTCCACACTACCCAAATCAATATACACATCCAATGCAATTCTTATCAAAATTCCAATGGCATTTTTCACAAACAGAACAATCCTAAAATCCGTTTGGAACTATAAAAGATCCTGAATAGCCAAAGGAATCTTAAGAAAGAAGAACACAGCTGGAGACATCACGTTCCTTGATTTCAAACTACACTACAAAAAGTATTAGAGATTAAAACAGTATTGTATTTGCATAAAGACAGACAGATCAGTGGAACAGAATAGAGAGCCCAGAAATAAAACCATGTATATACGATCAATTAAATTATGACAAAAGAGCCGAGAATATACAATCAAAAAAGGACAATCTCTTTGGTAAATAATGTTAGAAAAACTGGACAACTGGGGCGCCTGGGTGGCTCAGTGGGTTAAGCATCTGACTCTTGATCTTGGCTTGTGTCATGATCTCATGGTTTGTGAGATCGAGTCCTATTTTGGGCTCTGTGCTAATAGTACTGGGCCTGCTTGAGATTCTCTCTCTCCCTTGCTCTCTCTCTCTGCCCCTCCCCAGCTCCTGTGCTCTCTCTCGCTCTCAAAATAAACATGGAAAAAAAAAAAGAAAGAAAAACTGGACAACCACATGCAAAAAATGAAACTTGACCACAATTCTACACCATACACAAAAATTAATTCAACATGGGGCACCCAGGTGGCTCAGGTGGTTAAGCATCCGACTGCAGGTCAGATCAATGATCTCGGGGTTTGTGGGTTTGAGCCCTGCATTAGGCTCTGTGCTGACAGCTTAGAGCCTGGAGTCTGCTTTGGATTCTGTCTCTACCCCTCCCCCACTTGTGTGCTGTCACTGTCGCTGTTTGTCTCTCTCTCAAAAATAAACACCAAAAAATTTTTTTAATTAACTTAAAATAGATTAAGGATTTGAGCATAAGATCTGAAACCATAAAAACTCCTAGAAGAAAACAAGGGCAACAAGCTCCTTGACATCAATCTCGGCAGTGATTTTTTTTTTTTTTTAAATCTGACATCAAAAACAAAAGCGACAAAAGCAAAAACAAACGAGTTGGGACTACATCAAACTAAAAAACCTCTGCACAACAAAGGAAACCATCAACTAAGTGAAAAGGCAACTTACTGAAAGGGAGAGAATATTCGCAAATGACGTATCTGAAAAGAAGCTAATATCCAAAATATATAAAGAGCTCCTAAGTCAAAAGCAAAAAACTGCCAAACAACCCAATTAAAATTTTTTCCAAAGAAGATATATAGATAGGTAACAGATACATGAAAAGATGCCCTACATCATTAACCATCAGGGAAATGAAAATCAAAACTGCAATGAGCTATCACCTTGCACCTGTCAGAATGGCAATTATCAAGACTAGAATCAATAAGTGTTGGCAAGGATGTGGAGAAAAGGGAACTCCTGCTGGTGGGAGTGTAAACTGGTGCAGCCACTATGGAAAACTGTATTAAAAGAAAAACCTGAATATTTACATTTTATAAAATATACATATACAATTATCATTAGCTAAATGAGTCTTTCTCCCACCTTATGAGTATATAGCTATATATTCTTAGTGAGAAAAATCAGTTCTATATTTTGGCATGACCTTGAGGAGCTATTGCCCATTCCTTATGCATCCTTTGTCCTTAAAGATGAATAAACAGCCTTTATTCTCATGAACATTTTATAAGGCAAATATCTTTGAGGACATTATTTAGTTTAGTTCATTATATACAATACTTCCTACTATCATGTCAACTGTTCTGTCATGGAATGCAAAGGTCTATTCAACATGGAAAAAAACAATTTTTCTCAAAACATTATAATTAGATGGCTCTCCAAGACCTTCTTATTTTACAGATAAGGAAACCAAGATGCAGAAAGATTAAGTATGTTTACTCAAAACCACACAGCTATAGTCATACTTATACCAGAACCTAGTGCTCCTGCCCCAGGGTTTTTCCCACTCCACACCACTGCCTAAATGGAACTATTTTTTACTAAGAAAAAGTATGTAGTTGTTCTGTTAGTTGGCAAAATGCAAACAACATATGAATATTTTTGCCACCCTATTCTATAGAATCTAGCAATAAATGTGATAATGATGTGGAAATTGCCATTACCCAAACCATTACACAGAACTTGTAAATATATAATAGTTTGAATAAACCAAACACAATGCAAATTAAATTCCAAAGAATCATTGTTTTTACTATAAAAATATTTAAAAGAAATTATAATTTTAAGATTTTATCTAAAACACAAATTCTGTGAACCAGCTTCAACAGTTTTCTTTCAAGTGATGTATTATTTACTAAGCAAAGACGAAGTTCTGCCTCTGAGTCAATTCTCACAACCATCCTACACAGTATTTACTATTAGCACTTCATATAACAATGAACTAAAATTAGTTCCATACAATTTTACAATTGTACAATCCATAGCTCACTAAATGTGAAGAAAATTTGTATCCAAAGCCACATTTTGTTGTTATATGCAAGTGCTTTCCAAAACGGGCCTTAGAATGTGATAAACAAGCAAAGAATAGATAAGAGGAATTAAACTTGTCAGTACAAAATAACATTTAACAACCTCTTCCATCCTATTAAGATATAATCTTTAAAGGATTAGCTACACATGGTTAATATTTGAAAAGCATGCAAATCCATGTCTAAAATTATTTTGGTATATTGTTTCTAGAAGTACAAATGTCCTTCATATACCTTGGTGTTTAAAAAAAAAAAAAAAGACTCAATGGTTAACTTCAAGAAAGGTTTTAACTTTAGACAAAAGCCAGAAGAGAGAAAACTATTCGTATTATATGAAGATAAAATTGTTTGGAGGTGCTTTGGTGGCCCACTCGGTTAAGCTTGACTGACTCTTGATTACGCCTCAGGTCATGACCTCGCAGTTTGTGAGTTCATGCCATGACCTCGCAGTTTGTGAGTTCAAGCCCCACATCAGGCTCTGTGCTGACAGTGCAGAGCCTACTTGAGATTCTCTCTCCCCCCTCTCTCTCTTCCCCTCCCCTGCTGGTGTGCTGGCTGGCTCTAAATAAATAAATAAATAATATAATCTTATCTCCATGGGCTTCTGAAGATATCTGCTTCACCCTTAGACTAAAAATACAGGTTATCTCCCACTTTTTGAAAAGTTTGCATTACACCACCTCACTTTTATGAAAAAAGGCAAAATGTGAAACAGTGGTCAGCATTTGTTTCGCAGCAAGCTGTTACAGAAGCAGTGTGCACGCTGAGCAGCTACAGTGGCACCAAGCTCCTTCCCCTAAACTACACTCAGCATCAAGCCATTGTAACTTTGAACTGTCTGTTAGCATCTGTGCTTTATTTCAATTTATTTTTTGCATCCATTAACAAGATGCATCTGAGGGTATCAGAAAAACCTAGGAGAGGTTATTTCTTGGGTCTGGGAATGTGCAAAATTTTTTCTACATAAATAATTGGTAATTGGGGCACCTAGGTGGCTCAGTCGGTTAAGCGTCTGACTTTGGCTCAGGTGGTAATCTCATGGTTCGTGGGTTCAGGCCCATGTTGGGCTCTGTACTGACAGCTAGCTCAGAGCCTGGAACCTGTTTCATATTCTGTGTCTCCCTCTCTCTCTCTGACCCTCCTCCCTTACTCATACTGTCTCTTTCTCAGAAGTAAATAAAACATTAAAAAATAATAAAAATTAAAAAAGAATTGGTAATTAATTGCTTCTTTGCTCTACGCCATTTTAGCTTACAAAAGGTTTCATAGGAATCCTCTACTTTCAGATAAGGGGAATCTGAACAAGTGTACATTTATTTCAAAAGTTAATTCAGTTTACTTAATTTGATGCTTTTCTCCAAACATATATCAAATTATTTTACCACATGAAAAGAAAGAACAAGAAATATAAAGAAAAGATGGAGCTGTATAAAGTAAGGAAGAAAGATGAATGAAAACTGTATCATGAAAAAGCAAGATACTCATTCCTAAAAGAACATTCTCTTCAGAATCCTAGGCTGCATTATTGGAACAAACATCTGAAGATCCTGTATGTTCTGCCACCTGAGAGAAAGCATCCTTTAAGTATCAAGTTTTGAAGTGTGTTTATTTCATGCTCCAGTCAAATATAATAGGCACAGTATCATTACTATTACTGTTTATACTTCTGTTCTCGAGTCACAAAAACCAGAAGCTGGTAGGAACATGATTTGACAATAGATCCTTCCTTCCTGTTTCTTAATACAGCCTTTATTCTTTACCTTTTCTATATATTCATATTCTTCAAACAGTTGACTTTATCTGATTACTTGTTAAACTGACAAAATCTGGATTGGTTGACTTAGGTACAATAATTATTAGAGGTGTATTTACCTAAGCATCAGTTTTAAGAAACAATTTTTTTAACGTTTATTTATTTTGAGAAAGAACGTGAGCAAGGGACGGACAGAGAGGGAGAGAGGGAACCCCAAGCAGGCTCGCGCTCAAACCCACAAACTGTGAGATCTTGACCTGAACCAAAATCAAGAGTCAGACGCTTAACTGACTGAACCACCCAGGTGCTCCAAGAAACAATTTCTTAATATCTGAGGGGTAATACATAAACATTTACTAATCATTTAACAAGAACAATATTCCACTTTCTCCAAAGTAAAATTTAAATCCTTAGAAAAGAAAAAAAAAGGGTAAAAACTGTCTGGGTCATGAACATTTCTGGTCCTTTGTCATTGTTACAATGTCAGTTTATTTTATCAATGTAAACTACATTAAAATAACTCTTCTCCATTAATTTACATTCTCTTGCTCTTAGAAGTTCAAAATCTGTGGATAATTTAAATGTCTTGGCAGTTTAACAGTCTTTTTTTAAATGTTTATTTTTGAATGAGACAGAGTGCAGGGCAGGGGGGCAGCAGGGTGGCAGGGAGACAAAGAATCTCAAACAGGCTCCAGGCTCTGAGCTGTCAGCTCAGAGTGCAACATAGGGCTTGAACTCACAAATTCCAAGATTTGACCTGAACCAAAGCCTGACACTTAACCAAATGAGCCACCCAGGTGCCCCGGTAGTTTAACAGTCTTAGCCAACACCAACTCATTCAGGTTGGACTGCAAACAGTAGCCTACTGTTTTTTTAGAAAACTTAAGCCCCAAGTTTTCTGGCTTTTGATAACTCCTATCTATCTTCTCACCTAATGTGGAAAATTCTAGTTTCTCTTCTCTTTCACCCATTTAGGAATGTACTCTTCCCTTTCACCAATAAAATGTACTAATCTTTGATATGGATATGTCATTTAAGATTAACAGAAACTCTTTGCCTAAGGAGAAAGGAGCCAAAAGGAATGTTATCTTTTAGATAAGATTATACATTAGTAGCCATAGCAATGGGTCTTGAAACTGTTTTCAATATGGGTATGTATATACGTGTGTATGATTTCTGACTCTGTATATATTTATTTCAAAATTCCAAAACCTATTTTAATAAATCCAATACAAAAAGCCATATATAATAAAACACACCCAAAAATTAGTTGTACAGGTCTCACATGGAAAATAACTATCACTTTAATCATATGTACTTTTCTTTTAAAAGGTCAATAAAGCACAATTCTAGTACCTCTTAAAATACTGTTGGAAATTAACCCATATTATTATATTTATCCTGATGTATTATTCTTTCCAGAACAGAACTCAATCTAGATAGAGTAGCTAACATAGTATCATAAAAATAGTACTGCCAATAACTTACCAATAAGTAAATAATAAGTAAAATTTTAGTATTCTGGCCACTGAACAAAGGTGATATATTAACTAATCATTTTTAAAAGATGAACTAGTTCTATAAACACTCATAGAAAAATGACCAGCTTCAAAGTTTTTTCAGTAACTACTCACAAAGATGTATGAACTTATTGTCTATCCATATTAAAATATTGTATTGTGATCAAGATAAGTTAATCAATGCTCACTTATACATATTAAACTTTGTCCACTTACCAGCTGAATGAAAATTCACATTACCTAACACTTAGACAAGATTAGAATTTATACCATTAATCATGCAATAAAAATGCCTCATTTCAACACAGGGACATAGTGACACACATTTCCATTCCCCTAATTTTTTATTCTTAGTGAAGGCAAGGAGCTTCCCATTTTATTTTGATGGGAATTTCTCCTTTGGTATAACATCTTCCTATATCTATTAATGAGGCATTTTCTCTAAGATCAGTGATGTCTGAATTACCAAAATAGTGTATTTTTAAAAAGATTTTAAGTAATCCACCCGACATGGGGCTCAAATGTACAATCTGAGATTAAGAGTTTGCATTCTTCAGAGTGAGCCATCCAGGCGCCCTCTAAACTGTATAATTTTTAAAATTTGCCAAATCACTCCTTCTCCTTCTCAGTAGTTATAACAACTCAGCAACTTCCCTTTCTAGCACACATTTAAAAATATTTATTGCCCACTGCACCAAATCTAAATCACAGAAGGTTAAAACTGAGGAGGCATTTGGCTAAAACCCAGGAATCCAGAATCCTAACCCCAATCTGCTTTACCCTGTTTGCCCCTCCCACAACACTTGAAGTCTCAAGGAAGGACATGAATAGAAGAAAAGGTCAGGCACCTACACAGTTACTATAAGGCTTTTGTTACAAATTTCAAAGTGCCTTGAACTGGGCCAGTCCACATGGAAGTCTCATCAAGCTTAAGACCTAGAATCAGTATCACTTGGATATCCTTTGCTGCCTTTCCTCTTGTCAGGCTATGCTCAAATCTCAGCCAATGGTGAAGAAAACCCGAGCCTAGCAAATATGAAGAAAAACTAAGCCAGTAGAAACATTCAGCTCAAGAAACCTACTTAGCTCTAAATACCACCGACAAAACTAAAAAATCAATAAGAAAGAGAAAAGCCAAACAGGAAGATAATAATAAAGAGAAAGGGGCAAGGCATTCCAGGACAAAGAATTGGAAGAGTAATCATGTTACCATTTATGGTAAGATTACAGGCAGAGAAACCTGAATTCTTTAATGTAATATAAATCAAGTAAGCAATCAGTAGTTGTAAACAAAGAAAGAGGGGACAATCTGGTGGAACCAAATGGGAAAATCTAAAAGGGCATATGCTTGAATGTTTAAGATTAAAGAGCACAGGCTTTTGAATTCCAATCCTGGGTCTACCACTCTTTAGCTATGTGATCACGAATGAAACCGTTAATCTTTCTGTTTCTCCACCCGTAAAACAGATACTAACATCAAAGGGATCTTGTTTGGCACAGTAAAAGCTCAGTATCCATTAGCTTTTAAAAACCATTAGTAGGAGCACCTGGGTGGCTCAGCCGTTTAAGCATTGGACTTTGGCTCAGGTCATGACCTTGCAATCTTGCTCATGGGTTCGAGCCCTGTGTTGTGCTCTGTGCTGACAAGCTCAGAGCCTTGAGCCTGCTTCCGATTCTGTGTGTCCCTCTCTTTCTGCCACTCCCCCACTTGCACGCTGTCTCTCTCTCTCTCTTTAAAATAAACGTTAAAAAATTTAAAAATTAATAAATAAAAAACATTAGTAAAAGAACAAAGTCTTCCCTATACTTAGATATCTTATTTCTTTAAATTTACATTGGGAATAAGAGATGGGAACAGGGAGACCATACTATATAAACGGTTGCAAGATTATCTATTTGCAACTATGTGGATGTAAGTAGAGGGTATTATGCTAAGTGAAATTAGTCAGAGAAAGACAATAGCATATGACTTCACTCCTATGAGGTCTTTAAGATACAAAATAGATGAACACAAAGGAAGGGAAGCAAAATTTTATGAAAACAGAGAGGGGGACAAAACATAAGAGACTCTTAAATACTGAGAACAGAGGGTTGCTGGAGTGGGGGCTGGCCTAAATGGGTAAGGGGCATTAAGGAAACTACTCCTGAAATCATTGTTGTACTATATGCTAACGAACTTGGATATAAATTTAAAAAAAAAGTTGCAAGAAAGATTCAATAGTAAATATGCCTGGGATTTACTTCAAAATAATCCAGTAGGAATAAAACAATGGCCATTAACTGATGTAGCTGGGGTATTAGTCACTGTCCTACTTTTGTGTATGTTTAAAGTTCTCCAAAATGGAAGATTTTTAAAAAATTCTTTTCCCTGTAATATGGCTGAACAACAAAACAAATTCTAGCATCCTTTCTACCTTTGATAAATCATGAATTTAAACGATGAAAAGAAAAAGAGCAGGAGAACAGAAATACAGAGGTAAATACCTACAAATGACCTAGAATATATGCCTACATTGCTTGTAAGGCAGGAGCCTACAAATACCCATACAACAGAGATAACAAAAATGTGAAAAAAAATGATCACCCAACATCTTAGTTTAACAAATTCAATAATTCTGTCTTCTACATACATTGTACACTTACTTTGGACATTTGTATAAACCAATAATTATTTAAGTAGTCTCTACAGCCAGTATGGGGCTCAAATTCACAACCAGAGATCGAGTCACATGTTCCTCCTACTGAGCCAGACAGGGGACCCTAAACCAATACTTCTAAACATACTAGTGGAACATGCTACTTATAAACTAGATGTAAATTCTCTTGTAAAATAAAATATATTTCATTATGGTAAATTCACATTTTCACATGTGGGATTTTCTTTCACAAAGCAAGATACACCCTATAGACTTTTAAAATTACTTTTTCTTCCCTTTTACATGAAGAGTTCAGCAGAGGTAGAACAAGCCTTTACTCTCTGGTAAAGTCTAAAAAACTCAATAAGAAAAAACATACAAAATAGCCATTTACTGATAATGATAAAATAATTCAGATTTGGGGTGCCTGGGTGGTGCAGTTGGTTAAGCCTCCAACTTCAGCTCAGGTCATGATCTCACGGTTCATGGGTTCGAGCCCCGCATTGGGCTCTGTGCTGACAGCTCAGAGCCTGGAGCCTATTTTGGATTCTGTATCTCCCTCTCTCTCTGCTCCTTCCCCACTCAGGCTCTGTCTCTGTCTCTCAAAAATAAATAAATGCTAAAAAAAAAAAAAAAAAAAAAAAAAAAAAAAAACTCAGATTTTATGAAAAGTAAGCTAACAGTGATACCAAGTCAGTCACAGACTATCTAGTATTACCAATGTGAATGAAAATGCTCATCACACAACTTTCCAATAAAAGTAGCTCTCATGGAGGTAATATTGGTGTTAACATCTTCTAACCCAAAAATAAGTCTTGATGTGTTGCCATATTTAAGAGAAGCAGAAAACCTCTATGTAACTTCAAACAGCAACTGAAGCAAGTTAAAGAAAAAGTCTGCTTCTGGAAGAGTTTAATTCAGTGTTTTATTTTTACCTGATAAACTAGGTAAATATTTCAAAATCTGAAATATATAATTTTTTCTGTGGGTAAGAGGAAGCATTTATGCTAAGGGAAATCCCCTGATTGCTTCAACAAGAGATGTTACTCAATGTTTCCCAACTGACCGATTTTTTTTTAGTTTATTTGAGAGAGAGTGCAAGCACGCACTCTGTGCGCTCTCTCTCTCTCTCTCTCAAAATAAATAAATTCTTTAAAATACACAGGGGCCCCTGGGGGTCTCAGTCTGTTGAGCGTGATTCTTGATTTCAGCTCAGGTCATGATTTCGCTGTTTGTGAGATGGAGCCCCATGTCGGGCTCTCCACTGTCAGAGTGGAGCCTGCTTGGGACTCTCTTCTCTTCTCTTCTCTTCTCTTCTCTTCTCTTCTCTTCTCTTCTCTCTCTCTCTCTCTCTGCCCCTCCCCCACTCTCTCTGTCCCTCAAAATAAATGAACTTTTAAAAAATTATTTAATTTTTCAAATACACATTATACAAAACTGGATTATAAGAACTTCATTATCATAAAGGCACTCAATAAAAACTGGCTTTATACATAACTTCCTTGGATTGCATTATAACATTCAGAAAACTGATTATGTGATAAATCCAAAGAATCCATATTTATTTCTCTTTAACAAAACACAGATAAGCATGTGGAGCAAAAGGGGGAAAAAAGACAAAAATCGATACAAGGTGTCAACCATACAGCCTTCCTAACATACCCCACAATCCATTAAGTAAAGGATTCTCAGACTAATTCTGCCACCTACCTTCTAAGCTTCTCAATTTCACCTGTTTTGTTTTTAAGTCTATTTGAGAGACAGAAACAAACAGAAAAAGAGTGTGCGCTTGCACACACACAAGCAGGGAAGGGAGAGAGAGGGAGAAAATTCCAAGCAGGCTCCATAGTGTCAGTGCAGAGCCAGATGCAGGGCTCAAACTCACAAACCATGAGATTACAACCTGGGACAAAATCAAGAGTCAGACACTTAACCGACTGAGCCACCCAAATGCCCTTCAATTTCATCTTTAAGACATCATCACATCTGACACTTTGTGATACCATATCTAACCAACTCAAAAATCTGAGAAACTGTCACTAATCACAAAATTCAAAGCAGTCTTTTAAAACAGTATTTATCACCAGAAAATAAAATCATACAGTTACTTGCAATAAATACAACCAATCAAATAGGAGTTTCATTAAACGCAACCAAATAATGCAATCTAAACTTCAAAAATCCTGCTATTGTATAGATTAATCTCACTACTCAAACTAAGGAACAATAGATTCAGACAAAATATCTGTACATAGGTTTCCCTCTGTACCCAAACCTTTTTTACTATCCAAAACTCAAGTACAGAACAGATTTGAATAATGTGGTTTACCACATTATCTGAACTTGATATATGAACTCTCACTATAGAAAGGCAGGAATTTTGGGGCACTTGGGTGGCTTAGTCAGTTCAGCATCCTACTCTTGATCTCAGCTCAGGTCTTGATCTCAGGGTTGTGAATTCAAGCCCCGTGTTGGGCTCCATGCTGGGCATGGAGGGTACTTTTAAAAAAAAAAAAAGGCAAGAATTTTGAAGATTAGGATACCAAAGTATATTTGTGTTGTAACACAAAATAACCAACAACTTTGGCTTGCCTGGCTGACTAAGTCCGGAGAGCATGTGACTCTTGATATTGGGGTCGGGAGTTCAAGCCCCATGTTGGCTAGAGGGATTACTTAAAAACACACACAATTTTAATAATTCATAGAAAAGAATGTTAAAGCAGCCTTCCCGGGTAATTCTAGTTCTCTCCTATCACTTTAATCCCTTTACAGGGCACATTGCAATTTCTCTTCTGATCTGTAATTTTTTTTAAGTTTTTTTTTTTTCAGTTTGTTATTTTGAGAGAGAGAAGCAAGGAGCCACAAAGAGAGACGGAGTGAGAGAATCCCAAGCAGGCTTTATTAGTGCAGAGCCTGACATGGGGCTCAAACTGACAAATCAGGAGATCATGACCTAAGCCAAAACCAACCATCGGATGCTTAACCAGCTGAGCTACCCAGGCACCCCAATCAGTAATTATTCTTAAATTAAGAATGAGAAAAAATATTTGCAAATCATACACCATGTGGGTCTAGTATCCAGAATATACTCTTAATATCTCAAAAAAAAAAAAAAAAACCCTCTATTTTAAAATGATGTAGAGGGGCACCTGGGTGGCTCAGTCAGTTGGGCAGCCGACCTGGGCTCAGGTCATGATCTCATGGTTCATGGGTTTGAGCCCCAAGTCAGCCTCTGTGCTGGCAGCTAGCTCAGAGCCTGGAGCCTGTTTCAAATTCTGTGTCTCCCTCTCTCTCTGACCCTCCCCTTCTCACGCTGTCCCTCTCTCTCAGAAATAAATAAAATGTTAAAAAAAAATTAAAATGAGGGGCGGCTGGGTGGCTTAGTCGGTTAAGCGTCTGACTTTTGCTTAGGTCATGATCTCGCGGTTCGTGGGTTTGAGCCCCACGTCGGGCTCTGTGCTGACTGCCAGCTCAGAGCCTGGAGCCTATTTCAGAGTCTGTATCTCTCTCTCTCTGTCCCTCCCCTGCTCACACTGTCTCTCTCTCTCTCTCTCTCCTACAAATAAATATATTAAAAAAAAATTAAAATGAGGTAGAGATCTGCATATACATTTCTCCAAAGAAAATATACTAATGGCCAACAAGCATGTGAAGAAATGCTCAGGGTGCCTCAGTGGCTCTTTTGGTTAAGGGTCCAACTCTTGGGTTCAGCTCAGATCATGATCTCATGGTTTGTGAGTTCAGACCCAGCATCTGGCTCCATTCTGACAGTGTAAATCCTGCTTGAGATTCTCTCTCTCTCTCTCCCCCCACCCCACCCCACCCACTCATGCTCTCTGTCTCTCTCTAAATGAAGCTTTAAAAAATGCTCACTATCAATGGTCACTAGGGAAATGCCAATAAAAACCACAATATCCCACTTGAGACCTACCCAATACAAGAACTATATTCAAAAAGACAAACAATAACAAGTGTTGGCAAGGGGGTGAAGAAACTGGAATCCTCTTATGTTGCTGGTGGGAATGTAAAATACTGCAGCTGCTTTGG
This sequence comes from Hyaena hyaena, assembly GCF_003009895.1. Taxonomy (NCBI): domain Eukaryota; kingdom Metazoa; phylum Chordata; class Mammalia; order Carnivora; family Hyaenidae; genus Hyaena; species Hyaena hyaena. Next base: position 4,386,313 of record NW_024080676.1, on the reverse strand, counting down.
AAAACAGTTTGACAGTTCCTCAAAAAATTTAAAGTTTTCATATGACCCAGAAATCTCACTCTTAGGTACACACCCCAGAAAGTGAAAACAAATTTTCACAGCAACGTTAATTCATAATAGGCAAAATGGGGAAACAACTCAAATGCCCAACTGACAAATGATAAACATAGTATTGTCCATACAATGCGAGATTATTTAGTCATAAAAAGTAAGTGCTGATACCTGCTACAACATGAATGAATTTTGAAAACATGCTAAGAAGTCAGACACAAAAGGCCACATATTGTATGATTACATTTATATTAAGTGTCCAGAATCAGCAAATTCACAGAAACAGTAAGTAGACTGGGGGATGCCAATAGCTAGGGCAAAGGAGGAATGGGAAATGACTGCTAATGGGTATGTGGTTTCTTTTTTGCGTAATGAAAAGTGTTCTGGAATCAGTGATGTTTGCACAATGTACTGAATAAACTAAATTCATTGAATTGTATACTTTTAAAGGGTGAATTTTATGGTCCATAAATTACATGTCAACTGAAAAAAAAAATTCAGGGTATGGACCACTGTACTGGGATACTTCCTGCATACAAGAGACAATCAATAAAATAATAGTTCACTCGGAAATAATCCCAAGAGCAATGTTCAACTGTAAGGAATAGTAATAAGATTTTTTAAATATTCACAAAGAGTGGAAGATAATTTGGAGGATAGTAATAGTAAAATTTTAACCTGAAACTACGAAAACAACAGCTTTGTTTATTTACATCCACCCAATATCCAGATTCCATATAGCAGATGTGTAGACATAAAGGAATTAAGAATCAAGAGGCATCTGGGGTGGCCCAATCAGTTAAGTATACCACTTTGGCTTGGGTCATGATCTCATGGTTCATGAGTGTTTGAGCCCTGCATCGGGCTCTGTTCTGACAGCCTGGAGCCTGCTTCGGATTTTGGGTCTCCCCCTCATTCTCTGCATCCCCTGACCCCTCTCCCCCAGGGATAAATAAACATTAAAATTTTTTTAAAAAATAAAAATAATCAAGGGAGTAGTTCCGAGGCATAACAAAACAAATCAAACCCCTTTGCTGAGCTTCATAGCCAGTTTGCAAACCAGGAAAGAAAATCAATTTCATTATTTTGCATACACCTTTGTTTGCTCCAAAAAAAGGTTTTAAACTGTTTCCAAATACCAAATGCAACCTCCAAGAATGAAAATTTTTCAACAGTAAGGATATTCAAAGCATACACACACCACTGATTTTAGGCAATTCCAAAAATAGGTTTTGTGTGATGAAATAAAGTATAGCCTCCAAATGAGTTTACGCAGAAGGGACACTGTTTTGGATAACAATATCATCCCTGTCAAGGTGATTTAAAACACAATGTATGTCATTGTTGAGTTCCACAATGGAATCCTCAAATAAAGGAAACACTGTCCCCTGAGCTAAGGAGAGAAATGTATTATAAACTCCGAGGTGTCTAACAAAGAGACCCCACTTTTTAACCAGCAGTAGAAATAGAAAATCTTACAACCTACCTTTGCAAGCCTATCACCTATACATCCCCTACATGTGAATCATGGACAGTAGTTTAAATAGACAAACAGTTTAAACTCATTTTCATCCTTTGCCATTTTTGCTGGTTTCTCATGAAGGGAATGCCTCTTTCATATTCATCAAAATGAAGCAAAAATATGCCACCTTCTTCATAAAGCCTTCCTATATCAACTCAAGAGATATCTTTCACTTCTAAACACTCCTAGCACATGCTTGTACAACAGAATAGTACATTTTGCTTTGTAGTATTATGAATACGCTAGATCTTCTGTAAGTACTAAAAGCTCCTGAAGGTTAGGATAACTTACCCAGTACTTTTGTCTACCCACAGCGCCAGGTACAAATTTAAATCAAGTAAGTACTCACCTAACTGCCTTTCATTCCTAAAAACAGCAGTAATACAAGTAGCTAAGGAATTAGGTGGGTGCTTGGAAGTGGCAAGTCCCCACGACAATGAATACTTAATTCTCTGAAAGAAATTACAGGCCATCCAGTGTAGCCCCATAAAGCTAAAAAAAAAATTTTTTAAATGGCATTATTCAGATGATTCCTAGAATTGCTCCAGCTACAAGCACATTTGAGGGAATCAGGACAATCTGAAATGACTCTTTGTCAGTTAAAAAGACTTAAGCTAGAGCTCAGCTGAAATCAACAAAACTTTCCCTACACTGGAAAGAGCTTTTAGAGAATACAGCAAGGATGAGGAGCAGCCAAGCAATACATCACACCAAGCAGCAGAGAGAACCTCAATCTTCCTGGAATATGGACTGCCACAGTCCCAGAGGACATCTCAATAATCACTTGGTTACCAAATATCCATTTTGATCATAATCACTGTCTGAAACTGCTACTAATTCCAATACAAGTGAAACCTAATAATGGAAACAAAACACCTCCACAATCTCACTGCACCCCACCAAACAGCCTCCCAAAATAGAAAAATTAGATTTTGGAAATAAATGAGAATTCATTTTTAATCCAAAGACTGCTACATATTAATTTAGAAACCAAATGACCCTAAAGTGCTAAGATAATCAGTCAACAGAATCACATAGAAGGTTAACTGTTCAGAACCAATCTCATTAAAATAAACGAGAAATTTAGAGTTGCTAGTGACAAAATAGTTGCCTTTTGCATTGAGAATCACTGCTGGCCTTTTCAAGTATAGAAAGTTAACACTACATTGATTTACTTAGAACTCTCCTCTTAAAGCAATTACATAAAATAAAAATGAAAATATGAAACCCAATTGATTTTAGCTGGGAGACTATCAACTATGTATTACTGCTCTGCACTCTGGACTTTAAGTATCTCCTGAACTTTACTACACTGAAAGTGGAAATTTGGATTTAAAAGTATGCTTTAAGGAAACTGATGTCCAGATTAAAACCCTCCTTCAAAACATGAGTCAAAATTTGATATTCAATTCAAATATTTATCAGACTTTGTCATTAAAAGGAAAAAAAAAATCCTCTCAAGCAGCAGTAAGTAACCACAAACACTAGCAATAACTAACTGATAAAAAGGGGGGCCTGGGGCAGAAGGCAAGGATTCAGAGCAAACAGAATTAGAATAAGATAAACAACTCATTATAGCCATCTAAAGTAACAATAACTTAAGAAACCTACAGGGTTATAGTCAATTTCAAAATCTCTTAAAAACTAAAAAGCCCCACTGGAAAAAAAAATCACATAAAAAGTGAAACAAAAAGATGAACTAAAAATTCCTCAAAATGATTTCAAGATTTTATATTCACAATTCCAAAAATTCATTAATTTCACGCTTCTCAAAAGCCACATGCCTTTCATAAGTTCTTTCATATGGTTACAGTAAGTAATTCAAAAAGTGCCTACTCTGGTATAAAATTTTAGCAAACGTATGATGGGTTTGAAAAAATACAAGCAGAGACAGAGTAGAATAGATGATAACTGATAACCAAAAGGCTTTCTAGAGGGCAGAGGTAGGCTTGCACTGGCAGGAGGGATATTTTAAAATACATCCACAAGTCAAATTACACCAAAAAATTGATTCGTGCCTTCATTACTTAGACAAGCATGTTTTAAGATGTACTTTTAAACAGTGGACAACCAAAGTGATATCAGATACCTTAACTCATTGTTACCTATGTTAATTTTGATGTTGCAGTCTAAATTCTTAACGAAATTCACATGCATCTTTATACTGAAACACTGCAGAAATGGAAGGGCTTACATTCCCCAGGTAAAGGTTACCTTATGTTCCACTTACTTAAAGTTTCAGTTTTGCTTTTTAATCTATTACAGAAAACATCTCTTATGGGACATTGTAAAGGACATACCCTCCTGTCAAACCAGAAAGCTCAAACACAAAGACACTGGGCTAACCAAGTGCTGTAATTCTTCCAAACTGAGCCTCTCCACACCCCCTCCACCCTTCCCCCCAATAGATATGTCTATTAAATCAGTGTCTGTTCTCCCCCTCGCACAACAAAGAGAACTTCTCACCGCATGAAATTGCCGCTGAATGGACACCAGAAAGCAGGATTTGCATAATTCCTTCCAACGAAACCCTGTCGGGAAGGAGGGGATGAGGGGCCCAAGCGAACGGACAGAATCTCCTAGATTCTGCTGTGGAAGACCTGGTTCCCAAGAATATTCCCCACGGGAGAAGGGGAGGAAGGGGCTGGAATTCTGGGCCTCCCAGAGGACTGGGCCTGGGGGACGGAGAAGCACGAGAGAGCATTTCCCCACACAGCAGCAGCACCGAAGCAAAGATGGGGAAATAACAATGCTGGAGGACAGGAGAGTCAGACACAAGGATGGACTGAGGCTAGGGGGCGGCGGGCGGAGCGGAGACACCACACGGGCCACTTACTTTTTGGAGGGGGGTTAAATATATGAGTTAAGCCCTTATGGTCCCGCCGGCCGCCGCACAGAGGGAAACGGGACCTTGGGAGAGAAAAACAGACAAAACACACAGTGTGAGAGGCGCAGCTCGGCCGCCCGGCCCCTCCCGGGGCGTCCCCGTCCACACTCCCTCCTGCCCGTGGGGAAAAAGCCACCCGAGGCTTGGGAGGCAGGGGCGCGAAGGGGAGGGGGGGTGCGGCGAGGCTCTCGGCGAGGCGGCGGCTCCAGCACATCCCCCGGGAGGGGACAAGAGCGACCCTCGCTCTGGCTTCCCGGTCGGACCCGGTCCCACCCCCCTTCCTCCCCGCCGCGCATACATCGAACACAAATACACACACACCGACCCGAGCGTCGAGGATTAACTCCCCGGCCGCCGCCGCCGCCGCCGCCCGCAGAGGAAGTGTAGCCGCTGCCCCCCGCGGCCATGACACCCTACTTGGCTCGGTCAGGCGGACCCGGGGCCTGTGACAGCTCCGGCTCCCTCCGCCCCCATCTCCGCCTCACGCCTCGCACACGCCCGAGCGACTGGCGCCCGCCCGCCGCCGCGCGTGCACGCGGGGACTGGGGCGCGCGCCGCCGTGAATGGGGGAGGGGAAGCGCAGGAGGGGAAAGGCGCGGAACAGAGCGGAGAAGCGGGCTGAGCCAGAACCCAGCACGCCCCCGCCCCCCTCCCGCGCGCCCGGCTCCGCGGCACCGGAGGCGGCGCCCCTAGTCAAGTGGCAGCGCCGCGGGGCGAGTCTCCACAATAAGCCCGCGGCGGCGCCGGGCCGCCGGGCGGGGAAAAGGGGAGGCGGGGGAGGGAAGGGGCACGCGCTCCCGCCCGAGTGCCCGCCCCGGGGAAGGCGCGCGGAGGGGAGGGGCCGGCGCGCGCGCTCAGAACGGAGCGGGGGAGAGCCCGCCCTGAGGTCGCGCGCGCCCGCACTCCGGGGGGTGGGGGAGGGGGACGCCCGAGCCAAAGAGGGCGGGCGGGCCGGAGCAGCAATTCTCTCTGTCCCGGCTCCCTCCCTTGTCCGGGGCAGCCGGTGGCGGGGCGGCCCGAGGGCCGGAGGCGGCAGGGGGAGGGTCTCACCTACACAGTGAATGAGCTTGTGGCGCCACGAGTCCAGTTCTTGCCGAAAGCCGCGTCTCTCAACGGAGCATTGCTGCCGCCTACACACCCTCGCCATCTTCTGCCGCCCGCCCGGCCCTGCCTCCGCCGCGGCCCCGCGCACGCCCAGCCGCGTCGCCCGGGGCCGCGCACGCACCCGCGGCCTGGGCGTCCCGCCTCCCGCCGGGGGCGGTGCGGGGGCAGGGCCGGCCTCACCTCCCTGTGGCCCCGGCGTAATCCCGGGGGCGGTCTGGCAGTGCGTTGGGTCCCGCGATCGGCTTGGCGCGGACGCCCGACTGCGGTCCTTGAGTTCCTTGGCCGCAGCCGCCGCCGGCTCTGGCAACCCAGGAAGGCTCCTTCCGGGGGCAGGAGCTCGCGCCACCCTACCCCCTGCCACCACCGCGACCCTGCACCGCCTCCTCACTGTGCCCCAAGGCCACGGCTACCCCTTCCTCTCCCTTCCCGGGACTTTATGTATCTTAAACTAGCCCCAGCTATCATTTCTAACCTGCCTATCGCCCGACACCAACTGTTGCGAGTTCCGTGGTAACTGCTTCTCTAAACTTCTCGACTGAAACTGCTCCTCTCGGGAGCCTGTTTAAAGAAGCCGAGTTAAGAATAAATGCCCGGATGCCCGTGGAATCCCTGAAAACCAGGGGTTTTAAATTAAACGAATGACTAGGAGGTTTCCACTAGCAAGGCATAAGCGGAATTTCTCAAAGTTGCATATTCGGATCCCCTCCTGCGTGTGTGGAAAGAGGTTTAAGAAAATTGTACTAAAGTGAGTATAGTATTTCAAAAGAAGGCTAAATTAACAATACTTATAGCAGAGTGTTGGAAAATGGCATAATTCCATATTTTAAGAAAGGCTCGAGAAATATTTTCAATGACGAAAGGGATTTTCAGGTGAAAACCTGAAATTAAGTCACCCCGGTAGGGCACTACCTGTTCCATTTAAACAATTCTGATCGTAATTACCTGTTATTTGGGAAAGAAAGAGAAAATGGAACGAAAGGAGAAAGCGGAGGGAGATGGGGGCTGAATAGAAAAGCAAAGAAAAAATGGAAAATAGATCCCTCTTTACCAATAAGCCCAATACTCTAGGATTCTGGCCCCCTCCTCACCTTTGGGGTTTAAGTTTAAGGATGGTGCATTCCTGCTTTTAGATATTTAAATTTAAACGCGAAGACTTAATTTTAATTACTGTAGTAGGTAAAACAAAGTCAGTAAATACTTGCTGGCAAGAATTGCATTGTGTATTGATTTGTGTCGTTTCAAAGTAGTGGTCCTGGTTCCTTGAACCAAGCACTTGTGGAATATCGTGTCTGTCCGTAAAGAGATGGACTGGTTGGGACTCTTGAGTAGAACTGGTTTGAGATGTATGAATAGAATGGCATCACTGCTCCCCAAATCTAACACCAATGATTATTCCACAATTTTCAAAAGCCCACGATATTTCATTGGCTAAAGAGTATTGTAAAATGAACAAACTATTAAGTCAGGAAATACTGAATTTCTGTGAACACAAAACTATCCTGAGTGGTGAGGGGAGAGGACAATATGAGATCAAAACTTGCTGAGGACAGGCACCCTGCACGTGGGATGGCAGACCATCTTATCTTCAGTCTGAATATTCTTTTCTTCACCGCTAGGTGGTAGATTTGAGTCTTGTAGCTTTTCACCAAATTTCTACGGTTTGGGGAGGAAGTATGCTTCATAAAGTTTCAAATAAATGAACATGTAACTCTAAAATGAGTTAGTGAATATGTTTTCCAGTTACCCATATAACCTGTTTAAAATGATAAAACCAAGGGTAATACTTCCTCAACATAATCTCTTAAAGGGTCTCAGACATGTAGATTAAGAGGATCCTAGCGACTTCAGAGATCGACTCTAATTTGAGGCATGGAATTACAACCCCAGACAAATAAAGTGACTTGACCAAGGTTGCATAGCTGCTACTTAGAAGTAGGACAACAAAAGTCAGAAGCCAGAAGAAAAAAGAAAAATGCTGGAAGCCAGATTTCCCAATTCTTAATTCAGTGCTATTTCTACTACTCCACTTTGAATTGCAATTGTTGCTCCGCTTATTTAAGTTGGGAACCAACATATAGTTGACCTCTCACAAAGGCCTGTTTGGAAGAAAGGATGAGGGGGCAATAATAATAGCTATCATTTATTGAGTATCTAACTATATGTTTAACATTGCACCTTTATTTCATTCCATCTGAATAACAATACCATAAAGTATTATTTTTACCTACTTTTTACATTTTCCAGATTATAGATTCAAGACTCAGAGGGATTAGGTGCCTTTGTCCAAGGTCACAAAGTTACCAAATGGCAGAACCAGAATTCTAACTAGGATCCCTCTGACTTCCAAACCCTCTAATTTTCCTGCAAGTAGAAGCAGGACTCTGCATGCAATGGATTCATTTAATTCCATTTGAAAGGTGATGTCCCACTGCATAGTTGAGCAGTTTGACAAAAATCTGAACTCCTATCATGTGTCAGGCAATGTCCTAGACACTTAGGACACAGATATATCTAACACATAATTTCTGACCTCTAACTCTTTTGGCTACCCTGGAATAGGACCTTAGCTGCAAGCTTTTTCCTGTTCTGGGGAGGATAGAGCAATACAACACAGTGGTTAAGAGAATAGAATCTGAAGACACAGAGAAATTGATTAGAATCTTCATTCCATCCCTTAGGACCTGTGTGGCCTTGACAACTTTTCTGGTCATCGGTTTCCTCATGTGACAAAGGATAATAGTCTACAAGATGGAGATTGCATGAAGATGAAATGAAGCAATCATGTACCATGGCTGACACATTATTAGCATGAAATTAATATCAGCTCTCATGATTAGGCTCCCATCTGCTTGTCCAGTCTACAGGATGACAGGAAACCAAGGTGCTTGTTGCAATATGTAACAGCATGAAAGAATAATAGCAATGACACTGGCCTTTGAAAACAACATTCCCTGAGGCATATTCTCATTCCCTGACTCAGTTCTTACAATGAATAGGGGAAAATGGAGCACAGAGAATGACCATCAGAGAGTAGGGGTAGCCTCTGGGAACCATAGGACATATTGGTCAGAATTATATCAAGCTTGTGTCTGATTGGTTGTAGGAGCTTTTTAATAGGGAAATGATGTCAGAGAAATGAACAGGTAAAATGGATTGGAGCCTTTTTAAGACAGATGTCTCCTGGAGAGCCTCAGTGGTTCAGTCAATTAGGCATCTGACCCTTGATTTCAGCTCAGGTCATGATCTCATGGTTTGTGAGTTTGAGCCCTGCATCAGGCTCTGATGGCTTGAAGCCTGCTTGGGATTCTCTCTGCCCCTCCTCCATTCATTTTCTCTCTCTCTCTCTCCCTCTCTCTCTCTCTCAAAAAGTAAGCTAAAAAAAAAAAAGAACCATAGTCAACTTCTAATGAATTCCAATAAATAACACTTTTGAAAGCACTTTTCATGGATTATGTCTTTTATTCCTCACTCCAATCCAATCGAGCATCCCTATTTTACAACAGAGCACAGAGAAGTTAAGTAATTTGCTCATTATCACATAGGGTATAGTAGATTTGGATTCAAACCTAGGCAATCTGGCTGTAGAGCTAGATTTGTAATCTTCACATTATTCTGCCTCCTGTACTGTAGGGAATGTGGGACCTAGTGCGAGAGACAAGGCCTAATGGACAGAAGGGAAGCCCTGATCCCTGGTGGAACTACTCATGTAGTGGCTCTTCTTGCTTAGTACAGATTTTCAAAGTTCCTTCCTTTTCAGTCTGCCTGTGTGCCCAGAAAACTTTATGTCTTTATGTTATGTGTACATATGTGACATGTTTTCCTTATAAAGTTGTATTGAGATATATTTCACATACTATCAAATTTACCCACCAGTGGTTTGCAATATATTTACAGAGTTGTGCAATCATCACCACAATTACTGTTGAATGTCTTCCTTAGCGCCAAAGAAACTCCATGTGAATTAGCAATTACTGCCCCCCATTCCCTGCTCTCCTCAACCACCGGCAACAACTAGGCTACTTTCTGTGTCTGTGAATGTTCTTCTTCTGGACATTTCAGGTAAGCGGAATTGTACAATTCGTGGTCTTTTGTGACTGGTTGCTTTCACTGAGCACAGTGTTTTTCAAAGTTCATCCACATTGTAGTATGTATCAATACTTTTATTGCCAAATAATATTACATCATATGGTTATACAACATTTTGTTTATCCATTCCAATTTATGGATATTTTATTGCTTTCACTTTTTGGCTATTGTATGTAAAGCTGCTATGAATATTTGTGTACAAGTTTTTGTGTGAGCAAGTTTTCATGTTTATTTTAAATATGAATATTTATTTGTATCTTATCTATTTTGAAATAGCTTCAAATTATAGAAAAGTTGCAAGAACTCCTATATTCCCTTCTCACAGATTTCCCAATTGTTAATATCTTTCCACATTTGCTTTTGCTTTCTATATATCTATATACAGTATATGGTTTTGTTGTTGTTATTGAGTGTTTTTATGAACATTCTGACAGAAAACTACAAACTTGACCCCTAAATATCCAGTGTGTATGTCTATAGAACAGAGCCCCATTCACATCAGGAAATCAACACTGATACAATTAAATTTTCACTCTCTGGAACAATGTCTCTTTTCCTTTTCTAGTCCAAAATCCTACCCAGGAAGTTACATTGAATTTAACTGCATGTATTTTTAGTCTCTTTGATTCCCATCAATTCCTCTGTCTTTCCTTGTTTTTTATGACCTTGATAGTCCTAAAAAGAACAGGCCTTTCATTCTGTAGGATGATCATGAACTGGGTCTATGCAGTGTTCCTCATGACTAGACTCAGGTCAGACATACATTTGGACAAGAAAAAAACACAAAAATGAGGCTGGGTTCTCTGTGCATCTCATCAAGGGCTCATGATGTCAACTCTTCACACCAATGTAATGAGAATTTTGCTCATCTGATCAAGTAGTTCCCTCCACCAGAAAATCACCATTGTTTCCTTTGAACCTGATAAATATTTTGTAGGGAGATATTCTGAGATTCTGCAAATATCCTGTCCCTTGCCCTACCCATCAGCCTTAACATCTATGAATCATTGCCTGAATTGATCATCACAATAATGATAGTTAAGAAGTGATTTCTTTACTTCATCATTTCTTCTGTATTTTCTAGTTTACATTCTAACACAAGAAAAAGTTTTCCCTCTTCCCTTTTCACTTACTTATTCATTATTTACTTTCTCAACATGGGCTGATGTTCTCCTATTTCATTCAGTGGGTTGTCATGTATTGCTATAGTTATTTATTTTCATGCTCTACTTGTCCCAGACTTGCCAGTGGGAGTCACTTCAATCTGACTCTTTTGTCCTGTTGGTATATCCCCATCATACTACAAACGATTTCCTTACTTTCTGGTCCAACTCAATGTTCTAGGCTCATTTTGTGTTTTTCCTGCTTCAGCTCTGGAATTGGCCATTTCTCCAAAGAGCCCTGGTTACTTTTGGTGGAGGATAGTATTTAGAAATCAAAATTTGGACTCAGTGTATTCACTACTACTGGGATGTCATGACTACTAGGTCTTATCAGTTGTCAGAGCTAGGAAATATATGTATATATAATCATCTGTATGTATTCACATATGCATATATTACACATATGCATAGTATTTCTACTTCTGTATCTATCTTTAAATACATTTAAACAGGGGCGCCTGGGTGGCTTAGTCGGTTAAGTGTCCGACTTTCGCTTAGGTCATGATCTCGCAGTTCGTGGGTTCGAACCCCGCGTCTGGCTCTGTGCTGACTGCCAGCTCAGAGCCTGGAGCCTGTTTCAGTCTGTGACTCCCTCTCTCTCTGACCCTCCCCTGCTCACGCTGTCTCTCTCTCTCTCCTAGAAACAAATTAAAAAAAAACATTAAAAATTTTTTTAAAAAATAAATACATTTAAACACCATGACTTTACACTGATGTATTTATTTTTTTAACAAGTCTTTTTTAAAAATATTTTTTAATGTTTATTTATTTTTGAGAGAGAGTGTGAGTGGGGGAGGGACAGAGAGAGAGGGAGACACATAATCTGAAGCAGGCTCCAGGAGCTGCCAGCACAGAGCCCGATGCGGGACTCAAACTCACAAACCATGAGACCACAACCTGAGCTAAAGTTAGAAGCTTAACCGACTGAGCCACTCAGGTGCCCCAACACTGATGTATTTAATTCCAATCCAGCACCTCTTCCCCCTTGACAGTGAGAAACCAAGCTCCCATATTTTTAATATCACTTTTTTTAAGTTTATTTTTGTATTTTGAGAGAAAGAGAGAGAGAAGCACAAGCAGGTGAGGGGCAGAGAGAAAGAGAGACAGAATCCCTAGCAGGCTCCACACCATCGGCTCAGAACCCGATGCGGGACTTGAATTCACAAACTGTGAGATCATGACCTGAGCCAAAATCAAGAGTCCAAAATTGAGAGTCCGCTCAACCAACTGAGCCAACCAAATGCTCCTGTATTTTTTTATATTGACTTCAGTCTATTTATTTTCTTGATCTCCTCATTATTTAACAATCTCCTGATCACACTGACTACCTCCTTGACTTGCTACCTCCACAAACCCCTTCCAAGAGTGTCATCTTTTTACTATCCAAATACTGTCTACATGGCCCACCACTCCCCAGTGGATGTCAATTCTCCCCACATTGAATAGCATACATTCTGTGCCATTCTAACCAAAATTCCAAAAGGAATTCAAAACACTTTCCCAAATTTATAAAGAAACACAAAGATCCGTGAATCATTATGATGACAGTTTTAAAAAACAGAGCAAAGGAGGGTATGTTCGACAAGGAGATGTGCAGTCTGATCCTCCTTTGACAAAGAGCTCATGGCCTGGCCTGCAGGGAGCGTGATCACTACATAGCTTCCAGCTGTCAGCTGCTTCAGGGTTAGCCTCAGCTGCCGAGACCTATCTTGTCCAAGGTCACATCTTACAGGGGCTGCCAGGACATGGTGATTAAGGGTTAGCAGGTTATAACCTGGCCATTTCAGCCTGATGCTGGTCACTCTGACAGTTAGTACACGGTAACTTCACTGGGTTGGCTGAGGCTTTGTCGACCTACGCCTTAGTTTGATTACTTTCTCTGCCCAATTCTGCTCCATCCCTCACCACCCTTTTCACAGATGCTAATCCCTAATAAACCTTTTGCATCCCAAAGTCCATCTCCAATTCTGCTTTCAGGGAATCTGACATGCTACAAGGGGACATTCACTTTAATAGATATTATAATATAAAGCCATAATAATAAAATGACCATGGCACTAGAATATGAAGAGGGAGATCATGGAAAATAGTATGTTTGTGGCCACTAACGTTAAGAAGAGTCTTTTTTCCATAAGCCTGTAGAGTAATATTCTATGTTGATCTGTATCCTGACCTATTTACCTGAACACATGGTATTATGTTCACCTGGTTTTCAGGAAAAAACAAACAAACAAGCAAACAAACATACAGTTCACTATTGTCTTTGTTAGGTTAGTGTAAGAAAAAAAAATCACCAGAAAGGAGTTATTTATAACTAGATAGCAAATGAAGGTTGTTTCCATGGAAAATTTGTTTCAATTTTTAAGCCTGTAAAGGTATAAAATGCATCTGAGTTAGGCAAAAGGAAAGTGTTTAAAACCAAAGGAAATCTTCAGAGGTGCCTGGGTGGCTTAGTCGGTTAAGCATCCGACTTTCGCTTAGGTCATGATCTCGCAGTTCGTGGGTTTGAGCCCCGCGTCGGGCTCTGTGCTGACTGCCAGCTCAGAGCCTGGAGCCTGTTTCAGTCTGTGACTCCCTCTCTCTCTGACCCTCCCCTGCTCACGCTGTCTCTCTCTCTCTCTCCTAGGAATAAATAAAAAAACATTAAAAAAATTAAAAAAAAAAAGGAAATCTTCAAAGAAAAGTTTAGTTTGAGTAAGAAAAGGAAAGTTTGCTAAAATCACAGAAAGTCCTTCAATATCCTCAGTGACCTTTAGCAAAATGTGCAAAATTCGTATCTGACCCTTTTCCTATCTAACAAAAATGACTCCTTCTTACTGAACAATCACTCTATATTGTTTCATTTCATCTTTGAAAGACTGGATATACAGAGCCCACTGTGCACCAGCTACCCAAACAAATGGATGACTTGCTCTCGTCAATGAACTGATTGTGAGAAGAAGTGATACACATAGCTTCTAAGCCAGGTTATTTTCATGGGTCTGAAAATGCAGGTGCAGAGGCATTAGAGATTTAAATTATCTTCAAGTATGGAAGCAGAACAGTTAGAGCCTGGTATGAAATCACATCTACTCACTCGTTATACAGTGGTCTTTCTCTCTTTCTTTCTTTCTTTCTTTCTTTCTTTCTTTCTTTCTTTCTTTCCTTTTCTTTCTTTCATGTTTATTTTTAAGAGAGAGAGAGAGAGCAAGAGCAAGAGTGAGAGAGAGCAAGCGAGAGACAGAGAGAGAGAGAGAGAGAGAGAGAGAGAGAATGAGTTGGGGGAGGGGCAGAGAAAGAGGGAGACAGAATCTGAAGCAGGCTCCAGGCCCTCCCTGAGCTGTCAGCACAGAGCCCCACACAGGGCTCAAACTCATGAACCACAAGATCATGACCTGAGCCAAAGTCAGACATCTTACCGACTGAGCCACCCAGGCGCCCCTACAATGGTCTTTCAATACTGGCCTCCAAGAGTACTAGATGTGATATGATATGATATGATATGATATGATATGATAGGTTATTATAAAAAATAGTTTCATCATTGTAGGCAAAGCTTAATTATCTTTTGCAGATAATACAGTAATTATTACTACCAAAAAAGCCACAAAACAGGTGTCTTAAGTGCCTATCAGTTTAGGGGAAAAAATCAGAGTTATTTATATGAATTTGTGGAATAATGATACTATTTATTGAGTGAGGACTCCAAGTTAAATCCTGAGCTAAGCACTTTACCTGCTTTATTTTATTTAATATTTAAAACAATTCTATACAATAGGTACTATTTTTTAAAATATTTTATTTATTTCTGAGAGAGAGAGAGGCAGCGTGATCAGGGGAGGGTCAGAGAGAGAGGGAGATACAGAATCTGAAACAGGCTCCAGGCTCTGAGCTAGCTGTCAGCACAGAGCCTGACGCGCAGCTCGAACCAATGAACCGTAAGATCATGACCTGAGCCGAAGTTGGACGCTTAACCGACTGAGCCACCCCGGTGCCCCCAAAATAGGTACTATTTTAAAATCTCATTTTAGAGATGGGGAAAATAAAGCACACAGAGTTTAAATATCTTACTCATACAACAGGTAGATGGTAGATGGAAGAATTTGAACTCAAGAGATTCTAGTAATTTGGTTTTTTATCTCTTTTTCTGTAGTGCCTCACAGATCAAGGTAAATGCTAGCGTTGCTTTGTATATAACTAAAAGATAACCAAACTTCCTCTTTACTTAGTCTATATCAACTATACACTGTGCTATTGACATTTAACAAATGCTTACCCACTAAGTCTTTGAAGTTCTACATCACTTAATCAGAATGGCTGCATCTTCAGAGAACAAAAGCTCCTGGACTGACTAATACAGTTATTCTTGAAAGATGATAAAAACATTCAAACATATTTAATAATTCCACTAACCAATCCACACTCTTTAAAAAAATTCCCATTAATATTATTTTATTTGTGATTTCTCATTGAAATGCCTTTCCATAAGTTCAAATGCTGTCATTTGTCACCAAAGCCATGTTAATACCAAATGTCTTACACAATTACATATGCTTATGACTTACTATTTTGCCTGCAGCACAGGTCTGTAATATCTTCTCAAGCATTGTCTTATTGATCTTTAAGAGTTCTTTTCAAATCATTTGAAATGAAGAAATAACAAATTCCAAAGCATACACTGTGGAAGACTTGAAATACTGTAGATAAACTGGTACACCATAAAACACAGGACAGCTCTTCTGTTCATGGAATGGGTGACACTTCACATTCATTGAAAGAGAATAAGTATACTCAAATGATGAATGACATTTTGATCTTTTACACACATTCATTTAAAAAAAAGAAAATAGAATTTCCACTAGTTGTTTGCAGTTTATGTAATCTTAGCATAAAAAATTCCCCCTTATAACTTGTTTTGAAAATTACTCTGTAACATCTCTCTGAAAGCTTTCATGTTTTCAATCAGTCTTCCCCAGATGCTCTCCTAGATGCAGTGTTAAGGATGCCAATAAACTCTAGGTGTTCCGAACAGTGATGTTACTGCACAAATGCTCTTTTATCCTGTGTGACACCGTGGCTTCTGGCAAACTCTATTGGTCAGTTCTTTGATCTATCACCCTTCGAGAATCTTGAAAACCATCATCATCACACTTTTGAAATCTGTTGGACTCTGCTTTGATAATGCTTTATGACCTTCAACAAGTCACTGATTCTTCTAGCCCTCATTCTCTACTTCTTTAAGAGGAGAGAAGGTTGGACTAGGTACTCCCAACTTTCCTTCGAGCTTGAGTTGTCTTAAGTTGTTAAGATACATCAATGTCAAGTGCTTGAAATTTTCAAATAATTTTCATCTTCAGGTTTTAATAAAATACCACAGTCCATAAAAAAATATGGCAAAATTGTGTAGTATGATATATTATGCAAAATAAGTATATTCAACTTTGGATGAACCCACACATTTTAATTAGATGTAATTAACATTATAGTAATAGAATTATAGTTAATTATAGTAAAATAATATAATTAATTTTAGAGTAACTGATTTTTGTTCTTCACACGTGTGTAACACATTCAGAGTTTAAGACATTAGGAGTTTTCCTGGAAGGAAGTAGTATATGTAGGAAATTTATGCATACCTCTTGGTGAAAGCCGTTTAACCCAGTAACACCAATAGTAACACCAAAACAACAATGAACAGCAGTAAGTTTCAAAACAATAAAATTATAAAATAAATTTCACGTATCCGCATAGCAGGTGTTGTATCACCAAAACAGAGGAGTCTTTAATAGCATCCCCACAGGGTTCTCGAAATGGCAGACATTTGCACCCATATGAAAACTCCTAAGGTACAGGAGGAAAAGAACAAAATTTTAATATAGATTATATTAATAATAGTGAAAAAATAAAACCAAACTAATGTGTGACAAAGAGAATTAGTTATGTATATAATGAGGCCCCCTGTAATGGATAACCATATAGCCTCTACAAAGTATGTTCTAGAATATTGGTTTACAGTGTGGCACAATATGTTGTTTACTGCACGCTTCTGGTTCTCTCTACTTCTGGACATGGTAGCATTGCATTTCCCGGACCCCTCGTGGTTGTTTGTGGTCACGTGACTCATGCTGGTGAGTGAACAGATTGTGATAGAACTTCCAGGCCAGGTCATTTGAATGTAGATGCAACACCCCGTTAGTCATTTTCCGTCCTATTGAACGGCAGCCAGAAACATTGGAGGTGGCAGCTACCCCGTCAGCTTGGATCCTTGAGTAAGTCTGATGAGGTGAGCCATTCTGTGTTCTGCTAACTTTCAATGAACATATAATATGAGCAAGTATTGTTCTTAAAACACTGAAATTCTGGGATTGGCTATTACCTCAGTGTAAGTGCATGGTGTGTGAAATTTTCACAAACTGAACACAGCCGTTCACAAATTGAACATGTAGATCAAGCTTGGGCACAGTAACTGCACACCCTTTCCCACAAAGGAACTATCTTGACTTCTAACAGCATAGATTAGTTTTACTCGTTCTTATACATTGAAAACTAATTATACAATAGGTAATTTGGTGATTTTTTTGCTTCTTTTGTTGAATATCGCACTTGTGAGATTCATATATGTTGCAACATGGGTTTGTGTGCATTCATTCTCATTGATATAAGTACTGTTCATTGTGTGAATGCATTAAATGCTATCCATTTTACTGTTTGTGGGTGTTTGGGTAGTTTCCAATATTTGATTATTACAAATAAGCCTCCAGTGAATATTCTGGGACATTTTTTAAGTGTATCTATTTATTTCGAGAGAGAGACAGAGAGACAGAGAGAGGCAGGGATGAGCAAAGAGAGAGTGAGAAAGAGAGAATCCCAGGCAGGCTCCTTACTGTCAGAGCAGAACATGATGCTCTGAATCATGAGACCATGACCTGAGCCGAAGTTGGATGCTTAACCAACTGAGCCACCTGGGTGCCCCAGGGATATATCTTTTGTTGAACATATTTCTGCATTTTTGTTGGATACATAGCTAGGAGTAGAATTACTGGATCATAGAGTATGCTTATGTTCAACTTTACTAGATAGTGCCAAACAGTTGTCTAAAAATACTTGCACCAGTTCACATTTTCACCATCAGTGTAGGAATGTTCTGGGTGCTCCATTTGGCTTGTTTTTCATTTTTTCGTTTTAGACCTTCTGTAGATAACTAGCAATGTTGATCACTTTTTCACATATTTATTGGTCGTTTCAGTACTTTTTTTTAAAGGTGACTGTTCAGCTTTTGCCTATCTTTCTAGTGGGTTGCCTTTGTATTTCTTTACATGTTTATTCCTTATTTATGAAATTGCGTTTTACACATAAGTACTTTATATATTCTGGGTATGAGTCTTTTGTGGAATATGTGTATTGTGAATATTTTCTTTTATTCTGTGCATTGCTTTTTCATTCTCATAATGGTATTATCTTGTTAAACATAAGTTCTTAATTTTAATATAGCCCCCATGTATCCATTTTTGTTCTTTTGGGTTTGTGTGCTTATGTCTTAGTTTTTAACCAACGGAGCCACTCAGGCACCCCTCATATGTCTTAGTTGTTATTAAAGTTTTGCCTACTCTAAGGTGAAGGAGATGTTCTCTTCTAAGAATTCAAGTGTATCTTTCACACTTGGATCTATAAGCCACTTGGAACTGATTTTTGTGTGATAGCAATCAAGATACAATTTTTTCCATGATGTTACCCAATTGCCTAAATACTATTCAGTGAAAGATTATCTTTTCCTCAGTGACCTGTAGTGCCATCTTTGTCCTAAAACAGCTGGCCATATATGTGTGGGTCTGTTTCTGACCTCTCAATTATGTTCCACTGTTCAATTTCTTGGTATACAATACACACTGTATTAATTACTATACCTTTGTAATAGGTCTGGACATCAGGTGGTGTGAGTCATCTAGTATTATTTTTGTTCTTCGAGATTGCCTTGGCTATTCTTAGCCCTTTGAATACCATCTGAATTTTATTTTATTTTTTAAAAATGCTTATTTATTTATTTTGGGAGAGAGAGAGTGTGTGTGTGAGCGTGTGTGGGGGAGGGGTAGAGAGAGAGAGAGAGAGAAGGAGAGAGAGAATCCCAAGCAGGCTCCACACTCAGCATAGAGCCTGATGCAGGGCACGACCTGATGACTATGAAACCAGACCTGAGCTGATATCAAGAGTCAGCCGCTCAACCAATTGAGGCACCCAGATACCCCACCATCTGAATTTTAGAATCAGACTGTTGATTTATACACACACACACACACACACACACACACACACACCTGCTGGAGTTTGATTAGGATTGCTTAAATTTTCAGATTAATTTGAGGAAATTGACCTTAACAATATTGAGTCTTCCAATCCATGAACATAATCTATCCTTCCATTTATTTAGCTATTTAAAAATGGACTCTGCAATATTCTGTAATTTTCAATGTAGAAGTTTCACATATCATTCATTAAATTTATTCCAAAGTATTTGATTGTTGGATTTTTAAACAATTTCATTTTGTGTTTGTTTAATGCTGGTACACAAATATAACTTTTTAATACAACCTTTTTGCTTTGGAATAATTTTATACTTACAGAAAAGTTGCAAAGGCAATACCCTTCATCCAGCTTACCTTGATGTTAACATGACCATGGTGCATTTGTCAAAACTAAAAATTAACATTAAAACAATATTATTAGCTAAACTACAGACTTTATCTAGATTTTAGCAGTTTTTCCACTGCTGTTCTTTTTCTATTTCAGAGTCCAATTAAGAATGCTACAGTGCAGGGATGCCTGGTTGGCTCAGTCGGTTAAGTGTCTGACTTTGGCTCAAGTCATGATCTTGTGGTTCATGAGTTCAAGTCCTGTGTTGGGCTCTGTGCTGGGAGCCTGGAGCCTGCTTTGGATCTGTCTCCCTCTCTCTCTCTGCCTCTCTACTGCTCACACTCTTGTCTCTCTCTCTCTCAAAAATAAACATTAAAAAATTTTTTTTTTAAAAAAGAACCCCACATTGCATTTAGTCATGTCTCCTCCAGTGTGTGATGGTCTTTCCTTGTTCTTCATGACCTTGAAACTTTTGAAGAGTAACTGGTCAAATATTTTGTAGAATGTCCGTAGGTTGGATTTGTCTAATGTGTTCTCATGATTAGACTGGGGGTATGGGACTTGGGGAAGAAGACCATACAGGAGAGGTGCTCTTCTCATTGCATTAACTCATAATAGGATGAAACACAGGATGATGTTAGCCTTGATGACCGCATTAAGATGACATCTGCCAAATTTATTTATTAATTTATCTGTTCATGGACACGTAGGTTATTTCCAGTTTGGGCTTGTATTAGTTTGCCTGGGCTGCCATAAAAAAATACCACAGACTGAATGACTCACACAACAGAATTTTTTCTCACAGCTCTGGAGGCATCCTACAAGTTTTTATATTTTGTGTTGTCATTTTGACTATGTTCAAGCCTTCTCTAATTTACCTTTTGAGTTTTCCTTTTTTATTAATGTTTATTTATTTTTGAGAGAGAGAGAGAAAGATGGAGCATAAGTGGGGGAGGGGCAGAAAGAGAGAGAGA
Organism: Hyaena hyaena; assembly: GCF_003009895.1. Classification (NCBI taxonomy): domain Eukaryota; kingdom Metazoa; phylum Chordata; class Mammalia; order Carnivora; family Hyaenidae; genus Hyaena; species Hyaena hyaena. The sequence goes on along the minus strand of NW_024080676.1, from coordinate 4,365,919 downwards.
CACAGAATCTGAAGCAGGCTCCAGGCTCTGAGCTGTCAGCACAGAACCCAAAACAGGGCTTAAACCCACAAACTGCGAAATCATGACCTGAGCCAAAGCAGGATACTTAACTGACTGAGCCACCCAGGTGCCCTTGATTTCTCCTTTGACCTGTAGGTTATTTAGAAGTGTATTATTTTGTTTCCAAAAATTAGTTTTCCTATAGATCTTTCTGTTATTACTTTCTAATTTAATCTCATAGTAGTCAGAGAATATATTGTATGATTTTAATTTTTTTAATTTATTAAGACTTGTTTTGTGATCCAGAATATGGTCAGTCATGGTTAGGTTCAATGCATTCTTGAGAAGAATGTATATTCTGTTGTTGAGTGGAGTCAAATAGGTGGATGGTACTGCACAGTTCAGCTACCTTCTTGCTTATTTTTTGTCTACTTAATTACTGAATCTACCTAATTATTGAATTAAGGGTGAGGTGCCCTAAAGGATTATTGAAATCTCTGGTTACAGTTGTGGATTTGTTCACTTGTCTCATGGTTGTGGTCTTTACATGCCCAGAAATTGTTAACCATGCCAGCTACAGCATAGAAAGGGACAAATATATGCTCCAGCTGATGTTATCATGCATCATAGAGAATTCACCCTTTCATTTGTTGGGCTGATAGAGGAGGGGGTTGATCACCTCTTTTATTTTCCTTTTTCCTTTTCCTTTTTCGAGAGAGAGTGAGAGCCCATGAGCCAGGGAGAGGGGCAGAGGGGGGGGGAGAGAGAGAGAGAGAGAATCTCAAGCAGGCTCCCTGCTCGGCATGGAGCCTGACTCCGGGCTCAATCCCGTGACTCTGGGATCATGACCTGAGCTGAAATCAAGAATCAGACACTCAACTGACTAAGCCACCCAGGTGCCCCTAATCATCTCATTTTGAACTGGGACTGAGGGTAGGCATGGTGGAAGTGGGTTACAGTTTTGCTTAGAGTTAGCCTATGTCTGATTTATCTTTCCTAAGGGAAGACCTTTCAGGGCTTTTAATTGAGAAACAGAAATTTGCTTTCTGGGAGGTTTTCTGGAGGTTGGATTCTGCCCAAAAGAGGTTTTCAGCCTCCCGTGGCCAGCATCTTCAAAATTTGGCACATACCTTAAGGGGATATGGAGTCTAGAAGATTTCATTTGACCCTTCAAATATCCAATGTCTTTCCACAACTCCATATACCAAAATATCTGCTGATTTACCTGCTTCCTTCCCTGGGACCTTCAGCTCCAGGGCCAATCCTGGATTCTCAGCCTCTGGCCACAGTCAGTTAGTGCTCCCCAGGGCAAATTATCTGTAAGTCCTCAGTGTCATTCAGTACTCCTAAAGTCATCAACTCATCTATTTTGGTTCAGTCCCACTGTACTGTTGTTTCTCTTTTCTTTCCGTGTGTGTGTGTGTGTGTGTGTGTGTGTGTGTGTGTGTTCTGCTTTTCAAATTTAGATCTGAATCTTTACTCAAATGTACACTTTTCCCTGCTTACCGTGATTTCAGTATTTGGGGAATATATATCTGGATCCACTTTCAAATACATATTTTACCTTATTTACTATGAATACTCCACACAGCCCACAAATCATTTCTCAAACGAAGGTAAACATCAAGAGTTGCATGCTGTACCAACTGAACCAGCCATGTACTCCTCTTTTTCCTTTTTCTCTCTCTCTTTCTCCCTCTGTCCCTCTCCCCTGCTCATGGGTGCTCTCTCTTTCTCAAAAATAAAATTTAGCGGCACCTGAGTCATTCAGTTGGTTAAGCTGTGGACTCTTGATTTCAGCTCAGGTCAATGATCTCATGGTTCATGAGATCTAGCCCCACACAGAGCTCTGTGCTGACAGTGCACAGAGCCTGCTTCTGATTCTCTCCCTCCTCTCTCTGCCCTTCCCCAGCTCACACTTACTCTCTCTAAATAAAAAAAAATTTAACTATTTTGGTGAAGTTCTGCTGTGGAAGATCCTCTCAGATATTAATCCCAAACAGATTTATTCTGCCTTCAATCTTGAAAGATAATTTTCCTAGGTAATTAATTCAAAGTGGATAAATTTTTTCTGATTTCAGGTTAATAGTCAGGTTCTTTTGGCACTTGAAAAAGATTTATTGATCAGTATGTTTTCTAACCTAAATTGTTGCTGTGGAATCTGCAGTCAGGTGGTCATTCATTTCTAAAACATTTTTTTCTCCTAACCCACTTTTAAAATGCGTTTACTTTTGGGGTGCCTGGGTAGCTTAGTCGGTTGAGCGTCTAACTTTCGCTTAGGTCATGATCTTGTGGTTTGTGGGTTCGAGCCCCGCATCGGGCTCTGTGCTGACTGCCAGCTCAGAGCCTAGAGCCTATTTCAGTCTGTGACTCCCTCTCTCTCTGACCCTCCCCTGCTCACGCTGTCTCTCTCTCTCTCTCCTAGAAATAAATAAAACATTAAAAAAAATAAAATAAAATGTGTTTACTTTTGTGTTCTGGGGTTTTCCTATAAAGGATCTAGGTGCAGAGTTGGTTTTTTTGTTTGTTTGTTTGTTTGTTTGTTTTTAATAAAGCTTGTTATAAATCCTGTTTGGGGCAGTTATGGATTTATATCTTTTGTTGGAATTGAAAAATTATCATATATTAACTTATCAGTGATTTCTTCTCCTCTGTTCTCACTCATTTATCCCCCAGGAATCCATAAACTAGATTTATTATTCTTATGTTTCTCAATCTCAGTTTCAAAATGTCCAACCCCTTGTCCTCTTGCATTACATTCTGGGTGATTTATTTCGGTCCAACTTCTATTACATCCTTGCCTAACTGCTGTTTGACACATGGCTTTATGAAATTTTAAAATGTCAACTATTATACATATATATTGTTTTATTTTATTTTATGAATTTTGGGGGGAGCCTGGGTGGCTCGGTCAGTTAAGCCTCCGACTTCAGCTCAGGTCATGATCTCATGGTTCATGAGTTCGAGCCCCTCATCGGGCTCTGAGCTAGCTCAGAGCCTGGAGCCTGCTTCAGATTCTGTGTCTCCCTCTCTCTCTCTGACCCTCCCCTGCTCACGCTGTCTCTCTCTCTCTGTCTCTCTCTCAGAAATAAACAAAAAACATTTCTTTTTAATTTTTATTTATTTCTAGGAGGGAGAGAGAGAGACAGCGTGAGCAGGGGAGGGTCAGAGAGAGAGGGAGTCACAGACTGAAACAGGCTCCAGGCTCCGTGTTGGCAGTCAGCACAGAGCCCGACGCGGGGCTCGAACCCACGAACCGCGAGATCATGACCTAAGCGAAAGTCAGACGCTCAACCAACTAAGCCACCCAGGCGCCCCAACAAAAAACATTTTTCAAAAGTTTAAAAAAGAATTTTTTAAGTTTATGTATTTCATTTTGGGATTGTGAGTTCAAGCCTCAAATTGGACATACAGCTCACTTGAAAAAACAAAAACGAAGTAGCTTTCAGGATTCTAACTTCTGTCCATATGGGAGGCTAGACACTATAGAGAATTCCATTACTCTAAAACAAGGAGATTCTGGAAGAGGTTAAGTTTTTAAATACATCATGGGGTTGCAAGAAATAAAGAAAATCTTCAAGTTGTCTGTAATAAAAAGTAAGCTGAAACCAGGATGGGAGTATGAACTTAGAGAAGCTTGGAAGTTGTATTTCCCTCAGGGTAAATGTGTACAAATCTGTGTATCAATTGATCAGAGACCAAACTTTGGGCTAGTTCCAAATAGATTTCTTGAACCTGAGATTCCTAAATAAGGAAAGACATTTTAAAAAAGCTAAGTAGTCCCAAGATGACAGTTCTTGTTGGCTCCTAGTAGAAGCATCAAAAAAACCAAACCAAAACAAACCAAAAAAAACTCTGTTGAGGCCTGTAGGCTCTCCAAAGACAAATACACATAATCCTACAATTGGAGATTGACAACGTAAGAGAAAATAAGCCACTATGACTAATAATCAGAAAAAGAAATGACAAATTTAGACCTCCATGGCTTTCAGATATTGGAATTATAAAATCAAAATTAAAAATAACTTTGTATGAAATTTTAAAATGGAATTACAAAAATGATCGAGCCAACGAGAAACTATCAAAAGTAACTGGGAATTTTTGAAATAGAAATAGAGTGTTCTTGAAATGTATATTGAAAATTCAATTGTTGGGGCACCTGGGCGGCTCAGTGGGTTGAGAATCTGACTCCTGATTTTGGCTTGGGTCATGATCCCTGGGTTGTGTGATCGAGCCCACAGTTGGGCTCTGCACTGAGCATGGAGGCTGCTTAGGTCACCGTAGGAAGAACTGAGAGCCAAATGTGCCCAGCCCAGCTGGAAGCACCTTGTTTATCTTCTGCTCTCTGTTACTGATTAACAGTAAGCCCCCTCTTGCCACACCCTCTTGCACAAACACAATTAAATTTTAAAATAACATGACTTTAGGAAGAACTGGACAAAGTATAGGTACTTAGTCAGCAGTCAGTAGGTGGGAATTGGTGGGGTATAAGCAACAATCATCACTGGGAATCAGAAAACAATCAGAAAAACTGTACTCATTTATTTTGACAAAGAATCAGATCCAACTTCTCCCCCTAGAGTGGAGGAAGATAGGGTGCCTTCAGAGCTAGATGTAGGAACCTGTTTAGAATACCAAACACAGGATCAAAACCTGATCGCATGGAATTTGAACTTTCTGTCACAAACTTTCATGGAATCTCCTTTGGCCATGCTCAAGAGATGTCTGAAACTCAGAAGCAGAGTAGGATTGTGAGGAAGGCACTAGAGAGGCAGGTAGGGGCTGTAGTTTTAGTTTAGCTCCCCATGTACGTTTTCCTGATATTCTGGGCCTTTCCCAGAAGGATCTCCCCAGGATGTTAACATGCTTTATGAAAAAATGGTCTGGGTAACCAATATTTCCCAGCCTATCATATGTGAACGACTGGTGTTAGATGAGATGACTTTGGGAAGTTATTAGATGAAATTAACATTTTTTCATTCTAATTAACTTTGGCAAATAGTCTTAATTTTCCATTTATAGTAGTGATATCAAATGCTCTTTAGAATGTATTTTTTAGGGGTGCCTGGGTGGTTCAGTCCGTTGGGCGGCTGACTTCGGCTCAGGTCATGATCTCATGGTTCATGGGTTCGAGCCCCGCGTCGGGCTCTGTGCTGACAGCTAGCTCAGAGCCTGGAGCCTGTTTCAGAGTCTGTATCTCCCTGTCTCTCTGACCCTCCCCTGCTTGTGCTGTCTCTCTCTCTCTCTCTCTCTCTCTCAGAAAGAAAAACTAAGTTAAAAAAATAGAATGTATTTTTATTTTTTATCTTTTTTTTCTAATTAATTAGTGTATTTTTTTAAACTTTTTTTTTTTCTTCCTGAGAGAGAGACAGCGTGAGCATGGGAGGGTCAGAGAGAGAGGGAGACACAGAATCCAAAGCAGGCTCCTGGCTCCAAGCTGTCAGCACAGAGCCTGTCACAGGGCCTGAACCCACGAACTGTGAGATCATGACCTAAGCCGAAGTCAGCCGCCCAACTGACTGAGCCACCCAGGCGCCCCTAGAATGTATTTTTTAAAAGGTGAGTCGATTGAAAAAAAAAAAAAGAATAAGTCAGTAATAGTACAGACTGTCTGAAAATATGGCAAAGGGCATGAAGGTGATAACACATATGACTGAAATTTGGTAAAAGTTGTTAAACCAAATCAAACTAGCTTATGGCAAGACTTCTCAGAGATTTTGTCATGCTGATGAACATTTTGCCTCTTCAAGAAGTGATTTGGCACCAAGCATTTCTTTAACTCATTTGACTATAGAATCTCTCTCTTCTTGAAAATAACAGGGTGCCTTGTAAATCTCCTAAATTGGAGATTTCATTTCAGAAAAGACTGTTGAGAAATGTGGAGGTGGCTTTGGAATCTGACCTTTTTAGGATCTTGGCTCCTTCTCCTCTATGTTTGATATTAAGTCTCAGCAGAAAGTCCAAGGATGGGGCTGGGGAAATGGGCATTAAAGGAGGTTTACAAAACAGTTAAAAGCACATTAGCCCCTAAATGCAGTGTAGTACCCTGGATCCTGGAACTGAAAAAGGGTATTAGCTGGGAAAAAAAATAACTATTGAAATAAAAATCTGGCATTTAGTTAGTACTAGTTATGGCTACTGACATATAGTCTACAGTTTCATTAATAATAATGTACTAAGGTTGGTTTCTTAGTTTTGACAATGTGCTAAGTAATGTAAGATGTTAACAATACGGGAAGCTAGGAGCTATGTCAGTAGGCTGTGGACAGAGCTGCGGGGTCTAGTCGGCAAAGCCACTAAGCCCGGCGGTAATGTTTCCTACTCCTTTGCCTGGTCTTGTGCTGCCCCGCATGAAAGGACAGGCCTGAACTCAAGAGCAAGAGGAATCACATTCACTCACCAAATTCTAGCTTAGGTACTTTCTTTTTTTTTTTTTTTTTTTTATGTTTTATTTATTTCTAGGAGGGAGAGAGAGAGAGACAGTGTGAGCAGGGGAGGGTCAGAGAGAGAGGGAGTCACAGACTCTGAAACAGGCTCCAGGCTCTGAGCTGGCAGTCAGCACAGAGCCCCACGCGGGGCTCGAACCCACGAACCGCGAGATCATGACCTAAGCGAAAGTCGCTTAACCGACTAAGCCACCCAGGCGCCCCTAGCTTAGGTACTTTCATGTGCTTTCGGTGGTGCCAAACTTGGCCCAGGAAGGAGGCCCTGGGACCAACAAAAGGAGGGGCGTTTTCCATCCTTCTCTCTCACATTCTGTTCTGGTTACTCAGCCCTCCCAGACACAGCATATCCCCTACAATGTTCTTCAACTTCAAATTAAATTTAGGGCCATAGTCCCGTTGGGGCAGGGAAGGTAAAATTTTCTAGACTGGGGACCTGCATGTGCTCTCCTCTCTGAGTGGACAGCTGCAGTCAGATTTGGCCATAAAATAATCAGTGGGGTTGGTGGACAAGGCAGGTAGATTGGACGGAGGAATGTTCTGGATGAAAGAGGCGGTGGTTCTGTAACTCTGCTAACTTTCCCAGAGCCTCTGTCCGGGTGATAAATGGGTGGAGAAGAGAGAGAAGTAACTACTTACTTCCATGTGCAGACAGACACTGACCTTTATTACAGGCTTATCACAAAAGTCTACAAGTTTTTATATTCCATTCCATGACAAAGTTATTACGGGGAGAGAAGGAAAGCAAGACCTAAGGGGAACCGAAAGGGAGATAAGCATGAACAGAAACAATTATGAAGGCCCTCTCTTAAGTGCTCTTCTTGGAGAATCCTGGTCCACCTAAAATGTTAACACAGAATTTTCAAGATAAAATTTCTTCACATCAATACTAATTAACGTAGATGTATGTAATCATATGATTGTTCTCCTGTGTCAATGTGGTGAGAAGGAAGGAGAAGGACATTGGGAAAACCTGGTTTGGACAATGCACTTGACTGAGAAATAAATATAAGTGTATTCAGAATAACATATAGGCAAGATTTCACTGTCTTTTCCACCTGCTTGGAGACATTCTATTGCTTCTTTATATATTAATTTGTTTCTAGCTATTTAACTAAAACCACTTATTAATTTCAATATTTTTAACCAGTTTCTCTTTAGTTTCCTAGTACTAAAACTATCATCTAGAAAACTATCATCTACAAATAATTTTTGCTTCTTCCTTTTGATGTTAATTCCTCTTATTTCTATTTCATATCTTACTGCATTAGGAAGAATTTTCAAAATAGTAGATGATGACAATAATAGCAGTCATCATCATCATCGTGATCATTATTTTAAAAGGAGCGCCTCTCGTATTTCCCCTTTAATTTTATTTGATTTGGATGAACTGTTCTTTATCATATCATACCATTTTCCCACATAACAATTCGTTGTTCCCCTCTCTACCAATTTAACTCCTACCCATCTACAAAGATCATATGCCATCCTGTTACTCTTATGATGTCTGTGTATACAAAACTATGAGTAAATAAACACCCAGCTAATCTTAGTGTAGTTTTTTACAATTCACAAAGGACTCTCATATACAGATTCTCACTTAACGCTCTCGACAGACTATGGAGTAGGTATTGCTAGGACTTTAACATATAACAAAATTCAGTCTTTGTGTGGCTGAGCAACCACAGTTAAGAATGTACAGTTAACGGGGCGCTTGGGTGGCTCAGTCGGGTAAGCCTCCAACTTTGGCTCAGGACATGATCTCACAGCCTGTGGGTTTGAGCCCCGCATCAGGTTCTGTGGGCTCTGTGCTGACAGCTCGGAGCCTGCAGCCTGCCTCGGATTCTGTCTCCCTCTCTCTCTCTCTGCCCCTCCCCCACTCGCACTCAGTCTCTCTGTCTCTCGAAAATAAATAAACATTAAAAAAAAAAGAACTTACAGTTAAAATGCTTACAGTTTTGGATTTTAGGGAAAAGAAGTTTGTATCTCAAAGGAACTGCAACAGTTGAGACAGTCCAAAGTGTCACGTCCAACTTGCAAAATAAGGTACTGAAAAGCAACTTCTAGGCTCAGCAAAAGTCAATGGACTCAACCTAAAATCCTGTGGACTCACCAAATAAAGACATTTGGGTAAAATTAGCAGCAGAAAATACTCTTCTTCTTGGGTTATTGCTGTCACAGTGGCATCCATTTATTCTCATTCTGAAATGTAAAGATCAGAAAAAAGATCTCACCAATCATTTGCAAGGTTGAACTTCGATGGTCCTCCCATCAGTTATTGATCTTGGGCTAGACCTCTTATCTATGGGATGGGTGAATAATGGGGTGAGTCAGGGGTGGTAATATTCTCACCTTGCCAACCCCACAGTACTATAGTTGAGCCTGAAATAAAGTATCAGAGACAATACTTCCAAACGGTAGTAGGCTGAAAAGTATTCTTTTAACCTTCTAATATACGGCCCACCGTCCAGATAGATTATGAGCTCTTTAATGTAGCGTATCTGTCTTGTTGCGTTTCCCACCTGTTACCTCTGAACATCGTTTAGAAGATTGTTTCAGTACATGTTTGTAAAGTACTTTGTTTTTGTTGTGGCAAAATATACATACCATAAAATTTACCATCTGAATTATTTTTAAGTGTACAGTTCAATGGCATTATGTACATTTCCATCGTTGTATATCTTTCAGCATTATTCATCTCTACAAATTTTTCATCATCCTTAACCTGAAACTCTGCACACATTAAACAATAACTCCCTCTTCTCCCCTCGCCGGAGGCCCTAACAACCACCATTCTACTTTGTGTCTCTAGAAATTTGACTATTCTAGGTATCCTGTATAAGCGAAATCATACAATATTTGTTCTTTTGTGTCTGGTTTCTTTCACTTAGCATAATGTCTTCATGGTTCATCCATGTTGTATATATATTTTTTAAAGTTGCACATGTTGTATATTTTTAAAAGATAAACTCTTTTTATTCCATACCTCCCAATTTTGACTTGAAATAGACTGAAATGAAAGTCACAAAGAAAAAGGCAGAAAGCTTCAGAGGTTTTAGTGAAGGAGAATGGAGAGATAAATTAGCGTTCTCTAGATCAAAAAAGAATGGACCAAGGATGTGGACAAGAGTAGGCAATGAGTGGGTGATGGAGAGAAAGGGAACAATTTAGAGGAAGCTGTGTCATCCCTGCTTCTCCCCAAGAAAGCCCCCTAGGTCCACTTGCAAAGCTTCAGTTAGATCAGGGGTTTGCATCCTGGGGTCTATGAGACCCTAGAAGGTCCATGGATGGACTTTGGGGGTGTGCTTTCTAAGGTTGTATGTATTATTTTGAGCATGTTTGTATTTGGGGAAATTTGGGAATTCATAATTTCATTAAATACTCTTTTGGAGATCCATAATCCATAACAAATGGTTATTGCAGGAAATATATACATATATATGGGTTTTACTTTGGAGTGATGGCAATGTCTTGGAACTAGATAGAGGTGACCATTGCACAACATTCTGAATGTACTAAATGCCATAAGATGAGTAATTTTACATTATGTGAATGACACGTCAATAAGTGACTTAAAAGAAATATGGATCAATGCTGATGACGGCCATCACAACCTCTTTTCTGAGCATCAGTCTCTCACATAGAACTGCTTACGGAAACTCCACTGAGATGGCCCACAGGAACACCCAACTCCAGAATTCATTTTTTCCCTCCCAACACCTGCTCTTTCTCCTCTTTTCTCTGTTTGGGTAACAAGTGCTACCACCATGATCAGTGACCTGGGAGCAATCCTTGACATCACCTGTTCCTTCTTCTTGCCTTTCCTTTCACATCCATTCTCTGTCTCCTATTGACACTGCCTCCTAGACATGACTCAAGTTTATATGCACTTCCCTCTATCCTTACTGCCACAGCCCTAGTTTGGGCAACTGTCAGCCCTCCCCTAGCAGTTCAGTACCTCCTAACCAATCTCCTAGCACCCATCTGTTCACTTAGGAATGCTTCCAGCTGCAAGTAACAGAATATCCTACTCAAAATGGATTATAAAATGGAATTGATTCCCTGCATATTACAGAAAAATCTAGAGATAGACTCTTGTGGCTTTGCTTCAGTAAACTTGTCAGGGCTGTCATCTCCATTAGTCTTGGCTTTTTCTCTCAGGCTTATTTCATGAGATAAGGCCTCACATCAATGTTCAAGGGGTAGGAAGAAAGCAAAAAGGCAGTGCCCTAACTTTTCATTAGTATAGCCAAAGTTTTCCCAGAATTCTTTGGGAGACTTTCCCTTAGGTCTCTTTAGCCACATTTGGGTTCCTGACCCCAATCACCACACCTACCTACAAGGGTGGCTGAGAAATGGGACATAGGTTGGCTCAGACCAGGGGACTGCCTGTGTTTGTTTGGCCCTTGAACTAAGAACAGGTTTTATGTTTTTAAGGATCTATTAAAAAACAAAAAACACAAATGAATACTCAACAAAGGCCCATGAAGCTTGAAGTATTTATTATCTGTTCTTTACAGGAAAAGGTTGCTGACCCATAGATTAGATAAAATAGAATTTCCTAAATTGTAAACCTTATTTTATCATTCCTCAGTTTAAAAATCCTTCATTCTCTCTCCCTCACTCTGTGCCCCTCCCCTGCTCACGCTTTTTTCCCTCTCCCTCAATATAAAAAAATAAACTTAAAAAAAAAAATCTTCAGTGATCCCAAGGATGAAGTGGATTTTAGCCTTGTCCTTAACAGCCTCTGCCTGATTCTGCTTACCTTTCCAATATTATTTCCACCTTATACTCTATGGTCTAGTCATACTAGACTATTTTCTTGTAAGTTTCTCTATTAGTTTCCTATTGTTCTTGTAACAAATTACCATAAATATCATGGTTTTGAACACCATAAATGTATTATCTTACAATTCTGGAGTCAGAAGTTCAAAATGGGTTTTTCTGGGCTAAAATCAAAGTGTTAGCAGGGCTGTGTTCCTTCTGGATGCTCTACAGGAGAATCTCTAGAAAAGTTCCCTTGCCTTATCCAGTTTCTAGAGGCTTCCTTCATTCCTTAGTCCATGGCCTCTTTTCCCATTTGTACAGCCAGCACTGTAGCATTTTTAAATCTCTCTCTGATTTTGATCTACTACCTCCCTCTTTCAAGTAAAAGGCCCAATGTAATGAGGCCACCCAGATAATCCCGGATAACCTCTCCATCTCAAGATCCTTCATTTAATTACATCTGCAAAACCCCTTTTGTCATGTAAGGTTACATATTTGAAGATTCCGGTGATGAGGATGTGAACATCTTTGGGGACCATTATTCCAGTGACCATAGTGTTTCACACTGCCCATTTGGGGTCTTTACATTTGCTGTTCTCTCTCCCTGAGAGAGGTTTTCCTCTGGCCTGGCTAAACCCAGATGACCCTTCAGCTCCAGCCTGGGTGACATTTCCTCTGGGAAGTTTTCCTGGTCCATTAGCGCTCAGTACTTCTCTGTCTTGGCAATGATCACACTATGTTCAAAAGCTTGGTTAAGCCTCAGTCTATCCTCCACCACACCACAGAAGGACAAAACCATGTTAGTGTTCCTTGGTGTTGCATCCTCAGCTTGGTGTCTGGTACATAATAGGTACCCAGCATGCATTTGTTAAGTGAATGAATAAATGAACAATGAACTTCTGAGAGAGAAAGGACTCTAGAATGCCAAGGTTCTAGGCTTTTCTTTCAGGGCCAACAAGACCACAGATGACTAAAGGAATGACCTGGTCCTCTGGATTTCTCCTGGGCCCCTAGTAACAAAGTCAAATAGCAAGATTAGAGCCAAAGCTGTGGAATTTCCCAACTAGTGTAGTATAATCAGACCTCAGTCACCAAATGACCTGAAAACCTTGCATCATCACCAATTTAGAACCAACCTTACATACCCACACAGCCTTCCCCACACCTCCTTCTCCCACATACACCACTACTTATAACTGTTGCAGAGCTCATTACCCTCCCCTAGATCACTAGATTCACCCCAGAAGCCGTAATTATTGCCTGCAGAGCCATCCAAATGCCCCGATACTTCCCTACTTGCTCTTTCTTGAAGGAGTCAGGGAGGCAATCATGAAACTAGCCCTTTGGCTCTGGACACTGTTTGTGATGCTTTGTGTTCTTATTGTTTCAGAGTCTTTATCAAATGCCTGTTTGTGTAGATATTAACCACAGTAAGAGAGACAGGCTTGGATGGACAAATATGATAGACTGATTTGGAGTCTGATAAACTAAAAGATTTCATATAGACTAATGGCTTTCAACCCCAGCTGCTCATTAGAATCAACTGGGATACTTTAAACAATGCCAGTATCTAGATCCCACACAAAACATTTACATCAGAATCTCTGGAGGAGGGCGTAGGCATTTGATGTTGTTGTTTTTAAGCCTCCCAGTTAGGGTCACCGACTGTCTCAATTACCTGAGAGCTAGAGTGTCCCTGGAACTGAGACTTCCAGTGCTAAACACAGGACACCCCCAGGTGAGTCAAGCTGGTCACACTATCAGGTGCAGCTAATGAGCATCTGGGGCTAGAACCACTGATACTGTTTCCACTGACCGAGGTGGTATGTTATGGTGGCTCTATGGTTGTCCCCAACTCACTTTGTGATGGTAAGAGCAAGGAACAAAGATCTTGATTTGAGTCCTGGCTTTGCCACTTATCTGGTGACCTCTGACAAGTAATCTAATCTCTCTGAAATTTGATTTCTTCCATCTGCAAAATGGTAATGATAAGACCTACCTCACTGAAGTATCCTAGCCATGGTTTGGTTCTGGATCACAAACAACATACACCACTTCTAGTTAATTCTAGAAGGGGAATTTATTAGAAGGAATTGGGATAGTTCAGATACTCACAGGGAAGGCTAGCACACACAGAGGGAAGGTCTGTTCAGGACACCACTGGCTGCTACATTCCTTGACTCTCAATGCCACTATTTCATGAACAATTTCTAATTGGCCAGAGACTTTGCAGTAATTCTCTCAAGAGTCAATGTTCCAGGCTGCCCATCTAACTGGCTATGCTAAGTCATACTTCACACTCTTAACTTTTGGGGTTGGGGAAGGGCCATTTAGCACACTTTTAAGAAAGGCCTGTGCAAGCACTTTAAACCCCTATGCATTGGGGGGCTCTCCAGGCTGTACAGTAAGATTGCCTGAGGAGCTTTTAAAAGATCAGAATCTCAAGGGTTGAGAGAGGGAAATCTCCTTTGGATATACTTTGTGATCCTTAATCTCCTCATATCTGAGAACTATTGTCCCAGAGGAACAGCTGGTCCTTCTCTATGTTGAAAAAGATTTGGGGAAGTCAGAGAAACCCTTCTCCTTCTATTGTTCCTGGGACAAGATAGAGTGGGGTCTTTTTGTTTTTATTTTATTTTGTTTTGTTTTTGAGAGAGAGGCGGGGAGAGAGAAAGAGAGGCAGAGAGAGAGGGAGAGAGAATCCCAAGCAGGCTCCAGTCGCAGAGAGGAGCCTGATTTGGGGCTGGATCTTACCCCCATGCGATCATAACCTGAGTTGAAATCAAGAGATGGGCCCTTAATCAACTGAATCGCCCTGGCACCCCAAGATAAGAGTGTTTTGAATCTTTACTATGTAATGCAAATAACAGCATAATATTGTAAATACAAAGAAAGAAATGATTTTACAGGACCTATTTGCCTAGTGATAGAGCAGCTAAAGTCTAGTCATAGATGAAAATGATTGTCATGACTTAGGAAATACATGTTTGCCTATGAGTCCCTGATTAACCCAAATTGGGTTAATTTGCCCAAGACATATTTTTGGGATCTGATAGGATTGCTCTACCTTTAGGGAAGTTTGGCTACCTGATGTGACCCATGAGCCTCCTAAAGAAGGAAGGAGTTCTCCCATTACAGAATCAACTCTGCCCTCAGGTGCCTCCCAGAATTTCACTGTTGTAGGTGATGCCAAGATGGACTGAATGTAGGTCCAAGATGAGTTTCTAAGGTGAATTCTACCTACCAAAAACCTGGGGTTCATTGTTCATATGTAATAGGAGATTATAAGTATTCTAGTGGATATGATTACATGAGATCAGATCAAAGAGGTAAAGCTTATGACATGAAAATGAGGAAGTTGTCTAACCTTGACAATGTTTGGTTATTACAGCTGGGGGTTTCCACATAGCAGGGGGTTAGTTAGAGGTGATTATTTTATGCCATTTTTAGGAAGATGACTTTAGTTTCTATTACATTATCAGACACATTTATAAGAAATAACCTAAGTTTCACGTGTGTTTGTGAACAAGCTAGATTTAGTTTTGTTTACTTGGCTCAAGGACTTCTCAAGTTTGATCTCCATTTTGTATTTACTTTAGGAGAACAGGAGTTGGATGTTCTTTTAGAAGTATTGCTCTTAAACTGTGGCATGGTAAACAGATGTGTTCTTCTTCGCTACTTTAAAAAGTCATTTCTACCAAAATACTTAGGACTAGCCATTTCCAATCAGTATATTCTTTCCTCTGAGAACTATTGAGGAAACACTGGCAAATCATTTATGTTTAGAGTTTTCTCCTGCTCCTTCAGACAGACCAAAATCTACCCTTACCAAATCTCATCTCTAGTACAACTCATTTAGAATTAATAAAAAAAACCTCACCTCTAATTATTTTCCTTATATTGTTATTTCCCTAAGGAAGTAGAAACCATGCTTAGTCTCCTCAAAAATGTTTATCATCAAATTTGTTCAAAGGAAGATTGGCTTTAGGGCATATTTCCACAAATAACTAATTCTGGCATTTCATATTGACGCTCTTAATTTTTAGATTTTATATAGATTTATTTAGATTTGGATATAAATTTTCCTGTGCATTACTGAATTTTAGGGGTTCCATTATTTGGGTCTTTTTGCTTCAGGTAAACTATCTTTTGATTCTAGTTTTAAAAACTGTTTTATTATAAAAGGATTGTGTTTTTAAAAGAGAAAAGATAAGGAAACAACCACTAACTACACCATTAAGAAAAAAAACATATTTAATATTTAGGCTATATTTTCTCAAATTTTTTTTCCTTGAGACAGTGCTATATATTCAATTTTATATTCTGATTATTTCAACTGCTAGGAAAAGCTGTAAAAGACTTTGAAATAGGGGGAAGACAGGAAAGAAAAAATGAGTCCTTATGTTTGTTTACTACACATCTCAGCCAAGACGTAGCAATGCAAATTACTCTGGCTCATAGATATGCAAATGATTTCTGTAGGTGGAGGGATAAGATTTCCAAACCTCTAAGTAGATAAAGTCAGTTTTGTATTTATTTGTAAATTCGTTACAGTATTCCTGATTGACTTACTCCTGTAGGATTCTCTGAATTCTTGTTTGATAGATTTTAATACTTTACTGGTTTCTCATTAATGATTTTGATCTTTGATGGATGTTTTCTTTATATTTATGTAAGAATCATGATTTTACCTTTTAAAAAACTATCTTTAACACAACTAATATTATATCATAAACATTTTTCCATTAACAATTTATTTATTTATTTAGAGAGTGCGTACAAGCGGGGGACGGACAGAGAGCAAAAGAGGATCTCAGACTCCACCCCCAGCAGAGCCCAGGGTGGGACTCAATCTCATAACCTGAGCCAAATCAAGAGTTGATGCTCAACTCACTGAGCCCCCAGGAGCCCCTCCATTAATAATTATTCATGAATAGACATTTTAATGCCATCATGTGAATTTAAGACATTTTGTTCACCCAACTCCTAAGGTTCAAATGTTCTTTACTGTTCCCATGTGTTCAATATTTACATTGTTTACAATTTTTCCCTTAAAAAATAAAAGACTATGTCTTCGGATTCTGTGTCTCTCTCTTTCTCTGACCCTCCCCTGCTCACGCTCTCTCTCTCTCTCTCTCTCTCTCTCTCAAAAATAAATAAAATATTGGGGCGCCTGGGTGGCTTAGTCGGTTAAGCGTCCGACTTCAGCTCAGGTCATCATCTCAAGGTTCGTGGATTCAAGCCCCACATTGGGCTCTGTGCTGACAGCTAGCTCAGAGCCTGGAGCCTGCTTCAGTTTCTGACTCCCTCTCTCTCTGACCCTCCCCTGCTCACGTTCTCTCTCTCTCTCTCTCTCTCTCTCTCTCCTAGAAATAAATTAAAAATAAATAAATAAATAAAATATTAAAATTTTTTTTAAAAGGCTAATGAACATCTTTGTGCTCAAAATTTTAAATTTTCTTCTTTAGGAGAGATTATTAGGAATAGAACTACTTGAAAGGTATTAATCCTTTTAAGTCTCTTGAAAGATTAATGCCAAAGTGCTTTCTTGTAAGAGATGCATAACCAGCAATGGCAAGACTGTTTATTAAACTCTCACCAACATTTAACATTATCATTTAAAATCTTTGGGATTTTAATAACAAATAGTATCTTGCTTTAGTTTAAAATAATTTTTAGGGACGCCTGGCTGGCTCAGTCAGTGGAATGTAGGATTTTTGATCTCAGGGTTGTAGATTCAAGTATCACCTTGGGTGTAGACATTACTAAAAAATAAAACCTTAAAATAATAATAATTTTTAAATTTTATTTTTAATTGTGGTAAAAAAAAAAACCCACATAAAATTGACCATCTTGACCATTATGATGTGCATGGTCCAGTAGTGTTGAGTATATTTACATTGTTTTGCGGCAAATCTCCAGAGCTGTTTCATCTTACCAAAATGAAACTCTCCACCTATTGAACAACTCCCTCTTTCCCCTTATCTAACACCCTGGTAACCACTCTTCTACTATTCTTCTAACTGTTTCTATGAATTTAACTACTTTAAATATCTGATGCAAGTGGAATCATTCAGTATTTGCCATTTTGTGAGTGGCTTATTTCACTTAGTGAAAAACAAGAAGACAGTCTTCAAAATTCATCCAAGGCAAGACAGGACGGTCTTCTTTTCAAGTATGAACAATATTCTCTTGTATGTGAATGTTTGTTTATACATTCATCTATCAATGTACGTTTGAGCTGCTCTCTCCTCTTAGCTATTGTGAATAACGTTGCTATTGAACATGGGTGTGCACATAGATTTTTGAGAACCTACCTGTAATTCTTTTGGATATACATTCATAAATGGGATTGCTGGATGATACGGTAGTTCTATTTTTAATTTTTTGAGGAGCTGCTATACCATTTTCCATAGTGGCTGCATTATTTTTCAATCCCACCAACGTTTCATAATGGAGCCAATTTCTCCACATTCCTGACACTTTTTTTTTTTAAATAGTAGCCATCTTAATGAGTGTGAGGTGGCATCTTATTGTGCTTTTGATTAGCATTTCTTCAATGATTAGTGATATTGAGCATCTTTTCATATGCTTGCTGACCATTTGTATATCATCTTCACAGAAATGTCTATTGAAGTCCTTTGGCCATTTTTAAATTGAGTTGTTTTTGTTGTTGACTTGTAGGAATTCTATTTATATTCCAGATATTAACATTTTATCCAGTATATGATTTGCAAACATTTTCTCCTAATCTGTAGGTTCCTTTTCAACTCTATTGATTATATCCTTTAATACACAGAAGTCTTAAGCTGGATATAGTTCCATTCAGACAAACAATATCTTGTTTTATCCCTATTTACTTCTCCTACGAGGTTGAATTATTGTACTGTTTACACTGGTGTCACATTTTACCCAAATTTTGGATTCTAAAAGGTAACGAATAAGGAAAAAAGGCATTATTCTGTTCTATTCTATACCATTCTATTTTTTAAAAATACTGATTGCCCTGGAAATTGATCTCACAGCCCACTAATGGATCATAACCCATAGTTGGAAAACATTGTCTTAAGTCATCCATAAAATATTAATAGTATCTTCTATAGATGATATTATCAGTTCCTCTTACTCTTTACTGGTGTTTCTCTGTGCATCATAATTAATTCTACAGTTGTTTCTTGAAAACAAAGCCATTCCAACTGTGCATCGCCTGTGACACACACTCATGGTGGGAAATAATAAAGTTGAATCACCCCTCTTTTTTCTTGTGCATTTGCAATCAGACGTGCATAAACCAAACTTAACTGTGATTTTTTTCTTAATGTTTTACTTATTTCTGAGAGAGAGAGAGACAGCGTGAGCAGGGGAGGGTCAGGGAGAGAGGGAGATACAGAATCTGAAGCAGGCTCCAGGCTCTGAGCTAGCTGTCAGCACAGAGCCCAACGCAGGGCTTGAACCCACAAATCGTGAGATCATGACCTGAGCCAAAGTCGGACGCTTAAGCGACTGAGCCACCCAGGCGCCCCAAACTTAACTGTGATTTGAATCCACTGAAGTAGCTATTTCTAATTCCAAATATAGAAATCATATGTTGCATCATTTGACCATTTAATCTATTGGGGACATCTAAGTTTTTCTTATCCCTTTTGTATAAACTTCACAAATTTTATACCTTAACTACTGAGAGACTGAGTATAAATACAGACAAGAGACAGACCACATACAACCGTAGAATTCTGTCCCACAACCTGTGCACCAGTCAGTCCAGGCCAACAAACCACAATGTTGGTAGTAACCCGCCCACATGGACTTGGTCAAGGATGGTCACTTTCCCTATTTTTTTGCTCCCCCTCCCCAATTTCTAACTGAAGGTCAACCAGACAAAGCCAAATATGCCCGCCCAAATTAATCACATAAGATGCCCTGTGTCTAGTTAGTCTACATCCATATTCTTGTGCCAAAAAATCTCCAATCACAGGAAATCTGAAATCTTTTATTTTCTTCATGACAGTGCTTTCTCCCTCCCCTGCAGACTTTTCAGTCTCTGCCCAAACCATGTGATGGTAGGGACTCCCTGGCTCAGGTAGCTCTGAGCTCTTATTTGAGTAGGTCTTTCCATTTCCCTACATTTGTTGCAAATTCTTTTCACACTTAGTTGTTTATCTTTACATTTTTTATGATGGTATGATTTTGCTCATGGTGCTTTTAAAATAAATGATTTAAACTTTTATGTAATCAGATCTCTTCAGCTCTTTAGTAGTAGGACTTTCCACTGCTTTTTTGCTTGACAAATCCTTCCCTAAAACTGGTGGGATTAATCCATACATCAACTTCTGCTCCACCCCCAATCCCAACAAAAGACAATGAGGGGAACCTAAGGGCATAACCTTCCCCCACCTTGCCTCCAGGAAAAGGGAAAATCCAATCCACCTAATTCTCTTTTATGCTCCTTCCTAAAATAGTGACAGCCAGGATTCTGTTTTCAAGGCAGAAGATTGGAAATGTCTTGCCTGAATAAAAATGCTAACATTAACAGCTAATGTTTATTGAGTGCTTACTAAGTGCAAGATACTGTTTATATAAGTGAACTCATTTAATCCTTATATTAACTTCTAGTTGGATACCTTTATCATGCCGATTTTACAGATAAAGAAAAAGAGGCCCAGAGAAGTTACGAATTTAGCAAATGAGTGCTAGTTCTTGTATTTGAATTTAAGTAGTCTGGCTTCAATTGCCTTACTGCTTCCATTTAGGAAACACCCACAAACACTGACATCAAGAGTTTCCCACAAAACAGCCCACCTAGATCGCCCTACAGTGGAACTTCCAGTTGAAAAGCCTCCTCATTTATAGGACTTCCAATAAATTTTTTTAATTAAAAATTTTTTGTTTAATGTTTATTTTATTTTTGAGTGAAGAACAGAGCGCAAGTGGGGGAGGGGCAGAGAGGAAGGGAGACATAATATCCCAAGCAGGCTCCAGGCTCCTTCCGAGCTGTCAGCTGTCAGCACAGAGCCCAACACGGGGCTCCAATTCTTGAGCTCACAAACCATCAGAGTGACTTGATCCGAAGTCATAACTTACCGACCTTGCCACCCCCGGGAGACCCCCAATCAATTTCTTATTGCTCCTCTTAGACATGATCAGACAGGGAAAACACCAGACATTTTTTATTTTGGGTTTCTTTTCTTTTTTCCTTTTTTTGCTTTCTTTTTTGTTTTAATCAACGTTGATATATATTTTGAGTAAAAGAAAATGACCCATATTACGTATAGAGTTTGATGAACTTTGACATATCTATATACCAGTGTAACCACCACTACAATCAACATACAAAACATTTCCATCCATCCAGAAAGTTCTATTGTGCCCCCTTTCAATTTCCACCTGATTTCTCATCCTTACTGAGCCACTTTATTTTTAAAAATTTTAATTCCAGTGTAGTTTACATACAGTGTTGTATTCAATTCAGGTGTACAATATAGTAATTCAACAATTCCATGTAGAGAACCACTTAAAAATTTTTTTCCCCACTATAAATTATTTTTGCCTTTTAAATTATTTTTGCCTTTTGTAGAATTCCATATGGAGGGAATCACCCAGTGTGTACCCTTTTGTGTTGGGCTTCGGCACACACCGTGTTCGGCTTCCATTTGCTGAATTTATCAGTACATTCCTTTTTGTTACGAACAGTTGATGGATATTTGGGATGTTTCCAGTTGCTTTCCACACAAGAATAATAATTAATATAAATAACCTTAAAATACCAATATAAAAGTTACCGTCCAGAATGGATGACTTGATTCATGACATTATGGTAGTTGTTTCCATAAAGCACCTTACTCATTATGATCCATTATTTTATTGGAGATGTTAAAGTAATTTGGATTCTTCTAATCCTAAATCTAGTATTACTGTTTTGTAAATTGTCATGAAATACGCATAAAATGGCAGAGCCGGCAGTGAGGACAGCAGCCTGCTTCCTCAGAGCGATGGCTCTGTTTTACTGCGAGGGACTGGGCAGAGGAAACATCCTTTCGTTCCTTGGATTCTTGTAGAAACTGCACCTTACTGGGGCGCCTGGGTGGCTTAGTCGGTTAAGCGTCCGACTTTCGCTTGGGTCATGATCTCACGGATCGTGGGTTCGAGCCCCGCGTCGGGCTTTGTGCTGACTGCCAGCTCAGAGCCTGGAGCCTGTTTCAGTCTGTGACTCCCTCTCTCTCTGACCCTCCCCTGCTCACGCTGTCTCTCTCTCTCTCCTAGAAATAAATAAAACATTTAAAAAAAAAAAAGAAAAAAAAACAAACTGCACCTTACTAACGACTTGGGTGAGGGCGATCTGGGTCCTAGTATTCTTACCTTGCCACCCTGAGGTAACACTTCCACAATGTGACTGGGGGCTCAGTATAAAAAGGGAGCTCCAAGCTCTTGTCCACACTGGCCTGGAATTTTTCCTCTGTAGCCTAAGGCTGGGAAGGATAAGAAGGGCTGAAGGACCTATCCTTCCTCGGGAGATACTGTAGCCTTTGCCTGGGAGCCGGGGGGTGGGGAGGAGAGAGGAGCTGCACCCACCTGGAGTAGAGCTTTCATGCACTGAGCTAGTGGGGTGAGGAGTGTGTGGTGGCTCACGTGTCACAGACTCTAGCTGATCTTATCAAGATTTAACAGGTGTACTTGGGTAAATCTTTATTTGCTGTCCACCTTTAGGACAACTTTTAGAGAGTTTAAATACTTTTTTTAAAAAAATTTTATTTATTTTAAGAAATCTCTACATCCAATGCGGGACTCAAACTCACGACCCCAAGATCAAGAGTCTCATGCTCTTCTGACTGAGCCAGTCAGGAGCCCCAAAGAATACTTTTTTTTTTTTTTTAAGTAGGTTCCATGCTCAGTGTGGGGCTTAAACTCATGACCTGTGGATCGAGAGTTGCATGCTCTGCTGACTGAGCCAACCGGATGCCTCTCTCTCTCTCTTTTTTTTCTTTTTTAACTTTCACCAGTTATGATTGTTTTGCTGTAGGGTGGGTCCTCAGCGCTCCTGATGCCACCATTCTGTGTCTTTCAATAAAAGAGACACTTTGTTTTTTTCATTTACCTATAGATCTTGGAAATCACTTCATATCAGTTCATTGGGATCTTCATCATGCTTTTCTTTTTTAAAAAATTTTAAGTAATGTCTACACTCAACCTGGGGCTTGAATTCACAAGCCCAAGATCAAGAGTTGCATGCTCTTCTGACTAAGCCAGCCAGGCACCCCTTGCTCATTCTTTTTACAGTGGGAAAGTATTTCATTTGAGGGATGATCCTAGTTAATTCAAACACTCTCTTGTGAATGGAGAGTTTAGGCTGTTCCAATCCCTTGCATGTACAAAGAACTCTGCAAGGAACAACTTTGTCCACAGGTAGTTTCATCCTGGTGGAGTGTATGTTCACGGTAGATCCTGGAGTGGCATTGCTGGGCCGAAAGATTAACTGCACACGTACTTTGTCAGATGTTGCCCAATTCCCTTCGGAAAGGGTTGTACCAATTTTTATTTCTATCGGCAGTGTATGACAGTGTCTGTTTCTCCACAGCCTTACCAACACAATGTCTTATTGGGGTTTTGTTTAGTTTAGTTTAGTTTTGCTTTTTTCAATTTTTGCCAAACTTGATAGGTGAGAAGTGGTTTATCAGTTAGTTTCAATTTACATGTTTCTAATTACGAGTGAGACTGAACATTTTTCCATATGTTAAAGACCATTTTTATACTTTTGTGTGAATCGTCTGTATGTATGTTTTCCCTTCATTTTATCCTGTTGAGTTTTTGCTCCTCTATTCTTCAATTTCAGAGTTTAAAAATAAATTGGGGGGTGCCTGGTGGCTCAGTGGGTTAAGTGCCCAATTTCGGTGCAGGTCATGATCTCATAGTCTGTGGGTTCAAGCCCCATGTCGGGCTCTGTGCTGACAGCTCAGAGCCTGGAGCCTGCTTCAGATTTTGTGTCTCCCTCTCTGTCTTCCCCTTACCTGCTCATGCTCTGTCTCTCTGTGTCTCAAAAATAAAACATTTAAAAAATATTAAAAAATAATAATAATAAATAAATAAATAAATAAATTGGTGATGGGGCGCCTGGGTGGCTCAGTAGGCCAAGAATCTGACTCTTGATCTCTTGGCTCAGGTCATGACATCATGGTTCCTGAGATCGAGATCGAGCCCTGTGTCAGGCTCCTTGCTGACAGCATGGAGCCTGCTTGGGATTCTCTCTCTCCCTCTCTGCCCCTCCCCTACTCTTGATCTCTTTCTCTCTCTTTCTCAAATAAATAAATAAACATAAAAAAATAAAAATAAATTGATGATATGGGGCACCTGGGTGGCTCAGTTGATTGAGTGTCCAACTTCAGCTCAAGTCATGATCTCAGTTTGTGAGTTTGAGCCCTGCATTGGTCTCTGTGTTGACAGGCCAGAACCTGCTTCAAATCCTCTATCTCCCTCTCTCTCTGTCCCTACCCTGCTCACACATGCTCTTTTGCTCTCTCAAAAATAAACAAATAAACATGAAGAAAAAAATAAATTGGTGACAATAAACCTTTATCTATCATATAGGTTGTAAATATTTTCTCCTAGTTTATCAATTACCTTTTTGCTTTGTGGTTGTTTTTTTTCCTCTTCAAACATTTATTTTTATGTAGCCAAATTTATCAGTCTTTTCTTTCACTATTCTTGGATCTTGAGTTTGAAAGCTTTTCCCTATTTTTCAAAAGTTTGTGTTACACCACTTCACTTTTACAACAGCCCTACTTTAGTACCTGTTTTTGCTAAGCGAAAGAGCTCTGAAGAGGACTTTTATTTCTATGAAGAAATAAAAAAGCAGAAATGGTTCACTGTTTTGCAGCAGTCATTGTGGAGGCAGTTGGCTCAGAGCAGTGAGAGCGCCCCACCAAGCTCGCTCCTCCCTCCTGGGAACTGCATCTCAGCATCTAGCTAGCATAGCTTTTTTTTTTTTTTTAAATTTTTAAAAATGTTTTATTTATTTCTGAAAGAGGGAGAGAGAGAGAGACAGCGTGAACAGGGGAGGGTCAGAGAGAGAGAGACACAAAATCTGAAGCAGGCTCCAGGCTCTGAGCTGTCAGCACAGAGCCCGATGCAGGGCTCGAACCCATGAACTGCGAGATCTGAGCCAAAGTCGGACACTCAACCGACTGAGTCACTCAGGTGCCCCAAGCTGGCATAGCTTTGTGTCTGTGAACATCTGTGCTTTATCCCCATATATTTTGTGCCCCCTTGGCAAGATGTGTCCTAAGGTATCAGAAAAGTGTAGGAGAGGTTATTTTTGGGGTCTGGGAATGTTTTCCACAAAATGGTAATTTTTCTTTGATTTATGCTATTTTTGGCTTATGAAAGGTTTCATAGGACCATTCTACTTTCAGAAATGGGAGAAACCTGTACTCGGATTCAAACAGAATTTAGCTGCATTGTCTTCTAGTACTTACGTGGTTTCTTTTCTTTTCATTTAGATCTCGGATCAGTTTGGAGTTTATTCTTGTGTGTGGAATAAGGTATGGATATAATTTTATCTTCTTCGAAAAGGCTACTCATTTGCCTCTTTTATTTACTCTAGTGACTTCAGATGCCACTTTTGTTGTATACAAATTTCCTTATCTCTAGAGATTTCTATTCAATTCTGCTATCTATGCATCAGGACCAGTTGCTTTAATTATAGAGTCTTTATTGCATGTTTTAATGTTTGGTAGGGTTAGGTCCTCACTGTACTTTTTTCACTGTTTTTTGGCTATTCTTTCATGTTTTTCTATATGAATTTTATTTTATTATTATTATTTTTTACAAATAGTTTATTGTCTATCTATATGAATTTTATTATCAACTGTTGGTATTTTTATTTGGATTGTATTAGCTTTATTTTATTTTATTTTTTTAAAAAATTTTTTTTAATGTTTTTATTTATTTCTAGGAGAGAGAGACAGTGTGAGCAGGGGAGGGTCAGAGAGAGAGGGAGTCACAGACTGAAACAGGCTCCAGGCTCCGAGCTGGCAGTCAGCACAGAGCCCGACGCGGGGCCCGAACCCACGAACCGCG